>NC_091016.1:120734529-121427029 GCF_041296385.1 Aphelocoma coerulescens
AGGTGAGGCTTGAACCCCTACCTGGAAACACTCATGTCCCAGGTGTCCCTTATTGGTAGTGGGGCCACTAGTAAAGGAAAATACAGATGTGAGAGAGGCCCTGAAGCCTTCAGACCTGCCAAGCTTCAGCTGGTTTCCCAACACCTCCCCAAAGTGGATGTGTGGAGTCAAGATATGAATGAAGGAGCAAAGCTTTCTGGATAAATGACACAGGTCCAGTGATGCTGCTCCAAGGCATGACATCAAATTCTTGGGCAACGTCCACACTTTGCACATTGCATAGGAGCATTCCCAGGTGCTTTAGTTTGCTTTTGGTCCTCAGACTGGTCCCTTGCACACTTTTGGCCTTGGCTCTCTCACATCCGTCCAAACAATTTCCAGGCACTGTTCGGCAACCAGCACAGCCAGGGACCATTCCCAGTTGGCAGCTTGGATACAGCTGCTCTGTTTTGGAAAGTGGGAGAGTTTAATGAATGGATGCAGGCATTTCTGTGCCAGTTGGCCTCGGGGCCAGAGAATGGTCCAGGCCGCGTTTAATTTTCTAAAAGAGACACAGCCTCAGGTCTCCTTATCTTCGCCATTAACTTCCTGGGTAGTGAGGGCTTGGCTGTTTACCTGTGAAAACGACTTTGTGAAAATTGAGAGTGCATGAAAGAATGGTTTCAAAGACTATTTATTATGAATATGGTTCTTTTTAACCTGACAAGTCATTCACAAACTGATTTTGGCTTCCTTGGACAGAGTTAGTGTTCAGAGATATTCACTGATCATTTACAGCAAGAAACATTCAGCCTACAGTTTGTTTTCTTTGCTTCCTTCTTGCAGTGGGGAACAGCCAGCTGAGAGATCTGCTTTTGTTTTTCCTGTCCTTGATTTGATGATTGAAGCTTTTCAAACAGAACTACAACACACGGCAAGCATCCACGATGGATTTCTAGATAAATAAACACTTGGGCTGAGGTTATTTTGAAGAACGGCAGCATCAGTGCCTCCAAATGGCAAATAATAGAGTGAACAGAGCCCAGACATTTCTTTTTTTCTGGACTTGGAGAACTGCTATCCTTCCTGTTAACCTGTGCCTCTCTGTTTCACAGCTTTTCTTGCCATGAAACACTGGGAAAAGTGAAACACTCACTCCTGAAGCACTGGGAAAGATACAGTTAGGGCTGGATCAGGGTCAGTCCAGGTCCACCCTGAGGGAAAGGAGACTCTTCCCATTGCCTCATTGCCCAGAAGTGGGGTGAGGGTCACTCCAGGTCTGGCTGCTCATGGGGTGTGGGCCTGGGGGAGGTCAGCCCCTTGCAGGGATGCCCACGCCAGGTGACTGCTCAGCCTTTCCCAGCTGGGGATGGCTCAGGAGACGTGCTGGAGGCAGGCTTGCGTTGCCTAAGCATAGCTCTTGGCTCCATTGCTTGCTCATCTGTGGCTTTGCCTTCGCTCACTTGTTTCCTTAGATGAGTTCCTCTGCCTGCTTATTTGTGTTAGGAAAATTATCGTTCTTGTATTTCGGTCTGTGTCGCTTCCTCTGGGCCTGTTTTGTTATTGCACAGAGGGATGTCTCTAATGAAGTGGACGGAAGGAGGAGGACTTGGGGCTTATTTTTATCCTATACATAGGAAGCTGGCAAGAAAAGGGAAAAACAGAGCAGAAAGCCCTCAGAGCATTCCCACCCCTTGGGGCTGGAGACAGCAATCTCCACAGACCTTGCTCAAATGTTCCACCACTGCCCAGGGGAACTTTCTCCGCAGTTTTGCTTGTTTGTTTTTGAAAGGAAAAGCATGTGTTGCTTCCTGCCACAAGGCTGGGGCTTGCTGCCCTGCCATTGCTGCCATCCAAGCTGCTTTTATTAATGAATTAAACCTCAGACCACCAGACTGACTGAAAAAAAAAAAGGGATTTGTATATGTCTGTTGGTAGTGTGACAGCACCTGGGGCTCTGATGGGCCTGGCACTGACATCACACTTCTGTAAAGATGTGAGGGCTGGTCTGAGGAGCCTCAAACCCAAACCAAACACACAGGATCAGGGAAGCAACACAGGGTAGAAATGGAGAAAAAAGTAGTGGTTATGTTGGTACTGTGGAGAAGGGAAGGCAACGGATTAACCCAGACCTTGTGTTTTTTTAGTTTCATTGGTCAAGGGGTGATGGCTTTAAGTTGAAGTATGGTGAGTTTAGGTTTGATATTAGGAAGAAATTCTTGACTGTGATGGTGGTGAGGCCCTGGCACAGGTTGCCCAGAGAAGCTGTGGCTGCCCCATCCCTGGAAGTGTTCAAGGCCAGGTTGGAGGGGGCTTGGAACAATCTGGTCTGGTGAAAGGTGTCCCTGCCAATCCCAGGGGGGTTGGAACAAGATAACCTTTAAGGTTCCTTCCAACCCAAACCATTCTGACATTCTATGATTCTATTATTTTATGATTCTATGATTCTACAATCAGTGCCTCATTAGATCATGCCATTATCCTAGAAATTTTGGGGAAACGGAGGCATGTGTTTTAAGGCAAGATATTTGCCTTGCATTCACATTTTCTTTGTCCCATTGAATCCCCTTTCCAGAAGACTGCAGGCTGTCTCTTTGCAGTTGGCTTTTTTTATT
Organism: Aphelocoma coerulescens; assembly: GCF_041296385.1. Taxonomy (NCBI): domain Eukaryota; kingdom Metazoa; phylum Chordata; class Aves; order Passeriformes; family Corvidae; genus Aphelocoma; species Aphelocoma coerulescens. The sequence goes on from NC_091016.1 coordinate 120,737,124, forward strand.
CCAGTGGTGATGTCCAAGGAGGGGAGCAGCAGAGCAGACTGTGCAACCCTCCCACGCAACTTCCCTGGCGCAGACCAGCATCGCCACGGAGCATCTCCCTCCTCTGCTGCTACTCCTGTCACACAGCTGGGCTTCAAAAGAGGATGCTCCTCTCCCACATGCTTCAAAGGGAAAGCAGGAGCCACAGAACAATTACTCCCACTCGCAAGGCGAGGGGAAATCCTCTTCTAACAGGGGATCATCCTGTTACAACGAGGATGTCTGGTGATTTATGACATGCTGCTTTAAACTCTCTTTCCCCTCTGAAGAAACACAGGAGACAGCAAAGCTGGAGGGAGATAGGAGAGAGAGCTGACATTGGCAATGCTTGAAATATAGTGTGAGAGCTGGGAAAACCCTTCCTTGCTGTCCTCATTAACATGACTGAATTAATACTCCTATCAAGCAGAGGTTGCCATGCAGGAGGGATGTGCAGCTGGAAATCAAAGCTTTAATAAATAGATATTTTAAGACCAAAAAGAACCACTATAATTTTGTCTGGCTTCCTGTGTAATTGATGCCAGAAACAGACCTTTTCAACTGAAAAAAAAAGAAAAAAGAAAAAAAAAAAAGTGGATTTAATAGGAAGGTATTAGTATTCTGATGTTTTTGGGTAATAATTTTAACAAGAAAAATTTTAGTGGTTTATTTTGCAAAAATCCAACTTATCTGTGCTTGATTGGCTTTCATTTTTATTTTCTGCTCTAAGTGCTCTGTAAATCCCAAAGACTGCATTCTCTGTAGGGCTTATGCATCCCTTTTCTTAATCTTTTTTTCTGGCATTGACTCCAAATTTAAAAAGAATATTCTCAATCTGGGGAAAAGAAAATTTTGCTTTTTTTGACACCAAAAAGCCCTTGCAACTTACGTTAAATACTGCAAAAATTAATACCTGAGCCATCGGGTCTGTTATTGTCTCTGACATTTTTGTAGATGTCCCTTCTCACTTCATTTGTGTTAGCCTTGGCCTGGGTCTTAGAAGTGGTGGCACCTCTGAAGCTCAGGAATATTTTGGTATCTTGAGGTCTGATGTGGCAGTAAGAGAGGTTCTCCTCACAGGAATCAAGAATAAACAGAATAAACTCTGTCATTCATAGAAGCTGAGTGGCAGGACAGCTTGTGTCAGGAACCAGAAATAGAAAAACAATGATCCATTTATATTAGGTATGAAGTGGAGAAGAGAAATCCACCTGAGAACCCACAGAGAAGCAAAAGACAAAGAAACTACAGACGATGGTGTGGGTAGTGCAGTGTGGGGCAGCCCAGAGGGGAGAGTCAGAAGCAGGACATATTATCCAAATTTCCATCATATGTGGAGCAACTCATCCAAATGTGAGCATGCCTATGTCCAGATTAGATTACTCCATACTCATTCATATTCTAGGTATTTCTAAGAAAGCATCACATCCTGTGAGAACTCAAGCTCATTCAAAATAGCTTTCAAAGACAGAGGAAATCATGATTTTATTCCAGACCAAGTCCATCAATCTCAAAGGATTTTAGTTCAGCACCACTGAGATTTGAATTTGCACCAGAATGTTAAGCACAGGCCATTAACAGGACAGATTTCTCAATGCTAAAGGAGAGAGAGAGTAACTCTGAATTATAAAGGCAGATCTTTCCTGGAGGCTATAAATTTGGATGAACCTCCTCCCCCAGTGATCTGGATTCTCACATGCTGTCTCATCAGGCTGTTTCCCTCTCACTTGTGAAATACATTACAGTAGCCAGATTACCAGGGGATGAGTGACCTCAATAAATTCAGTCATTCTACTCCAAGAGAAGATACCATGCTGTGGAGAACAGAGTGAGAAAGTTTTTTTTTTTCTCTCCAGACTTGCAATTGTTCCCATTGAGTGCCAATTTTATTGGCAGGTAATTTTTTTTCTCCCTTGGTTGGCCCCAGTTTGAATTTTTGCATTCTGTTTTCCCCTGCAAATGCCTTTTCCAATCACTATATTTTAGCTCATATCAATGAAATCTGTATGGGGGAATAGAATAAAGCAGGACAGGTCCTCAGCTGGTTTATATCTGCCTTGCTCAACACATTCCAAGAACCTCTCTGCTGCTCTGCCCAGCTCAGTGCTGTGAACACTGGATATAATCCTTACCTCATATTTTTGTGGACAGATTTGCTAAGCTGTTTGTGCATGGGAGAAATTACCCCCTAAGTTATAAGAGGAATGGCTGAATTTAAATGTTTCTTTTTTTTTCTTTTTTTTTTTTCAAGAGAATCATAAAATCATAGGATGGTTTGCATTTGATGGGACCTCAAAGATCATCTAGCTCCAAACCCATTGCCATAGGCAGGGGCACTTTTCACTAGAGGTGTACAATCTGAAAAAAAATTAAATATTTATTTCTGGGGAAAAAGTTTCATACAGATTCCAAATCAGCCCATCTTTGCCTAAAAGTCAGCAAATGCTTTTAATTTTCCTGATGTCTCGACTCAGTGCTCTAAGCAAAGAGCCTGGGGCAATGGCCTCTGAGAGGCTCCCAACAGCAGCAAGAGAAGTTCAAACCTCACAGGGCAAAATGTCCTTAAGCTCCCTGGGGAAAGTCTCAGAACTGCAGCAGAGGCAGAAAACAGGTGAGAAAATCTCTACTCCAAGTCCCCAAGTTTGTGGGTTTTTTTTACAAAACTTTCTCAATATTAATGTAGCTTCTCTTCCAGCTGTGAGCAAACAGAAAGGACTAAAGATTTGTTTCAGCATCCATTCAGACAGCTCCAACCTTTCTGAAGAAACAGATGCACAAACCCCACGCTGGCTGAGAACAGAGAAGGTGCAATTTCCATGAAAGAAACAAACCAACAAACTGTTAATGAAAATGAAATTAATTAATTTTATAACCACCTCCCAAGCAGCCAAAAAAACCCAAAAACCAAACCATCAACCATGGGTAGCATCTGTAAAAATCACTGGATTATAGAATCATAGAATGATTTGTGTTGGAAGGGACCTTAAAGTTCTTCCGGTTCCAGTCATAGCTGCTCTGGTTCAATGCCAGGTGATTCAGCACCATGCCTCCAACTTGTCTCACCCAGTTATAACCAAGCTAAACATGAACATCTGGTCTGAACTACTTGGGGTTTCTGCTCCTGAAGCATCTGCAACAAGACTGACACTTGCTGTTGGGGGATGTTCTCACACCATGACACCTCAAATGGTCCAAATGCCAAAAAACCACAATGAAGAACCACAACCATAGGACCTGGAGAGGACCCTGTCTGTTCCTGTGTGCAGGGAGGGCTCAGAGCAGGGCCCAGGCTCTGCTCCAGGGGCCCAGCAATGGCACCAGAGGAACGGGCAGGAACTGATGCCCAGCAAGTTCCACCTGGACATGAGGCAGAACTTCTGTCCTGGGCAGTGACTGAGCCCTGAACAGATTGCCCAGAGAGGGTGTGGAGTCTCCCTCCCTGGATATTCCAGAACTCCCTGGGTGCAATCCTGCACTCTGGGATGACCCTGCTTGATCAGGAGTTTGGACCAGATGAGTCACCTTGGTCCCTTCCAATCTGACCCATTCTGTGATTCCGTGATGGTTTTAAAAGTACTCTGAGAAGGCAAAAGGCAAACTGGGAATACAGACACTTGTGTTCTGCCTGTGCTGCTGTGACAAGAAAAGGTCACTGATGTAGGATTCCTCTCAGACTTATTTAACCTTGAATTGTCACAGTTAAAAGAGAATAGTGTTTTCCCTTTTTCTTCTCTTTTATGGCATCTAAAAGAGAAGATAAAATGGGATACGAGAGTAATAGAAATTTAAAGCATTGCTTAAAAGCCAAATCCTTTCATAATGCCCTTAAAATCTCAGTGACTGCAAACTTTGCAGGAAAGGGTAATATCTGCTATTCACTGATTTCATCTGATAAAGTTGTGGGGAGGGAGAAAAAGTGCTTTGGGGCATGGGAGTCCTTCTTCAAATCTCTGTAGATTATGAAATGTCATTGTTCCCTGATTTACCTCACGAAACATAAACTTTACCAAACATGGTACATTAACGACAAGGTGTGCAAATGTGCCTTTTCAACCCCGAAACAGAGTGGCTTCTGTTCCAGACAGAGCTACCCCTTTGGACCCAAGATGACAAATAATTCAAGTTTAAACATATGTAGTTGTTTGTAGGCCCCAAGACACTTCATGGCAAATTCGTTCCAGCTCCTTTTCTCAATGTCCCCATACAAATAGGACCCAAATATCAATGCCAGGAACAAGAGAGGAGACAGTTACATACAGTCTGAGGATGAAGCCACAGTGACTTTTATATATACATAGACACATGTATATATGTATGTATATGTATATATGTATAAATTAGGAACCCTGAAACTTGAATCCATATGCAGACAAACCTGAAAACAAACAGAAAGCTGAAGGCATTTTGGAAGAAAAAGATATTGCTGCCTGCCAGCATGAATGCAAACTGTATATGGGATTAGTGTCTGATGCTTTGGGGGTTTGAGATTTTCAGCTGGTTAGTTTTCATCTAAATAGAAGTCAGGTGTTTTTCAAAAGGCTTTTTTTTTTTTTCCTTTTAATGCATCAAAGTATTTTTCCAACAGAAAAGGACTGGCTTTCCAACCAGAATGGAAATTTTTAATTCAATCTGAAATTTTTGTTTATTTTAGGGGGAAAAAAATTAAAAACTAACCATGGAAACATTCTTACTAAAAATGCTGGCTTTAGATCAAAACCCCTGTTGAGATTTTTTCAAATTAAATATTTCCCTTCAACACTTCAGTGTTTAAAAGAACCTGCTTATTTTTCTGAGAGTTTTTAATTGGGAAAGAAAAGAAGACTAAAAGGTGATAAGAAGAATCAACTTAGAAAACCTTTGAGAGGAAACTTTTTTAAAAAGGCAAATGTTAAAATATCTTCAATTAAAAATAATTGTCATATTTTGATCAACCAGTAGAACATCTGGCCACATCTGGCAGGGGCAGCAGTGCTGTGGAGGTGACTTCAGGGGCTGCACAGCACCGGGGAAAATTTGCACTGTCAATAAAACCAGCCATGGGTTCTTCCCTTCCTACCTTCCCATATGCTGGGCTCATTAATGGAACATCAAATCTACAAATGTGGACATAAAGTCAGCCTATACATGCCTAACTTCTGATATGAGCATCCGACCACTGCTTGGGGGCTGTGTTTGAAAAGCAGGGCCATGTCCTGAGGGCTGTAAATCCATTCTTTCTTGACAGAAAACAAATCGGAGTGGGATTCTTTTCTTTTTTTTCTTTTCCACAAAAGAGTCTTGTGTTCTGCACTGTGAGCCTGAGTTGCAACAGGGAGGGGGAAGCTGCAAATCCAGCTCAAGGCTTGAAAGATTTCCACTGTCATTGCTCGAGCTCTGCGGAGTCAGAGCCCCTCAGTGCCAAGAACAAACACATCATCACCACCGCGTAATGCAAACACGATGCTTGTGTAATCTGCTGCGGGACACTGGGAATCTGCCTCCTGGGAGGGGAGGCAGGCAGGGAAAGCCCTGGAAATCTTTTTTGGTGACTAAAACCATGCTTTATTGCAAAGTGCGTAAAGGGCCGTCTCTCCTTTCCAGGCTGACTTCCCACCTGCAGCGCATTGCTGATTTAATAAGGGCTGAAAGGGATTATCAAGTTGTGAAGTTGTTTGCATCCTACTGGGCTGTAATGAATGAAGGGCTTTGTTCAGCTCAGCCTGACTGAACGCTTCTTGGACTGATCAGAGCTGGGGAAAAGCTGTAAGGGACTGGCGTTTTTGGTACATGGTTAATGTTAGATTATTACATGATGAAATGGTGGGTGCATAAACTCCTTGCTAGTTTTGTAACTTCTTTCCCTATCCCGACACTTGCTTCAGGCTAAGTCCTTGCAAAGTTTTTTCAGTCTGCTTTGGTAACGCGGCATTCAGTGGAAGAGAAACCTCAGTACCTTCAGCTCCTGTAATTAGTGAGCAACAGGAAAGGTCTGTTACAGGTCTCTGCATTCACCATCCTCCTGTAACTCTGCCCAGGTTGTGTCACCCTTGGGGAGTTTGTATCAGTTGCAGTTCTGCTCACAAAACTAATGACAAGAAAGATGCTCATTCCCTTCCAATTCCCTGCAAGCCACTTGCATTCCCTGCTGAGAAGGACAAAGAGTGCCACAGGCGTGCTGAGGTAAAAGCCTCTTAATGCATCTCATTTTCAACCCAATAAAAGAGCAGAGCACCTCCACCCAATTAACTGACACCAAGCCCTTCTGTCCCTTTGGAGGCAGAGCTGTCTGAGTGACAAACATTTAAAACCCACTTCTTTCATCTTTCAGGTGCTTTTATTAACCTGGCATGAGCAGGACTTGGTCCCCTACTAGACATCTTCTCTCCCTCTGGAGAGGTCAGACCTGCTCTGTTAATATTCTTTCCTCACAGGGTAGCTGTGTTTTGCTTCCTCTCTCTATCCCAGTAGACTGTAGTTGTTCCCAGTCCCTCTCATGCTTCCTGTCCACCAGTGGACTTTGTATGGAAATGTTGACCCAAAAGATGAGATGTCCTCTTGTCCATTCTCTCTGGTGGTACAACACATGAGCTTTACCAGGTCAGGAGAACATACAGAGCCCCAGATTTGCTCTTCATCTAAAAGAGCCTTGCAAGGGGAAGTTGTCCCAGAGTTTATGCTCTTACTTGAAATTTCCTTCAGAGTGTGTAATCCACCATTCAAGAATCTAAGCTAATTCAGGATCAGCCAGTAACAAAAGTTTGGTATTTTCCTAAACTTTCCTTGTCCTTCAAGAAAACAACAAACATTGCCATCTGCATCGTATCTGTGGTTCTTATCTTTATACCCCCATATTTTTTCTTGTCATATTTTTCCACTGCCTCCCTCCATCAACTATACTAGTCAGATATTTTCTCATTTCCTTTTCCCACTCCTGCCTGTGAGCCCTTCTTCCTTCCTGCAGAAAATTTTTGGCAAAGGAGCTAAGCAAACTTAATCAAGTAAAATGTCTTCCCTATCGAATTTTAGTCTCCCAAGTCAGCCACAAGGTCTTTCCATACTGCTTCTGCAGTTGATGTAGAAACTCCTCTGAGGTCTGAAGGACCATCCCTAAACCAAAATCCTTCTCTGAAACCTTCAGAAGGACCTGAATCTGTTCCTTGGGAGCCCAGGAAGATTTGTTAAGCTGGCTGGCAAACAGATGACCCTGAAATTTTATGGCTGTATCACAAAGACGTAGCCCTCTATTTCAGGTGCTGCCTGAGGGCTCATTTCTTTTATGATGTTGTAAGAAATGTGTGTAACAGCTACAGGAAGACAAAGAGAAGTTAGGAGTTCATGGTGGCTTTGGTACTCTCTAGTCAACAACAACAAAAAAGGGCTATCTAGGTCAGTTTATCTTCATATCATAGGAGCATAAATAATTGCAGTGGGAAGGGATCTCAATAGATCTCCTCAAAGCAGGGTCAGCCATGAGGTAAGACAAGATCACACAAGGATTCATATTAGAAAAGCTCAGTGTTTTAGGGGCTCCATTTGGAGGAAGATGATGAAGAAGAAGGAAGTATACACAGTTTCCACTGCAATTCCTGGCTCTTATTTGTTGCAAATATAGGAAAATAGGCAGGTGGGGTGCGATGGGGTAGCTTTCTTGTAGATGTGTGATCCACAATGAAGTCCAGACTTCTGCAGCTGCAAATATCTGAGATACTCAGGTGGAAAAAATCACGGTTCAGGATGTTGCTTGACAGCTGTCAGAGTTGGCGTGATGGGTTTTCATCCCATTCCAGGACCAGCTGCTCTGAAAAGTCAGAGTTAGCATTAACTAACATAGACTGAGCTTTCCTTGGCATTTATCTGTGTGAAGAAGTCCCGTTTTAGAGTGAGCTGGATTCTAAACAGCCAGTTCTACCCTCCCCCAGACTTTGTTCCTGACTCATGTTTACCAGCTGGAGAAAACATGACCAAATAGTGAAAAAAAGAGATCTGCTTTGAGCATTTAACTTCATTGCTGAAAGACTAGAAACTACTGTTTGGCCTGCCAAGGCTTTAATTGTCAACTTATGTAAGAAAGGATCTTTTTTAGTCCCTGTTTGCATTCACCAGGGGGTTCATAAAACAATTATAAGAATCTAGTGATAATCTTCTTTCAGTCTTTATACTCCAGGCAGCCCAAAATGTCAATCCAGTTGATGATTGCTCCTATGTGAGGTCACTGAGCCACTGACTGGCTCTCTGACTTTATTATTATTAATTGTTTTTATTAGTTACTGCTACTGTATGACATATGGGTCACTCACTCTGTCCTCAGCCCTTAATAGCTTCATTGTATTGTCCCAATCAAAGCTGGTCTTTTCTGTTTCCCTTTTATGTGATCTTCAAAGTCATATTTGGATGACTTCAGATGGACTGAAAAATAAAAATCTCAAAGGCAATTTTAGGCTCAAACAAAAATTGACAGCCCCAAGTTTTTGATAGTTCAAATATTAATATCTTATGGTGTTAGACTGTCATCTTGTGAATAATCTAAGACAGGCATGAGACAACCAGAGACCCTGGCTGGAAGCAAATCAATGGACTCTTCCCATCTCATTGAGGGGCTCAAAGCCAGTGAATGATAGATCCTGCTACTTCAGGTTGGCTTGAAATCATTACACACACTGCATATCAAATTATACACTGTAGTGCTAACTGATTGCTGAAAACCCTGCCTTGTGTGTGAATAAAAAATAAGATTTCACAACTGTTTTCTATTCTATTTTTTCAGCCTTCATACTGCTTGAATGAAAGTTGTATTTCATGCAATATCCCTGCCACTTTAGAGGTAAACTGCAGGAGATCAAATCTTTGAATAAAATATTGCTTCATACCTGAATGTGGAAAGATACAGATTTTACAAGAGAGCTCAATTTTTCATGCTTTGATTTTGATAGCTGAACCCCCAGGAGAAAAAGGGACATCTCTATAATGCTATATTATTTACTAAAGAACTAAAGCACATTAAAGCCTTGATGGCCAGGTCAATCTAGAGATCCTGAGGTCTCAACTGAAGCATGTGCTTAGATTTTTTATTAATGTGATGGTCTGCCTAGCCTTCAAGTTGATGTTGATATGAAATTCATGTCACAGAGGCAAAGCAGTCAGAATTCTTCCTCAGAGTCTTGTACACCTGACTTATAGGCAGCACTGTATCAAAATGGGTTGAGGTTGAATTTTTACACCACTCTTCTTTAAATCCAGAGTCATAACAAGTTTAGAACAGAGGGATTCCAACAAAAGAGACCAAATAACAGGAAAAGTCAGATAACATTTCATTTTAATCCTGTGGATTGTCCTTTCAGTGAGAGTCTGGATAGAGTATCCCATGGGATTTGTAATTATGTCATAATGAAAAAAATAACCTTAATTAAAAATATATGTCAGGTTCAAATACTTCTAGAGGACAAAATCTGGAATTTAGGGCTTTTTTTCTGAAGAAAAAAATGGCCTGGAAAATAAAAAAAAAATATGTCCATATCAAGTAACTTGCAGAACATTTTATCACTCGTTGCTCCCAAGATCAAAACAATTTCTTCTGCTGTGAGAGAGGAGTAGTTTATACTTTTTGTGTAGTGGTGAGAGAATAGGGCTTAATACAGTGGTAATAAGCTGCTAAAAGCTTTTCCATAGGAACCATCAACTTGGAATGGGGTTTTCACTACTGCTATTGGGATTGGGCCCATGTTGAAGGGTATCTTTGCCAGAGGCCTGAATACATTATAAGCTGAACAGAACTATTTTTTTGGGCTTCTAATTTTTCTCTCAAGCCTAATACTGGTAAATTTGTGAAGTGTCCCAGCAATAATAACAAAAATGACAACAACCATAAATATGATCTTGTCATATTTTCATATAAGGCACCATAAAGCTCAAGGAGGGAGATGGCAGAGGAATGTGGAAGGACACTCTAAAAGTGATGAAGAACTTCTGCGTAAGAGCACAGGACATTGAACTGTCTTCTACACTCCAGATTTCCCCTTTAGGTGCCTAAACTACAGCTGAGTTCAGTGAGAGTTGAGACACTTAAATCCCTCTTTGAATTGGACACCAAGTTATCACCTTATGGCTTAGAAGAATTAGGTATTTCAGTGCTCCTGAGGAGGGTTCCAAATTGTTTTGGGTTTTTTTGCTGATCTCACCGGAGGTCCAGGAATGACTGAGCCTAGAGACAGGAGCAATTGGCAGCTGTAACTTGGAGATTGGGATTTCACAAGGCTGGAACAAAGGCTCTGTAGAGCATCATCTTCTGGTTAGGATTTGGCAGATTTAAGGACTATGGGAAGAGGTGTTCTCAATAACTGAGCAGAATTGCTAACATAGACTTCACACATTGCAGCTCAAGGACCAATTTGGCTTTGGCCTTTGCCAAAGCTACTTCTTAACAACTGACTTGAAAACTGCAAAGCTGAACTGTCTTTTTTCCTCCCTATGGGACAACCACACTTTGACATTGTGGTTCCTAAATGACCAGCAAATAATTTCATATGCTGGAAATGAAGAAAGGCAGTGAAAGAAAATAAAAGATGCAATCTTTTCTTTTCCTCCCCCCAAGTTAATGAATTTTTTATAAATGTATAAGCATGTCACTATTCCAAGCCACATCAAATCACTTTTAAAATCTGTATTTTAAAACAGGAATGTGTATAATATGAATGGCTTAAGGACTAAAATGCAAAAAGATGTTGATGATGCTGGATTACTAGCCAGCTGGAGAATTAAAAAAGATGAAGAGAGGAACAAAAAAGCCCGTGTTTCACTAGCCAAGTCAACAACCGTGTTTTTTCAATCACCCCTCATTATGGAAAAGTGTACTCAGGTTGTCCTGGAATCAGAGTTCACTGTTTTTAAGGAGTCACATCAGGAAAAAAACTCTTGATGCAGTGCAGAGTGTATGACAGGGAACATCTGGACACCAAACTACTGGAGCTGCCATGTTTGGAGAGGAACAGCTCTGAGGATGAAATGGAATGAACTGTAACAAATATGGGATTTTGCTGGCAGCTTTATTTTATTTAAATGCATCCCTGGCTTTTCAGCTATTTCTTTGTTTTGGATAATATTTAAACTTGTCAAAAATCCTCTCTCCTTCCTGCTCTTCATTACACATGACAGGGAGTGGATTGCTCTGGCCATCTGTAGAGTGGGAATGAATGGAGCTACATCTGGATGGGCTGGGGATCACATGAACGCTCACAGCAAGCCCCAAGCGGTTAACTTGAAACCTGTCTTTCCCTGAGTGAGCAGAGACAGTACCACAGTTTTTGCCGGGATTGTGTGAAGCAGTGTTGGAGCCTTGCAGCTAAACATGTCCAGAGCCTGTTTGGGGTCCCTCCCTAAAGTTAAGCACCTCTGCCAATCCTGTGTGTGTCTAGGAGTTGTGTTTGATAATAACATTTGGCATTCATTGTGTGATATCTTGTGCTTATGAAGCCATTCCTGAAGCTTCCCTTCAGCCCTACTCTGGAAAATTTCAAGGGAGAATACAAAAGCACATGTGGCAAAGTTTAGAATAGGGAACAGCTAATAAAGGAGTGAACAACCTGTAGGTCCAGACAGGCACACAGCTTGTGCCAAAGCTGTGCCATGCTGGCAAGCCCTGAAACTAAGCCTGGGAAGAAGCAAGGCAATACTGGGATTCTGCAGCTGCTGCCATTGACCTCAGTGAGGACTGACCCTGAGGATAAAATGTGCATCTCAAGGACATGATTTAATGGTTAACATGATGGTGCTGGGTTAATGGTTGGGCTCAATGATCTTAGAGGTCTTTTAAAACCGTAATGGGTCTATGTTCCTATGATTCAGTGATGACTGGGAAGCCACCCCCATCCCCTGCCTGTGAACTGCTGCCAGAGGTCTCTCCCCTTGGCTCTCTTGTTCAGGTATGTGTCCCATGGCTGCCAGCCATACGTCCTCTCTTCTCCTTTCCTCTCCTCTCCTCTCCTCTCCTCTCCTCTCCTCTCCTCGCCTCACCTCTCTTTCTTTCATTTTCTTTCTTTTTCTTTCCTTTTCTTTCCTTTTCTTTCTTTTTTCTTCTGTTGCTCCTAGTAGCCCTTAGGCTGTAGGATTTATCATGTGTGATTCTGATGGTAAGAGCTGACGGGATGAGACACTGACCCATTGGCCTGAACTGACTTTACTCGTGGAGAGACAAATCATCCCTTTCTCCATGCCTTGACCCATCAGGTGAGCACGTCTAGTGAGGAGCCAATTGGTCATAAATGCTGGTTTCCATTTTGTGGATATTTTTCTTCTGCAGTGAGCCCCAGGCTGCCTCAGCTTGCAGCATTTCAGGGATAATTTCACCCTGTATCTAGTGGACAGCAGTGCCCCTCATTGCAGCAGGGGGGGCTGCACATGGAGGATGGGGCAGGAAAGCCCTCGCTGGTGCCCTGACTCATGGTTTAAACATCCTTGATCTTGTCCTTTGCTGATTTTCACCAAGGGAGAGGAAAATCATTGCTCATCATAGGTCAGGCTTGACTTCAAAGCAGCACCATGATGGCAAGAAGAGGAGGTGGGGATCATGGCCAGTGTTCTGATGACCACAGGGTGACCTGCAGCAAGAGAGCCACTGACAGACAGAGGGACAGATTGAGTCAGCCAGCACTGACCCTGCTGTGGGGAAAGATCAGCACCTCCAAAAGGGTTTTGATCACTGCTAAAACTGCCCAGTGCCAAGTCATGGCTCTGCTGGAAGTGCTGGGAGTTCAGAGGATCCCAGCCCAGGAACTGCTGCTTTTGGGGGCCTTCCCAGGGGCTTACCCATCATGGCTGGGCAGGCAGACTTGTGTGCCACAGCCCTCTGTCTCCTCACTGCTCTTATCTGCACCACAGCTTTTATCTAGCATCCACACCTATTCCTGAGTCAGGAAAATTTCTGAATGCAAAGATTTCACCAAAAGGGTTTCATGAAAGAAAAAGAAAAAAAAAGTCTCTGAGCTCTCCCTTTGCTGAGGCCAAGCTGTTGTCAGCTTCAAGAAAACGTTTTCTCTTTGTGTTTGGACAGTTTAGCAGATTTATTTTCCTCCCCCTTCTTGGATGAAAGTTGCAGGGATTTCCACAAAATACATTTGGAGGAGCCAAGTCTTCAACACCAGCAGTTTTCAGTCAGAGCATTGGAATGATCAATAAATCGGCACCAACTGATCTCAGAGTCTGAGGATGTCTGTGAGGCACAAGCAGCTCTTTTAGGTAAGCTAGAGCTAGTGAGTAAATCCAGTAGCTCTGGAGCCAAACCCAAAAGTGGATGCAAAACCTTATGGGGAACCAGTGCTGTGATTTTCAGCACAAGGGTGATGTAATGATTGAGTACAGTTCAAGTAAGTAATCTACTCATCTGTTCACAATTTTGAGTTACAGCTGATGCAGTCGCTGCCTGTGAGCCAGCAAAAAGAGAGTGAGAATTGCGCTCAGTGAGTCAGGCCAAAGGCAGGTTCAGCATGGGGATGGGGTGGGAGGTAGGGGTGCACCACTTGAAATGCAACTCGGGGTCTAGCCTGAGTGTGAAATTTTGGAGGCAGTTGGGATCTGAACAAATGATGGTGGACGGATGGTGCACAGAGAGTTTGGGATACCTGCATCTGATCACTGCCCCGAAGAAGAGGAAAGGCACCAATCCTGAGCACAATTACCAAACCTGAATCCATACCACTCAAGACAACTACTTTGAACACATACTCATCTGCGGTGTTTGAATTCCACTTAAGAAAATTTAGAGCCATCCAGAACCTGACCTTTTGCAAACCACAAAGGCAACCCATAAACCACAGGGCTGGAATCAGCTCAAGAGGACGAGTAATTTCAACATATTAGAACAGGCTTTCGACGCAGCTGGTAACCAGGGATGTTAAAAACAGGAGACACACCAGTAGCATCTCTGTGAGATCTGAGAGTGTGAAGCTGGATTCGGTCAGGGCTCCACTGAGATCATCACCCAAAAAGGGGAATGGCGCAGCACAGCATGTAATAATAGTAAGTGGCTGACTTCACTGCCAGGCGGAAGCAAAATATTTGTAAAAACATGACATGACATGATTCATCCTAAAGCAAGCAGTTGTTCATGTGAATCTAAGAGAGGAGGATACATGGAAAGTCCCAAGATGAGACCATCTCCAGAGTGATGTTTTCTGGGCAAAAATCACATATTGGGAGCTAAGCGATGTAGGGCCTGGCCAGATGAAGGCATATTGGGACTGGAATACTAAAGAATATAATGTTAAATGCTAAACTAAATCCCCCCCTCAAACTCAATGCCAGAGCAGGTGTTTTTGACAAGATGAGTTCCATCCCCATAGAGTGTACAGGTGAGGGATTTTCCACTAATCACGGAAGATCTTTGGACATTGAACAAAACTGCAACAAATAATCCATTGCACTAGTAGTTTCTACCAAACATTCTCCACTGAAGGTTATATTTTCCCTCTCTGAGTTCTAAGCTGACTGCAAAGAATAGGAAGATAAACTCACATCTCTTGAAATTCCTGCACAGAAACACTATGCTTCAAAATATTTAGACTGTTTGCCAAATCGAGTCATGCACAACTCAGCCCTGAGGTGGTTTCCTTTCTTCCATGGGAGAAATGATGCATCGCACCTTCTGTATTCATGTCTGGTGACCTCTTGTTCATGCCAGGGAGGAAGTGATTTCTCAAAGCTGCAATGTGTTTCTAATGATCTTTAGTGTTTGCTGTGGCTACTTTATCTGGCTCATCAGAAAATTACCTGTGTTTTCATCTCACAGTGGTTCAGTGAGATTATTCTTTTAAATATTGTGAATTTATAGTCATATTTGTATTTGTATTTTATATATATATATATATTTATATATATTTTGTATTATATAAATATTTGTATTTTAAGGGTGTTTGGGTCAATACATATAACACCAGATGAGGCATTTACCCCCATAAGTGAGTTCAACAGAAATAATATTCCTGAAGATCATCTTGCTTGTTTTGTAAATGTTATTCCTCTCTGCCATGTTTTTTTCTTTTGCATTTCTGTTTTGAAATTTTTGTTTGAAAACCTTCTAAGAGCAATAACTATCATCTATCTGTCCAATTATTTGCATTAAGACTAGACACTCACAAATACATGCCCTGTTACTCCTGGTGTCTGAAGGGTTTGTATCTCACGTTGGTTCGCTTTTGAACTCAATGGCACTAAGGGTGCATGCAAACCCAGAGAATTAGACACCAGAGAATTAGACACCAGCATTAGACACCAGAGAATCCACAGTACACCAAACCAGTGATGTGGGATGAAGGTTTGCTTATGTTTTCTACATCAGGAATGCTGACAGAAGCCCATGCATATATGGCATTTCTGTATCTACAGATCCCCTACATGGAATCTCAGGTATTTAATAAAAGCTGGGCTCACCATGAACTCTTTTCTTCTTTGGAAGAATTAAGAGGCCTTTCCTTCTCCACTTAGACACCTATTTTTATTTTTTATAAACTGCAAAAATGTAATACATCTAAGACTTCTAATTTGTTATAAAGTTTGATTGAAATGGTTAAAATCCCTCAATGTAAAGATTGTCAGTAGGGAAAGAGAGACAATGACTCAGTGTGTCTGAGTGAGCCTCTTTCCTCAAGGGAGGATTGTTTTTGTCTGAGAAAGTTATGACATTTTGCAGCCTGCTGATTCCAAGTCTGGACGGTTTCTACTGAAATTGCAGGTACCTGGATCCAGGCCCCAGTTTTGAGCTGGAGACTCACGGAAAGCGCTGCCTGGCAGCTTCAGATTTTTGTTATCTGAAATGGGGAAGCCCTCACCCCTTTTTCCAACTGAATGAATTTTAGCCCCTTTAAAAGTCTTTGGTTTTTCCTAATCCCTGTTATGAAAACTCTGGATATCCTGTTTATCATGCTGCACTCTTCGTCTCACTGCAATTGGCTCCTCATCCAGAGCCTAAGCAAAACAAGCTTAAAAGAGCAGCAGAATCTCTTAGGGGTTGAATCTTCCCTGTTCTGACATAAGGCAGGACTAACTCTGTTCAACATCAGTTTCAAAGAGTTCTTGGTAAGACTATGCAATCTAAAAATACCAGGGATGGAGATAAATCTGGACAGCTTTTAATTGGGATCAGGATGGAGTGGCTGCAGCCTCTCCGGCAGTGTGGAGGAGGAGGAGGCTTAAGATTCCAGCTTGTCCACTTGATGTGATCTGGAACATTATTACACCACCTGGGATCAAATACATATCAGATATTTTCATCTCTCCTTTCTAGGCAATTATACTCTGTTCGTTCCCCTGTGATCTGAGGGTTAATAGTGTGGCTCCTGCGAGTTCTGTTTCCTTCAGGACCAAATCTGGGCTGCTTGTCTTCCCCTGGAGATAGAGGGGTTGAAGTTCACTATTTCATGTTGATATGCATCTGCCAAATAACACCTTGTTGAAACAATACTTATATCATAAGAAAAGTCCCTTTTTCACTTACAGTCTAATTAAACAGACAATTTCTGAAAGAGTAACGCTGATAGAACAGCATTGCTCTACCAGGTTGTGCAGACCAGCTCCTCGAAACACTTTCCCTGAATGTCAGCTGGGATCTGGGTAGTGAGCTTGAATTATGCCTTGGAAAAAAAGGAACATTCTTTGTTAGTTTACAGGCATGGGTTACTTTGGTCTTTCTCAGTGTTTAAATCTTGGTCCTGTCATATTTGAGTGACTTTTTCAGGAGCTTTTTGGCTCAAGTGACTCAATTGTATTGACAATTCTCTCTCCCTTCCCCTCCAGCTACCCCACTGAAAGAAAACCCTAATTTTCCCACAGCAAACCTCACTGTCATCATGTTATGCATTGTTCTGCTTCAGGGTGACCAAAAAACAAGTCAGAGGCAAATCTGACTAATCTCTCCTGGAATTGTGAAATCAGTGATAAAAAAATTCGATTGGGTACAATTTCAGCATTGTACCCATGGGCCAGCCATGGATTTCAAAAGTGCCTTCAGAGCTACCCGAAGATTGTGTTGCAGTCATTAATGTCATTGATATTGTTGCTCGAAATAGTTGCTTTATGTTGCAGTGAACAAAGAATTCCTTCTTATCCCATTGTTTTCAGAGGTTCTGTGTTTGGGACGTTCCAGGACTGCTGTAAATTGGTTCAATTCTTTTCTGACATGTCACTCACTAAATGTCCAGGGAGCGTTTCTCTAATCCTGTCCAGATGAGCTGTGGATTCCAAGGCATTTCTATTTTGGGTTGCAGGCTTCTGCCTATATGCTACTGTTGGGCTTAAGTTCATTCAGAGGAATCCTATTAGTGGCTATGTAGATTTATTTCTTTCCTTCTGCAGAATGTGAGCTGAAATTGTTTGGTTTTGCTGATTGCTTTTCCTGTGGGGGGGAATCAATGTCCTTCCTTTGTATTTTTCACAAATTGGAGCTCCATTCAGATTAATCAGAGCTTGATTTTCATTAGTTTTCCATAGGGCTTGCAATCTCCTGCTATCAACTTAATTCAGTGGGAGTTTTTATTATCCCCAGTTCTTTAACAGTGCCTTATTGGGACCCCAGAAAGGATTGAAAACTCTCTGTGTTTGCAGGAAAACACACTGGGTTCACGATCAATCATGATCCAGAAGTATGAAATACAAACTGAATCAAACTTAAATGGAAATATCAGACAATTAACTATATTTGATCAACATGGTCTAACACAATACCTGCCCCCAGTTGTGTATGTATCATCACTGCTTTCTTTCCACAAGCAGAGTTGTTTTGCAGAATTGTAGCTAAAATTATTCTTAATGTCAGAGGAAAAGAAGACATTTTTAGGCTGCCTTGAAAAAACTAAGCAACTTTTTTGTTTAACTTCTATTAAACTTGGTCTGTGGAGCAAAGATTTGGAATGGGAGGAGTGGGATGCTCTGAAGTCAGAGTTTGGCTATGGCAATTGTGGTAAAAATCCATCCAGATATAGCAAATGTCTCTGAAAATCTAATTTAAGGGCTGCTTATTAGGATTGAGGCACTTGATTTTCCCAGAGTGCCTCTGCATTGGCCATAATCCAGCCCAGAGCTACAGTGGAAGACCCTGATTTTCTCAGCTCCCATGTGGATCCGTTTCAGTGACATGTGGAATAGCCGAAAGTTTGTAATGATGATGCTTTAATTACTCACCATCCCAGTATCATACAGAGCACTGAAGGAAGCATCCTCGCAGTAATTCACCTTCATCTGATAGGGAGGATCCTGCCAACATAATGAAGGAAGAGACTGGAAGGAGAACTTGCAGGGTGTGTGGAAAACTTGTGTGGAGTACAGTGAGCTGGAGCTCCAGGCTTTGAGATAGGAGTGACAACCAGAAAAGGTGGGGGTGACCAGGGTGACAAGTCTGATGGCATCAATGGAAGGCTCTGTGCTTGGTGTTACAGAGAAAAAAAAAGGTTTGTAGTAGATATAATTGTCCCTAAATTATCCAGTGTGCTCTGGCTGCTCCTACTGTTTGTTTTCCTCTAATATTCAACATCAGGCTCTATTTATTTCAGGGTCAGGGAGTGAATACTTCACAATCTTTTAGAACCTTCCATGATATCCATCACACTGGTACCCATATGTTTATTTAATATTAAAGTATTTTATGATAGTTTACAATGTTCCTGTGAAGAGAGTGAAGGCAAAACCTGCCTCAAATTAGACCATCATTTCACATGCCCAGTTACTGATACCTGTGGCCTGGTTTAGCAGGGATTACAGGATGCCAATTTAAGTTTAAAATAATTAAATTAAAACAATAAAACAATTTTAGCAGCTTTAGAAAATGCCTTAAAGTTTCGAATAGTTAATAATAGTTTTGGATACTTTTAAAGTTACTCGAATCTTATGTCCTTTTAGTACATTAAAAAAATTACAAACAAAAATTACAAACAAATCAAGGACTGGAACAAATTACAGTGCTTTTTGTTCATCAGTTTGTAGTCTGAGGAGTAAGAATGAGATTCCCAACATATTCCTGTTCATATTGGATGTTTCACCTAAATCATCAGGCAAAAATGTACAAAAAGGGAGAGTAAGGAAAGATGACCCAGTTTCTTTCTCATTTCCCTTATGTAATCTCAAGGCTCTGATGTAATCTCAAGGTGTTCCAGGAAAGGGAGGAAAATAATGTATTTTTTCATTACAGCAATAGTTTTAAGACCAAATTAATCTTACATGCACTGCTCTCTGTTCTGGCTGAGAAAACCTCAAGAGACAATGTCATGGAATAAGGCTGTGAATTAAGAAGAAATTTGGGAGGAAGTTAGAAGTCAGGGGACAGTGAGGAGAGAATGTGGCCCAGAAATCAGAATCTGACTCTGAGTTCTGTTATCAGCTCCCCCAGGCACTTGCCTATCACTTTCCTCCCTTCAATCACCAGGGCTCATGGAGCCCACAAACTATAGGATAAAAATGTGAATAGTGTCTGGGAATAACAAAGAAAACTCCCCAAACCTTGAAAAACAGTTCAAACCTGGGTGAAACTTCATTATCAGAATTTTTTTTTGAGGCCAGGCAGTCATATTCAGATCGATGCTCATTTATTCATTCCATTAACTATATCAGAAACAAGGCTTTTTATTTTACTATGACAGATAGCCTCAGGAACTCTTTTCTCTGTTAATGTAGATGTACCAGAGATTTCTTGTTGCTCATCATCAATTAAAATGCTGAAGTCAACTCCCCACTGCAGAAGACCACCATAAATCAACATTGTAAGTGAATGAGGTAGAAAAAAGTTACTGATTTCTTTTTCTTCACCTGGAAGTGAAGTAAAAGCAGCAAAGATTCATTCAAACTGTGAGAGACTAAATATTTGTGAAGAATAAGAATTGCAGTATTTTCCAAACAGCTTTAGAATAGCAAAAAGCAGGTTGGAGGAAGGGTGGGAACTGGAAGACTTGCACAAATACACATGTGCCAGTGATGCCTTTTGAGAGGAACTGGAGTCCTCAGCGTGAGACAAGTTTTTTCTTCTCCATCAGCAGTTTCTCTTCCCCCTTGCTTAGTTTAGAAAATGAGTCTCCAATGTTTTGTTTTCTTTATGTCCAGAAATCAGACAATGAAATCATAAGCACATGGTCCATGAAAAGAGACGCTGACATGCAAGTGAGGATGAATGGGTTGCACCTCAATCCCTGGAACTGCCTTACAAAGTGCTCCAGTGGGACTTGCTGAGGTATTTTAACTGTAGCCTGATGTGCTACTTCTCTATTAAGTCCTGGTCCTAAGGCTTGACTGGTTCATATTGCTAAATTATTAGAAGAGTCCCAGCAGGGCTTAGGCCAACTATTACTCACCCAGACAATTCCTAGGACACAGTTCAAGACTTGACAAAGGCCAAGATGCTCTCCCAGTCGGCCTGTCTATGTCCAGCCACAGCTGCTTTCAGACTGTTCAACATCTGGGATGGGACCATCTTGGCACACACAGGAGCAGCAGAGTGATGACATTTACAAGGCTTTTAGAACCCACCTTCCTTGGGCCCTCACAGATCAAAAGAGTGAGATCACACCTAGAACCCAGACCTTTCTCTGGGGTGATGGTTACCCCTAGCACACCTCCCAGGATATTTCCTTGGCTGGAAGCTGGCACTCAGACCTGCACTTCCTTCATGTCACTGACTGGAGTTATGAGGTGAGAGGAATTCGTTTAAATTCCTAAGGATGCAGACCTCCTTATCACTTAGTATAGATGGAGGGTCTTCCAGAAGCACCATCAGAGGCAGGTGCTGAAACTGGGTGCTCAGCTTCAACCTTGGAAGCAGGTGTTTGTCTTCTCTTGGATGGCAGCGACCTTTTACGAAGGACAACCACACAGAACAGACAGACACAGCAGCTGTTTTTTACTGTCTCCAAAAAGTAGGTTTGTGGAGAGCAGAGCTCAGTGCATCTCCTGGTGAGTGGTCCATAGTAGATATGGTATTTCCTATGTTTGGTGAACCCCAACACGACTGGAAATCCCTTCAAGTGTTCATGGCCAGGTTGGATGGAGCCTGAGCAACCTCATCTAATGGAAGGTGTCCCTGTGCTTGACCCTGGGAGGGTGGTACCAGATGGTCTTTAAATTTCCTTCCAACCCAAGCCTTTCTATGTTTCTATATAAAAAATTAATTGCACATGAGCTAATTCTAGGATGGAGGGCTAGACTACATATTAGATGAATGGTGGTTCAAGCCTATTTTTCCAGTGAAGACTTGAACATCTGCCAGTTCATACCATTTAAGAATTTGGCCTCTTCCCCCTTATTTTGTACGTTAACTTTACTTAACTGGTAGATTTTCCACGCTTAATAATTATAAATACATAAGCAGGAGTATTTGTTTATGCTTCTTTAAGCAGGGAAGGAAGCATTTCAAAGAAAAAATATTATAAGAGGGGCCTAACTTCACTTCCATGTAAAGTCAGAGTTTGGAGTGAACTGGTGGAGCATGCAGGGGGTGAGTATTCAAGAGCAGTCAGGCAGCATCTGCAGCTTTGCATTGGTGGGAGATGAGGTCAGGTCTCTCCATATTGTACCTACATCCTTTTCCTCATGCCACATCTGACTCTGACTGACCAGAAGTGAGTGGAGGTAGGAATAAGCCATAGGGAAAACGTTGAGACCCAGAAATAAGTCGGTCCCCTCCCTGAGCCAATGCCTATGTGTGGGCTGTGTGTTACATATGTATTTTCTGTGGCAGACTTGGATTCCCTCGAGCTTGGCACATTCTGGTTAAGATGAACTCAGCATCCAAATGTTGACACAAAAGCTGACTACACCATAGACCATGGCCCCATGCCACCTCCAGCTGGCCTGGAGCCGTGCTGGCATTGGCTTTGGTTGCTTGATTTAAGGCAGCTACAGGAGAGGGAAGGGCAAAGGGTGCCTGAGGTGGGTTTACCTGGAATC
The DNA here is from genome assembly GCF_041296385.1 of Aphelocoma coerulescens. Classification (NCBI taxonomy): domain Eukaryota; kingdom Metazoa; phylum Chordata; class Aves; order Passeriformes; family Corvidae; genus Aphelocoma; species Aphelocoma coerulescens. The sequence continues at coordinate 120,759,030 of NC_091016.1, forward strand.
CCAGCTGGAGGAAATAGCTTGCGTTTTTCTGCAGAATGAGGGCAAAGGGATGAGTAGAGGGAAATAAAATAAATATATCAGGCCAATGGTGTCATTAAAAAGAGGATGTATCACGTTTACTGTGAGAGCATGTGACTCGGACATCCAGACATGAACATTCCTGCAAAGCCTTGAATGCACACATGGAGCTGGATTTTTTTTACTTTCCAGAATGGTTTAATTTTATGATTCTGTGACTCATTAGAAAAAACAAAGTCCCTAGACATGCTGCATCATGGCCCAGTAAACACCAGTTACTCCTGGGGACACACAGGGACAAAGGAGCAAGTGAGGGATGGATGGAGGGGAGACCAAAGGAACAAGACTTTCAGCTTCTTGCTCCCCCTTTACTCTTCTAGTGGTTTTGTAAACATGATTCTCTCTCTTACCTTTTTTTTAATTTTTTTTTTTTTTCAAGATTGGAGTGGAGGGGTTAACAGAGGTCATGTTAGTTTAAAAAATTATGGTTAACCTTACAAGCTGGGTTGCCTTAGGTCACGGCGATACAATTCCCCTCCCTTCTCCTGTGCAGCGGTGGTTCACAGGCATTCCTCCAACGTGGGGAAGGACGAGGCCTGCCAAGGCTATGAGCAATGCAGAACAGACTTACCTGTTTTTATGCACTGCTTAACTAATTATTTTAAAAAGAAACAGCCAAGTTGGAACAACTACCTTTTTCTTCGAGGAGGAACATTTTCCCCCTTTCCCTTTTCCCCACATCCCCCTTCTTCCCTCCTCCCTCCCCTTGTTTTTTTTTTTCCCCTCCATTGCTTGACTTGGCATTTGAAACAGGTTCTGGATATCTGACACCTCTTGAAAGTGTAGTTTGGCAAACAGGAATTGAGCTGGGCTCCAAAAGGGCCCTGCACAGGGCTTGCTGTGAAAACACCTGGGTGTCTCTTATGCCTCTAAGAACCAGTCCTGCTTCTGTAGAAATAACAGCCGCCCTCTCCCTTCCCCCAGCCCCTGCCCTCCCTTCAAAAATTAAAAAAGAAATTGAAATGCTGGCACTTCTTTTTGTAAAAAAACAGGTGGTTGGAAGGCGCTGCGGAAGGGGGTGAAGGACATCTCCACACCAGCGCACAAAGATCCTGTGCAGAGAGGGTTTTGACTGCAGCACATACATCTGCAATTCGTTTTCCCGAGCTCAGGACAAATTAAGAATCTTCCAGCAATTAGGGGAGAAAAGCTTCAAAGTGCAATCATCAGTTCTTAAAAGAATTTGTGCTGGGCTTTGAGGGAGGCTAATCCTACTGCCCGTGCTGGGCTCCTCTCTGCAGTGTGCATTTTCCAAGGCCAAAATTTTGGCCTGCTTTTCAGTCACACCATATAAAATAACAAACACGCAGTCTAAGGAAAACAATTTTTAAGACACAGTGGAACCCACTTTAATGAAGAAAACTGTTAAATGCATAAAACCCCCATGTGCCAATGGATAAATGTGCTGGAAGTGTGAACTGTTAAACCAACAAAATTGTTAACACATCATACTGCTGGGCAAAAAGATAAAATAAAAAAAATATAAAAAGGGAGTGAAACGGTTTTCTAACATGCAACCCACTTTGCCTTTATTGTTCGCATTCCTGCTGACATAAAGTTTCCTGATTTGTCCCCTGGGCCTAGAAATATGGCAAAAGTGGGAGCATTAATTGTATTTGCCCCGTTTAAACTGCCCTCCCTGCTTTTCAGCTCACAGTGGCCAAGAATAGCTTCATGGAATGGGGAGGGTTTGCCCTTTTTTAGTCAAGGTGATGAGTGAACAAGTTCACATGGGTTTTGTTGTTTTTTGGTTTTATGGGTTTTTTTTTGTTGGTTTGGTTTTTTTTAACTGATAAAAAGCTTTAAACTATGCCTGAGCGTCTTTTCCCTGTATCTGTGGGGAAAATCAGGACTGGTTCTGTGTTCTCTGTATCTTAAAACTCTGAAGTCCCTCCATATCCCTGGTTTTCCTTGGGGTCGATGCTGAAATGAGGCTGTTCCTGTGGCCTTCCTGCTCCCTTCAAAGACATGGAGCTCTCACTGAGTAAAAACCTGATCTCGTGAGAGCCCCAAAGGCAACTGCTTTGATAAGTGTCCAACCCTGTGGCTGTGCTGGCATGGAGGGGCCTGGATGCCTGCCTCGCTCCGAAACATGAGAAACTAAAAATCAGTCCATTGAATTTATCTTCATCCGACTCCTAAATTACATGCTCTTCATAGATTTCATTTCCACAGGTGGTCAGGATTTTCCACCAAAACCTGATTTCCACAAAAAGAGAGCTTCTGTCACAAATGAAGATTTTCCCTGGAAAGAAAAGACTTTAAAGAATGCACTGACTTTATTTACTGAGCACTGAAAGTTTTTTATCAAAAAACTTTTCCAAAACCAGAAAAATGGTCTGCAGAATGGAATAGGTTGATGTTTCTTGCTTTTATATTTCCTTAAGTGAGGAAACAAGACAAAGTCATAGCAAATTTGGATGAAAATTAAAAAGTCATTAAAAATACTTTCATTATTGAAAAAAGAGTTTTAAATAATTTTCATTTCATAAAATTATTCTTAAAATCATGGTATCTGCATGGAACAGCTGTTCAGTTAAGATCTGTTCTGCTGTTTGACTTTCCCAGGGGCATTTTAGGTGCTGGTCTGTGCATATAGGTATGAAAGTACATGATGACTAAACCCCAATCCTGAACAGTGACAATGAGGAGTTTATTCCTACAGTTCAGAATGTTCTTGTTTCTCGTCACTTTTCCATGTCCCTTGCAAAAGAACATGAGGTCGTGCCTGGCTTGAGAATGGCTCCTCTTTTTCTTGGCACTTGCTGATTTTGCTTCTTAGACTGATGTTTACAAAGAAATTCCAGTCCCCTGAGGGCCACTAAATATGTATTGCTCTGCAGAATCTCCACAGGGCAGGTTTGCACCTCCAGTGTGCTTGGATCTCTTGCTCCTAAGAATGCTCAGTGGCTATGTCGCTACTTTACACACCAGATAAACTTAAACCAGACACAAGTTTTGTTGTAGTTAAGCAAAAGCGTTAAGCTCTTTGTTGCCAGAATAATATAATCCCTAAATCCAACACTTAAAAGAAAAAGTGACCTTTTCAATGTTAGACATTTGGGGAATCCCTGGGGCTGTTTCACAGCAGCTCTGAGGTCAGTCCAGCTGCTCCTCACCTGGAAGGTGCAGTTTTCTGAAGCACACTGAGATCTATTTTTTTTATTCCAGCTGCAGCTGAAGATCATCAGGGTGTCACTGCAACAAAATCATCACCATCATCATGCATGATGCATGACAGCAGCCTATGCATCAGCAGTGCATAGGCTGCTATCATGATCTCCACTCTGCCATTGCCAAGGTGCGTTTTCTAAACTCCTCTGCTAATTAATTTTTGTGACATCAGTTTTGGCATTTCCTGATGTTTATGAGAATGCAGGTAAAGTGTTGTTTCAGAGTCATTGGAGCCTGACTTTGAAATGAGCCCCTTGAGATGTCTGGGTGCTCATGGGAGCTCTCTTTCTGCAAAGGAGCCATGAGACTATCCTGCTCCTCCTTCCCAGGCTGGCTGTGATGCCTCTGACCTAACTTCAGCAACCAAAAAATCAAGTGTCCAGTCTCGTTCATAAACCAAAAAGTCAGGTGTCAAGTCTAATTACTTGGTCCAGCCCCCCTTTTTCAGAAGAGGGAGATGGGGGGCTGTCTATCCCCATCCTGAAGGATGAATCCTACTTTTGCCATTGGTTTAGGGTCTTCTTCAAGGCTCCCACACAACATCTGGTTTCCTACCACTGGAAATGTTATCTTTTTATAATTGCCCAGTGTGAGGTATACTGGTGCATTTCCACAGAGACCACCCACAATTACTGGGCACAGTGCTAGGGTGGGAGATCTTCAACTCTTTTCTTTTACTGTTTATAGCATCTTGGGCTGCCATGGAGGCTTCAAAGAAGCATCTGTGTGATCCGCAGAGGTCATCTTGTTACTGAATGAGTTAATGTCCTCTCCGTACAAAATGGGGGAAATCATAGAAATTCTGGGCTGGAAAGAGCATTGAAATATTCCACTGCTTTGTGGCAAGATCAGGAAATCTGTTTTATTCCTGACAGATGTCTGTATAATCTGTTCTTAAAGCTCTCCAAAGCCTTCCATAGTAAATCACTTTGAGATCTAAAGGTGAAAAACGCCATGTAAGACCTGAATATTGTTATTATTATTAACAGTAGTGTTGTTCAGAGGACAGCTTAGCAGCACGGTCCCAGCTGGCACTTTAAAAAAGAGCCCAGAAGGAACGAGTTAGTGAATTGCACCAGTCCTGGTGGAAGTGCTGAGCCAGCATTGCTGGTGCTCCTGCTTGCTGCTGGATCAGTCTGAAACTGAACTCCACAGCCTTTGCCTGTGTCCAACTACTGCCAAAGGTTACCATATTACAGGGCTGGATTGCTCTGCCAAAGCCACCGGTGTTGTTCCTAAGTGATCTTCATTGTGAAGAGAATCACAGAATCACAGAATATGATAAGCTGGAAGGTACCCACACAGATCATTGAGTGCAGCTCCTGGCCCTGCACAGGACTATCCCCAAGAATCCCACCATGTGCCTGAGAGCACTGTCCAAACACTCACTGAGCTCTGTCAGGCTGGTGCTGTGACCACTGCCCTGGGGAGCCTGTTCCAGTGCCCAACCACCCTCTGGGTGAAAAACCTTTTCCTAATGTCCACCGTAAACATCCCCTGACACTTCAGACCATACCCTCGGGTACTGCCACTGTCACCAGAGAGATCAGATCAGTGCCTGCCCCTCCTCTTCCCCTCATGAGGAAGTTGTAACTGCAATGAGGCCTCCCCTCAGTCTCCTCCAGGCTGAACAGACCAAGTGACCTCAGCCATTCCTCACACAGCTTCCCCTCAGGGCCCTTCACCATCGTCGTGGCCCTCCTTTGGATGCTCTCCAACAGTTCATTAACTTTTCTATATTGTGGTGACCAAAACTGCCCCCAGGACTTGATGTAAGGCCTCCTCAGCCCAGAGCAGAGCAGGACAATCCCCTCCCTTGCCCAGCTGGTGATGCTGTGCCTGATGCACCCCAGGACATGGATGTCCCTCCTGTCCGCTGACTCGTATTTGGTCCCATTTACAGATGCCATGTTTACAACATGTACAGAGCACCAGGTGATTCTCCCTTGAGAAACACAGGCTGTGATGGTCACTTGAACTGGTGTAAGCAGGAAGGCTGCTAATGGAGTAGATCCACTGACTCTGCACTCCCCCCCCAGTGCTGCCCCCAACAAGTGATCCTGAAATGTAACAGCCCCCCAGCTCCCAACCAGACTGATCTCCTGTTCATTTAGTTTTAGATGTGTTCCAGAAAATCATATACATATATTCAAGTATAAGTCTGTCAGGAAAAGTATCCTGGGCAGGGAATGAGCTACTGGCCCTTCTTTGTCTTCTACCTACAAAATTCCCTGTTTAACCTCATGGTTTCCCTCTTCCCCCATTGCTTCTGGTGCTACCCCAACCAAATCCAGCTCTATTTAGATAAGTGAATGAAGGCATTCTCTTATACTGAGAGTGGCCAGCATGTGGACCAAGCTTAAGGATTTTGAGCAGAATACATTAAACTTAAATATAGTCTTGGAGAATTTTCCTTTCTAGCTGGTAAATCTAACACTGCCCGAAAAGAGGTTTGGGCATTGAGACCCAGGTGCAGTCCCTGGCATATGTAGTGGATACCTAACACCTCCTGAAGTTTTCACAAGCCACAGACTGTTCCTGATGCATAGTTTGGACCAAATGGCCCTCCAATGCTCAGTTCCCCTGTCTGCTACGGGGCTGTGCACTGTCAGGAAATTGCCTGGCTGTCAGTGTTCTTGCACAAGTTGTAGAGTAACTGGTTTAGAAGATGCACACGTATATAAAAAATCATACGTGTGCAGAATCCTCTGAAACAATGACCAGGTGTCTGTTGCCTTCACATTTCTGGAGGTGAAATCACAGGTTTATTAGAGCTGGCGTAACCACTCCCCAGGCATCCAGTCTGTGCCCTCCATTCTTTAGCTGGAGAGTGTTGTGCCTCAGTTACCAACCTTCGAAGAGGAAAAAATTTGGAGCTTAATTCCTCCCTGGCTTAAACCTTTGTATTTTTTTGGCTGTAGATTTCTGTTCCAAGAACTTGGATTTACATAAAGACGTATCTATTTGCACATAATTTGCAAGAGTTCCTTTTAGCCTATAATTGTGCTAAATACGGTTGTGGAGGCCACAGCATACCTAAAGTATTGCCGAATGGATTTTTAAGAGCAATATTTTTCAAAAGTGTGCTAAAATAGAAAGATTGGGGAGGGGCAGGGAAAGAGAGAGAGAGAGACGAAAGATGGCCTTGTGGTTAAAATCCTGGCCTGCAATTCAAGAAATCTGGGTTCAATTTCCAGCTCTGCCACTTACTTCCTGTGTGACCTTGGGCAAGTTGGATAATCTCAGTGTGCCTCAGTTCATGGGCATGGTAATAATATTGCCTTTGTCTCTTGCTGCCTGGAGCATGAATGCCCCCCGTGTTTGTTTGCACAGCACTGACACGACTGGGACCTGGCCTTGGCACAGCCTTCTTGCTCTACTGTAATGGCAACAATCATAGTAATCATGTTTTTCCTCAAGATTATGTGTTGAAAGAATGGAATGGGTGGTATAAGGGGGTTCCTTTTAGGGTCTTCAGTGGGTGCAATCAAAAGGAAGGAGCTCCATTTCTTCTGCTGTGGGAGCCCATTGGTGACACCGTCATGCACAGATCTGCTGAAGATGAGAACCCAACAGAGGCTGTTGGATACCAGTCTATTTTGTCACCTTGTTGAAGGGTGGAAGAGGGTGTAAGAGACAATTGCAGTCTACAAAATCATACAAAATAATATGGAGATGCGTGTTCCAAGGGCAGCTGTGACTTCAGCCCTATCTCATTGAGGGTCACTATTGTCCTCTCTCCACCCAAGCAGGTCTCACTGCGTCCAGAATAAAACAGCCTCAGTGTTTTACTTCCCAGGGTAAACAAGTTGAAAACACTGGAGCCTGAATATGGCTGTTAGCTCAGAATACCTTATCCAGATGTGACCAGTTAAGCTCTGTGGTGCCAAATTATGAGATTAGTGTTGTGGATTTAGATCAGTGGCTGATTAGTCTAAGAATAACTTCAGTTTCTGAGCTCCGTCTTGGTTACCTGAGTTTTTGGAATAAGTGTCAGGGATCTGGAAATAACCTTAAAATAACAAATAAAAATCTCACTTAAAGAAAACATCTGCTGTGTCCTGACAATCTGTCATTTGTCTAGCCTGTGTCGTTAGGAAAATCACTTTTCTTGTGAAGGAGAGGAAGGAGACCAGTCAAAGTCCCTGTGTAAAGAAAAGGAGCTGAACGAAATTGAGTAACTCCTGTGAGCTACTGTGGGCACGCACCGCTACAAAATGAGGCCAAGGCTGTGAAAAGTTTCAGCTTGTGACAGCTTGGAGAAGACCTGATTTTTTGGGATTGGATACTCAGCACCATGTGCAGAGCAGGGCAAGGTAGACAACCCAAACAAGAGGGTTTGTGACACAAAGGCCTGACGACTTTTAGCAAAAGGACTTTTCATTGTGAACCTAATTATCTATATTTAACCTCTCTGTTCCATCCTGTTGCTGTGGATGGATGAAAGCTGACTTTACCTGCTGGGTGTCATTTTGGAGTCTGGTTAGAGGGTACCCATCACTCACAGAGGCCTGGGGAAGAGGAACAGCTTGACCTGGGCTTTAAGAAATTATTGCATTAGGGACTTTCTATAGTCATACAGAGAAAGCTGTGAGAGGTTTTGGGCAGCCATTGCCCTCAAACTGTCCCTGTGGCTGGTATAAGGCTCCACTTGAGCCTCTACAAAGACATTTGACTTTACATGGACAGGATACTGTTCATAAGATCTTTCCAAACATTTTTCAGCATTTCAATTCACAACATTTCCTTCCCCTCCAAAATGTCTTTCCAAGATTTTTCAGACATTCAGGAAAAATATTTTTGCCTCACTGAAAAGCTTTGAAAATTTATTTTGGTTAAATATAACCTGGAACATATTGTCAATGCACATATATCCTGCTCCACTTCATTTAGGATGGAAATCCCCATATTTTTTATTAAATATACAAATTTCAACCCAAAATATCTGCTACTAAAATTTGCCACTATTTTGAAGAGCAGTGATACAGCATAATTTTACAAGCTTTCAGCCTTTCCATCTTTATAGAAAAGTTTCATATCCACAAATCTTCTGGTTACTGCACAGATATAAATACAAAATAATTTATACCCAAATAACTCTACAGTGGACTATTATGTGAAACGTATACCTCTCCCAGTTGATCTATGGAAAAGAAGGAATTGTTTATATGAAATAAAGAGGAAAAGACTTTGATAGACCTTTGAAAGTCCTTTTTTCCCCTTCAGTCCTATTTTCTTTTAACAGTATTGTGGGGAGATAAAAGGTACAAAGTAACTCCCAAAACATTCAAGAGAGATGTGTTGGTTTTTAGATTTCCAGTGTCTTGTTAAATCTGAGAATTAAGAATTAAATACTTGGCTACTCATTCACTGCTCTTTCAAGGAAATTACTTTTAGGATTATTCACAGATGTAGTTTTTCCTAATTTACATGTCCAAACCTTTAGGATCATACCTATGTGTAATTTTTACTTATTTCCATGTCAAAACTTTTTACAAACTCATTAAACTTTAGTTCTTTCACAGGTATGGAAAAAATATCATGCTCAGGAATTCTTCTTAATAACATTAACTTTGTAACTCATGCAGTTTTGGGACTTAGAAAGTTTCTTCACCTGAGGTTTTTGTTTATTATTCCAAATTTACTGCCAGAAACTTGACACTTACTCTAGAAACGTTTGTCCAAGATGGGTTCCAGAGATTAAAGACTGAGTTTACTTGACCAGTGTGAATTTAAGACTATGAACTATTTTCTCTGTTCAAATACTTATTTGCAGGTTCAATTTATGCTCATGGACTTGATTTCCAGCAGAAGTAATTAAAAAAAGAAATGGTTCATTAAGTAATACAGAAAGAAGCATAGTATAATCTTAATTTCTCTGCTGAAAGACACAAATTTAATCTCCATCACAGTCTTGACAACAACTCTGAAGTTGTATCATATTGGTATGAAAATGTGGTAAAATCCACATTATTTGTGGTTACTGATTGTGGCTTTTAATGAGGGAGAGGGGAAAGGCAGCAGCAGTGTTGGGATACAGGCACCTTAGCAAACCATTCTGAAGTGGAAATTTTCTTATTTAATCTTAGGTGGTTCCAAAGTAGACATGTGGAGTTGAGCCAGCAATGCACAGGCTCTTGGGAAGTCAGTAACACTGGAATTATATATTTAAGACAACTTTTCTAGATGCCCACTTTGAGATGAGAATCATGTATTAAAGTCATGTCCTTCTGTTAAATAGGAGTCACTGAGCTGTTTGAAAAATATTCAGATGAATTTTCCTTTCAGAAAATGGCAAAATTCTGCTATGAGTGTTGACACGATCCTTGATATAGAGAATGTGAAGGAACAGAAAATAAAAATACAGTGGGGAGACACTTAATATAGAGATATGTGCAGGTACAACTATTTATAAGTGAAATTCTGTGTCTGTTCATACATAGATGTGCAGAAATTAAAATGAAAGATGAATGACAGAAGCTCAATGCTTTGATTGACCTGATGTAATTAGAGGGCAGAAGGAAAAATGGCAGTGAAGAGAAGGGACTTGCTCTGTGTGGAAATCCTGACATTTGATCTTCATTTGTAAGGAGATGCCCAGGCTGTGTTGGCATAGACAGCCTGTTTCCTTTGTCTGCCTAAATCCCACTTCTGCCTCCAACTTGATGGATGATTTGATTTTGGAAGTAGCAGTCTTAAAAATGTAAAAATTTTAAAAACTGTTTTCCGAGTGTTTTCTGGGCCACCAGTTTTGGTCCACATTCAAGATGGAATTACCCCAAGCAAACAATGATTTTGTTCACCTCCTTCTTTTGGTTTCACTTCGTCTACAGACACCAGCCCTAGCCAATAATGATCCTTTGTGTCCTGTAGGCACACAGCCAGTTATCATCATTGCTACAAAAAAAAAAAATTCTCCCAGAGAAAGAGTATTTCTCCAACTTCCTTTCAAACAGCTCAAAATCCTCTCCAGCCCTGGAGTAAGAAAGAGTTATGTCTGGAATATTTCACTCCAGCTTTGAGAGAACAACTTCGTGTATTCCTCAGTATGTGAGCACTGGATGAATGGCAACAGCAGTTCAAACTGTTTATTCCTTTCTTAGCAATAATGTTTAGGTTCATGAAAGCCTTCCAAGATATATAGAATTCCTCATGCTGAGTAAGGGCTCCTTCACTTATTGCTGCTGCTACACACTATGGACCATTCTTATTATACCTCCCTCCCCATTCATACCACTATAGTTAGGGGACCCTCAATGTTGTCATTATAAGCCCCTTATTTTTCAGGGTGTATAGTTCAGCTGTAAAAAATTTGCCCTGGGCTGAAACTTGGCACATGAAGGCCAGAGAGAGGATTTTTGTGTTGATTATTTTTTTAAACCAAGTTTTTAAAATAAAATAAAATAAAATAAAATCCGTTCACCCATATTATGTTGTAAAAAGTGCAGGAAAAAATAGAAGTTAGTGGTTTCAGATGCTTTTTTTCAGGCCTCTCCTGTGTAACTCAAAGCCAGCTTTGTTTTTTAAACTGAAATTTTCCAGGCTATTAGTCCATAATATGAATTTGTGCCTTTCAGGTTTCTCTTTAAACACAGGCACACAGGAAAAGAAGAGCTGAGTTATTTCAATTAGGAGTGGGGGCTGGTGTAGTTTATTTTATGTGCCCTTTTTCACAAGGGTTTTTTTTTCCTCTTCCCCCCCCCCTTCTGGAAGGCACATGGGTGCATGGCACCTGAATAAGCGTTGGGGTGAGCCCCTCTGCCCTGCCTGCTGGTGTCTGCCTCTCTTTGCTGTGGGTCTGATGGATCTCCAGACACAATTGGATACTGCTCCACTGAATCCTTCCCCACACTGAAAAATTAAGGTGGGACTGGGCTTCCCAATGGCTGGTTTCCCCAAAGGTCAGGAAGGACTGAAATTTAATCTGAAGGAGTTGGTCCTTTTAACCTTTAGGTCTCTTGGAAGCCAGTCCATTGTCTTGGCCACAGATCCTGTTCCTAAGGTGAGTTGGATGACATTTGATGCAAATATGGGCTGGGAAAGCCATGAAAGTGATGGTTGCAAGCCTGTTGACTCTTGAGGAAACTGTGGCCTGGAATTCAGATCCTGTATTAAATCACAAGTTAAAATGGACTGGGTACGTGGTGCCTGGTTTGTTAGTGGTTGCTAAACCTCAGCAGGGTGACAGACATCCTCACAGCATGGCTGGGGCTGGATTAGCAATGGAGAAGGGCTACTCAGAGGCAAAATTGCCTGCATACTATCCATGCCTGTACAGGGTCAATTCAACAGGTTCTTAAATGTTTGGTTTCCCCAGTATTTTTGTTTTGTTTCTCAAGAACAAAAGGTCCCTAAGATATAGAAGACCTGGTGACAATTGGTCTTATTTCATTAAAAGCAAAACAAAAAAGAGTTATGGCTTTCTTTTAATTTTTAAAAAGTGCATGGATTTCTCAAAGAAAAATTTAGACTGGTTCCTTAATTTTATTTTTTATTTTATTTTTACGGTAAAATTCTATTTTGATGGCAAACCCTAGGCTTTTAAACACTTATAACAGTTATTATTAGTCAAGCCTTTCGTAAAAGATCTGTATGAGGGAAAAAAATAATGTAACATGGACTCTGTACTCAAAGATAAAGGTTTGAGATGACACAGCACTACATCTCCAGATGACCCCACCAGATTTTCCTCCTGGTGGCAGAGTGCCTGTCAGGGAGTGAACCAAGGTGAGCAATTTGATGTACTGTAAGCAGTGAGGCAAAATGGCAAACACCCCAGCATTGACAAGTCCACCACTAAACTGTGTCCCTAAGCACCACATCCACACATTTATCGAACGCTTGCAGGGATGGCGATTCCATCACTTCCCTGGGCAATGTTCCAATGCCTAACCACTCTTTCAGTGAATAAATTTTTTTTCTATATCTAACCAAAACCTCTCCTGGCACAACTTAAGGCTGTTTCCTCTTGTCCTACCACTTGTCATCTGGAAGAAGAGACCAATCCCCACCTTGCTACAGCCTAAAATCTCCCTCTTTTTCTCCAATGAAGGCAACTCTCTCCACTATCAGTAGCTCTGAGATCAGGAGACAGGCTGAACCATCACTTCTTTTTGTCACAGCTGGAGGAACTAGGGTGACTTGCCCAGAGGCAGAGAGTAGGAAATGGCAGGGACTGATAGCTTATCTTTTATTTATGTGTGCATGCATGTGTGTGTAGAGGGAGTGGGGAGGAATTGGTAGCTGCTGCCTTTCAACATGTGGCAATTCCCCAGCCAGGCCCTCACGGCTCCCATCAAAGCCCACAGTTCCGTACATTACCACAAATTTTGGGTTTCCAAGCCAGACATGACTGTGAAATTCCATAGGGTCAAAGGCGGTTATCCCTCACCCTCATCTCACCTGGTGGCATGGTTTGCACACGGGGTTTTCTGTTCATGCTGGGTGGCCATAGGAGGAGAAATCTGGACACACCAGCCCTGTGATTTTTCAGGGTGGAATTTTAATATTCATGGAGTAAAATTTTGCTCACATTTATTTCTTTTAGCCAATTAACAGTGGCTCCAGGCAGGGTATGGAGGGGTTTTTTTGGGTCTTTCTTTTGGGGCCAGGGGAGAGTGTGTGTTTGGGGTTTTTTTCCCTGGTTAATTCCATGCTCCTACTGGGGGCTTGTAGGCAGGGAATACCACACACAGAGGCACGGGATCCTCCTCACACCCCATGTTGCAGCCACCATTCCTGCAGACAGGGAAGCCGAAATGAAGCTGCCTAGAAAGCCTGTCATCACTGCTGCTAACCAGCTGTGAGCTGTCCTGCTGAGCAGAGGAAGAGCCACTCCTGGCAGGGTGGGAGCCCAGCCCCAGCTCCAGCCCATCCTTGCAGGGAAGCAGAGCCCGCGGGGAGGACCTGGAGGCTGTTTCTGGTGTGTGACAGCACTCAGAACCCAAGCCATAACAGCAGCACTTTGAAAACAGAAAAGAAACCAAAGTGTCTAATATTGGGTCAAGCCAACGTCTATAAATCAACGTCTGTGAATTTATAAACTGTTCATACATTTAAGTGCTTTTTAGAGAGCTGTTTGTTATTATGTCAGGGCTGGGAAGGGGGGTGAGGGAAAGTACTTATATTCATTCACTGTCTCCTGCTCCGGACTTGCTCCTACATTGAGTGAGGAGAAGGAGCAGAAGATTTTTGGGCATGGGGAGGAGTTGGAAGAACGCTGCTGTTGTGCCCCAGGAGCACTTGGTGCAAGATGAGAAGAAAGGATGAACCATATTGAAACCACATTTGTGCCTTTCAAATTCCCCATCTGTCTTTTGGTTGTTTTAACCCTCCACCAGCTAACAGAGGTTTAAAACAGCCAGAGAGACTTTCGGCAGGAGGACCTCAGCCATTACCTCCCCTTTCTCTCCCCTGGAGCCTCCAGGAGGGAGCAGAAGCACAAATTCATCTCAGCAGCTCTGCAGCCCCTCTTCCCCAACTCTCAGAGATGTGGTGACAGTTGTCTGATTCTTCCTGTGTAAAATGATGTGGTCATGGGGAATGAGATACCACTGCTGTGGATGGGAATTGATAACCAGCTTTCTAAGGGAGGAAAAGAAAAAAAAAAGAAAAAAGAAAATGCCTCTTCAATCTCACTCCACCCCTGGCTGAAGCTTTTTCTGAGGTTCCACTATATTTGGATAACTTTTCTTCCCACCTCTATTCATTTTTTGCCTTTCACCACCTGCTGTTTCCACAGCCAGGATAGGGCACATAAGTGTCCTGAGAGGAGTTGTCCCAGCCTGGTGGGAAGTAGGAAGTATTGGAAGGCCTAAGAGGGTGTGAAAAGTTTTGGAGGTTGTGTTCATAAAATACGACATTGCTCTGGTATGGTGCTGCTCATTCAAGTATCTCAACACTTTGCACACACGAATGAGTTAAGCCTTATAAAACACCTGTAGGGAAATGGTATCCTCCATTTTAGAGGTGATGAAATGGAAGTACTGAGGGAGCTGTGGCCAGATTTCAAATCTGAATGCCACCAGTTAAGTTTCTGAAGCCAAAACAAGGCATTGAAATGAATGTTCATGGTTGTCTTAGGTTACAATGTAAGATGTAACCAAAAGCATGTATTCTATAACCACCTGTTAAAACCAGATGGGGCAGTCTTCTTTATCTCTTCCGGGACACATCCCTGGTAACTCCCTCCAGGGGATATCTTCTGTTAATGGGCCACCAAGCCTCACTGCATGACTCATAAAATTACATCATCCCATTGTGGGACGCTCCGCCCAGGGGGAGGAACCAAGCATTCCTACCTGGATATTATCTGAGGTTTGGAGCACCACAGCCAGCTTTTTCCTAGTGGATTCCCAGAGAAAAGAGCTACATAACCACCACTGGACCTTCCGAGGAGGACCAGACCCTTCTACAGGATCACCGCTTCAACAGAACCACATCTGTCACTTCAGGAGGGCTGCAGCCACCATTTAATGGGACTGCCACCACCACCCTGCCCAGCAGGGTGTCAGGTTGTACTCTGACTCTGTCAGGTTAAGCCAGTGTTTCTGTATTATTGCCTTGTTATATATCTTAGCAAAGAACTGTTACTCCTATTTCTCATATCTTCGGCTGAAAGCCCCTTAATTTCAAAATTATAATAATTCAGAGGGAAGAGGGTTACATTTTCCATTCCAAGGGAGGCTCCTGTTTTCCTTAGCAGACACCTGTCTTTCAAAACCAAGACAACAATCTATCAAGTCATGCTGATGTGAAGGGAATGGATTTGTGCTTAGCCAAACTCAAGCTTCCTGTTGAGCAAACTATTTTTTTATAAATATAATATAGTATAATATAATATAATATAATATAATATAATATAATATAATATAATATAATATAATATAATAAATATAATATAATATAATATAATATAATATAAGCAGTATTATTATAAAACATATGCTCTAGGATGACCCTGCTTGAGTAGGGAGGTTGGACTGGGTGACCCCCTGTGGTCCCTTCCAACCTGATGCATTCTGTGTTTCTGTGATTTTATAACCTATATTACTGATATATTGATCTGGCAAGGCTGGGAGATGGACTGAGACCAACTGCAGGAAGTCCAACAAGGCCAAGTGCTGTGTCCTGCACTCTGGCCACAACAACCACCTCCAGTGCTACAGGCTGGGACAGGAGTGGCTGGAAAGTGTGCAGTGGAAAAGGACCTGGGTGTGCTGGTGACAGTGACTGAACATGAGCCAGGAGTGCCCTGGTGGCCAAGGTGACCAGTGGCACCTGGGCTGTACCAGGAATAGTGTGGCAGCAGGACCAGGGCAATGACTGTCTCCCTGTGCTGGGCACTGCTGAAGCCACACCTCAAATTCTGTGTTCAGTTCTGGGCCCCTCAGTCCAGGAAGGACATTGAGGGGCTGGAGAGTGTCCAGAGAAGGGAACGGAGCTGGGGAAGGGGCTGGAGCACAAGTCTGATGAGGAGCAGCTGAGGGAGCTGGGAGGGCTCAGCCTGGAGAAAAGGAGGGAACCTTCTGGCTCTCCATAACTCCCAGACAGGAGCATGTACCCATGTGGGGTCAGGTTCTGCTCCCAGGGAACAAGGGACAGAACAAGAAAACATAACATCAAGCTGCACCAGGGGAGGGTCAGTCTGGACATAAGAAAGAATTTCTTCATGGAAAGAGTTGTTAACCATTAGTCCATTCGAATTTAAAACCTGCCTAGGAAGGTTGGTGGAGTCACCATCCCTAGAAATGTTCAAGAAATGACTGGACATGGCACTTTGTGCTCTGCTCTAGTTGACACAGCACTGCTCAGTCAAAGGCTGGACTCAATGATCTTGGAGGTCTTTCCCAAGGTAAATGATTCTGTGATTATACCAATCAGTGGAGACAAGCACTAGATACCAAGCATTTGAATTCAAGTATACAGGTGTGTGTTTGAAGGTTCTCTAAACCATGGGAACCTCTGTAGTGAAATAAAAATCCCCTTGGAATCTGGCCTTGCTTCTGAACTGTGTAGAAATACCTGGGAAGAACTGTCTTCTTGGGAGCCCAAAGCTCAAGGATAGGCACAGTAGATACCAGTGTGTTTTCTGAAGACTGAGGGAAGTTAATCAAAACATTTTAAGAGCTTTAAAAAATGGGATTGGCATCAGTTAAGCAGTTCTGGGCAAAGATTTGTGGTTAGTTATCTTCTTCACTCGAATATAATTTGAGTCGAAGCTGCTTGTTTCTGTATTTCATGTCCTGAATTGACTTCCATGACTTCTGAGCTACTCCAAAGCATAACAACTTTTCCTGCTCATGCATGTTGCAAGAATAACTTGTCATGGCCTGTTTGCCAGTGTTTACAATGTTTCTTTATGTTATAATGATTGTATGATCTGGTAAATTTGATTTTTTCATTTCTGTAGCACACATCGTCAGCCTCTCTTAGAAAATTATCTTTCTCCATATGAAGAGACAAATCCATTTCAAGGTTTTAAACATTTTACTGTTGTCATGTTTATGGTGACTGTCAAGGTCTTCTGTGATCCTGCCAGGCAAGGCTGTATTCAGTGTGTGGGTTGGGCAACTTATCAAAAAATGCTGCTGCAAGCTCAGGTAGAGACTTGGGTACCTTCCTCAGTGGTACAGAGGACTTGTGGAATTGGTTTTAAGGTTTTAAATCTATTTTTTCCCCATTGGAAGCATCACAAGGACCAGCTCTAATAATTTTGGACATTTGAGGGTTTGAAGTGCCCTCAAAAGAGCCTATGCTTACTTCTGGAGAGGTCTGTGAGGGTCTAGAGGCAGCTCATCATAGGGAAGAGGTATTTCATGAAACACAACCCACACCTACTTTCATCTGCCTGTAATACTCACACTGGTGATTTAGTGATCCATTATATATACACAATCATAGAATTCTAGAATCCATAAGGCTGGAAAGACCTCCAGGATCACCAAGTCCTGATATATCAGCGCTGCCAATATATACCAATTATATACTGATCACACTCCCACCCCTGTCATAGGATGCAGGACACCTTCTCTGAGCAATGCCAGTCATCCTATCACTGCAGTTCTGGGTTATCCAGTGGCTTTTCTCTGGGAAATAACAAAGGTTGTTCACAGAGGAATAATCCCTTCTGCTTTCAGAAGCAGTTAAAGTGGAGATGACCCTGACTGTGAGATTGTTGTGTAGAGCCTGTCTTTGTAAAGCTTGGAAGACAGCAGGTAAGGAATCCACACACTCAGAAGTCTGTGATGAAATGAAAAGTTTGGGGATCCACACAGTGTTGGAGACCTACCCAGAACTCTGTCTTGCTGATATCAAATGGAGTCTAGATGAGATGGAAGGGGGTGGCTTGCTCAATTTGGAGCACACTCCTTGCAGACCTGGGTATTTGGGACTGCTTTACCAGAGCTGTATCTTCTCTTAAACAGGAAGATGGAGAACACTATTATCATTTAAATTAAAGAAGAGGAAAAGGGCTAAATTCTGGCGTGGTTGTTTCACTCATGGTGCTATGGAGTCACTGAGGCCATCTTTCCATCTGTTTCAAGATGCAGAAGCAAACCCCTGCTTGAACACCCTCTCAAGAAAGGCAGGCTGGTGCAGAGGAAAGGCAGAGCTGCAGCTCTGATGGCTAGGATTAGACCTTCCTGGTAGACTCAGAAAGGACTCTGCTGCTGACTTAACTAGTAGCACATGACAGAGCATGAATTTTTATGGAAGAGACACTCAGAAACTGAGTAGGAAGTGGCTCAAAGCGAAGTCAGGGAGACAGCTGTTGCAAGGGATTTCCTCCTGACAGCATCGTCTAGTGAACCCAGCCAAAGGACCTCACATGCGTGAAAAAAGTGTCCAAGTCCTGGCTGCATGGAGCAGTTCTGTGCAGTCCCATTTACTATGCACACTTGGTCCCAGCTTCTGCTGGAATAAAAGGTGAGTCAAAGGAAAATGGTGTCCAGAAGTTCAGAGCAACCCAGACGGCCTTAACCACATGACAGGCCCAGAGGGAAGTTCTAAACCACCCACACAACGGCTTGCACAGCTTGCCAAAAAGTCAGATCCTTCGGCTGGGGGAAAAATAGCTTGCATCTGGATTCTGTGTTTGAAGCCCATGGTAGAGGAAGAAGAGAATAAGGAGGAGGAGTGGGAAATGTGTTCTGCACAGGCCAGATTGCAGTTTGATTTGAAGCATAAAAGGAAGGAGTTTATTATTCTGATAGTAGTAAGTCATTTCTCCCTATAAGCGTAAAACAACCTTCTACGAGTGGCAGTTCAGCCAAGAACAGAATTAGAGCCATTCCTACCATGGTTTCAGTCCAGCCTGCCTTTGTTTATTTTAAAAATAAAACACAGCTCTGTGTTTATTTCCATGAGTAGAGAATAGAGGGAGAAGTTCATCAGCTTCTAATCATGTGGGCTAAAAGCAAATCCTTGGCAGCTGGACCCATCATAAAGGGTCTGGATGTAAAACAAGCCAGTGTGCTCAGGTTAATGGTCAGATACCCATGCTTTGAAAAGGCAAAGCTGACCAAATAATCAGGTCTTGAATTTTGGGCCAGCGGGTCAAAGTGGCATTCATGTTTGTGGCACCAACATCGTGCATGATCCTGATTAAATCATGACTCTCAATCTTGTTTTCTTCTATATGGTGACAGCTGAGAGATGGTGAAGCTTGTCTTGGAAAATCCTTGAGGACGAGGTATCCATATTGCTGACTCTAGCTGTACTTTGGCCACATGGACTGCAGGTGGACTAGAAAATTGAATGCTACCAGGCCTTGGCCTAAGCACTAGGCTTGGTTGGCTGGGCCATTAAAGTGTTGAAATTGTCTCTGGCAAACTTTTTGGCCTAGAAAAAAAGTACTATCAGCAATTTTCAGACATGGTTAGGGAGTTAGCCCAGGCCAGGGACTACTCCCCATGGGCATTTTGGGCAGGTTCATTATGTTCATTTGGACTGCAGAAGGCTCCAGGGATACCTTATTTTGTGTCCTTTCAGTACTTAAAGGGAGCTTATAAAAAAGAGTGAAAGAGATTTTTTTACATGGGCAGGTAGTGATAGGAGAAGGGGGAACAGTTTTAAACAAAAAGATGAGACTTAGATTAGATGTTAGGAAGAAATTCTTTACTGTGAGGGTGGTGAGTCACTGCAACAAGTTGCCCAAAGGAGCTGTGGCTGCCCCATCCCATGGAAGGGTTCAATGGTTGGATGGGGTTTGGAGCAACCTGGTCTAGTGGAAAGTGTTCCTTCCCATGGCAGGGAATGGAACAAGATGATCTTAAGACCCCTTCCAACCCGAATCGTTCTGAGATTCTATGATTCTACGATTTAGGAGTTGAGACTTGAAGCAAAGGTACATCCCCACTGTCCCAGCTGGTTTCAATGGTAGGTTTAGTTATTAGAAATTATGTAGCTAAAATGTCCATTAGCTGGTGGGATGAGATGTGGGATGCCTGACTTCGAGACCACTAGGTCTAGAGGACATGAAGGGAAGGCTTAGGCCTGTGTTGGCTTAGGAAGCTGAAGCAGTAACTTTATCTTGAAAATTGGCCTATGCTGGTTCATTTCATGCCATGGTAATGTGGCATGTAGGCTGGCACACATGTAGGCTTGGTGGCATAGCCAGAGCTTGGGGGGATGCAAGGCAAATTTTAATTTCTCACTCTTTTCCTGGTACCTGTCTGATGCTCACATAGCACAAACCAGAGTCAGGGCTGTGGGAGGAAGATGCACAGAGGAGCGGAGGATGAGGCGTTCTGCCTATGGCTTCATCATCAGCTCCCTCTGACCTCAGGCAAATTACTTAACCTCATTGCTTCCATTTCCCTTGCTGCCACATGGGTCTAATAATACCATCACAGGATGGGTTTGAACATTAATTAGCATATGTAGAGTACTTTGAAGATGAAAAGATTTAATGACTGCTGGGGATTATTAATGCTGTTCATGCTCAGTAAGTGTTATTAAAAAGAAACCAAATCTGAATGCTCTGCACTGAACCTCATCAGTTCCTGGGGCTTGAATGCTGGTGGAAGGACGCGATGTAATTCCTCAGTAAATTGCCCACGGGCTGAATTTATCGCTGGAAACCGCAATCCTGAGAGCTGGCCAGAAGAACCAAGCGTCTTCTGCTGTGACTCACCACACCTTCCCAAGCGGGAAAAGAGGCAGTGGCATGGCTGCAACTGGGTTCACTTTTGATCTGAGTAGCACATGCTTCTGAGCACTCCTGAGCTCATTGAGGAGATTGGGGATTATCTGTGGGTTGTTTAAAGTAGAAGCATCTGCTCCTCTTGGAGACAACCAAGAGGCACTCGATGCTGCCCGACTGAGGTGCAGGAACTGGTTTGGGGTTGAACGGATGAGGATGGTGTGCTGTGGGCAAGTTTCTTGGAGTGGTCTAGCATGAGTGAAAGCCTGTGAGAGGCCAAGGGGGAAAAAAAAAAAAAAAACAGGCACAGGGATTTCATACAAATATGTGGTAAAATACTGAAACACAGACAAACATATGTTAATCGAATGGGCAAGAAGAAAAACATAATCATTTCAATCTTCCTACGCTTGCCTTTACAGATGAAATGGAATATCTGAAAGGCTGTCTTTTGCTTTTGATCTCTTGCTTTTACTTGGAAATGCTGCTGTGCGTGAGGAGTGATGCTTGTGCTGTAAGGGCTGGTGCTGGAGAACGTGCAGGTCTGAGTACTGTGGATTTACAGTGTGATTGCAATGCATAACTCAGCTCTGCCTCAGTTTCCTCCCCTGCCTGATGAATTTGCAGCATGTCAAGCTTGCTCTGCCCTTCACTTTCTAGTGTGTCCAAGTGCTTCCACACGGTGTGTGGGTGATGCCAAGAATAGCTTCTCTCTTCTACGTATTTAATTACTGAGGACAAGATGTTGGCATTCCATAGGTAGGAACTACCTGACTCAAGGTAGGACTAGGATTTAATTCCACTAAGACTTAGCCAGCAGCTTTCCATGCAGGTTATCAGTGAGAACAATTTGCTGACAATTTGGCTGATTGTTTGTTATGGGTTTTCTCAATTTGAGGTGCAATTGAAATAATATTATTATTACTACTATTATAATTGTCATTATCCTTATTATAATCTGTATTATTATTTCTAGCACTGATATTAATATTACTGTGACAATGAGAACACTGTTGTCTCCTAACTAACAAAACCATTTTCTTAATCACAAAAGAAAGACATAGCAGTGCTTGCATGTGGATTTTGAAGACCTATTTCATGAAATCTGTTCATTTTACACAGCTGAGTTAATTTCCCTTTCAAGATAACAGTAATAAATAATTCTAATCATTGCAGTGGGGTTTTTTTTCACATCCCCTCTTTTTCACACTGTATCTCATGGCTTTTCCTGTGGCTCTACAAGGAAGATTGGCACTAACATCTACATCACCAGGCTGCTGATGCATGGGACAGAGCCCATCACCCGTGCCCAGACATCAGTGCACAAGTAAGTGCAGTGCTTCAGTTTGCCATAAACCAAATTAAACAGATTCTGTGCCACTCCAGGGTTCACAGACACATAAAGTAGGGGAGTGTCCAACTCAACTTTGTTACACTTGGAGAATACTCCCAAATAACCTTGCATAAGCCACCACTTGGAAAACCACACTGCAGTTTAATCAATAATTCAAGATTCCATGAGCCAGCACTGCTGCCATAGGCAGCAGATGTAAAAATAACCCTCAAACTGAAAATCCTCCCAGAAATCTGTCCTTATTAAAAAAAAATAAGAAACCTGACCTCATTTAATAACATCAGAAGAGCAGACAGGAGACATTCTAGAGTCAGTCTTTAAAATCAGGTGTATTTTTCAGCTTTAAAGTGAAAATGGCACAGGATGGCTGTTGTGATGTTGTGTGTAATGATAGAATGACCCTCATGGAAGGGATTTTTGAAAATCTGTGGACAAACACAAACATTTTAATAGACAGGTCTTTTAAATTCCATTTGATTCCCCAAATGACTTGCTCTCCTTGGCCCAGCTTCATACAGTCCCTCTGGAACAGCCTTTTTTTCCCACCCAAGACCCAAACAGCCCCTTGAAAGTATTTTTCTTCACTGGTGATGCAGGAAACCTGGGGATTATACCACCAACAAAGATTTCCCAGTTGAATGCCAATTGTGTTGTGGGATCCCACTGAAGCCAGTAGTTTCACATTTTTGGGAAATTAATTTAAGACCTGTTGGGTTTTCATTAAGGGCTTTTTCTTCCTTCCTTGGCTCTCAGTGTGGTGGGAGCTTCTTGAACAAGACAGTGTCAAACTGCTCTTACCAACCTGTGGATGCCATGCTTGGACTACAGAAGCACAGCACCTGATGGACATTTAATCTCATGGCAAGTTTATTCCTATCCCTGGAGACATTGAAAAATGAAGACTCCTCTGCCACTCCTCTCATCTGCTTTCATGGTGGGAAAAGAATGAGAATTCCCAGCTGATTGTGAGTCCAGTCCTTTGGAGAGAAGGCTTGGAAAATCTGGTGGTATGAGTGGTGCCTCCCCCTGTGCATCTGCTTTGCTTTCCTGAGTCCTCACAGGGATGTGAAGAGGGGTGCAAGACTGGGGCTGCAGCTCTCAGCATGGGATCATAGAGTCATGGAATGGTTTAGGTAGGATGGGACCTTCACAATCACCTTCTTCTAACCCCTTGCCATGGGCAGAGACACCTTCCACTAAACCAGATTGCTCCAAGCCCCATCCAGCCTGGTCTTGAACCCTTCCAGGGATGAAGCATGAGCAAGTTCTCTGGTGAGCGTGTCCCAGTGCCTCACCAGAGATGAGCTGCTGCTTCTCCTCCTCCAGTCAGCCCAGGGTCACACAATATCTGAAGCCCCACTCTTCTTTTTGGCAGCAGCCAAGGTGCTTTCTGCCACCTTCAAAGACTGTGACACTAAGTCTGTGGGAACTGAGCTGTGTCCTTTTTTTCATCCTTTTGCTAATTTTTCTCTCTCCCATCCCACTTGAGAATGACTTCTAAAGTGTTCCTGTCTCTGAAACTTGTTGCTTGCCCATGAGAAGGAACCATATTACACCAAGGGTTGCTCTTTTCAGCAGGCAAGCTGCAGAATGGGAACAGGCTGCCAGAGAAGATGGAGGGAGGCTGGTGTTAAACTGAATGGGCTTGATTCTGAACTCACACAGCTTTTGCCCTGCTCTA
Source organism: Aphelocoma coerulescens (assembly GCF_041296385.1). Lineage (NCBI taxonomy): Eukaryota > Metazoa > Chordata > Aves > Passeriformes > Corvidae > Aphelocoma > Aphelocoma coerulescens. The sequence goes on from NC_091016.1 coordinate 120,782,463, forward strand.
AGACAACTTGAACGGAGAGTTTTTCCTGATTCATAACAATGTCAGTGAGAAGAGAAACCAATCAGACTCTAATTTAATCCCAGGCTTTGGCAAGAACCTCCTTCTCCCTTTAATGAGCGGAGGTCCTTTTCATTAAGGTCTCAAATACCACGGTGCTGGGTGCCAGTACAAAAGCCGAGATAGGCAGACATTTATGTAATGGCAGCAGGCAGAGTGTCTTAGAGAAATGGAAAAGGCATTTTAATCGTGGTATTAGGTTAGATTCCACAAGACAGTATGGAAGGCATCAAGATGCGAATGCCATAACAATCTGGAGCGTGTTACCACTGCATTGATCTAATATTGCAATGTAGTAATAGTAATTTCAGGGATATCTTGCAAAAATGCACTCCGAGTTACAATGGAAAAAATAGGGGGGAGGAGAGGAGGAAGAAAGGAAAAGTTAAAGCCTGTGCAGCTGTTAGCAGGGGAGAAGCTTTGTATCGGCACTCCCAGCCCCAATCTGTGCTGTTAACCAAGAGCAATGTCCAAGGTTTCCTTGGGCTGTAAAAAATAAGAGCTGAGTTGCCCTCTCTAGTTCTTCATTTATGCACAAATCAAATGAGTGTCTATTATTAAAGCATTGCTGGGCCCAGCGCCCGACTGAAAACAAACATATGGTTGCTCTCCATGGAGTGATGGAAAAACTTGTTTTGGGAAGAGACAGGCACAGCCAAAGGAAAGCCTCCACTCCTGGTCCACTTCTGAGCAACAGGAGACTTGGTGATTGCAGAGGGGTTAATGAAAGGCACAGTCTGTGCTCAGCTCTCCTCTCAGGGGTGTATCAGCAGCGATGATCTACAGAGAGGTTGAAACATTTCACCAACACCAGGTCTGATACTGCCAACACCACTTTGGAATAAGCCTGGTGGTGTGTTTGGAAGTGTTGTTGCCAGACTTGGTGCCTGTATCCACAATAAACCTCATCTCTGAATACATTATGCATACATTTGTCACATTGTTCTGTAGAGCCAGTACCATGCTCCATAGAAACACAGAATGATTTGGGCTGGAAGGGACCTTAAAGTTCATCTTGTTCCAAACCCTCATGAGCAGCATGAAGGCAACTTGAGTTTTGCTTGCCTGTTGATCCCATTTACCTTTGTGGCAGAAGACAATGTGTAATTTTGGGGAACAACTGTTCCTAAGTGTGCCTGATACCATCACTGCAAGAGCAGCTGGGAGGAATACAGTGTGCACAGAGGTGGCAAAACACATTCATTTGGCTCTACAGGTGGCCATGAAGATGCCCTGTGGCAGTGGAGTATCCAGAGCTGGATAACATGGTCTCGGGACATCTCCTGGGCTGCTCTAGTGCAGATACACTTGAAGAGATTGAAGAGCTTGTAAAAGAAAAGTCTGCTGGTGTAGTAGGCAGGGAGTGTGGTTGGAATGTTACAGGAGCATTGCTTTGATTCACAGCTGAAGTAGAGGCTGGTGAAGTCACAGGATCATAGAATCACAGAATCGCTAAGGTTGGAAAACCCCCATCTCCCTCAGCTTCTCCTCACCAGACTTGTGCTCCAGACCCTTCCCCACCTCTGTTCCCTTCTCTGGACATGCTCCAGCCCCTCAATGTCTTTCCTGGACTGAGGGGCCCAGAACTGAACACAGCACTCGAGGTGTGGCCTCAGCAGTGCCCAGCACACAGGGATGGTCACTGCTCTGGTCCTCTTGGCCACACTATTGCTGGTACAGGCCAGGTATCACTGGCCTTCTTGGCCACCCGGGCACAGTGTTTTCATCCTGGTAGGACCCTTGGGTTGATTCTCCTACTCTTCACTGACAGATGATACCCAAAATGGCCACAAATCATTTTCATTCTGATCTAGGGGGCTAAGAGGTTATTAGGTATACATGGCAAATTATTCACACCCTTTATACAAGAGCCTGCATGATCCAGAGTGGGACATAAAGGGCCTTGAACTTCACAAAATCCATTGTCTTTTGTTTTATTTTTCTTATCTGTCATACTTTTATGTCCTTATTGCTGTGCAGACCAAGCAGAGGGAGCGAGTTAAATTTTAGGAAGAGAGGATTCTTTGATTCCCTTTCAACTTCTGCAGAGGAAATAGCCATGCAGCCATTAGTGAAAAGCAGAGGTGGTGTTTAAGACAACAGAACTAATTGTTTAGGAAAAGAAATAGGAATTAGGAACATAAGAAGGAGAGATATGAAAGGATAGTCTGTGAGACACAGAGTTTGGCTTATAAGAAGCTACTTAAAGGTGAACTGTGCCTAAAAATGCTAAATAAAATTTAGTTCCTTATCAACCTTGAAGATCAAAGCTTGGCTTTATTCCATTTCTTATTCTGTCCACTCTGATTTAAGATTTGAGCCTCCACTCCATGAAAGAGGGTTAAACCAGCCTTTCCCTGTGCTGAGTTGTACAGAAAGAGCTGCAGCAAATGGAATCATACAGGTAGTCCACACAGTAAAAGGTACAAAAGATGGTAGATATAATTTTATATCACATGTTTAGAAAACATAAAGATGGTGAAAATTAGAACAGTGGCTTTTTTTACCCCCTTAATTTTAAATAATCCAAAAGAACATGTTTGAAATAGCTGGAAAGTTAGGAAGTTTCTCACTGTCTCTGCACCCTCCAGGATGCTGCAAGCTCTGAAGCGATGTTGCCACCTTGTGGAACAGGAAAAAAACTCTGTTCGTTTACAGGAAAAAAAAATACCAGCTTTCCCTCCTTGTAGTTTCTGCCAAATTAGAAAAAGCAGTCCTGTGCCTTGGGAGGAAAGGGACCGATGGGCTGAGGATGTGCTGGGACAGAGCTGGAGCTGGAGTGCCCACACCTCCACTGCTCGTTCTCAGAAAGAAGTATATTGTCTTTGATTTTCTTCTTTCTATTTCCCATCCCCTGCACTAATTTTTTTTCTTTCTTAAGGACTCATCATCTGCCCACTGTCTTGCAAGCACAACTTGTAATTTTCATAAAGTTCCATGGATTATCATCCTGTAAGAAGCAAAAAGAAAAATCCCCTGGCTTTTATGCTCTGTGGTCCCGAGTCCTTGCACAAGAAAAGCTCCCACTGACTTAGGGTAGACTTTTGTCTGGTTTCTGAAGCCACACTTCTCCATGAGATTCATAAAGGAAACCTTCAAAACCTGTGGGTACATGCCCAGCCTGTGTGGGCCAGCGCTTTGGAGAACACACATCACTTTTATGCTCAGGAAATCAAAACTGGGCACAGGGAAACGATCACTTTAGCTTTCAAAAAGAGCGAGTGCCTGACCTGGAATTTGCAGTATTTAATTTCAGTGTGGAACAACATGACGGAGAGATTTGGCTGTGTTTGGCAGGAGGATGCAAACCAGTATCAGCAGGGACAGCTGCTCCATCATGGATGCTATCGCTGGCTGAAGAGCAAAATCCAGATTCCTCACAACTTTACCTTCTTTCTTTCTCTTATGGCATCCAGGGCTGACCTGCAGAGTGGGGAATTTAAGGGAGGCTCTCAGAAAAGGTTAATGCACGGAGGGTTTATCCTACCTTTTTCTATTAAATTTTAGGTTTGGTTAGATTTTGTAGCTACCAGTGGGCCCTAAACACCCAGAAATTATTACCATCAGGAATTCTAAAAGCTTTTTTTTCCTTAATAAAAAAAAAAAATTGTCTCTGACAAAATGAGAGTTTTAATTTGAAACCTGTTTTAATTAAAAAATGGGAACCTGAGTTTTCAACATATGCCCAGATGCTAGGATTTTCCTACATTTCACTATTTCTCTTTTCTTCTGTTTTCTCCTGCACTTGCTGCTTTTTTGCAGTGCCAAAGCAAGGTAAAATAGAATACAAAATAAAATATTTAAAATAAAATAAGACAATTTAAAACTAAAATTTAAAAAAAATAATTAAACCACGTAACAAAATTTTAAGAGGAATACAAGAGTGTCAAGAGGCAAAAAGAGCAAATATCAATAAAAGCACGTAGTTTTAACTCTACCCCTAAAATAAAATGAAAAAATAGTCAAGACTTTTTTTTTTTTTTTTTTTTTTTAATGAAAACTCAGCACTGTTTCTGTTTCTGGTCAGCACTATTTATAAGCGATCACCGCTGAATCGTTCAGCCTCTGGCAACACCAGCATCTGACCGGTGGTGGGTAAACAGCAGCTCCCGTCATACAATGTGAGTAACAAACTTCCATTTACAAAATATGTTTACCCCACTATGTGCTTGGGCATGAATGCTACTTTCTTTTTTTGTCTCCAGGTCTGGATTTCCCCTCCAAAGGGTCCTGGAGAGCCCTAGGAGCTCCAGCGCTTCCCGTGTACGTGCATGTGCACACACACACACACACACAAACGTGGACACAGAGCCTCCAACCTCCCCACTGGGACGTGGGTTAGCAAGTTATAAATCCAAACCCATCCCAAGAAAGGAGGTCTGGACAGCATGGCATTCCTGCTTCGTGCTGCCTATGTCTCCAAGACTTTGGCATTAAAGGATCAAGGGGGAAATAGGTGTTTTGGGTTTATTTTTTAAAAATAACCCCAATTAAACTGTTGAATGCTGAGGTCTTGGCCACCCCCACAAGTTAAAGGCTGATTCAGCTGATAAAAATACAATGCCCTGATAAGCTCCTCTTTGTTGGCATTCAGGGGTGTTGGGGCCTGAAACTAGAGGTTTTCTGCCTGTGCCCACTCCTCTTCACCCAGCACAGCTCCAAAATCCTCACTGCCACCTGACACATTGCACAACCTCTGGGTTATACCCATCCTAGCAAGCAAACAGGATGGGAACTCCAAATGGGGATTCCCCCTCCTTCCCCCCAAACATTTTCCCACCTTGAACCATCTTGAAGTGCCATGGATGTTTCCAACAGAACCAAAGCCGGGCTCCCATCCACACCAGTCCAACACTGGGATAAACACATCCCTTGAATGGAATCAGATTTGTTCAGAAAGGGAAATGAAAGAAGGAATCTTCAAGACTATATAACTTTTATGTGTCCCTCTCTTTTAGATCATAGGGAAACAAATTTATCTCCAGAGCCTCCTTTGAAAGAAATGGATTCACAGAAATTTTGACCTGGAGTATAGTTTAATAGTAATGATAATTTCTTGTAAGGCCATATTTTACCTGGAACCAAGTCAATATCTATAAAAATGCTATAATGAATTGATAAAATGATTCCTGGAAATTTTTTCTGCTATTTTTCTTCTACAAAGCAATTTTTGTTTGCAAAGACAGATTCAAATCCTGACAACTCAAGTGCCGAAGCATCAAAAGGCACAGTAGGCAATTTCATGGTCAGTGACATATTTTTATTTTAAAATCATGCTGGAGAACTGAGAAAAACACATGGACAAAGTTTGCAAATTAGTGTAGAAAATAGCTTGTGGGCAGCTAAGGGACCCTCGAAGGTGAACTCATGCCTTGAGCCATTAACTCTCCAACAGGTGCAATAGGGTGCAAAGGGGTGAGCAGTTTTACCACTCTGAGTCTCTGGTGCTACTAGGAGCTGCGTGAAACTCCCCAAAAACTGTGTGAGTGTCAGTAACCTGGGGTTTGAGCAGTGACTCTGCAGGTTTTAAGTTTTCCCTTTTTCCCTCCCACCCCAGCCCCATTGTTCCCCTGCAAGCACGATAACCCCTTTCTGAACAAAGTACTGAAAATGCCAGGGTTTGGACTATCAGATTTTTCCTTTGGACCAGTGAAGTGTAAGGAAGAAAAAGAAAACACCACTTACCAGACAGGGAAAATTTAAATCATCAAAATGAAATAAAACAGAAGCTGGGCAAAGCTGTTTTTAATGAAGACCATTACAGAGAGAGGTGGTGTTTTCCTTCCCTCCGTGTTTGTGTGTGTGCAAACCCTTTTCTATCCAGCCACAATCAGGGAGCTGAAAAATCTGTCTTTAATTGCAGATGTTGTAAAAATAATCACATAGGAGACTAAACTAGCATTAAAAATGTGAATTCTTGACTTGTTGCCTCGGCGTGGAACATCTTTCTATTGAACTGCTTATAAAGCAGTAAACTATGAGTCAAAGTTTCTTCAAGAAGATGCCTTTTCTTGTTATGGTTATTTTACTTCAGAGGGTGTTTCTTGGCTTTGCCAGAAAAAGGAGATGGTGGGGAATGTTTGCTCTGTCTTAAATGACGAGCTTTAAATTTAAAAACCTTTGTTTTTAATTATCCTTGCTGCAAAATACAGTGAAATCTTTCTGCTTCCATTTTTTTTAGCTCAGATAAAGTTCTCAGCATTTCAGCATTTTTTTTTTGCCTCTGCAGCTTTTTCCCATTTGAACTGTTATTTATTACTTCTTTACTACCTTTCACGCAGTTAAATGAAAATCTTGATGCTTAATGGTGAAAACACCCGAAAGGAATTTAATTTTATTTTCAGGGTAATGTTGCCCTCAAAAGAACAATCTATCTCCAAACAATGAGAAATTGTTTCTCTAATCCCACCTACCCTCCTCCTTCTTCCCTGAGTCTTCTGTTGAGTTTCGATCCTGCTAAGGGAGAAGGGGTATTTTGTTAGTTTGAAATCAGATTGCTGTTGCCTTTTTAGTACCTTTATAAATCCAGGAACATTAGCTGAAATGAAGTCTGGTGCAAAATGTTTCCTTTCTATGGGACCTAACACATTGAAGGGTGCCAGTAGGTGGTCACTGTTCGTAGACTTTAAAATGCAGATTAAGCCCAGCTGAACTGTGCCAAACCTTGTTCAACCCCGTTGAAGTCCAAAATAAATTCACACCTCCTCATTTCTGTCCTATTAATCAATCAGTTCAAGAAACTGCAGTCTGTGGTGGGTATCAGTCAGAGACTTGTCTGTTCACTTGGGCTGATGCACAGAATAAATGTTTTCATATATTTTAAAATTAATTTTATTTCCTGTGTCTATATTTTTAATTTTGTTTTCTTTTGCAAGAATGCAACTGTGACTACCTGTTGTCAGGAAGGCCATAAATTTCAAAGTTAAAATAACATTATATTCCAGTATTTGTTTTTCAGGGGAAAAAATCAAAATAGCAATCTAAAAAAAATAAAGAGGAAACTGTGAACCCTGCTTAGTATAAATGTACAATAATAAGATTTATTTTTACTTTGGCTGTTTGAAACTTCTCTATGTTTATGCCAACAAACATAACTAGAGTCCTAGAATGATCATAATCCATCCACACCAAGTACAAAGAAGGGTTTCTCTTTTTTATGTAGACTTGACTTTCCAAAGTCGAATTGTTACATGGCACGCAGGCAGTACTAGCCAATATTAATGAGTTCTAATTCTTTGCACTTTTAATATTCAGGTTTCCAACAGCTTTGCACAAAGAAATGAGATAAGGGGCTCCAAGGAAAAGAGATGAAATGTTCTCTCTGTTTTGTACCCTGAAACTAAGGCACAAAGAAATTTAAGCAAAATCTGGTGCTGAGGGAGTGGCAAAACCAGAAACAAGATTCAGATGGCTTCTCTTTTCAGCCACATGAAAAAACTCCTTTCCCATTAAAAAAAAAAAAAAAACAAACAAAACAAAAACAAAACAACAAAAAAAACCAAACAAAAACCAAACAACTTATTTTCAACTTTTCAGCCATTAATCTGTGTCAAAATATTTCTTATTACACCATGAATGGTTAATTTCTTTAAAATACTTTGGGATTTTGTTGACAGCTTTCAAAAAGTCTGAGTGGTCCAACTGGCTTCCCAAACTCTACAGCCCCTTTTATTCCTTCAGAGATTTCTAATAAATTTATGATTCCTGACTTTTGAGAAATGGGATGCTGTGTTCATTTGTCAGATCTACTGTCTACAAATTCTGCTATTTCACAGAATCACAAAATGGTTTGGGTTGGAAGGGACTTTTAAAGGTCATCCAGTCCACATCTCCTGCGATGAACAGGGACACCTTCCACAAGGTCAGGTTCTTCAGAGCCCTGTCCAATCTGACCTTGAATGTTTCCAGGGAAATTTAATACAATGTCTACCCACATGCATTAAAGAGAAGTTAGAATATAATCTGGCATTCCCAAGATGATGTTTGTAGCTTTTGAAGATAGTTTTATGGCTGCTCTAGTCTTCTCCTCTAGCACAGGGTCCTATATAAGTGTTGGATCCCATATCACAATTCATAAGTTTGCTGTTTTGGGAGTGAATCTCTTCAGAACTCATGAGTGAATGACATCTGATCTTGGCCATTTCTTACTGTTAAATTTTATTGGCTTGCTCTAAAATTTCTGCTAATAACCCTTCATCTTGACACAGTTTTTGAGCTTAATCCAACACAGAGGAATGTTTTGCTGTAAGAACCTTTCACTGCTTCTTGACAAAGAAATGTCGAGTTTTCTGCTGTGTCTTATCTTGTCTGACAAGTGTCTTTTCTTTGAATCAATTGTTATTTCTTTGAGCTCTCTGACAGTCAGGTTCAAATAAAAGTATTTAGAATATTTTTCTTCAGGTGTTTTTTAATGGTTTTGGCAGGGGTTTCCTCAAATTATTTCTTGTCCTGCTTTATTAATGTTTCATATTTAACCTAATATAGTATCCTCTTCTCTTTTTCCCACCTTTTATAAAAAAAAAACTTCTTCTCTTTTAAAATGAGATAAAACCAGAGAAAATTTTAGGGAGAATTTTAGTTGATCAATATTGTAAATCATTATAGTACCTCATTTTTAAAAGTCTCCATAGAAAGTGCTGTCATTTGAGCCTTTTAGCTGTGCCTTTCTATTTCTTAAAAGAACTTCTGACCTTCTCATTTTCAAGTGGCTTCATTCTTGAAGTTAAACCTTACAGTGGCATGTACTTTTTCCCTTGCTTTTTTGCATTATGGATGCTGTGTCTTGCTGAGACTTAAACAAACCTATTCAGTTGTTCCTCTAAGTCCCCCTGTTTTTGTAGCAGTACTGCAGAAATTTTTGTAAATGCAACATTATCCATCATTTTTTTAAGACAGAAAAAAAATGCTCATTGTAATGATGATTATTAGAGGGTGTACTTGGGGAAAAAAAAGGAAAAGTTTTTTAAGAAGAAATTGATTGATTGAAGAATACATTATTTTCTTTTGTTGGAGACGAATCAGAAAAGAGAAAAGAAAAATATATTCAAATATGAAAACCCTCTCTTAGACTTCTCAGTGAAAATGAAAGACAGCTTTCCCAGCTGCACCAGGAGAAGTTTAGATTAGATATTAGGAAAAAATTCTTCATTGAAAGACTGGTCAGTCTTTGGAATATGCTGTCCAGGGAACTGGTGGAATCACCATCAATGGAGGTGTTCAAAAGGCGTGTGGATGTGGTGCTTGGGGACATGGTTTAGTGGTGGATATGGTGGTGAATGGTTGAACTCCAAATTTTAGAGGTCTTTTATGATTCTGTGAAATCTGGAATTGTATGTGGAAACCTCTGCGGGAAAGGAATGACAAATCCTGGGTGACTTTTGTGGCTACAACCTGTCTCTTGGTGTCCTCAGCTGCGTGGACACAGAGGTTCATATAAATGTCTGGTAGCCTTCAGCAAACCTGGGCTGGCTCTTTGAACAGATCTCTGTGCTTGGCTCAAGCCTAAACTGAGAAATCTGCCAAGTCTTCATTGACACCTTTCATGTCAAGCCATGTGAGAAGAAGCAAGCTCAGGTGGAGGAGTTTGGACAGGAAAAGTGATGGGGAGAGAACTGAGTACCAAAAAGGGAACTGCTGGGCCAGGAGGGGGTGTAGCAGTGAGGTTCCTCAAGGACCAGTCAGCATTTCCTGCTGGCCTGTGTACGTATGGGAGGAGAATGCCATGGCTGGCCACTGAGAGAAACCGGAGGAGAGTTAATATCGGTCAAGGAAATATAAATTTCACTGAGTTATAAACATCCTGCTAACCTTCAGCTGGGATGGAGCATTGCTCTGTTCCTGTGTGGAAGGAAATGAAGTCTCTGTTTTATGATCTGCTCTCCTGTACTTGTGGGGTCCCTTTGGCTGTGCAGTGCTGAAAGCCAGGGTAAAACCAGTGGGTTGGCTTCCAGAGCCATTCTTGCATGCCACGAGTGTGAAGAAACCCTCCCACATGAGGTGCAGTCACAGAACACCAAACTTGCTGCTGTTAGTCACTGCAGAGAGCCACTGACTCCACTGACCTCAGGTGCCATCAGTACCTGTTAACAAAGTGGTTAACAGCTGTTAACCTGTGGTTTCACTGAGAAATTGCTTGCACTGTGTGTTGAAATGGTCAGGCTAAAAATGGAGGGAAGACACTGAAAGGTTATTTGGGGGCAGCAGTCCCATCAAACCACTGATTTCCTACTTGGTGGTGATCATGAGTATCAGCTTATTTTATGGGTTTGTGTGAGGAAAATGTAGTTGTTGCAGTGTGTTATCAGCAAGAGCTGCTCAGACATGCTTGTGGTTGGGCTGGGGGACTGATGCTAATAATTCAAGTTATCCCCATTCAAGCTTTAAAAGCCTTCTATTGTGGTAAAACTGAAAGCCTCAGGAAATGTTTGCACAAACTCAGCAAGAAGGGAAGTCATCACCAGTTTCAACTCTGTGTATAACTTACGTGCTAAAAATGGCTAATGCATGGAGATGTATGGAGCACTCATTCAAGGACACTCATCTGTTACACAATTCTTATCCTACTTCTGACCAAGGAAACTCTGTCACTGATCTGAGTGGTAGAGTAATCTAAACTGTTCAAATAATTTACTAAAATCTCAAAGCTTGTGGGGTCCCATCTACTGGCTTTTTATGTCTATTGGTACCAAATTGCCACCAACCTCCATTATCTTAAGTGGCAGCTTAAAGTCCTTAGTGCATTTGTTTTAAATCGCACCAGTTAAGGAGGACAGTGCCATTATCCCCACTTTTCAGGTGGAATAGGAAGCTGAGTCAAAGCTATATTAGGAACCTCAAAGTTATATTAGGAACATCAAAGTTATATTAGGAACTTCAGACTGTTTGGGTGGAGAGGAGGATTATAAACAAAGAAACAAAAAATCCTTGTGCAAGTCCTTGTGGAAATTTCCTACAAAGCAGAGCAGCAATGAATCAAACACAGCCCTACACCTCTGAGAGTTGTGATCCCTAAATCCTCTGGTTCTGGATTTCAGCCCCTGTGAATTGTCCAAGTCTACTGCTAGGTAGACTTGAATCTGCATCATCAGACTCCATGTGACCCCAATGGCCCAAAATTTTTCTCTCTTCTCCTGAGAGAACAAAGCAATGACAAAAGAGTGGTAACCACCTATGTGTGACTAAAATCTTGGAGGGGAGAATTCAGGTTCTGTTAAATACATGGAGTGCTTGAATATAAAAAATATTTATGCTCTCTCATTGTAAGGCAATCTCCCTACCTTTAACTTACTCATCTTTGGAACCACAGGAAATACGCTAAACTGAGCCCATGAAGAGCTAAACCCACAGTTAGTTAAGGAAGAGGGACAGAGAAAACAAGAGCTTTGTACAGATCCTCCATCTAGCCAGTCGCTGTTCAGGCAAGGAACCCTGTACCCAGTCAAACCATTTTCACTGCACAAAGCCTCTCTTTGGCCTGATGAAAAGGGGTCCTTGCCTGGTTTGAAGAATTATAAGCCCACTCAACAATTAGACTGTCAGCTTTTGGCTTTAAAATGAGATTTTTTTTTCCTCTATTTAAAAAAATGTATAAGTTTTATGTAACTGTAACTGTGTTTTTTAATACTGCACATAATCTTAAAATGGAAATACATTTTGTCCACAAAATTTGACAGGATGAATTACAAATGGGCCATAAAATTTGTTAAATTTTAAGCATTTTTGGAGCCACTGTGTATCCCCATGGGTTTAATTATTATCATATTCTGCAACATGTTTCCAAAGTGAGTGACATCTATTGGGGATCCTAGAGGACTGCAAGATGCTTGGACTCAAATCACTCATCTAGCCCCAGGACTGGCCCAAATCTTCTCATCTCCATGATGAGAAGAGAGGAATGTCTCAATTCAAATGTTACTCCATTTCCTTGTAGGTATGAGCACATTAATGGTGGACAAATTAGCTGATTTGCAACTACTGATCCCTTAGTTGTGACCATCTCATCCACATGAACACATTCTTCCAGCACACAACTATAGAACTTCTGAACAAAATTTGCCAGGTCTTATATTCCAGATAAAAATTTCAGTAAACAGAGCAGTTTTTCACTGGCACATGAAGTAGTAAGAAGACAGCTGATATTAATTATCTTTTATCACTACCAGTCTTGTCTGGACATAAAAACCTCTATAAACAATGGTCAGTCTGTGGATTGTCTTAGTTAATGTATCATCATTACTTCAGCCTTAGGTCTCTACCATCAGTGATAAGTAGGTCTCCAGGAAGAAACAAAATACAGTGCCAGAAATTAAAACAAGAGATTCTGAAAGCCAAAGCAATTTGAGGATCAATCTTTAAAAAAAAAGGTTAAAAAAATCACCAGGAAGAGAAGACAGCTGTAGGACTCAGCTGGTCACACCTGAAACTCATGAAAGAGATGATGGAAGAGGATACTGGTCAGCTAAAGAAAACTTAGGAGCTCATTGTAACTGGAAAGAGTACTAAGGGACAAGAACAATGCAAATGTAAACCCATTCCATACGAAGAGGACTAAGGTGAAATCAGGGAGTTGCAGGCTTGCAATAAAGTTTGGTTTTGACAGTAGGCAAGGTCTTGGAGACATTAGCAGAGGATGAGATCACAAAACATCTGGAAAAATATGAGCTGATATAAAGGAATGGGAAGAGTTTCTGGAACAGAAAGTCATGTCTGACAAAATGGATGGAATTTTTGGAGGCAGATGAGAAGTGACATGGTGAGTTTAAGTTCTTCACAGTTTTATGAAGGTCCTTAGCACTTTGCTGGCCAGTGGATGTAGCTATGTATGATAAATGCTGGTGAGCATGTTCTTTAAATAAATAGAAACCTTACATCATGATCTAGAGTAGACCAAAGTGGCAAAAGAGACAGATTAAAAAGGAAAAGTCTTTTATGGAACAACCCAGTTTGACTGTGCTGCTTCCTGGATCTTGTTCCTGAGCAATGCTCAGGCAGCAAAGCTGTCAGAGTAAAACTGGGAAGCAATGGCCAGAGGCCAAATCCAATCTGAATGGTCTTTTTCATTCTAGTTTGTACATTCATGCTTTTGAATTAGCTTACCACCCTCTCAGTTTTATTTCTAAAGGTGTCAATTTTCTTGTTGTGCAGGCCCAGGACAGTCTGTTGCTTTGAGTTGAAGTCTCTAAGTAACCTGAAAACAACTTTTTTTTTTTTTTTTCAGGGGCTGTTTAAGCCACAGATGATGCTCAGTTGTGGAGAAAGCTGCTGAGCTATGTAGAGACAAAAGGATCTACACAGATTCAGGATCCTGTAGGACCTGGGAGGTGGGGAACCCAAAACTCAGTCTGCTCAGTCTGTGTGTTTCTTGCTGAAAAATTCCAGTACCTGCCTTCAAGAGGTGTGTATAACAGAACCACAGAGAGAGAACTTATTTTAGAACTGCATCTTTTAAGTTCTTAGAAGGAAGACACTGCCCCATCTCTGTTACCTCTGACTCCAAAGCCCTCTTGAGAAACTTTGGTGAAGACAAAGAAAGTCATGTAGGCTTGGGAAAGCTTAGAATGTGGATCACAACAGAATTTGATTGGTACATATAACAGTCCAGAAAAATTCTGATTTAATAAATGTGTATTTAATGAACTTATGGACTGTCTAATGAGTAATTCAGGAAAATATATGGACTGATTTGTTGTCTGTCACAAAATTGGGATCTAAGTGAACTGGGTCCCATTCCAGAATGACTAATTCTAGACAACTGTCCTGGGCTCAGCCCTGGGCTAATACAGATATAATACCTTCATTTCTGGAGCTAGCTTATTTGATTATTTACCATGTATTTCTCCTCTGTGCTGCTTTGCCTGCCACTGACATGCTTTGAATTGTGCATTAATTCTTGTGCTTATTCCCCGTGTATAATATGTGAATCTGGCACACACTGGTCAGGTCTAGGTAGACAAAATAAAAATAGGTGTTCCTGAGGGTCTAATACCACAATCTTACAGAGGGTATTAATCACCCCATGAAGGCGCATGGACTGATTTCCTTTACCTTATCTTTGTATTTTCGTGTCTGTAATGCCACAGAATCAGCTTTTCCTGTGGTTTTCCAATTACTTCCTTTATTTGTCCAAGGTGGAAATAGCACAATAGAGGGCTTAGCTGCAGAGTGAAAGTATTTCTACATTCAGTATCACATACAGAAAGTATAAAGGACATTTGAAAATTGAATTCTAAAATTTTCTCGGAGGTAGCCTGAACGGAGCCTTGTGGATCAACCAATTCAGCCACATGCTACCTCAGCCTCCCATGTAATGCAATCTCTTCATAAATTTGGTGTGTTCCTTCATAAATGGGGTTAGGTTTCTTACCATAACTACTCCTATGGGAAGGCTGCTTCAAGCCCTCACTCTTCTGACAGTTTGAAACTCTTCGTAATGTCCATCTGAAATTTATTCATGGACAGTTAGTACCCATTTGTCCTCATGCCAAAATTGTCCTGTAATTTAAATAGTCATATCAACTTTCAGCTTCTGTTCTGATACTTAAAACAAGACTCTCCTCCGGTATATGAAGTTCCACATTCCTTAGATGTTCCCAGTGCTCTTCTCTGTACCACGTGATTTCCAGTTCATCTTTCCTGATCACAGGTGACTTGAACTGTGATTATTATTCCAGAAGTAAATAGTTTTGTACCTGTGCAATGGTTGTCACCAAACCCACAGTTTCCACTTTGGCTCACCCAGGTGAAGACATGACAATAGGGTTCTGATTTTAGCCAGGCTGGTTTGTGTAACGAATACAATTCCCAGTATGCTTCCACAGTGCTTTCAGCTCCATCTAGACAAGAGACAGGCTTAAAAAACTGTAATAAAAACTTCCTTCTTCCATCAAGTTCTTATCAACTTACATTAGAATTTAAGTGCCTTTGATTTGGTGGGAATACACATTGCATATTTGCATCTGATCTGTTTAAGGGTTGTGACTCAGGGACACAAGCAAATGATTGCGCTTTTGCAAGCTGCCACGTGACAGCTGACCTGCCACAGCTGGCTGTGTTTGTTGCAAATGTGCTATAATGCAACATAGAGGCTGATGCTATGCTGCAGAAGCTGATGGATGCTGTGGATGACGATTGGAAGTCATCTCCATAAAATCACTAACTTTAATAAGCTCCAGGCTGAGACACCCAAATTTAGCGCTCCATGCATTCAAGGTTCTGTTACAGCCGCTGTGTGTCTGGACAACCATGAAGAGATGGAATAGAGAATGTATTCAGCTGGGCCTTTGTCTCCCAGGCAGGAGGGCTGCCAATAGTCAATAGAGAGAGAGGGTCACTTGCAAATAACTTCTTATGCCACTTATCTTCAGCCAACCTGCCACATAACTTGGAACAATGCAAGAATTCAGATATACCTTCATGTGTTATAGATGGAGCTGAACCTGATATATAGATCAAGGGTCAGCTGCAGTAATAACTGTGCTGTGTCAGTGTAGTTGGCACAGGAAAAATACTGTGCTCCTTTCTCCTGCTTCTCAAGACCACAGAATGAGAATTGTTCTTTGACTATGTGGTTCCTGATGCAGAGTGCTGGATGGAAGCTCTGGATAATTCTAGGTAGATAGGTGGAGGTTTCTGAGCTCCCACTGCAGTTAGAGGGCACAAAGTCATTGTGGAAACACTGAAGTCCAGTAAGTGCTTCAGCTTGCAGTAAATATATGAAGTATTATGTGATTCAGCTGCATGGTGCCACTTGAGGTGTCCTGCCCCTGGCAGGGGGTTGGAAACAAATTTAAGGTCCCTTCCAACCCAAACCATTTTATGTTTCTTTGAAGTATCTCATCAGTGCCTTCCTAACATCCCGCAGGACCCAGCCCCTCTGTGTTTTTCTTGTTTAGCCAATCCATTTCATGCTGTGAAATACATCTTCATTACCTATAATGTGATGATGTGGCCTATTCATAGGTGTTTGTATTTATCTTCACCTCAGGATTAGTGTCACCCTGTGGATATATTCAGTGTTCACCACAAGCAGGCTTTGGTGAGTGGGACCTTCCCTCAGCCAGGGGCTTTGGAGTAAACCCCAGGAAGGATTGTCTGGAAAGAGAGCTCGGTGCTTCTCTCCATGTCTGGAAGAATCTTGCTACAGTGATTCCTCTGTCAAATAGTGCTACTAAACAAGTCCACTCCTTTTTTAAGCAGTAGAGATCCCAGATGCTCCCAGAGTTTCCAACCATTCATATCACCTTGCATCAAATAATGGGATATACTCATGATTTTTGTCCCTCAGAGTCATTTCTAAGCAGGTGCTGTGAACCATCATTCTTTTTCTTTTCTGTCCTTTGAAAGAGTCATCCAAAGCCTTTAATCGCAGCCAAGCCACAGGTCAGAGTTGAGAAATGGTTTATAGCTGCAATATTTTTTCCTATATGCTTCAGGTAAAGAAAAAAACAAACTCAAGAAAATGCTCTTCTACCTTCCCACCCCTTCCTATGAATTCTTTTGTCATTTTCAAAATGGGTTGATTTGATTTTCTTGAAATATTGCAACACACATACAAAAATTGTTCCCAAGCTAAGAAGTTTTTATATCAAGTTTCATCCCTTCTGCTGTTCCCTTATTTTTTTCTTCTTCAGGAAAAGTTACAAACCCATGAGAACAGGAGGGTTTATAATGAAAGTGCTGGCAGGGCCTTAGTGTAGCATTTCCAGATGTGCTGGTGCAATTAGGGCTGGTCAAATAGAGTTGGATGAAATCAGAAGTGACCCAAAGTCTTTGTCAAAGCCTTGAACTGAACCTTGAGGGGGCTGAAAGCATTTAGATGAGTTTTTCTCTGTGTTTTGGAGGGGGCTGCTGTATCCCATTTTAAGATGGAATTGAATGTGAAGAACATTTTTGGCAGCACAGCATTTCTTCCTCCAGTCACGGGTAAAATGGGAGGTCCAGAGGCAATCAAGAACAAGGCTCTCCCTTCCTTCTCCCACATCACCAGTACTGGTAAGCAGCTCCTTGCCTCAAACACCTCCAGACTATGGAAACCTTCTCACAGCTTTCTAGCTGTGTAATTAGACAAAGCAAAAATGTTTGTATTATTTGGATAGTTTGATGGTTTGCATCCAGAACTGACGCTGGATTAAAGTTCTGCAGTGCAAGCTCATCTCACAACCACCAAAGGATCTTATTATGGCTTCAGATATGCGCAAACACACATCCCACTTAAGGCTTGGGGAGTCCCAAGTGTGTATCCACAGCAAGGCTGACTGATTTTTATATTTTCCTTGGTTTTTCACTTCCTTGTTTGAGTCTGGAGAGGAAACGGATTATGGGAAAAATCAATATCTTCCCAGAAGGTGCTTTGGGTTTACTGCAGTGGATTTGCTGTTCTGCAGTGTGTGTGGACACACAGCAAAAGGATTTGAGAGAGGCAAGAATAACAGGGAGCAGAGCTTCTCCTTTGGGGTAGAGGCTCTGTCTCTCATATCAAACTCTGCAGGAAGCCAGAAAACCAAAGCAATTCGTGTCAGAGTCTGGGGAGAGCCAAGGTATCTTCAAACCTGTGGCTGAAAACAGAGGAGGTTTCTCATACCTAGGTTTGTTTTTCCATGCTGTCCCCTTGACTTGAAGTTGGAATCCCCGACTTAGGTTTTCTGCACGACTCTCCCTCCATGTCACATCATTTACTCGGTGAAGAAAACAAATCCCAGCAGGGTTTGAGTTTTCTGAGCCTCTTGTGACATGTTACTCTGGATATCCATTCCAAAGCCATGCTCAGCTAAGGTTTCTTATTTTCTTCCCAGACCCAGTGGCCCCCTCCACCATTATTGAATAGCTGCATATATTAAAAAACAAATTAGTAAGTAAGAGCTCTCCAAGAACACCCAGGTGCTGAGGAAGTTGTATTTGTGCCTCCAGAGGTGGCACATTTTCCCCCTCAGATGATACCTGATCTAGTGTTAGGGTATTGTGTTAACT
Organism: Aphelocoma coerulescens; assembly: GCF_041296385.1. NCBI lineage: Eukaryota > Metazoa > Chordata > Aves > Passeriformes > Corvidae > Aphelocoma > Aphelocoma coerulescens. Next base: position 120,800,484 of record NC_091016.1, read on the forward strand.
GAGCATTATCGTGCTCGGAAGAGCTACAGCTCAGATGAGACATAAATTTGAGACCCTGATTGCCTGCAGTGAGCACTTTAACCAGGGAGAAATTTGTGGGAAGGCAGGAGGGATGATGAGGAATGGAGAGGAACAGGGATTTCTCTTGCTGTAGGCTGCCTGTCACCAGGATTCACACAGAAGGGTTATTTTTCCCCTTTTTCACAGATGTCCCAAAAATACTGCTGCCCACCTTCATACTTAAAACCTGCCCTAAACATAAAATACTCTTGCTGCTTCTTTATCTTCTCTGTTGTGATCACAAGAATGTAAAAGGGAGTGAGAGCTGAAAGCCATCAGACCTCTCCACTTCCCTACATGTGGAAAATGTGAGAGCGTGATCGGTGTCTTACAATCTCTTGTGGCAAATAGACAGAGGGACGGTGCTCCAGTACCTCCTGAGTCTGCCCATCACAGTTACATGGCACTAAATCCCATCTCCACCTCTCCAAAGATGCCTAGCTTGGCAGCTTTAGTGCCAGGGAGGGCTTGTTTTTGCTAGAAGTTGACTAAGATGTTGAATACCTCCAGATATGTGAAAAGCACACAAATCCTCCAGGATTTACTTCAGCGCAGCATTTATCAAATCAAGGAGAAAGCTGGATCCTTGGATCCCAGCCATTTTAAAGCTCTGAAGATTATTTCTGGTTACTGAAGTTTGACCTCCACATTTCAAGTTGGAGCCTGAACTCCCTGGCCTAAATCTAAACCAGTCTGTGGCTTAGCTGTGGTTTTCTTCCAGGGTCAGCAATGGCTTAAATCCATGCCCAGCTCAGTAAATTGGAAATGGCAGAAGAAGATTCCAGGGTGGTGGCCTGAGAGGAAGATAAATACATGAGTTACAGATAATTACTGCTCTTTAAAAAAAAATTCAGATGTCTTGAACCTGTTTCTCGTGTATTCGTCTACTTCGTGTATTAGGCTGGAGATAAGGGTGCATAATGAAAATGGTTCCCTTCAGCTTTAAAAATCTGTGAGGGGTTTGCAAAACTGGTTGGCTCTGAAGAGTGCCCTGAAAATCTCAGGGGAAAAGTATTGCAGCATAGAAAACCAGTTGTGTTTATTCAGAATATAATGAATGGACAGAACAAATACTTTGCAGAATAAGCCCCAAACCCTGTATTCGGGTAGCATTGCATACCCTATTAAAAAAAAAAAAATAAAATTTTATTCCTTGCCATAATCATCTGGGTTGTATTACGGTAAAGGGATGAATAGCAAAGATTAGCAAACTGGTCATCTGTCCACTCCCAAACTCAAACCAGGATTAACTACAACCCTTCTGGAAATTACAAGCCTGGTACAGGATTCAAGTCATTAATGAATACATTGTACAGAGCCAGATCAGATACTTGAGGAAAACTACTGGATCTATTTTTCCACTTTTACTGTGACAATTACTAACTGCTTTGTGATTATGAACAGCAGCAGAACCACTATACTGTAGTCCTGTTCATGTTGCTTTAGGTTATACATGAGAAACTCAGATAAAACAATCTCAAAAATTTATTTAACTGGGTATTGCATACAGATATTTAATTTCTCTTGATTTGTTCTTGCAAATTCTTCTCAGATATGCTTTGTAATTTTATGTGAATTTACAAATTGAGATACAACAATTCTTAGGCTCCATTTTAATGAAGAACAAATATTTAAGATTTTAAGAGTTGTCCTAGGAATTTATGTTGAGCCAACTCAAGTGTCAAAGACTTCTTTTTCCCCGTTTTCAAAGACAGGCACTGAATGTGATCTAATTGTTCATAAGTTCACTTATGTTTCAGGAGTTATTGGAGATAATGCCTAATAGCTGTTGTCTCACACTTTGCTGCTCTTGAACTTTCCAGAATGAACTGGATAAACTGTCTTGCCATTTCTATCTGTGCTTCTAAATTTCATTTCCTGGGGATCAAATCCAAAATTAATACCTATATAATAAAATAATAATAGCAACAGCAGATTGCATTGCCAATGCTTTCTGCCTTTCCTGTTCTTTATATTTTTAGTAGATTATTATACTAATAGTGCTTGCTAAGTGGAAAAGTAGTATCATCAAATAATGTTCTGATTTGTTCCTTGTCACAGGAAGAGATGAAGCCTAGAATAGGTTTCCAAAGTGCATGAGTCCTATGCCTGCATTTTCTCCCAAAATAGTTGTATTGAGCTGTTTTATTTGAGGCAAAAGTGCTCAGCATTAAGTTAATGGCCCCTGCTGAAGTCAGCTGCATCATCAGCAATGCTGCGTGCATCCAAAGCCTTGACTCTTGATTTTGGTTGTTTTATACCTGTATAAAATGTACAGACAGATGTACCATGTGAAGAAGAAAGATTTATGCTGTTTTACTTCTCTTGACTCATGACATTTGTGTCTGTGATCCATTTTCTATAGGCAAGATGAGGCAACCACCTTGTTTTATAGTTAAGGGAATTTAGCAATAGGGGTATGAGCAGAGTGTGCCAGTTAATCTCAGAGTGTCCCCTGGCAGTGTTTAGGTTACAGAGATGTACCCCCAGTGCTGTTCGTTCAGCAGGGGGAAAAGTGGATCCAGTGTTGCAAAATGATAGGAAAATGTCACAGACCTTGAACTTTGTATTTAGCTAAGCAAAGGATATTGTCCCAAACTGCATTTTGGACCTGGAGCATCATCTTGTCTGGCCAAAGGGCTCCTGGGATGACTTCTTCCTTCAGTGCTCCCCAGAATTCTGACAAAAGTGCAGAACAGCTTTCTTCTGGCACAACTCAGTGCCAGGCCTTGAGACTGACAAGTATGAAAATATGAGCTAATGTTTATCAGATGCACATCTGGAATCACAACAGAAAACTCCAGAGGTAAAGACACCCCAAATCATCTAAAGGCAGTTTGTGACTTCCCAGGTTGCCAAGCATCTTTACAACAGGCAAGGTATCTGATAGCTTCTGATGCTTCAGAAGTCTGGATGTGAGCTGAACCAACTGTTGCTGCTTTGGTTTGTTTTACCTCAGAGCTCAGTTTTCCAGTTCTCTTAAAGCAATAAAAAAATGGGCAACAAAAGGAAGCAGTGATACTGTGGTGAGACAGTTGTAAGTTCAGAGAGATGTGAACTGGATGGATGGATGGATGGATGGCAAAGTTGGTGGAAAAACTGAACCACTGAGCTTGTGGAACAATGGTCATCAGCAGGATGTGCAACTGGTGACCAGTTGCTGGCATCTGGAAATGCTGGCGTTTTTTTCTGGGATCAATAGTGGGACTGATAACGATGATCATTGTCATTAATGGCTTTGGAGACAGGACAGGGATCACCTCAGCAAGGTCATGGATAACATTTAAATGGGAAAAATGACTGTAAAGTAGAAGGTAAGGATGACATTTAGTTGGAATCAATCTAAGGGAATGTTTGGATAAGGAATTTATTGTTTCATGAGAGTTTGGCTCTAAATATATACGGAAGCTGAGAGATGGGAACATACTTGTTCCACATTGTCTCTTTCCTGTGGAAATCCTGGAGAATAGCTCAACATAAGTGATCTTCAGGACTGCTTGGTTATTCCTGCACTGAGCCCAAACATTTGTGGTTGTGAGGAATTTATCAGTAGGAGTCATGGGCTCCTGGAAATGAGAAAGGAAGATGGAAGGACAGAGCCTGTTGTCAAAAGAACAAAGTTTCTTAAGAGTCCACTGCAAAGATTTGTCTAGAAACAAGTGTAGTTCATCTTTTCTACTCCTGCTTGCAAGAGTTTTCCTTTGAAGTAAGGATAAATTCATATATTTTGCAGATTTTAAGGTATAGGGACATTACTGACAGGAACAAGACAATAAAAGTAGTACAAAATTATAATAAAAACATTGATGTTTGTGAAGACAATTTTATATATATATATGTTTGTAGAATTTAAAACTTGTAAATGGAGTCACAGCACATGGGGATTACAAATATAGAGACTGGAATTTTCAGTGGAAGTCTTACCTGAGACACAGTTGGAAGACCTGCCTCCTGTTGACTGAGGAGTAGCTCCTCGTATTTCCCACCCCACTAGCCCAGACTGGATTCAATCTTGTCCATTAACTCAGCAACTACTTTGCTGAAGGGGAAACGTGATGAAGGCTGAGTTTCAAATGGTTTCAAGGTGCTGGTGACTTTAACAAACTGCACAGACACCTTTTAGTGGTTAAAGGACGTGTTTATTTCTTGCATTATTGGTCTGATTAAAACAGTTCCTCTTGCAAGTGTGTAAAAGGTGGCTTTAAAACAGTGCCTGAACACCTGCAGGACAAGAGCCAGTCAGGTTGTTTTCAGCTACCTTTTCTAAGCTTGTTGAGCAAAGCCAGGCTTTGTGTATGTGTGTTACAATCCTTAGGGGTGCATTAGTCAGGATAAATACCACGACTCCTAAACTGACTGACTTCCATGGCCTTGCCTTATGGTACTTCTTTCATGCTTCACCTCTTGAAATTCTGAAATCTTTGTTTTAAGCTTTGTCAAAAATATTCCTTGTATTTCTGAAAGTAAATAAAGAAGAAGTGGAAGTAAGGAGGGAAAATGTTTTGATCATGTGGAATTCAGATTTAGCAAGGAGGCTATCGTGTAAAACTGAAATGCGAACACAATCTAGGACCAAATGAAGAGAGGAAGAACAGATTAGTACAAGAATTTTAGCTATGTAAAACACTGAGTTTGAGATCCAGTGGGGATTTGACATGAAGACGGGAGGAATAAATGTTTTAGGTGAAAAAAACCCCAAACCAGATATATGGGTAGAGGAGCTGAGAAGAGAAATTCAGAACCTTACTGATTGAGAAGATTTAGGGCATCCCAGGAACATACCTGTGAATACTTGAGGGTGGGGAGGCCCTGGCACAGGGTGCCCAGAGAAGCTGTGGCTGCCTCTGGATCCCTGGAAGTGTCCAAGGCCAGGTTGGATGGGGCTCTGAGCAAACCTGGTCTAGTGGAAGGTGTCCCTTGCCCATGGCAGGTTGTTGGAACGAGATGATTTTTAAGGTCCCTTCCAATCCAAGAATTTCATTCTATGACTTCCAGGAAACTGGGACCAAGAGCCCTGAAAGGAATTAGGAATGGCTTGAGCCTGAGGCATAAACTGTTGAGAGTGTAGACTGGGACTGTGTACAGGAGATATATGGAACAGGTACCCAGTGATGTGAAAGGGGCAGGCTTGGATGTGCCAGGGAGCATACAGGTCTGCTGAGTGTGCTGAGGATGTCCAGGCTCATGAATCCATCTGAGAATGTCCCGGTTTCATAGGAGTCCACATTGTCATGGCTGGTAACTTCCAGCCTTCAGAGGTCCCTCAGGGGCTCATGACAAAAAATGAGACAGCCTGACCCTCATCCTGGAATTCATTTCATCTGTTTAGCTCCACAATGGAAATGTTGGCATGTGAGCCACGTTCCCATTGCAGCCCTGGGAGATAAAATAGGTCCTGCAAAGGCATAATCTCATCTGAAGCTACTCATCAGCCACTGTAAGTCTTTCTCCTTGTTAGGTGGAGATTTTTTGTGGTTTTTGCTATCAACTGTTACTGCAGCCCACAAGGATGGTTCCAGAAGACTTCCAACATACCAACATCTCCAGATGACACTACATGTCATATTTCTGGCTTTTATCTAGCTGATATAGCTTTCAGAATTACAGACAGAGGTTTTCTATGTTGAAAAACTCCCCAAAATCTGAAGTCACAAATCTTGTTGGAATATGTTTAAGTCCAGTTTTAAAATGCAATAAAACCAGTGAGTGTGAGTGATGGTGAGTTGAACTGGATTCCTAGCTGACCTCTTCAGAAGAGATCAGTTTGATTCTGTAGTTGAAATTCCTCCTGCCAACAGATAAACAATACAAAATTTGGACCTGGAAAGAGTATAAAAGAAGCTGAGTGCATGACAATTGTTCAGGTGCTGACAACCTTTTTGATGTAGAAATCTTCTGTTCTGCCTCCATCAACTGCATCACCCCTGTAGGTACTGGATTGCACAACACTGGCCTTTATCCTGGAAAAATGTAACAGTCTGGTCTCTACAAATCTTTGATGCAAGACCAGGGGGCTGGACCTGCAGCATACTAATTATGTCCACAATGTCAATTAAGTTACTCTGTGAGTTCACATTGCATTAAGTAAATGTGTTATAGGATTGTGTGCTGTCATACACCTTCTATGATGGTTTTAGGAATGATATTATTTTGCTGTTCTGTGTGGGATAATTTTTAGGCTGTCAATTAATAATGCATTACAAAGGGAATAATAAATGCTTATTAGCTCTTTGATCCATGAAGAAATTGTATAATTGTGTCTGGCCCAAAAGTCTTTGAAAGATTCCAGCTGTGCAACAGATCCTGAGTTAGGGATGTCTGGGTTGCAGCAAGACTACAGAGTGTGGTGACAAGCAGAAGTACCAGGTAGGGCAAAACACCATGGGAATGTGCATGTGTACTCCCAAATTCCTAAAAGATATCAACAACAGCTAGAAACTGAAACAGCATCAAGCAGGTCTCGGTTCAGTCCTCAGCCCACTGATTCACACTCAGATTTGTGTCCAAAACATCAAACCAAAGAATTATTCAGCTTGTCCAGGCCAGCTTTCCTCCTCTTCCCAGCACAAAAGACACCCAACAATTTCAGCAGTGAAGCCAGAAGGATCTGCTGCAGCACCCTTTGCTGCTGAAACCTCTCACTCCACTCAGCGTATCTTCCCCGCCCATATAGAATCCTGTGTCTGAGGACTGACTGGAAACACATGGCACAATCCCACGCTCATATGAATTCAACACAAGAATAAAGAACACAAATAAGGCCAGGCTGTCTGTCTTATCCACTTGCATACCTTTCACTTAGAAACTTGCTGAAAACCTCCCCAAATTTGCCATCAGAGCAAAGGTGATGCTTGGAACTGTGTGAAGGCTTGGAAAGGGAGACTCCCTGACCCAGAGGTCTGTTAGAGGGGAAGAAACCAGGCAGAAAAGAAAGATGACTCTGGAGTCCCCCTCATTTCACCTCATTAAGGCTACCTACTGCTCTCTGTGTCCCTGAACTGTCCCTGTTTGTCTCTTGCATAAGATTGTGTCACTTGAAGCAAGGACTCTTTACCTGTTCAGTTTTTGCACAACTCTCATTATAACAGCTTTCTGATGTGGGTGTGAGGCTGCTAAGATCAGTAACAAGGTTACCAATAGTAATAACTATCCTATTTTTCAAGTCTGTGATTTAATCCTGGACACATCTGAGTTCAGCTGTTATTTATGGATGCTCAGTTATTTTAAAAAAAATTAATTCCAGACAAAATGGCCCTTTTCCTATTTGCTTCATGTGGACAAATAAGTTCATCAGACAACCTGCTTCATCAATTCCAAGGAGAAGCCAAGATCCAGTGAACCTATTATTGGGGTATACATTATTCCCACTGTGAATTCATGGTGGTGGGCAAGCTGGAATTTTTTTTTCTTTCTTGTATTGACAACTCGAGGGCAACCATAGAAAATGCCATAATTTTCATCAGATTCCAATGCCTCCAGCATCTGCAGAAAAACTCATTTGGCCAAGCTGCTAAAAGGAAAAGGGTGTGGGGAAAGGAAATAATAATTGCCTCAGCTATCAATGTCTCTACCATTTGCATGCTGGAGCTGCTCCAAATAACTTTGCCTCCTTTGGAAGTCCCTGTTTACTCCAGTTGCTTTGTACTGGGCTAACGGCTCCAATAAATTCTGTGCTATTCCTATGGCTCAAGGTGGCTGTCATCTGAGTTTATGAATGTGAGATTTGTTTGGCTCTCCCCCCTCCATGAGTGATTGGGGTTAGAAAGTGTGATTATATTTGGGCACAGGGAGAGAGATGCTGCGAGAAGGCAAACTGAACAGACATTGTGAATATTTATTTTTTTTAGATGGAAGGCAGTTGTATTTATGTGCAGTTGTAAAACAGAAAAGATATTGGTTTCTGCTGCAGGAATTATATACTAACTCCAAAAAATGTACACAGTGAGAGCTTATAATAGAAACTTATTCCAGCAGAATCTTTTTTTTTTCAACAAACATGTAGATTGGCATGTGGAGCATGCTGTGCTGAAGAGATCGAAGCTTGATTGTGGTTTCATATCTGGCATTCCTGAGTGAACAGAGAACTGTGGTCCTTATTCATAGAATTTTGGGCTGGGGGTAAGACAGGGCACTCTGCCATGCAGAATGGTTCTTGTTTTTGCAGGGAATGGGAAGCCAGAGGACCAGCCAGTTCCTCTGTCCTTCATTTTAGCTCCTCTGCCCTCTGTGAGTCTTTTAGATGTGGCAGCATGGCGGTAAAATGCCAAAAGAAAGTGGAAAATTTTGTCCTTCTAAGTCATATCAAATCAATTAATTTGCTAAAGCAGGCTTAACAAATGTAATTCATTATGAAAACACAGGAGGAGGCTTTTCTATTTCCATGGGTTGCTTGTGCTTCACATGAAGCAATCAGGAAGGCAATTTAGTTATTATTCATGCTGGACTTGCATATAATGTTATATGCTTAGGGATTTCAGGAGAATGAGGCATTTTCAGCTTTGCCTTTCCAGTGTGTGCAAGGCTGAGGCCTCATGAAAGAGGTGGTGCTTCCAATCTGTCCTGGAAAACTCTGTCATGCCAATACACTGCTGTAAAGGGCTCTTGTGGTGAAATACATGGTCTGACAGCTGCTGGAGAGCCATGAAGACATCATCCAAGTCAGGCTGGCACCACCATAAATACAGGAATTCGTGTGGTTCTGTTAAGTGCTATCTCCTTTTTGTGCCAGGGACAGGGTTTTATTCTGTGAAGTTCATCACCATGAAGAGTTGGAGATGTACTGGGGAGAAGTCACGTAGCATCACTCTCTAAACGTTCACTGTCGTGAGTCCTACTAGAGTAAATGAGTTTTAAGTTTAGTTCAGGGCTTTTCAATCCTTCAGCAGTGCCAGGCTTTCACATTGCTGAAATTTCCCACTTTTACTTTCTAAGGAACTGATGGTGAACGTGGCAAATTTTTAATATTTTGCCCATTCAAATGGAATCTGAGATGATTTAAAACTCCCCTCCTGCTTCTAATTAAGACTTTAGATCACTAAACATTCTCTGGCATTGAAAATGTGTCCCTGATCTCCTCACATTTTAGCATTTTAAAATAATAAAATTTCAGGGGCTGTTAGGCTGGCAGAAGTTAATAATCTCTATTTTCTTATCCTTTCAATGACCTGATTTCAGCCTTGCTCATACAGCTCATAGAGGCAATAGAAGATCCTCATTGGGATGGGATTCAACAGTATATACAAAAAAAAAAAGACATTTGTTTTCCTGTTTCCTACTGGATTTGCTGAGTGATGTGCTGCTGAGGAAAAGCTGGCCAGCCCTGCAAGCAAGGGACCTGGGGTACGTGCTCTGCAGGACACCTAGGGAGGTATTTGGGAGCTGAAGGAAAGCAGGGCAGAAAGGCCCAAAGCAGCACCGATGAATTTGATGTATTCCAGTGATTTTCAGACAACTTAAGACACATTTTCCCCTGTAATACCTGTAATACACAATGTCATCTTCTGTTCTACTTTGTACTCCAGATTGCTGAAAAAAATCCTGGAGTTTTTTTCAAATTTTAGATTTGGATAAAAAGTTGATATGTCCGATAGAGAGCAATTAAATATTGCCCCATTGATGGGATTCAGATCATCCAACTCCTTTGGCATTGGATCTAACCTGGACACACTGGGATCACTTTACAGACAGTGGAAAGAAACTGGTGTGCTCAGGAGGTGAGTTCTGAGGCCTGGTTTAGACATTTCTTTAGGCTGCAAGGACCAGCTGGAGGAGCCCCTTCATTCCCATGGCCTGCACACGGAGGCAGCCACCACTTGGGGTGCAGGGTTCAGGAATCCTGCTCCTTCTGTCAGGAAGAGTCTTACCCCTTTCATAAAATTATTGCCCTCCACCCTAAAACCACCAAAGTATTTTGCTACCATTCTCACTGTAAGATGGTTTCAGACATTGGTTATCTGAAAATTTGAAAAATGCATCTAATTTTTAGAGTAAATACACTTCAGGCCTTGAGAAGCCCATTTGCACCTGAACCCCCTCTTTCACTCATTAGGTCCTTTTCCTTGATGAGAGGGACTGATCCTCACTGCCAAAATTCAACTGCTTTTAGACTCTTTTCAGAAGGAGATTTTAGTCAGACTTTTTTTTCACATTTTCTTAACCAAACCCAAGATGAACATGAACACTAAATCTTTCAGCTAGAAATATGAGTGATGCCTGGAAATATCTGGAGGATGTATTCAGTGCCCTAGATTAGCAATCAGCTAAAAGTATTTTTGGATCCTCTTACTTTTATTCAGAATTTACTTAAACAACTTGGTCAGGTTCTGAAGCAACCCATATTGAGATTGAAATATGGAAGTTTGCGGGAATATCTCACAGCACAATGGTGACTGTCATGCCTTATTTTTCTTAAAGAGATGATTTCTTATTGTACAGTGCATCAAAATAGAGTCCTATGTTTTAACTTAGCCTTCTGAAAGACAATATGGGCCTGCATATCCAAAATCACAGAACTGACATATTTAAAGGGGTAAATGATATTGAGTCTTCAGAGGAAAGAAAAAAAACCCTACAGAAAAATTAAAGCAGTCTGTTTGAGTTGCCATTGAACATATGGATGCCAGATTGCAATGGTGAAAGCCCTTGCATGATTTGAATGCTTTGACTTTTCACAGCGGCCTAATTATGATTAAGAACTGCCCTCTCCAACAATGTGCAAATCAATAACTCGTTTTCCTACGCAACGAGGAGAGAGCTCTTTGGGTTGCTAGGCTGGACAGCGATCAAGGACGTTGTTCTTAAGCACTGATTGCCCTTCATGGCATATTATTATTCATGGAAATAGTGCTTCCCACTCCTCTAATGGTGACATCATGAAACTAGTGAAGACAAGCCCCCCTTCTCAGCAGGACAGGCGCCAGGATCAGATGGAAACATGACTGACTGGTCCCGAGGCAGATGCTTTCTGGTTTCTGACTGTTCCTGGAGGGGGCTGGTGGGAGCTCTCACCAACAAGCTGAAGTTGTACTGCACTAATCTTAACAGCTCATTTTAATAATACACTTATCTATTATCTTCCCATGAACTTGCTTTCGCCATCTTTTGAGAGTGAATTTGTGAAAAAGAAAAAAAAATGTCCCACAAAGCAAGGATATGTGGCTGACCTGCAGTGTATCTGACCTTATAGAATGGAGAATTTTAATTCCCCGTTCTTTCAGGGAAGCCACCCAGACAAAATAGATTTGCCAAACCATTACTGTCCCACACAGAAACACAGTTGGATTTGATAACAGAGGTTAAACTGGATTTGGTCAAAAAGAGTTTGGAAAGGGTTAGGTTGGATCTAGAGCATTAATGAAGTAAAGGTGATGATTGGAGAAGAGCTGAAAATAAATCCAAGTATTTAAGAGAGACAAATCTCCAAAGAAATAGCCCAGAGCACCCAAGATGTACTTTCTGGCAGGACTGGGGAAGTTCAAGAAGGTTGAAATCAGGAATGATCACAGAAAGATTCAAAATGCTCCACTGTAGAGGAAAATAAGAGAGCAAAAACCTCCAGCCCAGTTAAGAGTCACATCACCTCTGTTAGTGCTTGTCCCTTCTATTAGAGAGGAGCTGAAGGCTATTATGCTGCTAATTTTTGTGGCTCCACTGTGTGCCTGAAGTTAGTCAGGGCAAATACAGGCTTTGGAACTATATTCAGATTACTTATTTCCAAAATCTGTTAATAATGTACTCAGACTGCCAAGCTGTTTCATTTCTTTACTTCTTTTGACTGCATAGTAAATGTTCTGAAAGGAAAAGCTGAGTCTGCTCAGGGCCAGGCCAAAAGCCAAGTGCCTGGGGTAGATGGGAAGCAGTCTGGACATGGAGGTTGGGAGGATTGGATTATGAGAATTCCTGTACCCTTGCAGTGTCCTGAGGAGTCATTCCTTCCATTTTGATGATGTTATGTGTGTGCCTCTCCATCCCTCTGGTTTCCACTGCCTACCTTAAAAAGACAAGACTGATTTCAGCTTCCACAGAATCATAGAACCCCCAGGGCTGGAAATGACCTCCAACACCATTAAGGTCCACTGTCAAACCAGCCCCACCATTATGTTCACCGTTAAACCACATCCTAAAGCTCCACATCTACACATTTTTTCACAGGATCACAGAACAGTCGGAGTTGGAAAGGACCCACAAGGATCATCAAGTCCAACTCTTAGGTGAATACATTCCCATGGGGGAATTGCACCCATACATTGGTGTTATCAGCACCATATTCTGACCAACCAAGCCAATCTCGGCTCATACACTTCCAGGCATGGTGACTCCACCACTGCCCTGGGAAGCCCTTTCCAATGCTTTACAACCCTTTGTATGATGAAATTTTCCCTGATACTTAATCTAAGCCTCCCCTGGTGCAGCTACTGGGGAGGAGACTGACCCCCACTTCAGTACACCTTCCTTTCAGGGGGTTGTAGAGAGCAATGAAGTCTCCCCTCAGCCTCTTTTTCTCCAGGCTGAGCCCCCCAGCTCTCAATGCCATCCCCAAGTCCATTCTGATGGCATGTACCAGATACTCCTGAGTGCTCTCACTGAGCACTGCACTGTTTTCATGAGGGGTTTTTCTCCCCCCCAGTTTTGCTCACGAGGTGCTGCCTCAAGACACAGATGGATTACTGCACTTATGCTGAGCGTGTAGCTGTGTGTGCACCATTTGTAAGGATCAGGGCTCTGTAGATCCTTGGGAAGGAGGTGTTGTGGTGTGAAAGGTCCTGAGCAGCTGTACAGGGATAGCCGATTTTACCCTTTAATCCCCAAGCAACTTGCACCATTATTTTCTCCACATCTGCTGCCTGAGCTCCTCAGATGTGCCTTGCCACGGGTGCTGTGGCAGTGTCTTAGAGCCTGCAGTTCACCCCAAGGACAAATTCTAGTTTGGAGCAGCCTCTCAGGGGCACAGAGCTCTAAACCTCCAGTTGTCTCAGCAAACTGCTTCAAAGCTCCAGTCCCCAAGGGACTACCTCTGTGCCTTTGACCTTGAGCATCTGGCTATATGTAAATATAGATATATATTTTTATACACAACACACTCTGGACAGTTTGCTCTGTACTGCTTACATTAAAGCTCTGTCTTTTAAATGCTTCCCAAGAGCCATGGTTTAAATTGAGTGGAGTTGACTACTTGTATGAAAAGTCATCTTCTCCTGAATCCAATCCATATCCTGACAACTGTCTGCCAAAAACATTATTCCCACCTCCTCTTCTCATGAAATATGCATATAAAATGCCCCATGAATGGTACCTAAAAAATTCATAGTTCCTGACCACATTATAATGGTGGAACTTAGCAGTGTAAAAGATGCCTTGTGACTCCTAGAGAGATGATGCCCTATTCAGGAAATTAATATACAGGAAAAGCCTGAGCATACAGGCAAGATTCATATATATTATTCTGCAAGGGCTATTCATGTATTTGGAAAGAATTCTGTAGTTGCTCTCATTTACAGTATTTGGTGTGCTTGATAAACATTTGTAATTCAGAGTATATAAGTTAATCAGTATATGTATAGACATGCATAGAAATTCACAAGTATAGAATCAGGATCACAGAATCACAGAATGGTTTGGGTTGGAAGGGACTTTAAAGACCAACCCTTTCACTTCAGACACCTTCCACTAGACCAGGTTGCTCCAAGCCCCGTCCAAACTGGCCTTGAACACTTGCAGGGATGAGGCATCCACAGCTTCTCTGGGCATCCTGTGCCAGTGCCTCCCCACCTTCACAGGGAAGAATTCCTCCCTAATAGCCCATCTAACCCTGCCCTCTGTCAGCTGAAAGCCATTCCCCCTTTTTCCCCATGCCTTTGCAAAAAGTCCCTCTCCAGCCCCTTTAGGCACTGGAAGGGGCTCTAAGATCTCCCCTGAGCCCCTTCTTCTCCAGCCTGAATAATCCCAAATCTCAGTCTGTCTCCAGAGCAGCGGTGCTCCAGCCCTCAGAGCATTTTCATGGCCTCCTCTGTATGTCCTGCATACTTTGGGGGCCCCGGAGCTGGATGCAGCACCCCAGGTGGAATCTCACAAGAGAAAAGTAGAGGAGCAGTGCTGCCCACATTGCTTTTGACACAGCCCAGGAGAGCATGGACTTTTTGGGTTGCCCGTGCACATTCCCAGCTCATGTTGAGCTTCTCATCCACCAACACCCCCAAGTCCTTCTTGGCAGGGCTGGTTTCAATCCATTCTCTGCCCAGCCTGTACTGTGAGGTAAGAGACTTCAAACTGCATTTCTGTTAATCACAATCTCATTGAGTAATAGGAAAGTAGCCCTGTGGTTGACATATTAGCATTTTCTTAACGAAAAATGACCCATGATTGACTGGATTTTAAATTTTTAAATATTTCTCTATTAAAAAATAATTGAAGGACTGGAAAAAACACTTCACCCTCTCATTCTGAATTTGCTGAGAACCTGGGGGAAATGTTTGGCTTTTTTTTTGTTTTGAAATACAAAGAAGAAAACCAGTTAGTAAGAGCTCTGTAACAGAGATTTATGGTTAATTCCCAGAAACTCCACAGGGGATTGGGAACTGGGAAACTATCATTTGTTCTTGCTGTCCAGTTTTCGATCTCTGAAGTGGAGATAATTGTCTTTCTTTCTGTAGGGAGCTGAATTGACATTCCTGTCCCGGCATGCTCTGATTTTTAAACCTTCAAAAAGTTTTCAGCTTTCAGTAAAGGTCAGTCTTTCCCTTATTTATTATCTACAATAACCTGTTAAGGGAGTTTGGGGATAAATGACTCATTATTACGGTAGCACTTAGGAATCTTCCCTGAGTCTGCAACCTGTTGGGGAAGGCCCTGCATCAATGTGTAATAGGAGACATGAGCTGCTCCAAGGAGTCTTTCAGGCTAAACAAATTGAAGAGAGGAAGGAAGTCTGCAATTTGTTTTTCTCATTTACCAGGAGAACAGAAGCACAGAGGTATGGGATGAATTGTTAGGGATCCTACAGGCAGATTGTAGGAGAGCCAGAACCTGAACTAACATCTCCTGCCTCCTAGAATTGTTTTGTCCCACAAGTTTGTCCCACAAGATCTCCTTTCTTTTCTGTTGGTGGAGCCTGCATTTCCACTAAATATACAATTTTCACTATGGTGGAGACCTGCCAAAGAGTGGAAAGGAAAAGCTTCTAAACAGAAAAACACGAAGGGAAGCCTGCCCTTTCCACCTTGCATTAGTCATTTCCATTAATCCCTCCTTGCTGAGTGAAGGGAAGAGTCTCCAAATCCATACAGAGCTTAGCAGGAAGGACTTACCTTATCTGAAAGGCACTTTTTGCAGCTTGCTGAGCACTGTGTCCACACAACATGTCAAAGCCAATGCAGCAAGTGGGGAGAGTGCAAACACATCCACTTACCAAGTGAATACACACTCATCTGTGTGAGTGAGACTTCAGGAGGTGTCAGTCCAAAAGGCAGCTGCCTCCACTGGCAGGGATTTCTAAAAACACCAGCTTGCTACTTCTCTGATTCCTCTAACCATTGCACTGTGGCCAGCATGATATCAGAGCTGCAAGAGGCCAAATCAATGCCTGGCTTCCCTCCCAAACCTTATTAAGCTGACTAGAGCTGTTTGCATATCATTTTCTAGAGATGTGATTTGAATTTGTGATTAGTCAAAATAAATTATTCTTTTTATCTTTTTTTTTTTTAAAGTCTAATAAAGCAGGGACTGTAGTTGTGAATAATTTAGCTGGTGGGTTTTGCACTCATTCTTGAATAACTTGCTTTGAGGAAATCCTGCCAGAAGTCGGTGGAACTGGTCTCACACACTGGTGAGGAACCCAGCCCACATTTCTGTCTTTGGATTTCTATATCAGTTCATTTAGAAACATGTAGGAAAAAAGCTGTTTTTGTTCAAATTAGTCAATTCCTTCCATCAATGCCTAGAGCAGATACTGTTCTGGCAAAAGGTAATGTTTCAAAATTTTAGGGATTTTTTTCTCTTTTTCAATTCCAACTTTATTTGTCTTTTAAATTTGATTTCCGGCTAAGCTGGACATAAACCAAAATGTATTTTGAAATTCTAATAAATTTTTGCTTGCAGTACTCCCGAAACATGATGGTTCTGAACAGAAATGGGATTTTTTGACACAGAGATTTTTCTTGTCCCAAAAAGTGCTAAGAGAAGAGACCGCTTGAAGCCCTGCTACTACAACAGTCACCATCCTGCAGGCACACAGCTCCCTAAGTCATGATCTGGTCCAGCTAGATCCAGATGAGGACAACTGTCATTTGGAATGTTTCCCTACCCTTAGAGACCGTCCCCCTGCTCAGGCTCTGAGTCACAGCCTTGCAGCAAGGAACCAGCGTGCTTGGAGAGCTCTGGCTCTGGCCAGGCTTTCTGAGCTTCCAGGCTCCCTGCTGTGGACCTGGGAGCTGAGCCCAGATTATATCTACTCTTCCAGGCTCTTGGCTCCAGGAGAGACTGTCTGGAAATTTTGGCATCACTCCCTGCCCTACAGCTACAGACTCTGTAATGCTGAAGACCTTGGCTTTGGGGAAATCTTCCTGGTGGGTCTATCCAGGGGCTGTCCTACCTGGAAAGCTTTCTATGAGTATTTGATCTTGGTGGGTCTATGTGGGGGCTGTCCCTCTTGGAAAACTCTCTGGATGAATTTGAATTGCTCTTTAGTGCCCAAAGAGCCAGTGCATGAAGTCTTGGGCTGTCTCTCGTAGGGGAGAGCTCTGTCTCTGGCTCATCTCTGTGGCACGGTGCAGATGAGAGTCTGCAGGCCAGGGGTTTGTTCTGGGAGGTGGGATGGGTGGGTCTCAAGCTCTGAAGACTGTGGTTGTAGGTGGATCCAGGTATCTCACTCTCCAGGTGGGAAACATCACACTACCAACTGCACGCTGCACCCCACTCTCATTACGAACCAGGGGGAGGCAAATTCCTCTAGATCCAGAAACACACTTGGGGTGGGTGGACATTGGCCTGCCAAACTGCACTTACCACTCCCCTCCCCAGCTGGATGAGGGAGAGAAAATAAGATGGAAAATGACTCGTAGGCCAAGATAAGGCAGTTTACTGAAGCAAAAGCAAAATTTTGAGCATGCACAAGCAAGGAGAAAACCCAGTAATTTTATTCTCTACTTCCCATCAGTGAGCGATGTTCAGACACTTCCTGAGAAGCAGGGCTTCAGCACATGGGGCAAACGCTGTAAATAAATTCCCCCTTTTCCTCTTTTTCTAAGCTTTTATATCTGAGCTGATGTCCTGTGGTATGGAATAGCCCTTTGGATAATTTGGGTTTGTTGGCCTGTTTGTGTTCCCCCAGGATCTTGTCCACTCGCAGCCTCTTGGTGGGAGGAATGCTGGGGACACAGAGCTGATGCTGTGCCAGCCCTGCCCAGCAGTAGCCAAAACTCTGGTGTGTTCTCAGTACCTTTCCAGCTCCCAATGCAAAGCACAGCACTGGGAGGGCTGCTGTGGGAAAACAAACTGCTGCTCAGCCAGACCCAAAACAACACTGTAAAGATTTCATCCTAATTCCCAATGGACTGCCTGAAGTCTCTGTTTCTTTCTCATCAAAGAGGCTCACTAATTTTGTCAAAAAAAATCTGGAAACTTCAAGACTGTGTCTAGTGGTGTAAATTTTCATTACCCTTTTTTGTTATGAGGTAGAAAACCATCATCAAACTAACAAGGCAATAACTGATCTTTCATTCCACTGTCTCATAAAACTATTTCCAACCACAAAAGAAAAAACTGGGGCAGCAATGATAAGTCCTTTCCTTCTCTCCAAGTTCTCTTCAACAAGTTGTGAGGATTGATGCCTAATCAGGGTAAGGTATTGACTGAAGCATTATTTACCATAAGAAATGCCTCATTTTCTCTTTTGCTTTTTAGAACAGTCTAGGAAATTAAATGCAAGACAACTTGATTTAATTCCAGGTAAAGACTCCTAGCTCCCAGAAAAGTAATAAAACCTTCTTGCTTTACAATGGCATGACTTTGTCTCCAAATTAGAAAAAGAAGTATTTTGGAAATGTGGAGGCCAATGCTAACGAAGAGCATGATGGGGGAAGATGTCCTGGCATTCTCAAATAAGCAAAGGGAGAAGAGCACTGATCTCTGCAGTCAGGGGCTATGTTAACTGTACATTTAGAGGTAGCTTTAAACAGTACATTGATGACTTTGGGGGTGATTTTGGAACTCTGTAATGTTATCCTGTTTCCAGACACTTGCCTTGATTTGTTTTGTGTATCTCTGAGTATGAGGAAAATTTCAGGAAGAGGGAGTGTCCTGTATTTAGCTGAGAGAAGTCTGGTGAGTCTAGGTTCTGCAAACTCCCTGTAGAAATCTTCTCAGGGAAAAATACATCAGTTCCCAGCCCCTGTGTAGCAAAGTCATGGGACTGTTGAAAAGCTGGTGGATGACTTTGTTTCAAAATTTCCAAGATGTGAAGACCCTCTCAGCACCTCTGAGGGCTGATGAATGGCAATCTAGTCCCACTTGCTGAGGAGCCAACATGGAAAATCCACAGGGGGGATGTGAGTGATGGAGTTTGTAGTTTGATGCTTGTTTGAATCACAGTCTGATGAAAAAGAGAGAAGGAACAGCCAATACAAACTGTCCTCATCCTGTTCTCCCAGCAGTCTAAAGCATTGCTTGGAGGTGAGCATACTGGAAATACTATTATTACTCAACTCCTGCTACTGTGAGACCGCCAGCGACTTGTGCTGAAGGAGCCAACTTAAATGACAATAAAGTAAAATCCTTGGCAGCTGGGAGTGTTTGCTTCCCGGTGTCTGCAAAGGGAGCTCTGGCCTGTGCTCCGCACTCACGCTGTTTTGGAAACTTGAAGTTGTCCATAAGGCATCGCCTGTGCAGAGGCCCTCTCGCCAAGCAGCAGGAGATGTTGTCCTTAGCTGTGACAAATGATAGCCAGTGGTGATTTTGGGGAAGAAAGAGCAGCTTTCAGATCTACCCCATCTCGCAAGCTACAGAGTGCAGCCGAGCTGCGAGAGCCCGTGGCCTTGTGAGCACGGCGGTGCCACTGGGATGGGCCAGAGCCTGGGAGCATCCACGGAGCCGTGTGGGTGGTAGGATTTGGCGTGGTGCTCGCCGTGTCACATGTCATTCCCGATATTCCGGGGCCAGCTCCCGCGGAGCTGCACTGCACTGGCCGAGCTGGAGCTCTCTAATTACAGGGAGCTTTCCATATCGTCTGGACTGCTCCTTGTCTGGCTGATCCTGCTCAACACAGTCCTCCTCACCCCACTGTGCTTCCCACACCTGGCCTGAGGGGGTGATGGACACCTTTCTGTGAGTACTCATTGTTTTTCTGAATTAAGCTGGGAAGGTTTGATTCAGTTTTCAGACAAATATGGAGAGTCTTTCCTTTGATTTCAGTGGCTTCTGGAATGGTAACTTATTTCATAAACTCAGATCTCTGCTATTTCACACTTCATTTCCTTCTATACCCCTGGGTGAAGATCATCAACTCCTGTTGATTTACTGCCCTTAACTTCTCAGGTTTCCCCATTTTTTTTTTATTTTATTTTTTTTGAAACTTGGAGTTTCTTTCAAGACCACATTCGGATTTCTCCATAAAAATTCCCTGAGAGGAGGAATTTCCCTATTATTTTTTATGGTTGAAGAATAATGCACCAAAAGGAACAGAAAAAAAGGCCTTTGGCTTCCCTGCATCTCTGCTAGTGTCTCTAACTCACAGTAGTCTCACACTGGTCAGCTTTGTCTCCTGTTCTTTTAAATATTATTAAGCTTTACCTGGAAACACCACACATGTGCTGTGCATAAATACAGGGATGCTTAAACCCAGACCCTGATTACAGCAGTACCTGCTGAATTTTCCTTCACAAATTTAAACCCATGCATTCCTGATTACTGTCTGGGCAATGGAAGACACATTTAACAGGCTTTAATATAAATTCTTACATAACCTGTTCTTCCTCCATACCCAGTATCCCAGATTCACAGCTCGGATTCATTTTAAGCTCCAATGGAATTCTTTCTGCTGATTTAGAGGCAGATATTTTTCTCCCATGCTGTGATTCTTACACTGAAAAGCTAATAGGAAATGGCATTTTCTGAATTCCTCCTCCTGTACATATTCAGAGCCACTGGCTTCCAGTCTTCCAAGGCTTGCAGAACAAGCATATTTAAGGCAGATTAAGCTGCCTCTCACTTCCTGCACAGTCAATATAATTATTAATTTTCCCTTCACTTGTTTCTAATCAAATCCACTGGAGTTTAATGAGTTGGACACATCCCTGAAAGTCTCATTCCATGGCCGTAAGGTACATAGAAAATAAGGGTATCATTTATTCTATAGGATCCCTTTTGAAAGTAATGCTACAGGAAAGGAGGCAACTCCTTGCATCTCAGATCCAAAACTACATCTGCAGGGATGGAAAAGAGAAAAATCATTCTGCACAGTGTGTGTATGTGACAGGAGACTGAAGCTGAATGAAAAGGTGACCGCTGTGACCGCTTTGTTGCTCGGTGGCTTTTCAGATCAGAATCAAGTTTGGATATTAGGGAGGAATTATTTTTTGGGAGGGCAGTGAGATGCTGGAACAGGCTTTCCAGAGAAGCTGTGGATGCTCCACCCCTGGAAGTGTTCAAGGCCAGGCAGAGAAGGATGACGCTGTCCTCCACTGACATCCCTGTCCTCCAGGGATGGTATTGATCACTGCCTCTTCAGAGGTGATGTGGAATGGACACAGCTTTTCCATATATCAAATTTCACTGTGAATCTATTAAGTTATTAACGAATTTACTGGCCTTTCCTGTGCAGTAAGGCACAGGTCCCAGCTGCCCAGCTCAGACCCACACCTTGTGGTGATACCTCCCTGCAGTCTTGGCTTCTGGTATCAGCTGTGCTGCTGGAATAGAGCTCAGAGGTGTGAAAGATGAGGAAAAGTGAAATCCTCAACTTCCTTCCCTGTGTTTCTTAGTCTTGGTGTCACCATCACCTAAAGCTGGGCCCCGGGAACGGGTCAAAGTGGAAAGATCATTTCTTTTTCTCTCCCCACCATGACTGGATCTTGATATCAACTGAGGGACAGCAGCCAAGAATCAGTAGCAGCAGCTTCCCAAGCCCCTCTCAGCTGTAATGCACCTCTGCTTTAAACTGAATATGAGAAGAAAGTCAACTTTCCCAAGGGCTCGAGGGTTTCACAACCCAGGCAGGGATCTATTGCAGTGTGGATTTAGGACTTCCACAGTCTGATCAGAACTCAGATCTGAATTTGGATCCAGGCAAGACATGTAGTCTAAGCATATAAAAAATCTTTATTGAGATGCCACCAAGAATATCCTAATATTTATTTCCATTTTCTGCTGAGTTCCTTAAAGGTAGATGTCAATTTTATCCAACTCCTGAAGAAATTCTGCTGCTGGCACCCTGTTCAAACACTGTAGAGATTCTAGTGGGGATATAGGAACATTCAAATACCAACAATTGCCTTCATTATGGAAGCTCCTGAGGAGACAGCCCGCATCCCAAGGTGCCACCCAAGACAGCCAGCCTTCTACACCACCTCCCTGGAGCGCCCACAGACATGGGCAATGTTTGTGTTGGTCATAGAATCACAGAATCACAGAATATCCTGACTTGGATGGGATTCACAAGGATCATTGAGTCCAACTCCTGGCCCTGCACAGGATGGCCCCAAGAATCCCACCCTGTGCGCCGGGAGCATTGTCCAAACAGTTTTTGAACCTTGGCAAGTTTGGGGCTGTGACCACTGTCCTGGGGAGCCTGTTCAGTGCCCAATTACCCTCTGGGTGAAGGATCCTTTCCTAATTTCCAACCTAAACCTTCCCTGACAAAGCTTCATGTCCTTCCCTCAGGTTCTATCTCCATAAATCTGGGGAAAACCAGTCAAGACCTAAGGGTGGAATCTGTGCTAAGTCAACATATAATGCTCAAATCCAGCACATAAATCCTGGCAAGACCTTCCCTTGATTTCTTACTTTCATGCAAATCCTGATCAGCTCCTAGGCAAACCTCACTGGGATCTGGATGTCGAGGCTGACGTGCCTCTTGGTGAGGGCCTGTCCACACCTCTGATGCCGAGGAAGCTTTGCTCTGGATGCCCACTTTGAAGTTGAGCTGTGCTTTCATTTGAAACAGAGCCGGGCGGCTCAGCTGTGGAGCAGAAGGAATGGTGCTCCATGCCTGGTGGACAAGCTCAGGGAGATGTGTTAACAGCTGCTAATGTGCTGCAGCTCCGATTTCAATTTCAGGGCATTGTATGTTAAAAACATTTTTTTTCTAAAAAATCATACATTAACAGTTAATAACAAGGGAGTGTTTCACCAATTTCGCTTTTGACATAATGGAGCAAGAGGCTTGGTGAACCAGGAAAGGGTCCATAATGCAACATCCTGATGCTGACACGGAGCAGAGAGCAGATGAAAAAGCGCCTACTCTGCCTTTAATTTATAGCACATTTTATTATGTGACACAGATTTAATAAGTGAATATACAAACATCAGGGCAACAATTACAGAGGAAGCAAAACTTGGAACTCACGTCGACGTACGAGGCCCCGAGATTGTACCCAGAACCTCTTATTTCCTCTGGCACTCTCCTCTCTGGGTCTCAACTGCATTGTCTCCACCAGAGCCATGAGGTTGGGTGGTGGAGGAAAGCACCGTGATTGCTTCGTTGTGTTTCTGTCACGACATGTGCAGAGCAATCTCTGGAGACACTCACTTGTATGGTGAAGGGTTGGAGTAAATTAGACTTCAGCACCAATCAAAAAGGTTTTGAAACAGGTGATTTGGTACTCAGTTAACCTCAATGGGATAATGGAAGAATGAGCACATCCACACATCAAAGGTGCAGTGTGGATAGTGGAGATCGATTGAAGTGCCACAGAAAAACAATGTGCCTGCACCCATCAGGAAAATTCTCAGCAATAAGCAGGAAAATAATATGTAGGAGATGGCCTTGCATCTGTATTTGCATCAGAGGGGCTGTTGCTGCCTTGCAGAACTGGGGAACTTCAAGGAAGACATGGAGTAAATAGGAAAGATTCAGAAAAAAATTAAAAAAATCATTCAGGATCTAAAAAATTGATCTGATAGTGAAGCTGCTTACTCTGGCTGTGGGGAAACTGGGGAGGCATTTAAACTGTGTCTGCATGGTGAAGCTGGCCTGTCTCACCCCGGACTTTAGCCGTGTGTCCTCTGTTAGACCTCCATGCCTGTAGCCAGTGTTGGGAAGCCCTCTGAGATTCACCCAGCAGGTTCAGCCTGTTGCCCTGAGCTCTGAGATGTGACATGGGCAATGGCTTCTGAGCTCCCAGCCAGCCTGGGAAATGACTCTCTGCTGCTTTGCTTCTTTCAGCTGCCTTTTCCCAGCTGTGATTCCTGATGGGAAATGGTGCTGTTTGTTGAGGCTGGGTTACAATCACACACTCCTCCCTACAGGCAGGAGTAAGGTGGGAAAGGCTTTCATGTAGAGAAGCACTAGGAATCCCCCTGTTTCTCCTCTGAAACTAGAGCCTGACTCTGCAGTTTCTGCCTCTCTGCACGGTTTGGGATATTTCTGTCAGCTGGTCTGGCTGCAGACTCTGGTCTCAGCTCAAAGGTAGCATCTGCTGATGATTGCTGTGTCCCTGTGTGCCAATGCCACCTGCCTCTCAGCTGACATTTGTGGATTCTTAAGATAACAAGCCAGCTCAGATGTCTTCTCAAATGAAATTTAGGAGTCACAGTCCCAACCATGGTCTGTACTACTCGGGACAAACACAGCACATCACAGAATATCTTCTAAAGCTATGGCAAGCTGGAATACCTTGAATTCGGACTCGAAAGTGTTCTAGGCAAAAACTCAGCACAACTTGTAGGGGTGAGACTCACCCAATTAGGTCTGTATGTCCAAGGTTGGGATGGCTCCTGCAGGATTGGATGCTTGGGTGGTTTCCCAGAAAGTGTTTTCCAGTTCCCATACAAAATGGACAAATCACTGTACGAAATTCTATGGTCTGTGGTGTCCAGCAATCTAAATAGATGGTCTGAATGGCCCATTCCCCCTGGTCTCCAAAACTGTGACTAGTCTAAAAATAAAAAGCCTTGAATTTCTCCCCTTTCCATTCTGCAGTGAATGCTTGGAAGGAGGAAGGAGACTGGATCTGATTTGGATCCAAGGGACAGGTTAGAAACAAAATAATAAGAAGCATTAAAGTGAAAATGAAGAGTAGCCAGATCACTGAATTTTAAAAGAAAAACAAACACACAATAAAGCGATACCTCCGCTCCTTGGACCAGCTCCTACTCCAAACCACCTATCACATCTCATTAGAACAATGTTGAGCTCTTTGGAAAAGAGGTGCCTGCCTAGGATCCACTTTCAAAGAAAACTGCTGGGAGTTTACTTAGAGATGAAGAAAAAAAAATTTAGAGCTTTTATAAGAACCAGAGAGAGTAGAATTCCTCACTCCAAAGCAATTGTTATACTTTAAATATTCTATTAAAGAACCCATTTTCTTCTTTTTCCTTAGATGGCTGGGGATAGGTTTCAATGTACATCTTGAATCAGGCTTCGCAGCGTTAGGATTTCCAGTGGCATTTGGTTTTGATAAACCTCCTTTTTTTTTTTTTTTTTTTTTTTTATTTTTTTTTTTTTTTTTTTATTTTGCCTTGAAGCAGTTTGTTCTCTTGGCAAGAATACAGAGACTGGCAATGGCAACTCACTTCTTGTTGCCAGCAGTAAGGAAAGCTTGAGGTCCTCTTTTTCAGCTGTAGCACGTTTGGATGTTTGGAACCAGAGCAGTGAATAGAAGGGGAAAGGAGGAGGGAGAAGGAGGAGGAAAAAACCAGGACCCTAAATCTGTTCTTTTCTCTACTGTAAATTACAACCCTGCTTTTTTAATTTCCTTTCCCAGCACAATGTTATTCATTCACCTCCAAAATAAACAGGGGGCTTAGAGAGCAAAAAGTTTGGGAGAACAAACTGTCCTCTTTTCACAGTCTTTACCTGTCAAGAGCCTGATTAAACACATATATGCTGATGCAAGTATGGCATGGGGGCCTTTGGGAGGCTTCTGCCTCCCAAGGGTTGACACAAGGCTGATCCTGAAGCTCTGAGGTCTTCAGAGAACCGATGAGTTCTTGTTCAGCTGAGCTACTGAATGAGGCTAAAAATACTTTTTTTTCTGTAAAGGCTCTGATTTTCAAACACAAAACTTTTGGGACCAGCTTGGAAGAGACTGTGATAAAGACTTCCCAGTTGCTAAGCCTTTTGAAATCCCTGATTTGGGATGATAGACACTTTCATTCATGAAAGGTGAATTGGGAGACAGTAGTCCTTTACTAAACCCCAGTCCATTCTAATTCTATAATTGTGTGTTTACTGTTTCTGTTTGGCACAACAGGCCAGTCCTCTCCAGCACAACTTCATGGATCTTCCAGAGAGGCCCCGTGGAGGGATGTGATTATATGTTTCTTGATGAGGAAGTCAGATGTTCCTGCTTCATCATTTTTATTTCCTAGTAGATTTCCAGCATTTCCTTTAAGGAGTCTCTGTGGTCTGGACTAAAGCTAAAAGATTTAGTAAATGTAAAGCAGGACTCATTTCACACAGGTCTTTTCCCATCCACTTCCTGGTCCATCTCCCACCCATCCAGCTCTTCCTTTCTCACCCACCTACTGACTTCTACAGTACCTATAGAAGTAAAATTCATCACACAGTTGCTAATCACAATTAGCAACCAGGACTACAGAGCAGGCTGAGAGGTGGAGGTTGTCAGCTGTTTGTGACTCCGCTGCTGAGCAATTTATTAACCTCTTTGACCATCTTGACATGAAAATACCATTGCAGAGCTGGGCTACTGGAGTTCTCCCTAAGCTTGTTACTCCAACAGCAACCACACTGTTGGTGGTGGCAGGGCTTGGGAGAGACCCACAGAGGGCAAGAGAGACCTGTGGGCCAGTTCTCTCTGTGTAAGGGTAAGATACCCAGACAAATACACTTCCAGCTGAAAGGGGAAGAAAAAAGAGGGGAAAACCATCAGATTTTTGTCCATTTACTGTGTATACTTGGTGCACATAACTTTTTGAGGTAATTTTCTGGGGTTTTCTTTCTTCCTTGCATGTAAGTGACTGGAAAGGTTCTGGGAAAACTTTTAGATTTTTCCTGTTTATATAAGCGGGTTGTTGTTGTTGTGTTGTGTGTTTCTTTTTTGTGTTTATATTTATATATAAATAATGCTGGAATACAAAATAATGACTGGCTTGTGGAAAAACCATCCAGAAGTTTCTTTGCATCCAACCCCATAAAGCAAGAACCAGAGGAGTTTGCTGGGTCCATTTCACAGGCAACAAAGTCAAAATGGATGCAAAGAAATACTTCTGTTTAAAGCATATAATTGCCCTAAGGAATTCCCTGCCACAGGAAGTTTTTGAGATAGAGTTGAATATAGTCAGAGAGATATTTTGAAAGGCTTTAATGTCCATGTGAATGAGCAACACACATTCTGCAATTTGTCATTGGCCAAGAAGATGGGTCAAATATTATGGGGATTCAAAATATATGGCCACCATGAAAAACCTTTAGTGTAGAAAAGTAACCATTTCCACACTCTGGTTCACTATGCAGCATTTGAAAAAGAACTGGCAGCCTAATCAAAGTGCATTAATATCTGGAAACACACATTTCGGAAATCAACAAGCTCTAAAGTGATACAATGGTACTCTAGAGAGAGTAGAGTTATGCCAATGTGTGTAAGAATTTGAAGTACCAGAGTATCTTCTCAGAGCTTTAACGTTAGCTTTTCTTACTTATCTTAGTATTTTGTTACAAAACAATAACAGTTTGCCCCCTTTTCTCTCTTCTTTGTGGAATACCATCTAAGCCTGTTCGAGATCACCGTGCAGGTGTTTTACCACAGCCACTCATTCTATATTTGAAAACTGCAGAATACTTGGGAGGTGGGCCTGTTGCTAGGGTTTTCAAGGGCTATATTGACTTTTCCAGTTATTGAGGCCAAAACCAACCCATTTCTCAGGCATCCAAACTCAGAGCACTGAGCACACTTTCCCTGAAAATTGCCTCCTCTGCTTTATCTCCAGCACAGCCCCTAGAAATTATGCACTAAAAAGGAAAAGTTCCTTTTCCTCAAGTAGGATTTTCCACAGAAGTTATTTGCTTTGATTTTTATTAGCCCTCAGGGCAATACAGAGAACACAGGGTGGGTATATCCCACCACAGACTGCACAGACTGGTATCCTGAGGGTAGCAGCCATCCGAAAGGCACCTGGGAGTGCAATCATCTCTTCATTGCACTGCTAGAACTCACCTTGCCTGCTCTTGGTTGGGGCCAATGACAGTGTCCAAACAGTGCCCCTTTATGGTCTGGAACCAGGACCTCACAGGCACCATGTCCAACAGACAGGACATCCAGCATCCCTTTGACAAGACTGAGAGGTCATGCTACAAGCAGGTCCATGTCTGTCAGCCTGTCCAGGGTTTATATTAGATGGGATATTGGGAAGAAATTCTTCCCTGTGAGGGTGGTAAGGCCCTGGCACAGGCTGCCCAGAGAAGCTGTGGCTGCCCCACCCTAGGAAATGTTCAAGGCCAGGTTGGACAGGGCTTGGAACAACCTGGGATAGTGGAAGGTGTCCCTGTTCATGACAGGGGATTAGAATGAGATGAGCTTTAAGGTGCCTTCCAACCCAAACCTTTCCATGATTCCATAATTTCATGATTCTATTCTCATCCATCATTTAATAGCAGAAATGGGACACAGTGGGCTCAAGGCTTGGATGCAACATCTCATGTCCTTCAACCATATTCCCAAGTTGCTTTTCTAGTGCACACTTGCCATGAGAGGGGAAATGAGAGGTTTGGGATGTTGCTCTGGTGTGGAATATCGTGCAGGTAAAGAGCTGAGAGGGGACTCAGGCACTCCCTCAAGTCCTGCAGCACAGAGACAGTGACAAACATCTCACCATACTCACAACTCTCAAGGGAAGACAACAGCTCTTTTTAAGGCCAGATGGAACAGAACTTGTGACAGATTAAGTGAACAAAGTTGTCTTTCAGACAAGGGCTTTTAACTGTTGTCAAGATAGAGAAATGACTTTTTCAAAAGTGTTAATTAGGCCTAGATGAGAGCTTTTGAAGTAAAAATTAACCCTCCTTGTCTTTTGTTCCTCTCAGTTCTGATTTTCTGTCATTTGGATGTTTTTCATTCTGGTCAGCAATGACAGTAGAAGGCTGAAGAACATATATACTTCAATTTACCAGCTCTTTCCTCACAAGTTAGGGGGGAAAAAAGGGAAGATATCATACCTCCATAACTGGGAGGTCTATGGTCAACAACTCTGCCCATTGCCTGTGCCTAGGAATTCCTATGAAGGACTTGAAAGAAATATTGAAGTTACACTGGGGACAGAAGAGTTCTAAGCATCATTATGAACCTGTTACCACCCATTATCTCCCTTCCTAGGCAACCTCACCCTCATCAGGGTTAAACTTCTGGCGGTTGTGAGTAACTTGTTTTAACACTGAATGTTTGATCTCACTGCTGCTCCCAACAGGGGCAGCACAAGTAGGTATTTTAACAAAAAAAAAGCCAGCAGAGAAAGACTCAGACTAGAGTCAATTAAGGACTGCAGTGGACTGGAGCCACCAGACGTCATTCTCCATCATCACACTTCTATTGGTACCTTACATTTCAGGAATTAATTTAGGAAACCCAAAAAATAGTATTCTCTTTAAGGATAAGTTGGCTGCAGTCCTGCAAATCTTGTGGGCTGACCTGGAAGCGTGGCCTACAGCCCATATAATGTCTTATCCTCTTGGTCTGTGCCTGAATCAACTTTGCCACATGAAAGCATTTGCAAAGGAGGCTGCACTGCTGGATTTATGGTGTGAGGTGTCCTTGGAGGATGAGAAGCAACTGCACAAAATCGACAATGAACCAGCCAAATAGCCCCAAGTATTGAACAGCTCGGCTGATGGCTTTCACCCATCCCACTGCCAGTGGAACAGGTTGGCTGTCCAGTCTCAGTCAGTAAAGTTTCACAAGAGGACGTAACCCTCCCTCTTACACCTTGTTGGCTGTGTAATAATTGCTGTGCCATGAAATGCCTCCTCAAATTTGCCAGAATCAACAGATTCCTTCCAGAAGCCTGATTAGAATACTGATATCATAGAACCACACAATGGTTTGGGTTGGAAGGGACCTTAGAGTCCATTTCATTCTAATCCCCCTGCCATGGACAGGGGTAACTTCCTCTATCCCAGGTTGCTCTAAGCCCTGTCCAACCTGGCCTTGGACACTTCCAGGGATGGGGCATTCACAGCTTCTCTGGGCAGCCTGTGCCAGGGCCTTACCACCCTCACAGGGAAGAATTTCTTCCTCATTTTTCTTCTCTAACCTAAACCTATCCTCTCGCAGTTTAAAGCCATTCCCCGAATGTTTCCAGCTCTGCAGTTCTTTGTGGGAGCAAAGGGCATAATGTGTATCCAGTTCTGTGAAAACTTCTTTCAAAAGTCATGTCTTAGAATTCTGGAAATTAGTTCAAACCTCACTGAACAGATAAAAGACAAGTGTAAGACTATCAAAGGCTTTTCAGAAGTCCGGAAAGGTAACATTTATAGTCCTTCCCTTGTCCACTAATGCAGTCAGTGCTCCTCTCCATTAAAAATCTTCCTTCCGTATCTCTAGGATTTTGATGAGACTCATTAGTTCAGGTTCAACCATTCTGAGTTTTTTATTTCAAACACTGAGAGTTTCCCAAGCTTTTGGTGTGGTGCAGCAATTAATTTACCTGTAGTTAAATTTACAATTCTTTCTTTGTTGTGTCTTCATGCTAAGGATGGGGCTTCTCCAAAATAGGATGAGGGAAAGAACCACATCAGAATGACATTAGAGATTAACCAGAGTCCTGCCTCTGGAGGCTTTCAATCAATTGGGAGTGACATTTATTTAACCAAGACAAAAGTCCTGTGGCTCTAATTTCATTGTCACACAGCAGCACAGATCTGGAAAAACTAAGCAAGGGGTGGTTTACACACAGATTATAACAGGTCCTTTTTTCTTGTCCCTTTGGAACAATAAATTGGCTTAAAATACAAGACGATACCAAATGCTTATTACTCCTGTGGAGAATTAATGAGCCATGGCATCCAAACTATCGAGTGGTCAGACCATATGTTATTAGAAATGGTGGATGCTCTGTATTGGTTAGGGATGTTATGCATTTGTGATTAAGGCTATGAAACTTAACCAATAAACACAGCTGAGAAATGAGCATAAACAGTCAATCCATATGAGGGAAACTGCTCACGTGAAGTAAATGTAGCAAAATGCAATTTAATGAGCCTTGTAGAGAAGACTTGCTGCATCCAAGAAAGTTTCCCACAAACTAATATTGGCCGAGACCAGCTGCTTATCAAAATAATCATTGGTCTTACTGGACAAGGGTTCTATACACAGGGAGTGTAAGAGACGTCTGACAGTAATAATCATATCACCCTTGGGGTATTTGCTGCTGGCAATAGGGATCTTCCCTGCTATAACTTGTAGGGCCAGGCAGCAGTGAACAGCTGCAAAAATGATCGTGGTGCAGGTCCAGCTTCTTGAGTAGCACCAGAAAGCCCAGTCACTATTCTGTGCCTCAGTTTACCCATCACTCTAACGCAATGTAATACACACAGCCAATACAGCTTCCTGGGTTTAATTAACATGCTAATGAATGTCTAAGAATTTCAGCTCATGCATTCACTCATTGAACATCACATAGCAGGTAATCAGAACAAAGCATCTCACCACAGTGAACACCCTGGGGTTGTGGATGAAATACCTCGGAGTGCTTACAAAATGTTGGTGGAGTTCCACCAAATATGAATGGATAGAATCACAGAATGGTTTGAATTGGAAAAGACCTTAAAGATCATCTAATTCTAACCTCCTGCAATGGTCAGGGACACCTTCCAGGTTGCTCCAAGCCCCATCCAGCCCGGCCTTGAACACTTCCATGGATGGGGCTCCTCTGGGCAACCTGTGCCAGGGCCTCACCATCCTCGTATCAGGAAGAGTTTCTTACTAATATCTAACCGTGTCCATTTGAAGCCATTTCACTTGTCCTGTCACTCCAGATCCTTGTCCCAAGTCCCTCTCCAGCTCTCCTGGAGCCCCTTTAGGCATTGGCAGGGGCTTTAAGGTCTCCCTGGATCCTTCTGTTCTCCCGGTGAACACCCCAAGCTCTCACAGCCCGTCTCCAGAGTAGAGGTTCTCCAGCCCCTGGAACATCTTCATGGCCTCCTCTGGACTCACTTCAACAGATCCGTGTCCTTCACATTCTGGGATCCCAGAGTTGGATTCGGCGTTCCAAGCACATTCTCATGAGAATGTAATAGGGAGAATCCTCTCCTTGACCTGCTGGCCTTGCTTCTTTTGATGCATCACAGAAGACATGGCTGCCACCTAAACCTAACACTGGGGAAAGCTGTGAATCAAGCGTCCCCAGGGTATGGCTCAGCACTGTCCCAGGCCACCGTGGTCTCTCATCTAATGCCAACCCAGCATGACTGTCCCTAAGCAGAGATTGGGCATCCCACTCCCCAGGGAGCAGTCCCAGTTTCACTGACAGACCTGCCTGAGATAGCTGGTGCACTGATTTCCCTGAGTATCGTGATTTTCTCAGGATGTTTCTGTGGTTGGTAAAAAGAATTAGGCAGTTAGAATCATAGAATAGCTTGAGTTGGAATGGATCTCTAAGGGACAGCTAGTCCAACCCCCCTGCAAAAGACCAGGGACATTTTCAACCAGACCAGGTTGCTCGGAGCCTGCTCCAACCTGGCCCTGAACGTTTGCAGTTCTTTGTGGGAATAGCATGATGTGTGCTGTGTTCTGTTAAAACACCTTTCAAAAATTACATCCTTGAGAATTTTGGAAAATTGTTCAAAACTCACTGGACTGAGAAGAAATGAGCTGTAAGTGTAAGGTTGTCATGAGAGGCCTGCTGAAACCCTGGTGGCAGCAAAGCTGAATTCCTGTTATATACACCAGGTTCCTTCTAATGCCATTCAGCCTCCACTTGTTTATTATTCTTCCCTGGTTTACAAGCTCCAAAGAGACTTGACATAGATTATTATACACAAAAAGGCTCAATGCATCTTGAGATGGATTATTTCCTTCCTTCAGAGCTACGAGAAGGCTGGAGTTGCTCATGATTTGGTATCTTTCGACATTTCACTGCAAAAGCTTACTTTTAGCACAGTGAGGCTGCAGTGTGGTGAAGTCTGACCAACACAGGCCCATTTACCTGCTGGCGTCTCCAACACTTGGGTCCATAATGGAGTTTGCTGTTGCTGTCGTGCCTTACATCTGGTTTTGCTGTTTAGAAAGTGCTAATTTTGACCCACAACAGCACTGAGTTGTTATAATGTCCATTCCTGTGAGGTGGCCTCATTTTCCACAAGAATATGATGAAGAAAAAGGAGTAAGAGGAAAGGGAAAAAAAAGTAACTAGAAAAGGCAAGCAAAAACCTGTTGTTTACCATGGTTTATTTATTTGTTTGCTAAAGTAAATAATTTCTGAGTTATGCAATCAGTGAGCATTTGGAGGTTTGAAATAATGTTTAGGCTCATGGATGTCTGAACCATTTATCAAGACCTTCAGAGCTCAGACCTGCTGGACGCATGGATTTGTCTGAGTCTGCCTGTATTTCATGTACAAACTCTGGAAGCTCCAGTGTTCCAAAATGAAAACTCTTCTTTTGACTATCAGAATTGAAGAAAATTGGTAGTGACTCAAAGATGATCTTGTATCAGACGGAAAATGAAAACTCCCCCAGAGAAGATTTGCTATTAGCATTTATTACATCTCTAATAGTGTGTCGTGGCTAAGAGAGCCCAACGAGGACAGGCTACACCATGCAAAGTCATTAGTAGTGAGTCTGGAGCACACAGGTCACTTTTAAGTTATCCAGTGACCAAAAGGAATTGGATCCTGTTTAAAAAAACAGGTTTTGGTAAGATTAACTTGATCTGAAAAATGATGTTCTTGAAAGTTGCAACTAAATCTTACTGCACTGGGCTATCAGAGTCCAAGCAGATTGTTCTCCAGTGGTGCTGAGGCATTTTATGTACATATTCTGATAAAAACCAGCAAGCAGGACTTGTTGCAAATTAACATTTCCAGTGCACCATACCGAATTCAGCCTTCTGGATTATTCCATTTTCCAGTGAAGTACAGATTACAATACAGCATGTGTTCTGTTTTTAAAGCAATTATGCTTAAATATACTTGTTCTTCAGTTTAATTTTCCTTCTGAAAGCACAGCAGTCGTCTTCTATCAACAAATCCATTCCAGAATGTTTTGCTAGCAACTGTTACTAAGACTTTTTTCATCCAAATTGGAAGCTTGAGAGGGATATGATCAACTCTCAAGCATGGCTAGAGACATTTGCCAGTAGCTAAAATACACAGGGAGCAAAATATCTGCCCTTTGGATGTTTTTAAAACAAGGAAAAGCCATCATAGCTTTAGGACATGAACTTCATCTGCTTCTCATGCTGGAAAAGCAGGAGTCATTCTAGTCTAGCAATGCTTTCAGACAGGAAGGAACAGCTCTCTGGTCCAAGCAATCAATGACCACAGGACACGAGTGACTGGAAGAAACCCCTCTATTGGCATTATGTGACAGAATTGGGGTGTGGACACCAAAAATACAATTATAGAAGGTTTCCTTAGAAAACAGAGGTCTGCAGGTGTCTTCTGTATCACCACTGCTGCCCTGGTAGATGCCACTGTGGCCTTGGGGCAGTTTTGGCTGGGGGTGCTATGTAGCCGTGGGTCTGTACCCAGAAACAAAAGCTAACTGCAAAAAGTGGCAAAGCAGACACCAAGCCCCATGCCTAGCCCCTAATGTTGAGGCAAGGCACCATTTAGTTTTGATTTAATTGTTTTACCTTTAATTGTTTTACCAGTCACTGGAAAACACTTGCTTTTTACATTCTCTTTTTTTTTTCCTCATTTTATCCTCATCCCATTGCAGGGGGTCAAGCAGAATAAACAAGCCCATGCACTGCTGGTTGCCAAGATTTTGGGCTTGTCACCCAACCAGTGGACTCCATACATGTCCATGTTCCTTAACCAGATACAAACAATAGTGATTGTTACTAGTGAGCATTTTGGCACGGCCCATTCTCACTGTGCACACATGTGTACGTGATTCATGAGGTCTGGATTGCTTCTGAGATCTGCTCCAACAGCTGTTTCAGGTGCCTCTGATGTTATCAGGAGTAGCTGGAGAAACAAAGGCCTTTCTACAGAAAAATTGGCAGGTAAGGAAATAAGGAAATTATTTCCAACTCATTTGTTTTAAGGTATATTTATCATACTCAAATCTAAACATATTGATTTATATTATGGCTTTGGCATCATAAACATTTGATAGGATTATTTATTAACATTGAGCTGTTCTTTTTTGGCGTTCCAAAACAAACTTCTGAGGAAATATTTAAACACACACACACTACACAACTGGCTGACTCCAGCTCACCACCTCAGCACAACTATGAATATCCACATCTTCTGTAAAGCAATCCAGCAGTCAGGGGTGCAGACAGATCACAGAATCAGGCTTCTGAGCTAAAGCTACAAAAGGACGTGAGTGCTACTTCCAGCATGGTATTTTACAGGGATCCTTCAAATTCCTGTGGCTGAGGGCTATGAGCATTCACATTAGTGCTGGCAAAGCCCCATGGGCCTCGAGTCTCCACCAGAGAAACTACACCAGCCTTGAAGCTGTCATCCTGCTGAGCCCCCTGTGCCACATCTGAGGGAAAGCAGAACTCTCAGGCTGCTCCTTCCTCTAGGACCTGCTCCAGGGAATGTTGTACTTTGAGCACAGTTATTGTACTTCTCTGGGCACTGTTATTATGCTTGGCTTTGCACCAGCCAGAGGGTAGCAATGGAACTTTCTGATGCTGCCACATGTGCCCCACCATATCCCACAGGCCAGTGACTGAACTGGACAGGGTTCCTGATTGTTTGATTACCCCACCAAAGAGATGCTCAAAAAACTACCCCAAAAGTCAAGACATGGGTTGAAGTTCCTCAAAGGAGTGTAGGGATGTCTAGGGATATCTGAGAAGACAACTCTCCACATTCCTCTTTCACTGTCAAAAAACAATTCATCATCCTCAGGTTTCCATAAAACTGGGCTAATGTGACATAGGTACCAAATCTACAAAATTATTCAGTGCTGAAAATCCCAGCTAAAGACTTCCATATAGCCATATAATCACAGAATCACAGACTCATTAAGGCTGGAAAAGACCTCCAAGGTCAGCAAGTCCAACCTTCAACCAAATCCCACCAGGACCACTAAACCATATTGCAAAATGCCCCATATAATTTTTATTTTTGAACACTTAGCTTCTGAACATCTGCATCTAGGATCAGGAACCTTGGAGCCCTGAGTCTTGCCCATCTTCCTATTTTCTACTGGTTTCCCCAGGTATTTTTAAACTTTCTGTTTTGGGCTAATCCTGTCCATTCATGTAATCTGCTCACAGAGATCCTGAGTGCCTGATGCCAGGAACAGCCCGAGTCTGCACACAGATCTAATTTTAAGTGACTTTTCCAAGAGTAGGAAGAAAGTGAATGTAAGAGCCAGGAATGGAAGCCAAGTTTCTTGTTTCATAAACTCCTGAGCTAACCACTTCTGCTCATAAGAATCAAGCACAAAAAGAACATAACAAAGGGGAGTGAGAAGGAAAGCTTTCAAAGAACCAAGCCCAACATCACCCATTCCGATTTCTTATATGCTTTGTGTTGCCAAACATTTATGGCATTGAGCACTGCTGGAATTCTCTAAGCTGGTGGATAATTTTCCCCACAAATTTTATTACTGTAAAATTTGATTCTGTTACCATTATGCATCTTGCTCAGCTCCACTTTTACCCCTGAGGCTGAAAAGAGCCCTTAAGCTCTAAGGGGACAGAAGACTGCCAAGTGCAGAAACTTTTATTTTGTTTCCTTTTCCTTGAAAATAAAAGGAAATGAGCAGATGAAATGCACATTGCTCCCTGAGTTTTTTCTTTTTAATGAAATTTTCCTTCCCTTGTGATGCTCACTTTTCCTTGCTGTACTACCCAGGACAAGGTAACACTGACTATGAACCAGATCCAGTGAGAAATTCTCCTCTCAGATCATTTTCCTGCCAGGAAAGGCAGGTTTGCTCATATCTGAATGGTTCCTGGAGGTGGTTTGGTTTTGGCAAAACTTGCAGGAGACCTAAACAAGAAGTTGCACTGGAAATTTGTGTATTTTCTTCTGGCTCAGAAGGATGCTTCTGACTTTTCAGTTGCAGATTAAAGAAGGCTTGATGAGGACCGTGGTGCTCAGTGACCACAGTCTGTGGGTCTTTCAGAAAGGAAATCTGGTGGCAAAAAGGATTGGGTCTATATTTGATGAGGTTCTTTGAGGTAAAAAAGAAAATGAGAGGATATCAAGATGGGCTTTTTTACTATTCTTTAATATGCATGAAAGTAACTTCCACAGCAGTTGCTACAATGAGAGTCTACACATTTTTAAACAGCCATCTACTCTGTTTGTTGGGGACGGAAAAATACCTGAATGAACAAAACCAACAACAGTGAAAAAGAAGTAGTGTCCTGGCTTCTGATCAGCAAGTGGAAAAAGAGACATATATAAAAAAGGTGGCTCCTGTACAACATAGGGGAGAGGAAACTCCAGTAAACAAGACAAAACAGACCTAATTGGAAACAGGCCCCCCCAGCAGCACTCTGGATTGGAAGGTAAGTGAAGAGAATGGGAGAGCTGCAGAGAAGATTGGAAGAACTGAAAAACTTGAAGAAAACCAAGGGGAATTGAATAAAAACAACAGTCTGCTTATAAAAGTAAACAGAGGGGGAAGGGAGAGGATGCAAAGGGAAAACAGATGCACAATGAGACAGTGCTCAAGAGACAGAGGGAGATGAAAGCTGACTAAAACAAGAGGGGAACTTGGAGAGGAAAAAAAAGAACAACCAAAAAATCCAACAAGAATGTTAGCAGGAATGCCTTGGTGACCTTCACACAGCAAGATGCCTCTGTTTGTATGGGCCCTGGGGAGGTTGGTGACATTTTATTGACACAGAAGGGTTTGCCACGAGGAGCACACTGAGGAACTTAAAATACAGTAGTTCTGTCTTACTCAGGATTGATTTTAAAGTCTCCTCCCTGCTTTGTCTCAGTCTTATAGATCTGAGATGGAACAGATGAGGAGGAACCCTGAAATTGGGTCAGGGTACCCCTCTGAGGTCTGGCTTCCACCTAGAGGATCCAAAGAGGGTCTGATCCAGCATCAGAAGCTTAGCATCCTCTTCCAGTGGGCTCTGGGTGCACATAAATCCCATAGGCTTGAAGCTATAAGGTCTACAAATGATTTCGAGGCATAGGTTAGGTTATTTGTAGGAGTGTGTCCTTACTGCTAAATAGATGCACAAAAATAACCTGTAATGAAAAAAGGTGCTCTCTGGCTTCTGTGGAACCTGTTGGAAACCCACAGTGGTTCTGAGTACTGCAAACACGAGCAGAAAGTGTTCTGATGTGAGAAGTTCATCTGAGCTTTAAATCAAAAGGATTTGAGTCTTACAAGGTTATTCTGGGAAGCTGTGCAAGGAGGTTTAAAATATTGCTCTTCCAGCTGTCTGTCCTCATCCTCAGGCAGCCCATTTTGGTGAGTCAGTTCAAACTGACTCATTTTTACACAGATTGCATAGGACAGGGGGGAATGGCTTTAAAGTAAAAGAGGAGAGGTTTAGATTAAATGTTAGAAAGAAATCCTTCCCTGTGAGGGTGGCAAGGCACTGGCACAGGTTGCCCAGAGAAGCTGTGGCTGCCCCATCCCTGGAAGTGTTCAAGGCCAGGTTGGATGGGTCTCTGAGCAACCTGGGACAGAGGAAGTTGCCCTTGCCCATGGCAGGGGGTTGGAACAAGATGATCTTTCAGGTCCCTTCCAGCTGAAACCATTCCATGATTCTATGATTCGGTGACTCTATGATTCCATGACTCCATGATTCCGTGACTCTGTGATTCCATGCCTCTATGATCACAGCTAGGCATGGTAGACAGAAAGGATCTGTGCCTCTTTTGCCAGACTCTGTGGCAGGTTTTTGACTTCTTCCCTTTCAGAGTTTAGGGATTTCCAGAGCTTTGAATGGGTCTCATTGACAGCATTGGCAAAAAGAGCAAATGACTGGGTCTGGGAGGCCAAAGGTGCTCTCAGAGGGAAAACTCAATATCTTGCTCAGAATTATGATTTTGGGTTAGTGCTATAGCATTAAGTGATGCTGCTGTGTTATTCCCATGTAGTAAAAAAGCAGAGGATTTATAGACCGGACTTTTATCTACTTCCAGCCTTCATCTCTCCACTTTGTCTCTTTAACCTCAAAGGTTATGTCTCTAGTTACAAAACAAACACTGCCAGGAGTCATTCCTGTGCTTGGAAACTGACAGTCTGGTTACCTCCATCCTATTAAACTCTGTCAGCTTTAAAACTGAATCCAGACATCTACTGGAAGTGGTCTCAGGAGTGTGCCTGTTCCTGCACTGTCCTTGGGAGCAGTGGGAGAGACATGGTAGCCTGGCAAGGGCCACTCTGGCATCATGACAGGGAACACCATCAGGGAGGTCAGTTCAAGGACCTGGTTGTCCCTAATATGACCAAGGTAAAGAGCAAACTGTCCTGTGACTGCTCATCTCTGTCCATTAGTTGTCACTCTGCTGATCTCAAAACCAATAGAAAATGGTTGTACCTGCCAGAAATAAACCCCAACCCTGGTACAATGTCCTTCATTTAAAAAAAAAAAAAAAAAAAAAAAAAAGGAAGAAAAATCCCAAACCCTTTTAGGACAAATCCCTAAAGACATGTATCATTTCCTCACCTTGTAAAATTTCACTGGTTTGCCCCAAACTGTGGTGTTTGTCAGGAGAATTTTGGAACAAAATGAAATCTCTGTCCCCACACAAGAGTGTGGGAGTTTCTCCTTTCTGTTTTGTTTAGAGAAAGTAATGAGCTTTTTTTCAGAACCAAACCCCCTCATAGCCTGTCTCCTAGAAATGAAATTTTGGATCACTTTTGTTAAAAGGAACAAACTCCACATCCAACAACTTTTGGATTTAGGACTTAGGTGTGGGCCTATTAACAAGTTAGGAATGCACATGATGCTAGGTTGAAGATCCAGACTTGCCCAAATGTTCAGATCTGTGGTTTTGGTTCAGCTCCATCCCTGCTTTAGAGGGAGGGAAGTAGTTTGGACTTTGCTGATAAAAGAAACTCACACTTGCATCATTTTATACTGGTAATATGCTAAATACACCACAGCAGATTCATAGGGCAAGGAACCATTTCAAGCATGGCACTGAGTTAACTGAAAGGAACCATAGGAAATATATACCAGAAGTTAATTTTTTCCAGTTCTTTTCCAGCTCTGCACCCTGCCTGTGTTAGCTCTTGTGCCGGCTGGCTTATTTTCACTCAGAGCTGTTTTGGAATCATTATAAAACACAACTGGTGTGCCACAAGGACATGGGGAGTCTCTCAACTTATATTTTGCAGATGCCTGTAATTTAACTGGACCAGCAGGTGATCAGGATTCCAAAGTCACCTCATGATGGTGATCAGCTCATGAACGTGGGCAGCTCACATCGAGCCCTGCCCTCCACCACTTTCCATCAAGCCTGCCATAGATATTAGATGTTGTCTGCCTGAAATCTCTCCCTTGAGGTTGAATTTCAAAATCTTATAGTGCCTCCCGGCCCTAAAAAAATGTGTCAATCCAGCTAGGTGGTGGTTTTGCTTAAAGGTAAAGCAATCCAGGGAGTTTTCAGGTCTGGATGCAACAATCAGCGATTATGGAGTTTATCTTGACATTTATTAGTTGTTAATGGCACTGCTTCCAGAGAGCTAAGCACATTCCAGGCAGCCACACAGCATCCTTGGACTGCACTGGCTGGTAGTTTAAGAACATGCAAACACTAAAGGAAATAGCAACAATAAAAAGGTGTTTTGAAAGTTGGGGGTTTTCCCTTTGTCATTAAAGCTCATTTGAGTCATCACTTGTCAGAGGGTGGCAGTTTCTCAGAGGTAGAAATATCCATGGGGAAGGGAGCTGCAGGATGGCCTAGATGGGCATGGTGAGGTCAATTGGAGCCTGGGCTTGACTGTCTGCAGGTGTAGGGAGAGCCAAAACCGCCAGGATTTTTCTATAGTCT
This sequence comes from Aphelocoma coerulescens, assembly GCF_041296385.1. Taxonomy (NCBI): domain Eukaryota; kingdom Metazoa; phylum Chordata; class Aves; order Passeriformes; family Corvidae; genus Aphelocoma; species Aphelocoma coerulescens. The sequence continues at coordinate 120,840,813 of NC_091016.1, forward strand.
GGGCAAAAAATGTTCTTACTTGGACAAAGAGCCTTGGTGGCAGTGGCAGAAGTTGTGATCCAGAAGGACAGCAACAGAGAAAGGATAAACAGCAACTCAGGAAGCCCCACTGAGAGTGGTGCCCCTTTGAAATGTCAGTGGTGTTGGAACCATCTGTGATGGCTGGTGATCCTGCTACCATGGGAATACTGCAGCTCCTTTTCCACTAGAACACAAAATCCTGAAAGGCTGAGATCCTTTGGGCACTCCTGCCCATCAGTGTCCAGCACTGTCCTGGAACCAAGGATGGATTTGGATGTCCCTTGGGTCTGGCCAGCCTGATAAATCATAGAAACATGGAATCCTAGAATGGCTTGGGTTGGAAGGGATGTGAGAGACCATCTGGCTCCAGCCCCCTGCCATGGCTGGGGACACCTTCCACTAGACCAGGTTGCTCAGGGATGCATCCAGCCTGGAATCCCAAACGACATCCTGAGACAAATGAGCATTACTGGGCAAAGAAAAGTCACTGAAACTCAGTTTTGGCTTCTCCAGCATGGACTGAGTAATTTCTGAGCAGAGCTTTTCACTCACCCAACTATTCTTTTCCCTATTCCCTTGGAGGCTGCCATGTAACATGATGAAGGCTTTTCTCTTCTTCCACAAGAAAAGTTTCTTCCAGCAGGTAAGAGAAACCTCTCACTGCAGTGTCTCTCACTATGGCAGAGACAAATGGATGGATTGTGTGGGGAAAAGATCAGGCAGCTGAACATATCACGTTAGTCCTTCAATATGTATTTACTGATTTGGGGGTTTTCTCCTAACTCCAGAACCTGAAATTCAATTCTGAACTCTTCATCTACCTGCCTTGGGTAGGGCTTTTGACCTGTCAGGGCTTTTCCATTTGTAAAGCATAAGTAACAATACCAGGTAGCTTCAGTAAAAGCTGGAAATTCTCCCCTGAAATAATTTGCAGACCAGAGAGAATACTGTCAATGTCCAGAGATTGCAAAGGACTATGTAGAAATGGTTTTAAATAATAATTTATTACCTTATTGGGGTAACCCCATATTTCAGAGTTATCTCACACCACACCCTGTGACTATTCAGAATAAAGCAGTGACACTGGAAACAAAACCCAAGTCAGATCCTGATACACAGATCTCTGCTGTTTCCAACAAACTCTTAAAATTATTTGAATTATTTATACTCATTTAATTACAATAAAGGAGACTGCTATCAATGAACATCCTCTAACAGACACCCAAACAGCAAATTTCTCCTGGCAAATGCCCTACATACAGACAAATTTCTTTTAACTAAATTTATGATAACTATATAGGCTTTTAACCGTCTGTGGCTGCTCTGAGTGCCCATGTCACAGCACAGATGTGCTGAAAGGGGCCCTGGATAAGCCCTTCTCCAAAGATGAACCTGTCTGCTTCCCTGGGTGACAGCAGCAGCCACTGCTGCTCAGAGCTACTGCTCCAGGCTGCTCCCAAACTGCCAAAGGCATTGGTTATGTCTCTCTGTGCTCCTTTTATTTGCAGCCATGAAGAGCAGGGGCTTTAAAATATATAATAAGTCAACAGATAATCATGGATGTGTCAGTCCAGATCCAACATCACCTTTTGGGTCCTAAATACAGTCTGTTAAGAAGGCAGGAACCTTAAGAGGCTGCTGAGTCTGGGTTGGGGCACTCCCACTGAACACTGGCAGCAGCCCCAAAAGGGTGGAAATGGCTCAGCTTGAAAGTTTTACAAGTGCTTGGGAGGGATGAGGGCTTGTGAGAGCCAGACAAGATGCCTGGGAGCTTAAACAATGCTGAGTGTGGCTCCAAAAGCACTCCCTGTGGACAGCCCATCCTTTCGGCACAGCCAGAGATTCCCCGCACGTCTTTAGAGGCCGTCGCACGCCCCGCGTTGCACTGATTGTGCACAGCAGCTGAGAGCTGAACAAATAAGCAGCCGCTGTTGTGCTGGATGGGGGAACATCCTGGTGTTGCTGTGACATTCCCTGTCAAGTTTTCAGGCTCAAATGGATCCCACATGGGGGGACTGCATCGGGCTCTGTTGGCAGGCGGGCAATTTGGAGGCTGGAGCACTCCCCGTCTCCTGCTTGTGGAAACAAAGCATCTTTTATGTTTCCTTCCAAGCAGGACAAGGGGCTGGAATAAATCATCAAGTGACCCAGCCACTCCCCTGCTCTTATAACTAGCAGCTGGAGGGCCACCAAACCCGGGCACCGTGCTCGTCAAACAGGCGCTTTCCCGCTCGCCTTTTATTGGGATTCACTGGTGGTACTCTGGGGGTTTGTCACTTCTTTCTTTGCCTCCTACTGTCCAGAGACACTACCAGTAAAACCCCAAGGAGATATTAAAAAGGGGAGGCTGGGCTGGCAGCCAGCTGCTGCTACCAGATGTGCCTGTGAGCATCACAGAAAAAGTCAATTTAGCCGATCCAGCCTCCTGGCAAAGTGGAGCCCATTGTTCGATGGGGCACAACAAGCAACCGCAGGAGGTTAAATAAATCCCAGGGCACAACTATTTCAGGCTGTGGAAAGCTTCCACAAAGGTGCTTATTGCTGAAAAGCGAGGTTGGGGAGCTCTCTGAGCAAACAGTAATGCTCAAACACTGGCACTACAGCAACAATAATAAACCTTCGCATTTTTAAGCTCACTTGGAAGATAATGTGAGTGAAAAGTGCTTTTAAGGGATCAAAGTGAAGTTGCCCATGTGTCCAGGTTGGATGGGGCTGACTGAAAAATCATAGAATCATACAATAGTTTGAGTTGGAAGGGACATTTAAAGATCATCCAGTCCAAGCCCCTGCAATGAGCAGGGACATTTTCCACCAGATCAGGTTGCTCAGAGCCCCATCCAACCTGGCCTTGAATGTCTTCAGTGATGGGGCAACCACCACCCCTCTGGTGCCAGGACTTACATGACCTTGAAGATGAAGCAGGTCTAGGGTGGAGTCAAAAGTAGATGCCCAAGCCTTTTGCTGATGCTTCAAAGCCCCCTTCCCTCCATCCTTCTCTTGCCTGGAGTCTGTCCTGCCCTACACAGAGGTGGTGGCCACTGCAGCCCACAGGGACTCTTTCCTACCTTGAGCCACAGCCTCAAGGAGCAGCAAAGAGATTAATTTGGCAATGCCTGTGAACCAGCTGCTTTTCTGGGCCTGCTGCCTCTTCTCCTGGAAAAGGAGAGGCACAGCTGGGGGGAGGAGGCTCCAGCTGGGAAGGTGGAGAGGGTGAGAGGAAAACCATGAGGGAAGTGCCCGAGCAATTTCACAGCAGAGGCAGCATATGAAGTTGCCTCGGTTCGTGGTCTGCACTCTGGGGTCTGTCTGTGGGAAGCCTGCAGGGGTGTTGCAACCTGCCAGTGCCAATAAACATCACCACAAGACCAGAGGAGCTCAGGGCCTGCAATATGAAAGGCAAAGAGAGGAAAATTAGAAGCAAAAATATGAAGTTAATAAAAATCCTTTATCCAATCAGACTCTAAAGAGAGCGCAGCCATGGGCTGGAAGGAGCAGCCGGGTGCTCCGAGCCCTCACTTTGCTTAATTACCTAATAGCTTGCAGAGCCCCTCCAGCTTTATGAGTTGCACATTTATGTGCAGCTGTCCTGCCTTGCAGGAGCCGTGGTAGCTGCTGGGGGGGTGTCTCTGCCCATGCCCCCTGTCTGCATGCAGGGCAATGGGGCTCCATGCCCCAGATGCTCCACATCTCAAGGTTTGAAATAGCTAAATCCCTTTAGGTAAATAATCTTTCTTGTAAACTATATAATTTACCTACTAAGGGGAAGAAATTCCCCCTCCCCGCTGTTTGCACAGCAGGTCCTCTGGGTGGTTTATCTGAGCCCCTATTCCCAGGACAGAGGGTTGATGATTTCATGAAGATCAGAAATTGTGCCTGTGGCTTGCTGGGGGCTTCCACAGGCTCTGCTTTTCCTGGTTTTCCTGCTGCAAGAAAGTCCCTTCCCAGCCGAGCTCCTGTCTCCTGCTGGGAGCAGCTCCCAGTGCAGGAGGTGAGTGGGATGCTTGGATGGGGTTCTGAGCAACCTGGCCTAGTTGAAGATGTCCCTGCTCACTGCACGGGGGCTGGACTAGGTGGCCTTTAAAAGACCCTTCCAACCCAAACAGTTCTCTGATTCTCTGCTGGAAAATATTTCAGCACTGATTGGTGCCCTTTGCAGGACTGGAGGGCAAGGACAAGGTAAGAACATGTATTCCCAGGATGAGGGCAGCACCCTGGACCCTGACAAATAACAAGTTTGGGCACAGTAAATGTTTTATTTAGTTCCAGGTCAGGCTGAGGCAGATGTAGTGAAGTTTTTCTCCAGGCTGGACTGCTGAGGACTGCTGAGGTGTGTTGTCTTCCCCTGTGTTGTCAGATCCCTGCTGCCTCCTGGGCATTTTGTCCACGTGCTCCACCCCCACATCCCAGTTTTGCCCGAGCAAGCCCCTTGTGTCCCCATCCAGTGACTGAGCTGCAGGCACGGGCATTTCAGGACTGCTGTGCTGGCAGCCTGGCACCAGGCTGTGCTGATGGCCTGGACATCTCTGTGCACAGAGAAAGCCAAGCCCTGCCTTCAGCAGATGGGAGGTTCAGGAAGAGTTCCCTGTGCTGAGAAAGGATTGTTTGGTACCTGCTGTCTCAGCATTCCCAGGAATAAGCAGCGGATGAAGACCTCCCTGATCAACAACAAATTCCTTGCAAGATGGCCACGACTGCAGCACTTGGGCTTTGATTAACACCTTGCTTAGCAGGGCAAAACATAAAGGAACCACATGCAGCAGTGCTTATCCAGAAGTCATTACCTCTGGGCTTTGTTCCCAGCCCTTTTCTGGGGCAGGATGTGTACCCACAGAAAAACCTGATGGCTTTTTAATGTCTCTTAAATCCAGAGGCCAGAAGTTATGGTTGACATGCAGGGATGAACACTGACCATCTAAAAGGAGCTGGAGGCTTACTGCTGCAGCTGAGCACCATTAACCCCACCTGGTCTTTAATCCCCAGGAAATTGAATCATATCACAGAACTGCAGGATAAATGGACGGAGAGGACCTTGTGGGATCATCTTATCTGACCCTCTGCCATGAGACAACATCAGAGAGCCTTTGTTCCAACACCTTTTGGTGTTGCAAGCTAAAAATGAGGAAGGAGAGGGAAAGGAGGAGAAAATATAAAGTGCTTAACAAAAGCTGCAGTGATACTGACTCAGTTTGTGCCCTGTTGTTGTTCCCTCTCTGCTGGCAGTCAGGTGAAGGTATAACACATATGTGGGTCCATGAAAATTCTCTGAGGGCTGGAGCTCCTCTGCTCTGGAGACAGGCTGGGGGAGCTGGGGGTGTACACCCAGAGAAAAGAAGGCTCTGAGGAGATCTTAGAGCCTAAATGGGCTAAAGAGAGATGGAGAGGGAATTTTATCAAAGGCATGGAGCGACAGGATAAGGGGGAAGGGTTTCAAACTAAATGAGAAGATATTTAGATTAGATATTAGGGAGAAATCTTTCCCTGTGAAGGTGGTGAGGCCCTGGCACAGGTTTCCCACAGAAGCTGTGGCTACCCCATCCCTGGAAGTGTCCAAGGCCAGGCTGGATGGGTCTTGGAGCAACCTGGGACAGTGGAAGGCGTCCCTGCCCATGGCAGGGCATGGAAGTAAATTATCTTTCAGGTTCCTTCCAACCTAAACCATTTATGATTGATTCTTCGATAACTGAAGGGGGAATATTTCTTATGGCACAAATCGCCAGTGAAAGATTTGTGTTGAACATCTGATTTGTTCATTAGGAAGATCTTTCTGCTCTCTTGTTTTACTTGAAATAAATACAGTAAAAATTCAAATCAATATCGTGCCTTTAGTGGGTGTGTGAAGAAAGTTCACACAGATGTGTCTTTTTCTGCATTTTGCATCTCCATTTTCCAAATTTGGGCTCACTGAGAAATCACTTTATCACACCTGGAAAATATAAGTAAAATAAACATTTTTTCACACTCATTGATATTTTTGAAATAGAAACTCCAAGGCTTCCATTAAATCCCAGTCAGTTTTAAAAGGAATGTAGATAAGTGAAAATGTTCATGATTCAGAAGGAAATTTCATATCACTTGAGAATAAAATAAAATAAAATAAAATAAAATAAAATAAAATAAAATAAAATAAATTTAAAATCCCTTTCTGTAAATATTAAACAGAGAGAAAAAAACTATCTTATTTCCCCCAAATTGTCCTGTGTAAGAAACTTGATGTAATGGGAAGAAAAGGCTATCCATGGCTTTTTGTACTGCAGAAGAGGAAGATGGTAGGTACTTGTTTAATTGAATATATGAAAATATATGAATAATTTCTCCATAAAAAGACTTCTTATCAAGTCCAAATGTATCATCTCAGGCTGCAATTGATAAAGGATGTGTAAATCTGGATTTTCATGCCCTAAGTGCATGTTTTGATTCTTATTCCCCTTTTCCAAAACATCTCAAAGCCCCACACTGGGCACTTCTGAAAATCTGCCTGTTGTCTCAGTGACCTCACCTCAGCAACTGAGCTCTTTTGAAAACAGAACTCCAGTTGGGAGACTTGACCACTTCTGTAAATCTGGAACAGCTTTTCAAAGAGAATTAGATGTCAAGATTTCAAAACACTAGTAGGCATTTAAATACCAGGATAGAAACAAATAATTATATACAACCTGTTCCAGTGGCTCATCACCCTCTGAGTAAAGAATTTCTCCCTAATATCCCATCTAACCCTGCCCTCTGCCAGTTTGAGGCCATTTCTCCTTGTTCTGTCCCTCCAGGCCCTTGTCCAACATCCCTCTCTAACTCTCTGGGAGTCCCTTTAGCTACAGGAAGAGGCTCCAAGTTCTCCCCGGAGCCTTCTCTTCTCTAGGCTGAACAATCCCAGCTCTCCCAGCCTGGCTCCACAGGACAGGAGCTCCAGCCTCCTGATGAACTTAGTGGTCTCCTCTGGACTTGTTCCAACAGTTCCATGTCTTTCTGGATTTGGGGGCCCCAGACCTGGATGCAGCACTGCTGCTGGGGTTTAGAGATCATGGTTTAGTGGTGGACTAGCAGTTCTGGCTTAACAGTTGAATTTGATGATCCTAAGGGTCTCTTCCAACCAAAATAACTCTATAATTCTATGATTCTATAAAATGTCTTTTAAATTTTCCCATTATCCTGTTTTTACAGTTTTATTTCAGGCAATCAGGCAGCAGATATTACTTTTGCTCCCTGCTCAGAGTAAGCAAAACCTGCAGAATGCGTTTGGTGTGACCTTGGTGGTTACACAGCCTGGAACCAGGTTTAATACCAGATCTGACACTCGTGGCTTCAGTGGAGATGCATGATGAGAAACAAGTGAATATTTGCTCCTGCTGCCCTGCATCTCACTCCCTAAACCCATCCTGCCAGCATGTGATGCAGTGAGTGCTGGGTCTGGCTCCTTTATGAGCTCATCCCATGTGAGGATTTCTAGAGACAGGGGGGATTTGGGAGCCCCAGACACTCCTTGGTGGCTGCAGAGGGCTGGTCCATCTGCTGCACGGTGTTCACTTACGTGGAGTCAGAGGAGCTGGCTGCCAGCTCCCAGCAGACAGATCAAACCAGCATAAAAAGGGATTAGTATCTGAAGTCCGGATGGAATTCCCTGACGTTACCCCTTAAAAGTTTCAGGTGGAGGATAAAGAAAAATCTTGTAACCTGAAACCTTCTGATGTCCAAATTGTTATGTTACATAGGAAATCTCCTTCTTTCTTACAGCCCCTGCTGGACTTTCACTGATGAGTGAGTGGGCCATCTGTTTAATTTCACGATTAACGTGTGTGTCGTGCAGTTACAAACACTTTCCTCCCTGTGCTGTCCGGCTGCCTGTATCTGAAGTGTAGCTGATTTTGGTCCAAAAACCACAGCAGGGCGTGTAATTAATAAGGGTAATGTTGTGATATGATAAGTGCTGCAGTTTAGTGTGTGGTTGAGCCATTGTTAACCCCAGAACTGTTAATTTCAGGGCAATGTTTTAAGCTGATTTACATGGGAGATAAGCAAATTCATCTGTATAACAGTAATAAGACTATTTAGCACTTATCCAGCTGCAGATCTTAAAGCAGTTTATAAACATTAATGAATTAAACTCCATGTTCAACGAGGCTGCAAACAGGCTTAGAGTGCTACAGCCCCATTGCTAGAAACAAAATTCAGAAGAGCGGGAGAGAATTCACTGTTTTTCCAGACCAAACTGACAGAAATTGCCCCCAGTTTTTATTAGAAATTATGAAAGGCCTATTGTGGGGCTCTGTCCATCTTTGGACACCTGGGACAAAACTCCCTTTAACTTTGATGTCCATTCAATGCCAGGTTTCCTCTTACAACTTAATAGTGAATATCCCTTTACCAAAACGGTGTTCAAAACACACCGCTGATAAATGAAGGAGGAGTGAGTGAGTTTTCCCTGTGGTGTTCTGATCTATACTAGAAAAAAGTGTCTTTTATGCCCTATTTATCTATGTCTGTGTCTTCTCTGGCTCTACTCAAATACAGCACAGAAAAGGTCTACATATTTCAGCAGTCGGTCGGGGGCTGTTCCCAGCTCTGTGTAATCAGTTAAAAGGGTCCTCGTGCTTTGCAGTGGCTCCAGCTCGGACCTTGAGGATAAATGTTCCTTCTTTTTAGTTAGTTTAAAGTCAGGTAGCTCTGCAGTAAGCTGGCCAATCTCACCGAGTGAGCCGAAGATGTTTTAGCTGCCCAACAAAAAAGCGCTCATTAATTAAACAGGACTTGCTTCCGTAGGTTTTGCAGGATGTGGCCATGCCCTGCAGGCATCATCCCGTGGTGGGATGGGAAGCCCTGGGAAGGCAGCTGAAATGGTTGCTATAGGGTTTCACAGCAGGAATACAGACTCGGCTGGATGTGATCCTGATTGCTTGTGCCGGGCATTTGACTACTCAGCTGAAAGGGTAAATAGGGACTTCAAAGCCTCATCAACCTGCAAATCAAACATATCCACAACTGGAGAGAGCCCGTGCACAGGAGGATGGGAGGGCATGGGCAAGATCGACCTGAGCACAAGTCTGGTGAGGAGCAGCTGAGGGAGCTGGGAGGGCTCAGCCCAGAGAGAAGGAGGCTCAGGGGGGACCTTCTCACTCTCTACAACCCCCTGACAGGAGGGTGCAGCCAGGTGGGGTCGGGCTCTGCTTCCAGGGAACCAGGGACAGGATGAAATGGTCTCAGTTTGTGCCAGGCAAGATTTAGACTGGATATTAAGAAAAATTTGTTCACTGACAGGTTGTCCAGGCATTGGAAGAGGCCATCCAGGGAAGTGGTGAAATCAATCCCTGAAGTGTGTATGTGGCACCAGGGACATGGTTTAATGGTGGGTTTGGCAGTGCTGGGTTAACAGTTGCACTTAATGATCATAAAGGTCTTTCCAACCTTAATGATCCAATAATTCTGTGATTCTAAGAGGAGGGCTGTGGGTATCCCCCCTCTGCACATGGATAAAGGGTCGGAGGAACACCCAGCCAGATGTGCAATGAGCTCCACAGCCAGCACCAGTGGCATTCGCTCTTTAGGTGTTCCTATAAGTGGCCATGTTTTCTGAAGCCTCAGTGACCTGAGGTGGGCATCTCTGGCCACCAGCGTCACAGAAAGGTGGTTCTCAGGTGCTCTGCCCCCATTTACAAATCAAAGCAGGGTCACGGTCTCCATTTTGACTCAATGACCTTAGAGGTCTTTTCCAACTTTAATGATTCTGTGTTTTTATCCCTGACAAGCCCTGAGGATGGGTCCTGCTGCATGAGGCATCCTGTTGTTGTCTGAGATTCTTGTGGGCATCACCTGTGATTCACAGTTTTGCAGCAAGATTCACAGTTTTGTGTCAAAAAAATGTGTGAGGTGCTTGAGCTGCAGGTTTTTAATTGCTGGTGTTGCCAAAAAGAATGTCTTCTGGGACTTTATAAAGCCTAGGGAGAGATAGGGACCCACAGGGAAGGGGAAAACTGCATTTATCTGGTTGGCATTCCCTGATGTATGAGCTGGGACACTCATTGTAAGTGCTTTGCTCACAGACAGAAAATAATCGCTAACAGGAACTTTTCCCCTTCAGCTCATATGAAAAAAAAAAAAAAAGTGTGCCAAGAAAACTCCTATCCAGGGCCTCCTAGACACTTTCCCAGTGCCAGAGGATGATCTTTGAACATCTGTTACAGCTCTGCACATGAAAGGCTCACAGGCACATTAGTTTGCATGTCCAGCAGTCCTATCTCCAAGGGGGATGCGCTCATCGCTGACGGAGCTATCTGCAGGATGTGATTGCTCATGCTGCACCCAGGTATTTGGCAAGTGTGCGGGGTGACGACGTTCTTGGCATCACAGCTGCCCCGTGTGATGAGCCACGGGAGAGACTGCCGCATCGCTGTCTCCCTCTGCCCGGGATGAGAGCGGCTCTGAGCTCACAGCTGGAGCTGGCCGAACCCAGCAGCTCGGGAGGGAGGATTTTGTCTCTCCTTTCAAGGCAGAGCTGTGAAAAGACTGGAACTCCATGGGTTTTCCTCTCCAGCTAGATTGAAGGTGCTCAGTGAACTTGGTGGTCTTCGCTTCAGCTTCTGGCTTTTTTAGCTAAAGTATCCTTCTTCCCTGGTAGGGGATGGGGGTGACTTGCAGGAAGTGACACATCACCCTGGCCCCCCCAAATGCAGCTGGAGCTTTCCTGGTGGTTTCAGAGCAACCCCAAAATCACCAGGGCACTGTCAGGAGCTGGGTCCAGCTGTTCTCAGCTCCTGTTGGTTTGCTTTAATACGAAACCCACCTCCACCAAAGCAGCATCCTCGCCTCCCTGTCTGCCAGCAGGATACCGGTCTAGATTGCTGTGAGTTTTACAACCATGCTTTTATATCAAATTGGCTAGAAATCACCCCTGAAGGGTCAGTTGTCTGGAATGCCTTGTGCTCCTTGTTATTTGCCCAGTCAGAACTGCTCACAGTAAGCAATGCTCCCCAGGGCAGCTCTTCCAGGTGAGTCAGGCAGGGTCATGATGCTTTGGCCATTTGTCTCTGCTTCTCTGTCTTATCTCTTCTACATATTTATTTCAAAAATAATGTTTGGGCTGTTCTTAGGGCAAAGTTCAGTACAGTCTCCTGCTATATCTTAGAGTCATAGAATCATTAAGGTTGGAAAAGCGCGCTGAGATCGAGTCCAACCATTACCCAGCACTGCCAAATTCCCCATAAACCATGTCCCCAAGTGGCACATCTACATGTGTTTTGAACAATTCCAGGGATGGTGATTCCATAACTTCTCAGGGCAGCCTGACCTGTGAGTGCCTGACCACCCTTTCAGTGAAGAAATATTTCCTAATATCCAACCTAAACCTCCCCTGGCACAGCTTGAGGCTGTTTCCTCTTTTCCTATCACTTGTTACTTGGAAGAGGAGAATCATCTGGCAGTGTGTCCATCTTACACTTGGATTTAAGAATTTTTCCGTGGTGTAAGCAAGGCAGAGAACAACACCTGGTTTCACACAGGGCACCAGGCAAATGCCCCACCAGTGACAGCTTTTGGTCACCAGTGGTAGGGGCGGGGGTTCCATCTCATTGCTGGGAGATAAAACAACATTTTTTCCTTGGCCAAATGCTGATCTGTGTGGTTGTGGGACTGCCTCCTTCAGAACAAGGAGACACAGAGATGGGGCAAAACTCCATCCTAAATCTTACCAGGGCATCAATCTCTCTCTTTTTCTTAGTCTCACCCCATTTAATTCAACTCTTACTTTCCAATTTGCAACAGTGTGTTATTTTTGTCTCTGCAGACACAAATCCAAATCCTGATCTCATTAATGTTGGTGGCAAAACTTCCAATAACTTCAAACTGCACCAGGACTTGGCTCACTGTGAAGAAACTGTTGTTCTGAAGGCAATATGTACTGCCACAAGGCTTCAGACATCCATAAATCCATCAGGCCAATGAGTATTTCCATCTGCCAACCAGCATTTGGAGTCGTGTGTGTTAACAATATGAGCTAGAGAGTGAAAGTTACCAGCAAATGCATTTCTGCAAACATTTCTCCTGCCCTTATTGATGAGGCTTTTGCAGTTACTGGCAGAAGGATAAAGAGCAGCTTCCAGAGCACAGTAGTTTCTGTGTAGGTTGGCTCTTGGATGTCAGTGTGATGGACACCTTGAAAATGTTGTAGTAAGACCCAAAAAAGCTGGTTTGATTCTAGGAAAGCTGAGCATATTTCCCAGCTCTACCACCAACCTCCTGTGTGTCCCAGGGCAAACCATTTGATCTCACTGTGCCTCAGTCCCTCAGCTACAACATTTCTAACTCCTATCCTTTGCCTATGCTGTAACACACATAATAATAATAATAATAATAATAATAATAATAATAATAATAATAATAATAATAATAATCAGAAGAAGAAGAAGAAGAAGAAGAAGAAGAAGAAGAAGGAGAAGAAGAAGAAGAAGAAGAAGAAGAAGAAGAAGAAGAAGAATCTGGTATATACACTGCATCAAATCTCAGCCACCCACATCTGGCCAGCTGCATTCTGGCAGGACTCTCACAGCTGAGCAGCACACACGGGAACCCTTTAGCTGGGAAAAAAAATCTTTCCCTTTCCTGGTGAATAACTTTAGGACTAGACTGGTAGCAAAACCAGAGTGCAACCTGGAGGCAATTTCGCTGGCATTCTGAAATGAGTTTTATTTAAGTCCATAAATGTTTCTGAAAAGTCTGTTTTAACAGAGGCCAGAGTGCCCTGGGGTGACTCTCTTTAAAGAGCTTTGTTTGGTTAATAATGATTTGTAAATGCTGTCTGTCGGAAATGTCGCTGCCACTATCCTGGAAAAGTGTCTGCAGGGAAACACAGGTACTTTGTGTTTGCTGAGGTGCTTTGAGTGTTTTCCTTTCCAATAATGCCTGTCAGTGCCCTGAGCCTGTGTGGCCACAGTGAAATGATGCTCTGCTGAATGGCCATGGTCTTGTGCTACACCCACACATCCATTTCTTCGGTGGCATATGGGATGTCACCATGGGGAGCAGATGGTATTGCCCTGGGATTTGGGGAGGTGAACCTCTCAGGGAAATCACCAGGTCATTTCTGAGCAAGGACAATCCCTGGCAGATCCCTGCTGTAACTGCAGCTGGATGTGCTATTCTGTGAATAAAGAACACATCTCACCTGTTGGAGGGGGGACTCAATTCATGGCACAGAGAGGATCCTGCTGGGATGGTGAATAGTTGCCATGGGGATGCCCTGAACTGGGAGCCAAAGCCACAAATCCTGGCATTAATTGCCAGAGAAAGGAAAAGATTAGTCATTTCAATCTCTGTATTTGTATTTAGTGGGAAGTAGGACTTCCAAGTGACCTTGGGAAATACTCAGAATTGTACTTAGTGCTGTTACTTCTCCAAGCATGGACTGTGTGAAAACATGATCACTGCTATTTCTGCTAAAATCCCACAGTTTGGTTTCTCTGCAATCACTGTTTCAAGCCTCTGGGTCCTTTCAGAGGGCCCAGCTCCATCTTGTAGGGATCAGCAGCACTATTTCCACCCCTCAAATCTACTCCAGCAGCTTCACTTTGGATAAAATTACAGCAGCCATCAATCCAGTGCTCATACTCAAGAGCTGACGCTAATCACCACAGAGGGGAAGGAAGCAATTTTCTTCACACTTTATTACTGTGCAGCCCCATCCTCACATATCTCGGTGCTGCTCTTTGTTTTGCATCCTTGAGGAGCATCCATCACCATCCAGTGATGGACAGGCTGACAGAAAACCAGGCTGGACAGACCACTGCACTGCCCAGGCGGGATTCACCTGACCCAACTGCGGCTGCCTGCAAGCTTGGCTGATGCCAGATATCTTTTTCTAGTTGGTAGAGAGAGTGGGAGAGGGCAAGGGGATGATTAATCCCATGCTAGGAGAGGTGTCTGAGGCAGCCAGGATAAATCACCCTTCAGAGGCCCAGCTCTGTAGGTGGAGCCCATAGGATTCACCCCTGTGAGATTCCAGATTTCTCGATGACTGTAGTGGAGAGAGGTGTTCCTCACCTCCCCTGGCCATGGGTGCTGTATTCCCAACCATCTGCAGCATTTCTCCTTCAGATGAGTGAAATTCCAGAAGACTTACTTTTGCTTAATACAAAATTGTCCCAAGCATGCTGTGTCTTAGCAGGCTGATGCAGGACACTAGAGCAATATGGATGTACCATGATAATAATAATAATAATAATAATAATAATAATAATAATAATAATAATAATTGCTGGTTTGGAAAAGGGAACTGTAACAGCTGAAACTCAGCAGAAGGGGCCAGTGAGAAGTCCTGTTCCAAAATGATTATGCACTGAGATGAGGTGGAAGAGGAGGGGAAGTTTTATTAATTATCGTACTTAAACCTGAGTGCAACGGCAAACATTGCTGCTTTTAAAACTTCCCAGCTGTTCCTTCCTTTGTTCTGGTGACTGCTTGGAAGTTTGAGCAGTGATAAAAGCAAGGGCTCTTAAAGCAGTTTGCAAAGTTGTAGGAGACTTTAAACAGCTGGTATGATAAAACACCCACATATCCCCTGACAAATGTAAGCTCCACCGGTAGCTTTTAGTGCAGGGATCCATACCAGAGCCATAAAAAAAATCAAATGGTTAAGTGTGGAGGTGAGGTCCTGGGTTTTCCCAGCTCAGTAAAGATATATCCAACCAGCCATTATCACACAGGTGCACGTATATCATTCAACATCAGACATCAAGGAAAAGTAATCGCCTGGAGCGAGAGAGTAAAGTTCAATGAAAGTTTGAAAGCGTTACACACCAGCACCCCTGGAAGGATAATCAGACACACACACAGAAAAAAAATTACTCCCATGCTTTTGTTTGGTTGATGAGTTTGGGTTTTCTGGCTGCATCAAATGAGATCTACAAATCCGTCTTCATTAGACTTCTTCTAAAAACAATTGTACATTTCCTGGAAGCTCATTAACAGAGGAGCATTGCCAGGCTCTTATTCATAATGACCCTGATTCAACAAAGTAGTTAAACATGTGCTCTGGGACTGATGATTTATAACACAAAGTATGAAAAGAACCCAGATTTTTTCTAAGTTGTAGAAAAAACTAAGCCCAGATTTCATTTGAAATTTTAGTGAAAATTCTGGTCAATCCCTCTTTTCTTTGATCTGATTTGTTTTCAGTAAGTCCAATATCTACCTATATATTATTCTGTCATTCAGCATAAATTCATGCTGAGCTCAAAATTCTTGATGACTCCACCTCAGCATCTACTGATTCCTCCTTCTCTCTTGTGAAATACTTCAAATACCCCAGAGGCTGGGAGGCCAGCAGCTGCTACCTGTTGAGCACAAAAATATAGAATCATGGAATGGTTTGGGTTGAGACAGGTCTCAAAGTTCATCTATTCCAAACCCCTGCCATGGGTAAGGACACCTTCCACTATCCCAGGTTGCTCCAAGCCCTGTCCACCCTGGCTTTGAACAATTCCAAGGATGGGCTAGCCACAGATTCTCTGGGCAGCCTGTGCCAGGGCCTCACCACCCTCTGAGTAAAGAATTTCTTCCTAACATCTAATCTAAATCTACCCTCCTTCATCTTAAAGCCATGAGGTAAAGGTCTTTCATGTAGGTTTAAATTTATTTTTTAATAGCTTAAATATCTTTTCCTATTGCAGTTTCCTCACTAGAACAGATTCTCTGTTCCTGGCTGAATGGTGATCCAGCTTTGGTCCTTATTCCAACCACCTCCAAGGCATCAGCATCTACTGCTGCTTTGCCCAATTTATTGCTACTTCACCGTTCCTGTTCACGTCGGATGATAGCCACAACAGTGATTAATCCCTTACTACATCCTAAGCTCTGTACAAACATGTAGGCAGAGATTAACATCCCTCTGAGAAGCCTATAACCTAAATAGATGAAATAAATTAGGAGGTGAAGTGATTTGCCAGGAGGAAAAGCTGATTTTTAGATTTGCACCTGACGGCGCCAGGTCTCTGTGCCTGGTCATTAATCCCCCGTTCCCCAGGGGAGCACGTGTGTTACCTGTTGGAAGTCCACAGCTGGAAAACCTTCCAGCTACAGCTTTCCTATTGCAGTTCTGCTGGAGACAGATCGCTCCTTGCTTGACACATGGAGTTGTATGAAGTCTCATTACAGAAAATGTTTTATGCTGTCGATCTTCCAAAGCGTCGTCGCTGCCAGCAGGGCACTGGCTTCAGAATGAGTGGATTGTGCTTCCAAAAGCTAATTAAAATCATTAGTGGCTCCCTCAGATCAGTTGCCAGAAGCTATCCTTCATGACAGCAACCTCACATTCCCCTTGTCTGCTTGGGTACATTTAAGAGTTATTCTGAAGTTTATTATCTACCTTTTTAAAAATAATTCATGGTTATTTTATGGTAAGGGGAGACATCTTAAAATGATTATGTATACCCAGATAAGCAATAAAAATCACAGAGGTCAAGAAAGAGAGGGCCTGTTTTGAATGTTACAAGTGTTCTGTATCTGCTGCTGGGTGCAAGGCCAGAACCTTTGCCAAATCCCCTGAAGTCAGATATTTTTGCACTCTCTGCCTGTTACAAGTGGAAGCCACAGAGCTACTCAATGGGAAGGGGATGGAAAGATGAAAGGGGAATTCTCAACCAGAAAATAGTAATGAGACAATATCACCATTTAGGATTTCTTTTCCTTTGCCCTGAATTTCTATTTCCCTCATCCTCTACTATTCCCAGGTTTGTAATCTTTGGAAATGGATAGAAACAGGAGTTTCATGCAAGCAAGTCTATGTCTATTTGCAATATGGATAAAAACTTTGACCAGGATTTATACTGCTTATCTGAATACCAAAGAGTAGTCCCTGGACTGAGAATGGTGGTTCAGTTCACTGAATACAAGCTGTGACCCTCAATAAATCAAAATAATACTGCTCTCCTCTGAACACTTTCTTGTCCTGTTTCAAGTATATTTTATTTGCCTTCCCCAGTTGGTACAGTGGATTCTCCAGGTGCTGACAAAAGGCATTTTGAGATTTGTGAGCCACATTACACCTGCAAAGTGCTGGGTGACAGCTATGAGAGGTGCATTTGTTCCAGCTCTGCTCAGAGCTGCTGGCTACAGACATTTGTAAGGAATGGCTTTCAGCTGAAGTTACATAGATTTAGAAATAGATAAAAGGAAGAAATTCTTTACTGTGAGGGCAGTGAGGCCCTGGCACAGGTTGCCCAAAGAAGCTGTGGATCCCCATCTCTGGAAGTGTTCACAGCCAGGTTGGACAGGGCTTTAAGCAGCCTGGTCTAGTGGAAGGTGTTCCTGCCCATGGCAGGGATTGGAAATGGATGATCTTTAAAGTCCCTTCCAACCCAAACCATTCTATGATTTTGGCAGGGAAATTGAGTGTCTAAAACAAAGGATTTGAGGCTACTGTGAGCAGTTCTTTGTGTGGCAGATTGCTTTCATGGAAACTCATGCTGGAAACATGGTTCTAATAATTAAATTCATTTGGATATTTTATGTAGAGGGTCTGTTTAGCTTTGTAATACTAAATTCCAGTTTTTCTTCTGTTTGCAGCAACTTAAGTCTTACTGGAAGAATCATTTCTGTTGTACTTCTGCTTCCCACTCACTGATTAGCTCTAGAGCCATGGATTTATCCCCCTATATGGTTTTTAAAAAGCACAGGATCACCTGTAAGATGGGGCTTCCCATTGCATCTCTGCTCAGGGCTGCCAGTGATTCCAGCACAGCAAAGCACAGCTCCCAGTGCTTTTGTACAAAAAAAGAAGATGGAAAGAATATTCTTTATGACTCTCTTCTACAGTGAGCATCTTCCATGGTGATGAAAGGTCCTGGTCCACTTCCTGCCTCTCCCACCTGGAAAGGCAACATAACAAGAACAACATTCCCCAGCTTTAGCTGTGTTGCTCCTCAGTTGGGATTTGCTAAAATTCCCTGAAATAACCATTTAAATCTAAATACGAGCACAAGTTTCTGCAAGCCTGATTCCTACCATGCAGAAAGGCTGTACCTGTGGCAGCTGAGCCACACTGCTCAGTGACAGCCACCTCTGCAGCCATTCTGGAGGGCAGCAGTATCCAGCCACATTTATCAGTTCATAGTGAATGACCACAGTTGCTCTGTCCATCCCTCACCTAACGACAGGCTGCCTTCAAAAGTTTTACAGCTTTTTTTTGTCTTTTTTTTTTTCTTTTTGGTAGTAGGAAGCATCCTTCCAGTGAACATAAGACCATTTGATGTTACAATAAACCATTCTGCTGGCTCAAATCAAAGATGAGGCACTGAGGTGTTGTAAAAATCTTTGAGTCAACGAAAGACAGCTGGTTGAATCATTTCCCAGATTTTCATATGACTCATAAATTTGTTACATAGTGAGGAAATTCCCTGAAAGCTTCTTGGCAGGCACCACCAGTCTGACCAGTAGCTAAGAAACACATAACCTTCCAGTTGTAGGGAGGGAGCAGTGTGGGGAGGAAACAAAGAACACTCTACCTTCAGGTTTGAGCCTGGGGTCAGCTGGAAACGAATTTCTGCCACCAAAGCCACAATCCTTCTGCACAAGGAGACAGGGCATTGAAGTGACAGCTCTGGGTTGTTATGACAATGTCCACAAGAGTCTTGTCTCCTCCTCTCTCTCATTCCACCACTGCACTTGTGCACAGAAACACACATGTCCAGACTCCACAGCAGC
This sequence comes from Aphelocoma coerulescens, assembly GCF_041296385.1. NCBI lineage: Eukaryota > Metazoa > Chordata > Aves > Passeriformes > Corvidae > Aphelocoma > Aphelocoma coerulescens. The sequence continues at coordinate 120,859,512 of NC_091016.1, forward strand.
GACCTGGTGGTGCAGATAGTGTATCAGTCAAATACATGAAATTAGACCTTATCCATGCTAACCATGCGCTGTAAATTCATAACATGGTTTGGCTTGAAGGGACTTGAAATATCAATCATTCCAACTCTCCTCCATGGTCAGGGACCCCCTCCACTAGACCAGGTTGCTCCAAGCCCCACCCAACCTGGCCTTGGACACTTCCAGGGATGAGGCAGCCACAGCTTCTCTGGGCACCTGTGCCAGTGTCTCACTATCCTCTGAGGGCTAGTGAAGCACTGGAACATGATAGGCAGCCCAAATCCTGTCTTATTTGGGCATCTAACTAATGAAAAAATTTGAGATGTTTCTGCCACCAAGATCCACATTTCTTTGGGTAGTTAATGGGGAGCACCTTAGAGAGCCTTTAAAGGAAAAAGCTTGCCTACTGTGAGCAGCTAGGTTGGGTATTTGTGTTCCCCACAAAACCTTCAAAGCTGGTTTGGTTTTTTTACTCTCACCACTGATTGTATGTGGACAGAAAGGTCTTGCTTCAAGGGAACCAATTAGTTAGACACCTATAGCCTTGGTACAGATTGGGGCACAGTGATGTGGACCCCAAATTAAGCTGTATAAACAAATACCAGGGAGACCAAGATCTTGCCTGGCACCTCAGAGACCATTTGAGCCTGCAGTTGTCTCCATTACCCCAGCAAAATGGAGCTTATTCACAAAACTCCTCCAGCTTCAGATGTTGCTGGTACACACAACTGCACCTGAATTTCACCATGATCCCTTATTTGTGGCCAAAGGAAAGGAAGAGCAGGTTCCTCTCATCCCAAGCTATTGAAGTTCCATGTGACCTCAGGTATCATGCAGATAATCTCACAATAATTTTTTCATGTCCTTGTGAAAAATAAAGAGTAAACCCAGGGCACACTCTTGATAGCTGGGATGTAGAATCATGAGTTACACTATAGTAAACCTCAACAGTGCAGCATTTGGTTGTTCTGTTGGGTCTCTAAGCTCTGCACCTCATTATCTTTTGAGGAACCCCCAAGGTATCTGCAGGGCTTGGTGAGACAAGCTCCTGCATGGAGACTGTGCATGTCTCAGGTTGTAGCACAGACACTGAGGTGCTTTGGGGTGTTGGTAGACAGGTCAACTCAGGGTTTTTCCTGGTCACTGGTACCAAAGCCACAAATCCACAAACCACAAGGAGTAATTGACTCCAGCGTGTTGGGTCGGGTGATGGAAGTGAGACTGTCCAGGTTAGAGAGTGTGAAGATGATGGGGACCACCTTGCAGAGACTTGGGGACCACCAGAGAGGTGTGGGCTCCTGTTTGGGGCCTGTCAGTCCTGATATTTTACCCAGTGCTAAAGCAGAAGCTGTGTGACCTGAGAATTCATCCCATGGAGTTTGCACACATTTAATTAATTCATCAGGCAATTCAAAAGCCGTGGACAATCATGGATAAAAGTCCCACTGAAGTCCCAGGGCATGAGCACACACAGGCCTAGGCACATCTAATGGAACGTGGCCCTCGGCTCCCCAAATCCCGCTGTGCTCAAAATGGCCAAAGGAAACACAAATAACATTTTGTTTCTTCCCTATGAAAAACACTTGCAAAACCCTGACCAGCAAGAATGGATTGCATTTCAGGGACTTGTTTATTCATCTGAAGCTCAAAAGATTTAAGAGTTTAAATAAAACGTCTGAATGAGGCTCCGTGTATGTGAGGCTCTGAAATGCTCTTTTTAAGAGACAGACGCCTGACGCCTTGGAGGAGCTCCTCTGTGGCAGAGAGGGGTTTAGCAGCTTCAGTCGGCTGCAATTAATGCTGATCAGGGCTTCAAACTGGTTGACAACACAGAAAATCCTGCCCAGTTCAGCCCCCCAAAATGCCTTCCCGTGTCACATATTTGTCACAGCTTTAACATCAAATTGCAGCCTGAAACACACAGCCCATCACCAGGTTAGGGGGAAAAATGTTCCTAGGAATTCAGAAACTTTACCAAACCGTTATTCTGACTGCTTTCCAGATTAAGCTTCCTTTTTTTTAACTCTCTTTCTTTTGGTTGCTTTAATTTACTAGAGGAAGCAAAGGCAAATAGTTTAATCATAACCATCCCTAGGGGCAATTTAGAATCATTTTCTCATTAGTGCCTATAATATGCAGTATAAGTAATGTTCAATCAGATGGTGGCTACAAAGGCCTGCGCAGACAGTGAAATGAAACGCACTCCAAAGCCAGGAATAGCTCAGCGAGAATAATCTTGTCTTTTTGTATCTTACTCCTTCGCTGGTGGGTGAATAGGATTTTTTCCCCCCTTTATTCTCTTTCTGGTTTTCGGGGGGAAGAATCAAACTTTCTCCTAAATAGTAAAATCAAGTTATAGAAATGGAGCGATTCCAAGACTATTAAGGCTCCAGGGAGTTCAGTCACAGACAGCCAAAGGCAGGAAGTATTTGAAGGGGGAGAAGAAAATAAAAATATGAGGGAGCAGGAAATACGTGCTCCATAAAGATGACTTAAGTGGGAGACATATGTCACACATCCATAAGGAGAGTCCAACCAGAGTACCTGAGGGTATTTTGGAAGAGACAGTAGCTTCAAAGGCTTCTTCTTCCCCAAAAGTGTCTCAGCCTGTGATGCAATTACCCTCCCCAATTTCATCACACCACCTTGTGTGGGTCAGGATTGAAGTTGGATCATGGAAATGACTCCAATTAACAAACAAGCTATGAAGATTCAAAATGGTGGGGCAGGAAGTTCTTGCACCATTTCTCCTGCCAAAGCTGGCACACATGGGATTACACCCCAGTATGTAGGTGGGTAGATAACCATAAATAAAATGCTCATTACTTGGATGGCCACCAGCTCAGTGGTTGCCCTCTTGCTCCTGTTAGGTGGGATGGGCTGCTCAGTGACAGCTACACCACATAACTGGGATCTCATGGGTCATCCTGAGCATGATGGGGAGCCCAAAGAGCAATGACCGTAATTCCAGCACAAGCTGGGACCTGAAAGGTAAATGCTTTCTTCTTCCCAGAGAAAAACTCAGTAAGACCCTTAGCTGTGTCCCTCTCTCTGTTTGTCAGTAGGCTCTTGACATGCTTAGGGTGGTACCTACTGGCTTTGATGGACCATGTCTGGGAGAAGGGCAAATTCTGGGATTTCCTGCTTTCCAGTTGGCCCAGGGGGATGACTGGGATTGGATATTGTCTCTTGGATAGCTAAGTCTCTACATAAAAATAAAATGTAGTGGCTTCACTGGCCTGTTTTTTATAGGTTGGAAGAGACACTGGTGCTGCTCCCAGCATCCACAGAGATCAAAGGTATGAAATTGGACTCCATAGCAAGGGGTTTTGCAGATCATTTTTCAGGATCATTCAATGAGGGTTTGAACCTCCCAAGTTTCACTTAATTCTTCATAACTGAATAAAACCAAAAATTCAAAGTGAAACTCAACCCAGAAATCCACGTTCAGCTTGGTTTTGGATGGAAACCAAAGGAAATCATTTAATCCCAACATGGTTTCTACCAGAAGCTCTGCTTTGGTCTGGGTTTGGTTGAAGCTCAGCTTTTGCTTCCCTTTGCTGAACAGTTCATGTAAACTATGGGATAAGAAGAAACAAATTCAGGAAATACTTGTGTATTTTACTTTAACAGTTCAAAAATATCTCCTGGATTCTATCAAACACATCAGTTCCATAAAACTCTAGAAAATACATCAGTCCAAACTCTCTAAATTGGAAAGAAGAGAAATTTTTCACTGTTTATCTTCAACACAGATAAAGATATCCCAGCACTGGAAGAACTTGGATATGTAGCCTGCATTTTTTTCCCATAGGTGGGAAAAAAAAGGCAACTTCAGAAAAGATTATTTGATTTGATGAACAAAAATGAAGGGCTTAATTAATGCCATAAACAAGCTTTCATCTCACTTTTACAAAGTCTGAAGGAAGCAAAAGCAGCACATTTGCTGCTACAAGAGACTTGGAGGATTTTTTCCCTGAGATCTCAAAAATGATGGTATTATACAAATGTCCTATTGGGCAACAGACTTCAAGTGATCAAGGACAAGCCTAATTATTGTCTTATCTCATGGATCATGGCAAGGAAAACTGTATTAAATAGGAGGATGCCAGGACTGTTCAGATAGTAGGTGAATAGTGAGTAATGGGTATGGAAAATGGATCCTTCTTATTTTAGTATGGGTTTGTGTAAGTCCCATGAGAGACTGACACAAGCTGCAAGTTTACAAGACAGGCTTGTCTGGCTCGTATCCTCTTGACCGTGAGAACGTGGAGCTTCATAGGAAGGGACAAGAAACCATAATTTACACTTATGGGATGAGCAGATTTTTAGTTCAGCCAACAATAAGAGGCAGCCTGAACTCAGAGGGTGAAGTTCTTGCTCCTTTGGGCTCACAGATGAATTGGGGTTTGTAGATCTGGATTATTCAAGGCCAGGTTGCACAGGGCTTGGAGCAACCTGGTCTAGTGTAAGGTGTCCCCGCCCATGGCAGGGGTTTGAATGAGATGATATTAAAGGTCCCTTCCAGCTGAAATTATTGTGTGATTCTGTGACACTACTGTAAACTGGTATTCCCCCTTAGGCATTCTGGGTGGCAAAAATACTTGTTTACAGAGTTTGGGGTATGATTGTTACTCCACAGGGAGCACTGGGCATCTGCAAACTGTGTGCTTGGCAAACTCACACTCTGGAGATATTTCATGGAAATTCCACTCACTGGTTTTCTGGTTGTTTCTCCACAAATTCCTCATTAATACATTCTCCACTAATAAATCTTTTCATTTCTCAACCAGCTCTGAAGAAAACAAAAGTACTGTTGGGGGAGCGTTTGATTGCAACATTTCTTTCTACAGAAATAATTATCATCCAATAAAATTGGAAGGAGCTTGGCAGAGTAAAATCCTCCACTGGGACTGGATCCTCTTGAAAAGACTCAATTTAATTCTGCCGTTGCCATGATTTGATTAGATCTTGTTTCACATGTGGTTCAGCTTCAAAACAGAGATTTATATCTGTGCAGCTAACCTGTGTAACAGCACTTGTTGCTCCTTTTAACTTTATTTAATACACTGAATGCAGTACATAAGCATATTTTAAAGCATGTAAAAAAGCAAACCTAAGGAAAATATTTAAAATACTGACTCACACATGATGTTTTTGTGCTCCTCTTCTTACACGGTCTGCAAAAACATAATGTGTTTTGGCCAGGCCATTGTCAGAACAGACAGAGATTAATTACTGCAGCCATTTGTTCTGTTACAGAAAAGATAAAAATAACTCATGAGTCATGACAGCAGTGAACACTGTGGAGCCAAATCCTGCATCCTATTTGCCATTTTCTAGCCTCAGCATAGAAGAAGAGATGCAATTTTGAGAAATGACCTGGTGCTATCTTTAGTCCCTCTGTGGTGTTTGCACAGCCAGGGAAGCCAGTGCCTGGCACTGCCTTTAGGGACATGCAGATGTGGTTCAGGGGAGGGTGTCCTGCTGCAGGCTGTGGAGTGAGGCCACACCTTGAATCCTGGGGCCAGTCTTGGGCCCCTCATGACATGAAGGACACTGAGGGGCTGGAGCATGTCCAGGGAATGGAATGGAGCTGGGGAAAGGTCTAGAGCACAAGTCTGATGAGGAGCAGCTGAGGGAGCTGGGGGGGCTCAGCCTGGAGAAAAGGAGGCTCAGGGGGGACCTTCTCACTCTCTACAACTCCCTGACAGGAGGGTGCAGCCAGGTGGGGTCGGGCTCTGCTCCCAGGGAACAAGGGGACAGGACAAGAGGAAATGGCCTCAAGCTGCACCACAGGGGAAGTTTAGATTAGACATTTGGAAAAATTTCTTCACAGAAAGGGTGGTCAGACACTGGAACAGGCTGCCTAGGGAGGTGGTGTAGCCACCATCCCTGGAAGTGTTCAGAAATTGTGTGGAAGTGGCACTTAGGGACATGGTTTAGTGGTGAACATGACTGTGGTGTGGGGTTGACGGTTGGACTTGATGATCTTAGAGGTCTTTTCCAGCCTTAATGATTCTCTGATTCTATAGAATCCACAGGATGTGCTATAATAAGCATGAAATACGTAAACATGACATACACGAGTCACCAGTGTGCTGGAGCCAAGGTCTGTGTTGTGTGCTGCCTCTGCAGCATGGATTCCTAAGCTTTCCTCAGATGTTAGCAGGGACCAGGGAAAATTTTTGACATAGTTATCATCCTGGGAGAACCAATTTAATAAGGTCATGGACATACTCCATGCAAGAGACAGGGATAGGTGTGGTTTAGTTTCCTGGCACAGATTATATAATCACAGAATATCCTGAGTTGGAAGGGGCCCACAAGGGACATTCAGTCCTGCTTTTGTCCCTTCACAGGACAAACCCAACAATCCCATCCTGTGCCTGAGCATTGTCCAAATTCTCCTTGAGCTCTGTCAGGTTTGGTGCTGTGACCACTGCCCTGGGGAACCTATTCCAGTGCCTAGCCACCCTCCGGATGAAGAACCTTTTCCTAATGTCCAACCTAAACCTCCCCTGACTCAGTTTCAGGCAATTCCCTCAGGTCCTGTCACTGTCACCACAGAGAAGATATCAGTGGCTGCCCCTCCTCTTTCCCTCACGAGGAAGTTGTAACTACAACGAGGTGTCCCCTCAGTCCCCTCTTCCCAGGGCTGAACAGACCACATGCCCTCAGCTGCTCCAGATGTGGCCATGCCCTGCACAGAGCTCCCTGTGACCACAGAGGGACAGCCAGCAAGCAGGGAGCAGCTCTGGACTCCACACCCAGGCCTGAGGACTGCTCAGATACTTTTCATTTTACAGTGACTGGATATCATAAACAAAGACAAACCCGACTGGAGTCTCCCAACCTCTGCCTCGAAGGGCTCCTGTCTGCCTGGCCTGGGAAGGGGTGAAGAGGAGTTGAGTGCCTTGTTGCTAAACTGCAAAATTGGGCAGCTCCTGGTCCAGGCACCGCTCAGCAGTAGAGTTATGATGATGATGATTCTTTTCCAGCTGTGCCTGTCCCTTCCCTTGTTTTTTTATTGGGCCAAGTTCTCTGATGAGGAGCTTGAGCCAGAGATGGCCAAAGACCAAATACGTCACCTGAGTCCCATCATCTCTGGGAGCATGGTGATGCCAGACAGAAGGCATCTGAGGTCAGCCCTGCACGTGTTACATGAGCAGAGAAGCATCAGGACTCACTTTTCATTATTTTTATGAATTTTGCTGGCACACGTCTTGTGTGTCAGGTCGTCCCTTCACACATGCACATGTGTGCACTTCATTACAGCTCCTTGTCTCCCTCCCTTCCTCTGCCTTGTCCCACTTCCCTGCAGTATCCTCCTTCCACCCTGGGGCTTGGAAGCTGTGCTCAGCCTCTGCAGGAAAACTGCTTCCAGCTGTGTGCTGTGACAGGCTCTCAGCCGCTGTGCAGCTGTTCCCGGGCTCCTGCTCCCTGAACCAAGGGGATGGGTGGGGAAAGGCTGATCCATGCTGCGTACTGCCTTCTGAAGCAGATGCCTGAGCTGGGTTTGGAGCCCACCTTGTGCCTGAGAGCACTGTCCAAATTCTCCTTGAGCTCTGTCAGGTTTGGTACTGTGACCACTTCCCTGGGGAGCCTGTTCAGTGCCCAGCCACCCTCTGGGTGAGGAACTTTTTCCTAATATCCAACCTAAGCCTCCCCTAACACAGCTTCAGGCCATTCCCTCGGGTCCTGTCACTGGTTACCAGTGAGGAGATCCATGCCTGCACCTCCTCTTCCTGTCCTGAGGAAGATGTAAACCACTGTCCTCGAAGGTAGGAAGGTGCCTCCAACCCAGCTGACATCTCTCGACCTCTCCTGGCCACACCACTATTTGTGGTCACTTTTTGCTTGGTGCTTCCAAGGACATGTGTCTGCCTGGCCCAAGTTCCTGCGTGAACCCTTGTCCTTCTGTCTGATTCAGCAGTTTTTTCAATTACAGTCACAGCCACATGGGCTTGGCCACGCTCCTGCACTGCCTCGTTCCTGCTGGAAGAAGGGGAGGCAGGCAGACGTTTGCACATTCTCTAGTGATGCACAATCCCCGTCCTGTGGTCACCGGGTAACTGTAAAATTAAATCAGATCCTTGCTGTTAACCAAAAGGCATCTGCAATGAAAGGAAGTTAAATGTGGAGCTGGAGGAGTTGTTTTGCTGCTAACAACACATTACAGGACCTGCTAGGAAATCAAATTCACTGTTCTATCTCGCCCACATCCTTGTTCACCCCCAGCTTAATGTGATTTAGGATTAGGTGGGATACTTTATATTGATTGTAGGTGCAAGGACCCCTTTTTTTTTCCTGGACTTTGGCAACATTATTAAGAATGACAGAATAAAATGACCTCAAGCTGCACCACAGGGGAGGTTTAGATTAGACATTTGGAAAAATTTCTTCATAGGAAAGGGTGGTCAAACACTGGAACAGGCTGCCTAGAGAAGTGGTGGAGTCACCACTCCTGGAAGTGTTCAGAAATTGTGTGGATGTGGCACTTAGGGACATGGTTTAGTGGTGAACATGATTGTGGTGTGGGGTTGACGGTTGGACTTGATGATCTTAGAGGTTTTTTCCAAACTTAATTATTCTATGATTCTATAGAATCCACAGGATGTGCTTTAACAAGCATGAAATACATAAAATACAATTTTTTCCCTGCTTTATAATCCTTCCATGAGGTAGAGAATGGCCAGCTCCTCCCACCTTCCTATCTAGAGGCCAGGCAGGAAGCCAGAGCCAAAAAATTCTGCCTTCACCAGATTTTGGGTGCTTTCCAGGCAACACAGCACTGCTGGGTGGTTGATCTCTGGGACTGGCAAAAGTGTGACCAAAGGTCCAGACCTTCCAATCCATGACAGGGCTGAAAGTTTGGCATCTCCCCCAGAAAGGCACTTTGTCATGGTGAAATGACACAGTTGTGTGACTAAACATCTGCTGCAACGGGGACAGAAACTGCTCAGGGCCCTCTAAAGCAATGACCAACCATTTATTATGTGGGGTGAAAACACCTCATGGGTGTCCCCATCAAGCTGCTGTTCCTGGTTTTGTCTTGTTTTCCTCTAAACTTGAAGCAAGATGACCAGCATTGTCTATTTTCAACTGAAGCCCCAGGAAAATGGGGAACAAAAATCCTCGAGGTTGGAGCCAGGATGAGCTAAGGATGTAGAAGCAGCAGTTTGAAGGGAGAATATCTTTGAATAAACCAGCTGGAACAGGGAGGTGAGTTTCAGAGTTCAGGACTTTGTAAATATCTGTGTTCTCCACCTATACAGTCTAATGAAAGACCCTACCTCTTCCCAGACCCTTGGAAGTGCTTGGCAGGAGCAGAGATCAAGATAAGCCTGTTCTGTGCTAGAGATTGATTTGGTTGGTCAGAGTTAAGAAAAAAAAAAGTGGGGGAACACAATCTAAGGAATAATTTAACCTCTATTTATACTTATTTTATGGTCTGCCATGGAGCTTAATTAATGAAGTCAATAAACTCACTTTTTTTTAAGACCCAGTTACAGTGATGGTCTTGCCCAAGACCTAAGATAATTCATGAACAATTATAGATAAGAGAGAGACAGCTTTGAAATCAGTTTTACACATGAGCCAGATATTACAAAGATCAATGCAATAATTAGGTTTTTTTAAGAAATAAATATATCATACAGTTGAATTACTCCAGGGGTGCCTTTGTGTCTGAGGTTCAACCAGTGGATTCTTTTAATCAGAATTAGTTCTGGAATAGATTTTGCTGGCTATAGAGCTAAAAACGTAATCCTGGCTGGCTCATTCAGCTTTATTAAGCATTCATGACTATTTTTCAGAAGAGGATCTCTTTCTTCTCCGGACAGAAAGGCTCATCAAATACAGACAGGAGAGGAAAGGAAAGGAAATCTCAGCTCCATTGAAGCTGAAGCCAAATCTCCCATTGAATTCACTGGGGCCACAGTCTCACCTAAGCTGCATAACACACTCAAAAATGCTACTGGCCTGATAATTATACAAAACAGACCCCACATTTCTATCCTGGGAGTGGAGAGGGAGCAGAAGGAGAAGAGGGGAACCTAACACACACACACCTATCTGATCCTGTGAGGCATTTACCAGTAGCACGTACTTGGCAAAAGATCTGATGTATGAAGTGAATAAATAAAATAGTCTGTGTTTCCTTGCATCGCAATTCGTAAATGCTTTTGATGCACATAAATGATCCTAAAAGATGTACTTGCATTTCCTTTGAGGAATCCTTGAGGAATCCAAACCCATCGGTACCACGGTTGTAACTTGGAAACCTGAAAGTCATCGAATGAGGCAGACCCTGCCTAATCTGATCTGTGAAAAACCTTTGACTTGAAAGCAAGACTTTTCTAACCCTGACACTAAGGAATCTCTCAATAAATTACAGTAAACCCAGACAACGCCCCCCAACAACTGGCAAACAATCAAACCCACTATGAGTAATCACACCAGCAGCAGAAGTGATGCTGTGAAACGCTGCTCATACCCACTTCTTTTACCTTTTCACCTACTGTGTGCATCACAGTCATGCCTGAGGCAGCAGGAATTGGTTAAAGCCACCTCATTTAAATACATTAAAAAGCTAATGAGACTTGCTGGAGGGGAGATGACTCACCTAAAGGCCTGCATGCAACCAAAAAAGTGAAGCTCCTCTTTTTTCATCCACTGCTACTCCCCTTTGCTTCAAAGTTATTAAAGTCTCGAAAATGCCTAGTGTGGAGCTTTTAAAGAGTGAGACAACTGTGTGTACTTAGTGGAGATACAGGGCTGCATTGGCTTAGATATGGGTCAAATGCGTCTTTTGAAGTCTTTTTCAGGGTATGATCTCACTCCTAATGTCAGTGCAAGTCTTCAAGATCAGCAGAACCAGGTATTTTGTGTTGGTAAGGAAAGGTAGAAGCTGGAGCCCTAGAAAGGCAGAGAGCATAGGTCTGGAATAGGTTACAGGGACACTTTGCCTTTAGATGAGTATCTGGCTATTTTTCAATGTGCTTTTCACTCAGCTGGGAAAATGGGGGAAATGCTATTTGATACTCCACTTTTAAATCCTGCTTGCGAGACAGGTGTTGCTTTGAACCCACATTATGGAAGATAACTGCAAACTGGATTCCAGAGATGAATGTAAGGCAGATTAAGTCCAGACCACAATAATCCCTCTTCTCCAGCAACATCACTGACCGAGGATACTGAAGGCAAGCCAAAGTTCACACACTGGTTTATGATACTGTTAGCAAGTTTGCAGCCAAAACAAAAGTTCAGACATGGGTTGTGATGCATTTTATTTAGAAATCTATGTTCAGGCCATGATGACAAAAAACAATGAATCTCCAGCGCTTTCATCAAGGGCACGGATCCAGCTGAGTCTGTCAGGGAGCTAATTGTGGGTAGTTACCTCATGTCAGCTACTGGCCTTGGAGCACCGCAGCCCATGTTTCACACTCACTTGAGGCAGACAATGAAGTGGGACATCCTCTGACAGAAGCAATCACAGAATCATTTAGATCGGAAAAGACCTCTCAGATCATCAAGTCCAAACATTAATCTAGCATTGCCAAGCCCAACACTAAACCACGTCTCTAAGGACCACATCTACATGTTTTTGGCATACTTTCAGGGGTGGTGGGTCCACCACTTCCCTGTGCAGCCTGTTCCAGTGCCTGACCACCCTTTCAGTGAAGAATTTTTTTTCTAATAGCCAATCCAAATCTCCCTTGGTGTAATTTGAGGCTATTTCCTCTTGCCCTATCACTGGTTACCAGGGAGCAGAGCCTGACCCCCACGTGGCTGCACCCTCCTGTCAGGGAGTAGTGGAGAGTGAGACAGTCCCCCCTGAGCCTCCTTTTCTCCAGGCTGAGCCCCCCCCGCAGCTCCCTCAGCTGCTCCCTTGTGCTCCAGATCCTTCCCCAGCTTCATTGTCCCTCTTTGGACCCACTATTCTGCCCCACTTCTACCTTCACTTGCACTTCCGACCTGGAAATGTGGCCCAACTCATGTCTGCCTGTACACGGGATTGGACAATATATATCTTAACCCAAATGCGCTGCCCCAGCGCTTGTCCCAGCAAACAAGGGTGCAAAAGGCAAACAAGCAGCAACAGGCAAAGACAAGATGCTCCTGTTGGCGCTGAAGTCTCTTTTTAAGGCAGCCAGAGAACTCTGGTGTGTTTTGGCCACTGCTGGCTGCAGTGACTAATTACAAGTGTTACACAGTGCTTATTTCTCTGGAGATTTGCCATGTTTGGAGGAGCTGGCTCCAGCTCTGTTGGATTTCTCACAGGGAACCGCCTGTGCCTTTGAGGAGTCTCCCCCTTACCTCGAGCTCATGACTTCTGTTATCTGCTGGGTACGGAGGAGACACCCAGCTGTTATAATTTAGTCCCTTTGGCTTTCCCAGGTACCTGAATCCAACTCAATTGAAGTAAATGACAGCCTTATCAACTCCACAGGCTTTGAAGCAGGCTCCAGCTATGGGATTGATCCAATATGTAGATGCCAAGTCTGATTCCAGGAAGGGAAGAAAATCATCAGCTGAAATTATTTAAAGGCTTGCAGATATATCTTGGCATGCTGAATGGAAATGGAGGAATTTCTCAGGGAGAACGCTAAATAATTCTCAAAATAATTGTTAACACACACAGCACAACCCCCATCCCACCTCTGTCAGTCAGGTTAGAGTTTGCCCACTGCAGCAAAGTGTTCATGAGTTTGCATTATTTATGGTTATACTTATTATTGTTCTTGGAAAGAAAGACCAAATCAGTGGCCAGCTTCAGAAATTTAAAATAAAAATTTGCTGTCAAGGTGTGCTGGTCACTTGTGTCCATCAAACACCTGCATTCAGCTACAAAGCAATTTAGAAGGAGATTCAGGGAGTGATGTTCAGGACACAAACTGGGCCTAAATTCAAGAAATAGATCAGGCAAGCCCAAGCTCCATCATCACCCACAGCTAGAAGCACTGACATCTACCAGCATCCAAATTTGGTTGGACAGATTTCCTAAGCACTCCAGTTTAAGATCCCACACCTGAATGATCTCGGGATGTTTTAACCAGGCTCTGCTGCTCTGTTCACACCCCTCTGGAGTCAGCAGACCCATGAGCAGAGCACCCTGTGTGAAGTTTTTGGGGTAATTTCAGCAGATCTAAGACTGGCTGCCTTGGAGCAGGCAGCTCAAGGCAGGTACAAAGCTAAAGCACAGCACGGCCAAGCTAAAAGGAAAGAGACTTTATTCATTTTCTTTCATTATTAAGATAGAAACTTCAGAACAAAAACTCTGACTAAAGACAGAGGCAACTGTGAACTTAAGTGTTGTGTGAACAAACTGTACTGCAAAAAAAACCTGAGCAAACCTCCTGCAGGTACTTCTCAAATACAACCACCTCTGCCTGCTGCTTTGCACACCACAAATGCTTCCCTGCTGCAATTAATGACTGGTTAATTGCATGCATTTCAAGAAAGAAAAGTCTTTTGTGAAGGCTCAGTCCTTCTGAATTTGTCATTTAAACAATTTAAGGCAGTGTTTGAATACCTGTCTAACTCCGAAGCTGTCAAAAATACAGGACACATCAAAGAGGCTCTGCTGCAACCCTAAAAAGAAAGGAAACAATTGTAGTTGTGGTATTGGTAAACCTACAAGGGTTTCTCTGTTAATATCTCCAGCTACCACACAACCACAAGAACTGACATGATATGCCATGATTTTTCCTTTTGGGTATAACCATCCAAGCTAAAATACCCCATATGCTACAAGATTGATGCTTAATACTTCGTTCCAGATGTGTTCTGGCTTAGTTTAATATTTAACACATTTCTAGAAGAATGTAGTCTATAATTGCATTAATACTTCAGAAGAATGATGTCCTGGTGAGTATAGGGAAAGATATTCCAAGGCTGGCTGTGTCCCTACTCCTGTCAGTGATCAGTAGGACTCAGCCAGGTTACATTTAAAAAGATCTGGTAATCACTGATCTTCATGGATGGCACTGACAGAGCTACAGAGGCACAACCCTGACAGTGTCCCCCAGTAACACTCCCAAGGCTGAAGCAAAGTGACACTGCAATCTGGTAAAATTCAAACAGCAAAAGCCCCATTTAAATTTCAAATATATGCAAGCAAAATTGCATGATGCATGTTACTGGGTGTATTTAATTGCTAAATTTTGTGCTGTTAACAACAGTTTTGCCTTTTTCCCTGTGCCTTTCCAGAAGCCACAGCTCAAAAGACCCAAAGCGCAGGAGCTGGAAGTACGATGGATCCCTGAAGAAGTTCCCCAAACACTTCCACAAAAATAAACTCGTGAGAGCATATTTTTATTTTTAGAAAACCTAATTTTGATAGAAATCTCTAGTGAGATGCCTGTGGCAAATACTTGTATTAAAAGCGCTGGGAATAGCTGACAAAATTTTACTTGGTAACATCTAACCAAGTGTTGACAAGAACTCAACATGAGCTGGGTGGTGAGACCCCATCTGCAGAGCTGCCTCCAGGCCAGGGGGCCACTGTAAGAAGGACATGGCACAGTTGGAGCAGGTCCATAGGAGGCCACAAAATTGCTCCAGGGATAGGAGCACCTCCCCTATGGGGACAGGCTGGGAGAACTGGGGCTGCTCAGCCTGGAGAAGCTTTTGTGAAGACCCCACAGTGACCTTCAGGAACAGAAGGGGGCCTGCAGGGAAGCCAGAGAGGGACCCTTTGTCAGGAACCAGAGTGGCAGGACAGGGAGCAATGGCTTCAAACTGAGAATGTTTAGATTTTATGTTAAGGAGAAATTCTCCCCTGTGAGGTGGTGAGGCCCTGGTGCAGGCTGCCCAGAGAAGCTGTGGCTGCCCTATCCCTGAAGTGTCCAAGGCCAGGCTGGGCAGGGCTTGGAGCAACCTGGGATAGTGGAAGATGTCCCTGCCCATGGCAGGGGGGTTGGAAGGAGAGGATCTGTAAGGTCCCTTCCAACCCAAACCATTCTATGGTTCTTAGTACAGTCTGACTAAACAGTACTCAGATTAAGATTTTGGATGAAATTTAGGAAATTCTCAAAGAAATAGGAAACTGTGCATTCCTGCCTTTCCCTAATTCCATCCTTACCCTTCAGGACAAAGCAATGAGACAATTAAATCCTGTTGAGATGTGGTGAAAGGAGAGGAGGGGCAAATATGGAGCTTCTTTCCCATCCCATACCATGGGCAACAAAGCAGATGATTTATAAAAATTAATACTTAGAAAATTTAACAGTACATTTTCTGCTGAAATCTATGGTTCCATCAGGCCATGCAGGGCATCTTTATAAAACTTACTCCTACTCTGTTCCTGCATGGAGAGATTATGCCAGCATGACCATTAGAGCACCTGGATAAAGCTGGGAGTGTTTCTTCACACACACAAAGAAGAGCTGGGAACGTGGTATTTACTACCTGGACAACAACCATCCTGCACCGGTACTAGGTAATTCCTAGTGCTAATTAGTCATGGAAAATAAAGGCAGCAGCAGGGGGAAGGGAAGACCATAACCACAAGGGAGGGCTGGGACACGTGAAGATTCAGTTTTAGTTAAAAGATAGACATTATTACTTCATTGTTTTTTAACATTCCAGGTTTATTCAAAAGACATTATTCATTTTATTTTATGCAGGTATGTATCTTACAGGTCTTAAGACTGATAAAACACTAGGAATGATGTGATAACCCTAGCAAATGAAGACATGGCTAAAATCATACCAGAGTGATTTTTCTTTTCTTTCAATAAAATTTTGTACATTTCAATCCCATTTTTAACACTGGCCAGAGCTAGTCATACCTAGAGCATTTGGAATAGTCCATTGAAGGAACAAAACTTGACAAGATGCAAACAGCAGACTACACTTGATTTCTGCAACTGCTGGCAAAAGCTGCTGGAGAAGTATCTGCACACGTTAAAAATGTTACATCAGTGACAGAATTTTGTGCTTTAATACTTTGCTTGAAAAGTCTCTTTATCCAACATGAAGTCAGCAAATCTCTGCTGGAGCTCCTTTTCTCTCTCCTGCTGTCGCTGCACATCTTCCTTCAGACACTGTAAGGAAAATATCATTAAGGAACCAGTCAGCTTTCCACCAATCACACCCATGAAGATCATTACCAAAGTTTGTATTTTAGTTCCTCCAGAGGAAGAGCTCAAAATTAAGACAAGACAATGCTAAAATGACTTATTTTAAATATAAATGTAAAAAAACTCAGTTGATGTAAAGTATCAAGATTCACAGCAAATGTCAGGTATCTCACCCTGTTTTTGACAGCAGCTAAGATCAAATGCTTCAAAAGGAGAGACTTCAAATTGGAACCTTGCCATTTACTAAAAACAGGTGCTGTTAGTAGCCATCAAGTGATTTAATATGTTTTAACTGTTATCTTTCACTAAATCAATGAATCACTTCTGAGTTTGTAGACACATCTATCAGCATTTCTAAACCATCTTTGCAAAATCAGTTTTAAGAACTGATGTATTTTATCTTTTTTAGAGCAAGTGGTTGGGAAGCCTCTGTTCTGGAGGAAAAAAACATTACAAGAAAAATTGTGCTCAGGTGAAAACTTATTCCTTGGAAAGAAAGGCTGGCATTGCTTCAAACCTAGGACTGAGTTTTGATATAGGGTTACGTTGGTAGCTGAATAAAAAGAGAATATCCTGGAGATCCTTAAACTAAGGAAAGTGGCTGCAGGGCAGTGATTTCAGCTATACACCAGCATGTAAGTCTTCTAACTTTTAAGGAAGAAGGAGATTTTAGAAAAGTTTTACATTTACCCTAAGTTCTAATAGTAATTAAAACCAAAACAAACCAAATTAAGAGACAGATGGAACTTCTGCTGATAGGCATTGCAGAAGACTTATAAAATAAACCACATAAGGAAATAAAAAAACCCCAAAGTTAAAGAACACATTGCCAGATTAGTCCCAGCCTCTAATATGTGTATCACAGGATCTTTGATACCAAAGTAAACGGCAGATGAATCTGGTAAAAGCCAAAAGTATAATTTTAAGAGAACATTAAAAACTTGATACCAACTCAGGCTGTGAAACTCAGAGCTTGTGCCTTGTAAAAACATTTTTTCCATGAGGTGTCTGTGTCTGACCTCAGGTATTGGATTTTGGAATCTCACCTCCAGTCTCCGAGGGATCGCAGCATCCTCGTGTTTCTTCAGCTCCTCAAAGGTGCGCAGCTCCAGGTGGGCCTGCTCGATCTGGTCCCACAAATCATTCAGCTGCTTGATGAGCCCCATTGCTCGAGACTGGTAACCACCAAGGAGGATCTTCAGCTTCTTCTCCATCTTGGCAGCCCTCTTGGCTTCAGTGGTCATGTGCCCTCTGTTGATCTGCCAGAAGGAACCCAAGAGTTGCTTTAGTTAGCCAGAACTCAAAAGTCAAGAGGAAAAAAAAAAAAGTAGTAAAAATGTATCTGTGGAATTGTGTTGAGCTGATCAAGTTCTTTGATTTCTATTAAAAAAATCATACTGCACATTTTACAACAACCCAGACTTCTGGATTAAAACCTTTATAATAGTCATAATACATCACTAAAACTGTAATCCAGACAAAATCCATAAACAGAAAAGTGACATAAATTACAAAATTCTGCCAATTGGGACACAATGCCAATAACTGAAGATATTAATGCTAATATATTATAAATGTTATATAAAACATTTATAAATAGCAAAGGTAACAGAAGCCTTTGTGTATTTTTACACCTGGGGCAAAATTAAATGACCACTAAAAGCATGAAATAGCCATCAGAATTTTTAAAGCCTGGAAGAAGGCATCAAAGAAATCTTTACCACTGAATCTCAATCACAAATGGCCTAAAGATGAAGATTATATTACATTAAATATTTGGAAGAAATCCTTCCCTGTGAGGGTGGGGAGGCCCTGGCATAAGTTGCCCAGAGAAGCTGCGGCTGCCCCTGGATCCCTGGAAGTGTCCAAGGCCAGGTTGGATGGGACTTGGAGCAACCTGGGCTAGTGGAAGGTGTCCCTGCCCTATGGTCCCTTCCAGCCCAGGCCATTCTATGATCCTGTGAAACCAAGACAGAACACAGGCCTCCAGCACTGAGCACAACTGTGGAGGGGTGCAGCAGCTCACATCTCTAAACAGGGACATAAGGTTCCTTGCTGAGGCTTTCCTAATGCTACTTTCTTCCTTGAAAAAAAAAACCAACCTAAAACAAAACCCTTTTTTTCAGAAAGGATTGTGTGAACAATGCCAAGCTCAAGAAAAAAGGAATCAGACGTCTCAGATTTTGATTTTTGCCACACTTAATGACATATTAGTGCAGGACATGAAATAAAATACGAAAGTTTCTCAAGTGTTAAAATATAAAAGGCTAACTTGGAACCACAGTGTCTGAGTCACCAACCCTTGCCTCATTTCTTTAAAAATCAAAGCTTTGCTGGTGAACATTCTCACATACAAAGAAATTACCAATGATCAACCAAAAAGCAGAACCTTTTCATTGCTACAATTACCCAATATATTATATCATTTATTACCAGTGAAGCTGAACTCCTTTGGTAAGGAACTACTGCAAAGGGATCTGCCCTTCACAGTGGTAACTACAGTCAGCCAGACACCCCCAGCCATCAGTCTAACACACCAAACTACTGCAAAGTGCATTTCATCAACCTTCCAGCCCTCCAACTGTACTGAAGTACCCTCTGTTACACAGCTGCAGGCTTCTGTAACATGTCCTCCTACTCCTTAACAATTTATTCACTCATTTAGAACAGTTTTAGTTGGTGGTGCAGAGATAAACAAAGTGAATGGTCAAGGGAGCAAACTGTTAATGGGTGAGTGAAAGAGAAATTTGACTTTCTGAGCTGTCTAGTTTGCTCCTGGGGCGAGAGATGCAGACTGCTAAGCTTTTCAAACTCTGTTTGCAATGTAGACTTAAGCTATGCCCAAGGTGCTTTAAGCATACAGAAAGGCGCCTCATTTTCAATATTTATATAAATCTAGAGAAAATTAAATAAATAGATTAGGGATTTGTGAGGATACTCTCTGATGGAAAAGTATGAAAGCTTTAAATGTCTTCACTGGTAAATAATATGCTATTACTGCAACAACAAATACAGCTGTGCAGCCAATGAACTATTTTCCACCCTAAGAGTTTCTTGGATGAAAAATGTGTGTTGAGGGCCACTGACATTTAGAGATCATGGAATAGATGGATGCACAGGCAAACAGAATTTTGTTTGCAACAGAGGCCTAATGTAACAAAGTTCAATTGTCCATGTTGCTCCCAGCATTACAGACAACGTAGAGTGCGGCTGGTGTGAAATGAAACTCCCATCACAATGTCATCCTTCAGAGCAGGCTAAAAAAGACCATTTAAAGAAGTTCCAGTGTTCTGTCATTCTAAGTGAAGATCTTAGTCTTTACTGTGAGGGTGGCGAGGCCCTGGCACAGGGTGCCCAGAGAAGCTGTGGCTGTTCTATCTCTGGAAGTGTCCAAGGTCAGGCTGGATGGAGCTCTGGGCAACCTGGGAGAGTGGAAGGTGTCCCTACCCACGGCAAGGGGTTGGAAGAAGCTGAGCTTTAAGACCCCTTCAAGCCAAACCATTCTGTGATTCTATGATCTCTCAACAACCTCATTTTCTAAAGAAATGTTAAACACTGAGTACATGAGGACATAAATAACAGTTATCAGCTCTATCTCCACCATACAGAAAAGGACTGGATCAGGGCACTGTGGTCACAAGACCTGAATTACCCCCATGTTCCAAGTAGCACCAACAGCAGTGGCAGTACTGGCTTGGTCTCGCACTTTCACACTCTTCAGCTGGGATTCACTTTGCTTGGCTTTAGACACCAACACCTGACCTTGTCACAGGAGGTCTTTCTGTAATCAGGAGAGAAACTGGTAACTCCAGGGCAGGGCATGGCTCATCTGATCCAGGGCCTTGGGACAAGATTAAACACCCCACTGAAAGGCTCTTCACCGACTGTGATGGGAGCACAACCTGTTTGTACAGACACTGCTATCCAAGACCAGGTAGTTCAATCCCACCCTAAGTGTGTACTGTCTTAAGGTATTAGATATAATACAGCCTTTTTAAATTTAAAGCTTTTAACAAAGCCAGTTCGAGTCTAACACTTATTATAGTGTCAGATCCAGATTATTTAAGCACTATTGAAATTTTTAGACAATGAGAATTGGACTTAATATTTCTGAGTTCATTTGGATACTGGACTCTTAACTACTAGAGCTCCTTAGGTTATAGGCTGCTGTACTGCTTTTCTACTCAGCTCCTTGTCCATCTTGGATTATCATAGGCCTCACTGCTGTAAAAAAAAAAAAAAGTAAGAAAAGGGGGAAAAAGAAAAGTATCTAAAACCAGAAATAACAGCCCTTTCTTCCTTCTCTGCTTATGGAGAAATGTGAACACTCACCACCTTTTCCCCTCCCTCCCAACTACAAAATTTTAGGACCTACTACGAAAAGGTCAAAAGGAGGTCTCAGCTTTTGTAACAAATACTATTTATTAAAAATTGCTGACTGCTGCATTAGTGCCAACAACTGCATATAATTTCAGTTCAAGCTTCATAAAATTTTAAGGCTCAGATACCAAACTAAAAATTCCAAGCAGTTATGAAGAGGTGTGTTTAAACAGTAGTCTACATTATTTGCTTAAAGCAAAGAAATAGATTTGAGTAAAATCTGACAACCATTTCCCCCTGAACCTAACAGAAAGAGCAAAGACATTTGAAAGATTTCTCCACTTATTTATTTTGTACTGCTCCTTGGCCAGCTTTGGTTCTGCTGACTTTTATACCAGCTACAGCAAAATGAGAACAGCATGTACAGACACAGGGTAAGATGATATATGATGTTAAGGCAAGTGTGGGAGCCTCATCCCATCCCAAATCTCTGATGTAAAAGCCTTCCCTCATGACTTGTAAAGTGGTGTTCAGTTTTCAGTACTGCACTAGAGAACCAAGGAAGAGAAACCAAAACAAGCAGCAGACAAAAGAGCCAAAAGAGCAACAGACATAACCAGAGGTTTATAAAACATAATCTAGAAAAGGGAGACTGACTGGAAAACCAGGGGTTTTTTGTTTGCTTTTCTTCTGCCGAACAAAAATAGAGAAAAAGAAGAAAGACACAACACCCTGCTTTAAATATCACAAAGCTCATTGTGAAAAATTAATCTGCTCTTACGGCCCCTGAGAAAGGAAGAGTGACTTAAATTTGGGAAGGAAATTTTAGACAGGACGTTAGCTGTAAGGTTTAACTAAGGACAACGAAGGACAGGGAAGGACTCCTTATGAGAACAAACATTCACTGGGAAAAATTTAAGAAAAACCGACCCTGAAGAAGGAAGAGCTCAAGTGCCTTAAAAACTGCATTTTCAGAGTTCTCATCTCACCAGGTCTACTGAGGACACCCCTTCTCAGTTCCAAGGGCTTTTTCCCTGTACTGACTGGTTTGTTTTCCTTCCATTTAATGTGGAGCTTCTGGTAATCCCTGAACGGCATTAAGCTCTCTTGTCTTTTAATTGATCTTCCTAATCATGCTGGATGGATTAAACAAACATGGAAGAAAAACTGCTGCATGTTCAGAGCAGAGAGCCACAGTCAAAGTAAACCAACCTGTTCCGTGACCTTGGAGAATCAACATCATCACAAAGCTGCCTCACTTGTGCAGGGCAATCCTCTGCCAGCTTCAGCTACGCCGGCTGAGCAGGGTACTCTTGGAACATACATAGGACTACTCTAAATGTTACTTAACTTCCTTCCTCACCTCAGACCCACATGTGGCCCTCCCCATTTCAGTTCTGCAGGCAGGAGATGGATTAACTTAATTGGAATGGCAGCTTTGTGAGCTTGGCTCGTGCTGGCTCAGCTGCAGTGGCTGGGGCGAGAGCGCGCTCAGCTTGACAGCAGCTCGTACTCCAGGCCAGACATTTCCAAGCACCCCAGGCACAACGAGGACCCCAACACTACAGAATCCTCTGGCCATGCTGGGGTCACCTGCCTTTACAAGCTTATGGTGCACTCAACAATTACCTGTTTTTTAAAAAAAAAGTCATTAACTTCTCTACTTAAAAATACCTTTTCAGTTCCAAGCTCTTGGACAGAATTCTCCATTTTTGGCTTGACACTGTTCCATCTGTCTAGAGTTTGACCAGGCAAAATTCTCCATAGAGCCCTGCCTTAGTTACCCTTAATTTAGTAAAAGATTAGTCAACTCTGCTAGAAACTGAGGCTTGGAGTTAGTATCAAACCAAAATTGCATGTCCAGTGTAGAAAAATTTGGCCTCAATCTATTAAACATTAGCTCAGCTCATCGACTGAAACCACTCCATGGGCTTGACACAATTTCACATTTCTGCAGTGACACTGAAGATCACAGAACCAGAGAATGGGTTGTTGGGTTGTTTGGAAGGGACCTGAAAGATCAAGATTCCAACTGTTCAGCCATGGGCAGGGACACCTTCCACTAGACCAGGTTGCTCCAAGCCCACATCCAAGCCCAATCTGGCCTCACCAGAAAGGTGCTTTACTTAATGTATGAGAGAGAATGAGGATCATGAAAAGGTGTTGATCAGGATCAGAGTAGGCAAAGAGGGACTGAACATGTGGCTGTTAAGACATGAAAAAGCAAGAAATGAATTCTAGTTGACTGGGTTCACACAAAGTTTTTCACTTAAAAAAAATCCTCAATTTAAGGCACTGCTGGCAAGCAACCACAACTTCACAACTGAAACTAGACCAGCTGCCTTTTCCCAGTTTAACAGGGAAGCCCCAGGTAAACTCCTATATTGTACTTAGCCATGTGGATCATTATAGCATTATGACTTACTGATATCTGAAGAATGCTATTCTCTCTACTCACAGACAAATCTAATGACCCAAGAGCATGCTCCCCCTGAAGTATATGCCAGAAATTATAATGACTTATCTTCAAACATCATAACATGAGGTGGTGTGACTGTTGAGTAAAGACAACACAGTATATGAAAAGCAAGTGTTGCCACAGAAGTTCACAGCATCCAACTACCTAAAACTAGAATAATCTAGAAAAGTTACTGTGTAAGCCAGCAGTCACTGCTGATCTACAGCAATGACATTAAAGTCCACTTTAAACATTTTTATTTGGGAACTGCTTCTAAGACCAGCAATTTTATGAGTGATACCCACATATGATCTCTACAAAGAAAGGAGATTGTACTGTCAGCCTCTTCTCCCAGGTAACAAGTGACAGGATGAAAGGACATGGCTTCAGATTGCATCAGGGTAGTTTACACTGGATATTAGGAAAAAAAATTGTTATGGAAAGGATTGCCAAGCATTGGAACAGGCTGCACAGGGAAGTGGTAAGGTCACCATCCCTGAAAGTGTTCAAAAAATGTGTGGCTATGGCACTTGAGGACATGGTTTAGAGGTGAACAAGGTGGTGGTATAAGGTTGATGACCTTAGAGGTCTTTTCCAATCTTAATGATTCTATGATCCCATCTCAATTACAGCAGAAACATGTCTAGAAGAGCAGTTTATGATGAAAAACTGATTATTTTTACTAAACTTTTTGGGAAACTCTCTACCACTCACTGGGAAAGAAAAACCTTGCATTAAGATCACACACAGCAACACCCACCCAATGCCAGGAGCTTTGATTAACCATAAGCAAACACAGGTTACTGCTGTGTCTGGTGAGGTCACAGGGCATCCAGCAGAGTGTAATTACCTTCAAACACTGCCCCTGAACACCCACAGTGCCTGCACCAGCCTCTTCCAGAGGCTGACAATGTTGTGGAAGCCCAGGCAATAAAGGAGCTGGCAAAGAGCCTGGTTTGCTCTCAATCCCAGCAGAAGCCCCACAGTGATCCTGCAGCAGTCAATTCTGAACAGTGAGGGAGTGCAAAGGCCTTTGCAATGAGAGCTTTGTCAATGCTGAACTTTATTTCTAAGCATGCTAAGTTACCAGATTCTGAACAATTTGACAGTGAAGACTCCTGATAACTTTCTGCTGTGATCCTCTGCCAACTATATTCCCAACAGATCTTATTAAAAAAAGTGTATTCCACAAAGGCAAGACATTAGCACAAAATAACATGTGACCATAAAAGCAACGTGACTCAGGATTTCTTCACCATATTTTAGTTTTGTGAGTAATTTCTCTATTCCTAGTCCTAAATAATCTCTTATTTTCTCCAGGTGCTTTCTTAGTACCAGCACACCTGAAAATGCAAAAGAAACCACAAACTTTAGAAGCACATAAACTAGAGAGAAATTCAAATACAATCTCCAATAAACTAAGTGATACACACTGCAGCAGAGTGTACCGTGTAACCCATGAAACTCCAGCTAAACAAGTTGTTTTTAATCTGAACTAATTTGGAGGACTTGGGCTGCAATCAAAAGCAAAAATCAACACTTTGGTAAATCACCACCCTGATGTATCTTGGATACTGCAAAAATTAGATAATTTACTATATTTTGCATATACAGTTTATCTTGAACATTTCCTCTATAGGCTTCCAATAGTGTTTATAATTTAGTATCAACTGAAATGATAATGTTAACTACCACAATGTTAGCAAAAGTATTTGTATTCTGCAAGCCAACTTGCCCAGTCACCCAAGACAATTAACCATCTTCAAAGGAAAAGTAAAGATGACAGGAAGTTTCTATGTTGTGAACTACAAAGGGAAGCAACTAGGTTGTTAAATAGATGCCTATACTGTCTCATTTAATCTTATAATGAAATAAATAAACCTAGTTAACATATGTTAGTAGGAATGCTTTTCTTTATAAATATATTGTTTGGAAGAGAAAGGAGCAAAAGATATTGCAGAGAACTGAAGCAGTTACTGAACACCACTGCACACATCAGAAAACTCCAATTTCTGAAATCACTTGCTCTGCAGAGTAGCCTAGCCTTGAAAAAATATTCTGGATTTCTAGAAACTATTGGAAAGATCAGAAAATTCCACAGATCTAGAGGTGTACCACAGACACATACTGAGGTCACAGGGATTCACTCGCATGGACCTCAAATTCCCTATCTGTAATGCAAGAAAGTTCACATACTAATCTTGTAGCACTCCTAAACCACATTAAGCAACACATTCAAAGAATCCAAACCCCTCGAAACAAAGAAATGAAAAGTATTATTAATACACAGCAGTACACTCCAACATCAGAACTACAGCTGAGCTGTGCATTACTGATGATGCCTGGACAGGATACCCAGCCAAACAGAAGCTCTCCACAACGGCTCCACTTTGCCTCCTCAAGTTCATCAATAACAGCACAAATCTGTTTGTGATATCAGCATCCATTTGAGAAAGATAAATGTCATGTCAACATAGGCTGCCATGACTAAACCACTCAGAAAGTGAGAACAGGACAATTAGAGGAAAATGACTGTGTGTCCACACCATCAATCCAGCCAGGAATCTCTGAGCGACAAAGACAGACTCAGAAATAGCTTGATTTTTTTGCACAGGATCTGCAGCGTGTCAGCAGTCCCATATGGAACTATAGACAGTGGCTTCCCCATGTGCAGCTGTGCCAGACATCACTACACTCTCGTGGGTTTTTCACTAATGATCTTAGTGCACTATAAAGGGGAAGAAGCAGCCCCCAAAACTGACCAACATAAGTTGCTGTTGCTGGCAAACTCTGTTTTACAGTTTCTACTCTTCTCTTAAAGAAAGTTAAGAGTACAAGCAAGTGTCTTGGGATACTGAAAGCTGAGCTAATATCCCTGCTTTTCATTAAGCTTGTCTGATACTTCCCATTAAAATATCTGTTTCAACTCGTATTGCTTTCAGACAATTTTCCTTGGAAAAACATTAAAATGAAGGTGGGTTTTTTTCATTGCTGAGAATGGGTTAGGAAAAAAAATCAGTGCTTTTTTCATTGCATATTCACTTGTTCATTAAACTGCTATGCTTTTTATTTGTTGTTTTAAAAATGATTCAGCAGGTGACCCATGCTTAAAAAACCTGTACATGTAGATCTTGCTTTTAGGAAGGACCTTTTAGGGTCAGGCCACAGAGCTGTACTAAACTGCATTTTGCACACACTTGGGAGAGATTTTCAGGTCAAATTTAACTTTGCACAGAGTCCACGTGCACTCAACAACAGTGAGTTGTGAGAGGCAGCACAGTGCTCGCTGCACCTGCAGTCATGGGGCTCTGCTGACCCCGGCGCCTGCCTGGACTGAGGGGTGGTATTTCGGAACACAGGAAAATGGGAGAGCAGGATTGTGTGTGGAAGTGCACCAAGCCATCAGCCTCATCCAGCAGCACTCTGAGGTCCCAGGGTATGTAGCTGTATTAGCCAGAGTCTCATAGCTGCAGTGACTGATCACAGCACAGAATGGGTCAGGTTGGAAGGCATCACAGTGGCTCATCTGGTCCCTCCTCCCTGCTCAAACAGAATAACCCAGAGCACAGGATTGTGTCCAGACAGTTCTGGAATATCTCCAGTGAGGGAGACTCCACAGCCTCTCTGGGCAATCTGTTCAGGGCTCAGTCACTGCCCAGGACAGAAGTTCTGCCTCATGTCCGGGTGGAACTTGCTGGGCATCAGTTCCTGCCCGTTCCTCTGGTGCCATTGCTGGGCCCCACGGAGCAGAGCCTGGGCCCTGCCCTGAGCCCTCCCTGCAGACAGGAACAGACAGGGATGAGGGCCCCTCTCAGCTGTGTCTCCTCTCGAGGCTGAACAGCCCCAGCTCCCTCAGCCTTTCCTCAGGGAGATGCTCCAGTCCCTCCATCATCTTTGCCACCCAGCACTGGACCCGCTCCAGGAGCTCCATGCCTCTCTTGTCCTGAGGAGCCCAGAACTGGACATGGCACTCCAGATGTGCCTCAGCAGGGCTGAGAAGAGGGGCAGGATCATCTTCCTCAGCCTGATGGGACACAGCTAACAGGATTTTGTTTGGTGTCTTTCACAGAGTCCCATGCAATGTTGGCAGCAAATGAAACCCAATTTTTTTTTTTTGGCAAGACCTCTGATTCACATTTTGCTTTCTGGGTGACTGTCTTGTGACTGCAGAGCAACGAGTGCTTAGAAAAAACACACACGAGTTTGATGAATGATAAACTCGACCTTATTTTGCTTCAGTATCCTTAATAAGCATTCCACCACCAACTACTCATTCAAATATTGGGAAGAGAAGGACAGAAATCAACAGCACAAGAAAGCCCACACAGAAGTAACCAATTTAGACTGCAGAAACAGTGCACGGGATAAAGGCACAGGGCCACACACCAAACAATTAAGAGAAAACAAAATATTCAAGAGCTACTCATTAAGCAAGTACCATCCACCCTGTGCAGTAAATGAGTCTGTGGAAAAACTAGGCTGTAATCATGAAATTAAAGACTGTCTCAAAAAGCATATGCATAGGCAAATTAAGGCTGTTCGTGCATTCCCTAACTTGGACTGTTTGACTTTGCAACTTTAATAATGCCCTTCTAATGTCGTTTTGGGCCTAAGATATTTAAATTTCAAAAGCATTTGTACACAAATTAGGTGCAGCCCTCCGACTGCTGGCATACTGCCCGCCGGGCCCTGCTGCCATGCAGGGCCAGGCTGCTGCTGAGCTCCCACCCGGGTTTGGGAAAGCAGATCAAGTGAGAGCTTGTCAGGCAGAGCTGGACAGGGCAATGGTGCTCTCTGCTGGGTGAGCAGCAGCACGACAAGGGCTCTGCAGCTCATACTCAACCCTTACTACCAGACTACACGCAGGTGAACTGCTCCCAGCCCAAGAGCTTGGCTAACAACTGCAGGATCTGTACCTGGACAACGCTCTTGACTGACAGACTCTACAAAACACACACTCACGTTGTATTTCATGTATAAGAACCAAATGAAATTCAGCCTCTCTGGCCTCTCATGCTATTTCTGGGGTAGCAGCTGTTTGGGGAGGTTTACTTCTAGCAACAGTAGCTATGTTGATGTCAAATACAGAAAAACTTTACCAAAAAAGTTTCCTTTTACCATGGAAAAAAATAATCTGATACCTGCATAATTTAGAGAGACTTTTAGGCTAAAATGGTACTTTAAAAAACATTTAATGACTTACTGCAAGTCAAAAAAAACATATTCTGTGGGAAGAAACCATTTCAAACAAGCTTACATGTTATCATGAATATTGTCTGTTTTTGGGCTTTTCTATGGGTTTTTTTTTTTTTGGGTGAAAATCTAGAGGTGACTGGGCAAGGGAAATCAGGGTCAAAGGGTCTGATAAAGTGGAATAGGAGCACAAACATCCATTGTTCTTATTTGCAGGGAATCACTGAAATTGGCAGAAGATGCCAGCCTGGCAGGAATTCAGGACTATCTAAACCTTCATGTATGTAATAGTCAGTCAGAAACCAAATCTTAAGTTGGAAAGAGAACTTGAGAGGAGCTTTGGGACAGAGATGGTTCTTTTAAGTATCTTTCTCTGAAGTTTCTCCTCATACTGGCCACAATCAAGGACAACGTACAATATGAGAAAGATGTGATCCACTCACAGCAGAGATTAGGAAAACAACAAAAAATCCACATGCAATTAAGAGACAGCAGAACTTGACCTTCTCTCCAGCTGAGAATAAAGTGGATGAACTGTGTCCCAGCTAATAGTGCAGAAACTGTATGTGGGAGTACTCTGTGTGGGGATATTTTGAGGAGGAAGATGAGAGAAGTTGGTTTAAGTGTCTCAAAAAAAAAAATGAACTCCCTAGAATTCTTAACAACCTTTTCAAATTAATCCCTTCAAAAGACTTGACTGAACTCCTACAGAGAAAAAAACCCAAAACACAAGGAAACTCAAGAAATAAGGAGGTGCAGAAGGCAGAAAAAAGTGACACTGACCTCAAGTCTCTTTTCAAGTGACTCTATCCTGTCCTTTTTGCTGGCCAAGTTAGCCCTTGTGTAGCGGCTCTGTCCAGGCAGGTACAACACTTGGCTGTAACATTCTTCCCACACCTGGTTATAAGCTTCACTTGACAGTTCCCCATGCCCCATTCCTTGCTTTACCACCTCCATCTCTTGTGCCAGTAGATCCTGTGCCTGTTGGAAAAGATGAGAGAAACTGCAGTTACAATACACAGGATACAAGGAAATTCCTCTTCTTTTCAAACCTTCAGTGTGCAATTCATGGCGGCAGCTTTTCAAACTCAAAGCTCACCATCAGGTCAAGCTAACTATGAAATCGAACACAGATGCTGTGGATTATAAATGAAACCCAGGCTAGATAGAAGGCTCTTCACAGCACAACTATCCCCCATTTTATATAATTTGGCCAAACTTGACATCACTCTGGCATGGCTAATGAAAGCTGTGGCACAGCAAGATACTTCTTGCAGCAGAAGAACAGAGATAAAAGCAGGGACCTTGAGGGGAGGGAGAACTGTACAGACAGAAGCAGCTGTTCTATGAAACAAAAATCACTTTTCATTTCCTTTTGCTTGCCCTTCCCCACACAACCTGGAAAGTCAAGTCTAAACATTCCCGGGTGAGCTGCATAAGCTCCGCTGTAGGAAATACAACTCTGGCTGTAAGTAACACGTTCTGTGGCTGAAGAGCTGGTGAGATATGAGCACTCTGCTGCTTCCAGTTTAGTTTACAAAGTTTACAAAGAACTGGAAAGATACTTGTTGTTCTCACAACTCTTAATATTTCTGACAAAGAGCGTGGCTTGTAAAATTACAGGCACCCAGGTCCTTCCAATTTTATTAATAACTAAAAAAGTAAAATGTCTTTGCCAATCTGGACTTCATTGGTTATAAGAACATGTCCATGTCCTCTCTTTCAACAGGAGATACAGGTGCAGCACAAATTTCCCTATGAGCAGTAGGTATCTTACTGTGAGCAGATGTTATGTTTTGTAACTGCACACTGACCAGGTAGAAATTCAGGTATCACCAGATTAGATGATTCCACAGATACTGGGGAAAGGAAAATTAATTACCTGTCCTTGATGGTCAAGACAGATAAAACAGGAGTAACCCAACCACATGTGACAAAGCTAAATCTTATACATTTCAATTAGCCGAGATTAGTACACTGTGAAGAACTACTTGAGGCTATTTAGCTGTGACACCAGAAGTGTTCCCCAGCTCCAGGAGTTCAGCACACCATGCCCAGCACCACTGCTATCACTGCTAATCCTTCCCAAAAGAGAACTACACATCAGGAAAAGAAAGGAGTATTTTATGAAACGGTTTTAGGAGAAGATGTTCTAAAAACAAATGAAGTAAAGCAAAATAAACAAGCCCCAGATGAGATCACAGATACAGGAAAACTTCCTGGTTTGAACTGGATTTTAGACAAAGAGGGAATACTGTGCTGAATGTTAGTGAATAAGCAGGAGCAGGGATGCAAAAAAACTTCTGCCTATCAGTTAGGAGACAAAACTTCCAGGGATTCTGAAGAAAGTTTCCAGACAAAAACTACTGGACCGTGTAATAGTCTCTAAGGGAAGTGATAGCAAACCTGATTCTCACTGTACTTCAAAACAACCAGAGAAAGCACTCAGAGAACATTCCTAAGGGAACAATCTGACACTGGCAGGGCAGTGAAATTCATGATCTAACTCTATTTTCCATCTTTAACTTCTGGTAAGAAATCTTTAAGTATAATTTTTCATTTAACAACAAATTGGAAGTACATACTGTTCAGTGTTTCTCCTTTTAGGCTCTCTATTCACTGGTCAGATATGGTCAAGGACATGGATTTTAGATCTGCTTGTGTATCTTTAGAGTCACCTTAAAGGAATATGGGACTTAGGTGTAGAGATACAACAGGTATTGTCAGAGGACAAGTCTAGAGAAACAGACAACCTGGTAGCATGTGATTTTGTCCTTTTCTCTCATTTTTATTTCTGTAGGCATTTGGTCAAAGGTTACTGGCACAGCTTCACAGGTGAAGCTCTTTGAAAGAGCTAAACCACAGAATTGCCTATCTGTTGCTTGGCAGCAAAAGGCAACATCTGTAGCTGCTTAAATAAATGAACATCCTGAACTGGAACCCTGGTCCAGGGCTGCTGTTTAACTTGGGATTACAATGCAAAACAGGACACGGTGCCCAGGCTGCCCACTCACTGCAGCCAGCCACGACCCAATCTGCCTGTTCAGCACTTCTGGACCAAGTATGGCTGTAAGATCAGCTGCCACAGCCCAGCAGGCTCTGCACCAGCACAGATCACCTGGATCAAGCTTGTCAAGCATAATTAAACAACGTGATTTGCTGCTCCATGTCATAAACTGACTACCACTGTCCTATTTAGTCTGCACGGCTTTGAGGAAAATGTTTCATAATTCTGGACTAAGGAAATTCAGGTGAGTATCACACCTGGTTAATGCCTCAATGATTTAGCAACAATTTACAGAAATAGTGAAGCAGAATTTGGTAACTGTTGGGGTATTATTGCTCTTACCCTTATTTAAAACTATAAGCAACGACAACACATTCAAATTTGTATGCAAATGACAATATCTATGGGCAAATACAGAATCCTCATCATTCTGCTGAGTGCCCAGATTAACATCAGCTCATAGAAAGGAGAATGTGAATGTAAATCATCCTTACTTATTAACTTATCCTTAATGCTTGGCAGTGCTGAGTTAATGATCAAACCTGATTATCTTAGAGGTCTTTTTTCAACCTCAACAACTCTATGATTACAGATCTTCATACAACCCTCTGGAGACCTCCCAACTGAATTCTGTGCAGGCTTGGACCCACCTTCATTCCCCAAGATTACAGAACCATGGTTTAAGGAGACTTTAGGTCTTCTCAGGCTACACAATTCTCACCTTCTTGAGATCCTCTTTGGAGAACTTCTCATAAGGATTTTGTTCCAAGTAAGCCATATGCTCTGCATTGTTGCTTCCAAATCCTGGGCCTTTCCCTTTCTTACCAGTAAACTGTTCTCCAAATGGATGGTGTAAAAGATCAAAATGAAGCATCGTGATCATCTCTTTCTTTATGAGTTCTTCACTTTTCTGCAAGTCTGTTAGAGGTGGTTCCACATTTAAGGGTCTCAGTATTGTTTCATTAACCTGCCCAGGAATAAAAAGACATTTGTAAATATCATATACACCAAAGACAGTATTAAGTTAATCGATCTCCTCAAAAGTATGAATTTTATGTATCAGCTAAACCCCGCAGAACAGGTGCCAAAATCCCTTGTGGTGTGACACATGCAGCAATCTCAGCATTTGTGCAGATGAAATACCTCATGACAACTTTGCTGGGGAAGTTTCCTGTAAATCAGCATAGTCAAACAAAGATTTCACTCTCTCATGATCTCCTTAGACTCTATTTCCTCCTATAATGGTTAAAGCCTTTATTTTTGATTTTTGTTCTTTAACAATGAATTTCGTTTCTGCTTACTTCTGAGGGCCGTGGTAGATTCTTCTGCACAGCTTTGTGCATTCTCTTCAGTTCTTTGGCACGCTCCGCTTCTCGGAGAGCCTAAACAAACAAGGCAAGTGTTACTCCAGCCACTGTAACACAATCAGATGCTGCCTAGGAATGTAGATGATATAAAAACTAACTGATTATTGCAGTAAAGATTCCTCCCAGTATAAAGACTTCATGTTACTAAGCCAGAGCTAAGTAATGTGATGACAACATAATTTACTGCCTCTAAAGTGCATGGGAAGAGCACAGCAGGCTAAGAGAAGAGAGAACTTCGAAAGCCATTTCCAGGCATCAAATTCTCCTTCAGTCTCAACCCCAGCTATCATTCTTTACACATTTCTCCACATGTGACAACTGCTCTAACTCTTCAGATATCAAATCCATCAGGAAAAGAAAGACTCTTAAATTAGCAGCCAAGATTCTATTTGTCATCTTCAATGACTTGAAGTACCTGTATCACTAAAACAATACTTGTGAAAGTGTAAAAACACGAGAGTCCTCTTTACAATACACTTTTAAACAATAAATAACATGAAAAGCCAGTATTGTCAGGAACTTCAGGAACACTGACCAATGTCTTCCATGTTCTAATCCCAGCATGTCACATCTTCACTGGGAGGCAGGATGCTCTTTTCTTGTACAACTCAAATTCTTTCCTCTATTCTAAACACATATATTACTTGTATTTGTTCAGACTTTTTATTAGGGTAAGTATGCACAAGACATACATGTACAGAACATGTGCCTCCCCAAATGAGACACACTAGGAATCAAATTCTGGGAAATGCTTTTCCCATTTAAAGATAGCAAAGCACTGGATTTTTAAAAATATTTTGTTCACTTGTCAAAGCACAGCTATTGGCAAAAACTTCTCTGGACTCAAAAACCCCATTTATTTTTATAAAAAACATTTATATTTATGTAAGGTATATAACAAAATGAGATTTGCAACACAAGACTTAGGATAAGCAATAAATAGAAAAGGGACTGTTATTAAAAAGACTTAAAGTGTCTCTGGTTACTGTCCAGTACAGCCATTTAACTGGCAGAATTTAGGATTGTACTTTATCCACCCTTCCTTAATTCTAAACCAAAACAAAACAGGGACCCCACTTACAACTTGGCTGTCTGGGTAATCCTCTGGTACCAGCCAAGGGTACCAATTCCCCACAGGGCAGATTTTTATCTGTGTGCTACCTGCCTGAATTTGTATATACCTGTCTAACCTTTCACAAACAGCAACTTTTAACCTTGAGAGAATAACCTGAAACTGAAAAAAAAGCACAATTCTCACGTGCTTAAAATCACGCATGTGCCACTGTAGAAAAAAGCTTTGAATTATATTTTTATCTTCTGAGGGACAAACGCAGGAGGTAGGACACAGACACTCTTAAGGACTTCATGGCAGAAAATTATGTGATATGTAACATCAGCAAATTAAGAAAATGATTTAGAGAGAAAACTGATTTGGCCTCTGTGTGTATACTCTGAGAGCAGCAAAGAAAACCAGCACATTTTACTTTGTGATGCTGTAGAAGAAGCTGTACCACTTCCATTAAACAGGTGTGGAACGATGAGAACCATACAAGGAATGCATTTTATTTTGAACACATCTCACACACTGACCTGCTTGCGGGCTTCTACATCAGCAGCATCTTCTACAAAGGTTTCATCAACTTCATGTTCTTCAAGTTCTTTTTCTGCGTTTTCAGGCAGAACAATCTCAAAGTCGTTCTTTGGAGCAGGGAGGGCCATGAGCCCCATGCGCAGGTGCTCCCGAGACTCCCTCTCCTGTGGGAAGAGCAGTGAGATGTGATGCTTCTGGATTCACACTGAATGCAGTGCAATACCCTGACTGCAACACAACCAAACTCCATTCATCTGCATTAACAGACAGGAACAACACACTAACTATCCCCTGGCCACCTCAGTCTGCTGCAAAGCCAGAAAGCACCAGATCTGCAAACCAGTGGAGTCCACCAGGAATTTGAAGCCCCAGTTTCCCTTCTAGCAGCAAAAAGTCATTTTACTATAAAAAGGCTAAGACAGAACCAAAGTATAAGTACATCAAATAAACCTTCTCCTTCAAGCTAAGAGGAGCTCTGGAATTTTGAACTTGAAGAGTTATTTTTGTGAGAACACACCAAACACTCGGAGTGGATATCCTTAGCTAGGCCAAAAAAACCACCCTGTCAATAGCTCAGGTGAGAGATATTCAAAGCCACAGTCGAGGCTGCAGAACAGCCACATGAAAGGAGCTCCTAAGGTGCTACCTATTAGGTATCTGCCCTTTTATACCATGTCTAATTGGCAGGGTCCATCTGGCTGATCTCCAAGAATGGAAACATCTGTTGCCAAAGGTGATGAAAGAGTCTGGATGGGACTCAGATTTCTGGACATCTCAAACCCAAGTGCTCCTAATGGCAAAAATTACACTCCTTTAGCTCGGTGTTGTCAACACAACAGACTAATGAAAAGGTCCCGTAGGTAAATCAGGAAGCCAAGATGACGAGGGATTTGAGGATTGTGTAGGATTGCAAGAAAAATGAATCTTTGCTCAAGATGCATTCCCTGCTCAGCTTCAAAGATAGAAACAGGATGGAAACTTAACTATGTCTTCTCTGACAAACAGTTCTAGACTGTGTTTACTGAGCGTACTGAAAACCATTATAAGGGGCAAGATTTCTGCTCTTTTAAAGACAGACTGTGTTTTATGGTGTGATGAGGACAGACCTGTCGGCAGGTGGAAGAAATAACATCTGTTTTTATTATAAAATAAAATTCTTTTCAACAGATGAGAATTAAAACCCCTGAAAATTGAGCACTGATTTCCACTTCTTAAATACTGCTTACCATTTGTTTTGCATAGGATGGGTCACTGTAATCTGCCATTCCCTCTTCTGGGTTGATGTTCAGTTTATCCCGCAGTGGAGTTCTCCCAGGAGTTGTGCCAAGTGCAGGTTTGGGAGTCAGTCCTCCTCGAGGAGTTAAGCTCTCTGATCCCTGAGAGGGTGTTCTAGTGAAGTGCAGTCAGCCATTAGTTTTTTACTAAAGAGCTCTACTTTAAAAAGTCTGAATACTGGGAAAATTTACATAAACACAGTCTATACATTCAATCTAGAATTTTTTCTTCGGAGACAGTGAAACTGTAAAGTGCAACTACAAGAATCCTAAAAATAAATTGTTTAAGCCTGTCAAGGTGTAACCAAGGTCCTGTCAAGCTGAAATCTAAGCACATCATCATTTTAACAGAAGCTTCAGGACTCCACCAACACAAACTCCCACTGCTGCTTTTGAGAGAAGAGCTTATCCAGTCCCAGGCATTATTCTGGGATACAGTAATCAGGACTGAATTGTAAGCTCTGATTTCCCCACCACGTGGGCAAGTCATTCACTCTGCAATCATCTGGCTCAACAGCTGTCCCACCTTGCAACTGAGTGAATCATCCTGAAAATGCCTCTTTGCTTTCACTGACTATTCAAGAAGTAATTACATTACAATAATTATCTTTAAGCACCTGTGGTTGGCAAGATAGATTAAGTCTTAGATGTGGTGGGCCTCAGTTGCTTCTCCTCTGGGAAGGAATATTGTTCTCTATCCCAATAACCTACTACATGAATGAGGTGCTACTTCACAGATTGATTAATTTTTCCCTCTGCTCAAGGATTTTCCCACTGATAGAGTATTTCTGCAAGCAAGTCAAACTGATAGACAGGTACTGCATTTACATGTATGAATCTGACCTTCAGAAGCTAAAAAAACATCACAAACAAAAATCTCAAATGACAAAATTAGAGCATCTCTACTGTTTAAAATATAAAACAACCCAAATCAACAGCCAGATCACTCCAGGCCAGATTCTACATTCATTTTGCACCACAGTGACTCCAACAGATCTTCAAAAAAAAGCATGCATTGCTGGTTAAAATTTAAAAGATTAAAATATTTTAATTAAAAGAGCAAGACTTTTGCACACAGCTTCTAAACAAAATAAATCTCCTTTGGAAAAGCTGCCAAAAAGGTCCTTTTTATTTCATTCTCCACTTTTCCTACTAGCATGACACAAGTAAAATTAGAAGCTAAGTGGAAAAACCTGACACACAAAACGTACCAATTGTAACATGTTTTAGCTGTATGGTGTTTGGCATTTGTGGGAAATATATTTGTTCACTGTAAGAGTTAAACCAGCAATTCTGTACTGTTTAGATTGGCAATATAAGAAATATTTAATTTTGGACATATATGGCTTATAAAATATTTACTCCAGCTTTTCCAAAATTTAGTGTGGGTTTGGCTACGAGACCTCCCACATCTTCGACTCCAAGGTAATACTTTGGAAAGGCCAGGATCCACATACAGAATGACACTGCAGCTTACTATTTATATTCCTGCATTACTCCAGAATAATTTATATTGCTCCAGACCACAGAAGGCCACATTTTGGATCAAAACTCCAGTGAGCCATACACTGTATGAATACAGATGAAGAGGACATGGCTGAACCTTCTAAAGACACAGAGAAATTTGTACAACAAGGGCTTGAAATAAAAGTGAGTTAAAATTTGTTTTGAACTCTAATCATGAGATACTTCACACATTAAAATCTGCTCTGTCCACCCACCTCCAAACAGATACATGCCCACCCAGGCACCCATCAGAAAAGGAGTCTGTTTACCTGAAAGGTGTGGAAAGCACAGTATTTGGAGTCTGAACAACCTGTTTCTGTGGTGTTACCCCTGAAAAGTCACTTTCATGCAAGGGAGTATTAAGACCTCCTTTCAGGGGAGTATCCACATTTGTGAGAGCCATCAGATTCTGGGCCTCCTGTGTAACAAAAACAAGCAGTGCTTCACCAAGACATTCACAGTCAGTTTAACAAATCCAGTGGCAGTAATAACAGCTGAAGAGTTATTTGAATATCAGTTTGTGGAAAGTGTTTAAATTTTCTTATATTTAACACCCATACACTGGTATTATTAGACCCTACTGTGCCACTGAAAGGCATTTCAATCTTCATTTTCAGTAAAATATGTTATAAACTGGCATTGCAAAAATGAGTTACTTACCGTTTCAACTTCTTTCAGTTTGCCAGACTCCATAAATCTGCAAGATTTGTTAGTGACTGAACATCCAAGTAATCCTAAGAATCCTGATTTTAAGGGGGAAGAGCACACTTGAACTCTGAAACCCGAATTTGATGAAGTTTAGCCAAACTGCACGTCAAAGAGAATGTTCCCGAAGAGATGGTCACTATCCAGATCTTTGGTCCATGACTCAATTGGGGCTTTTATGAATAGCCCCCTTTTTTATTTCATTTTTCCTTATTACAGTGAAGAATTAAGTCTCTCTGAAAATGAGCTAATTATACTACTGCAAATAGCAGTTTTATTCCCAGAAGATCACTAATCCACCTCGAGAACTCTGTATATGCCTAGTATCATGACACTTAAAATGTCAGAGTACTCCATTTGAAGGTGAGCCTGACCATTCCTGCAAACACTGCACAGACTTAGGTCATGATCTGCAGAACCAGGAACTCTTTTAAACTCTTACCATGGAGCTGCTGAAATAACAGCTCATTGTCAACTCAGAGGGTTGGGGTTTTTTTTGTTTTGGAGTGGAATTTTTGGGGTCTTGTTTTGTCCTACACACTAGCTGCACTGATTTAATTTACCCATTTCCAGATACTCAGTAAAATACTACTCAACATTACCAGTCTTTGGAAAAATCCAGGCAATCAGAAGTTGCAAAGGCAGGTTTTGAATAACCTAAGTCTTAAGCCAATAAAGTGCTAGGAAAATATTCCTGCATTGTTGCAGTTAATTGCTACTTGTTAACTGAACTAAAAGATGGACAACATAAACTGTTTTAAGGAGATGAACTCATACATCTTCAACACTGAGAGACACCCAAGAGAAGGGGAAATTATACAAGACACCAGGAGAACTGGCTAAAAACTTCACATGATATATGATTAAAGGAAAAAGAATCGGAATGTTTTGAAACATAGTGACAATTGATCAAATAGAAACAGATCTGCTTCTATGCCCTTTGGTGTCTCCTGAACATTGGAATTGCTTCAAATCCCAGTATTGCACATAATCTAAGGAGTGTTTCTCTGGTATTTACACCTTCTACTCAGTTGACCCCTGCCCCAAAACTTAAAACCCATTCTGTACATTTATACTCTACCTGCAGGATCCTGTCCTGGGCTGCTGGAGTTTTGGGAGTCCTTAGTGCTATGCTGTTGTTGGTTACATTATACTCAGAGAGAAGAGTGCTGGAAGCTGAGTTTGTGATTCCAGATTCCTCAGCAGTCTGCCGTGCAATCTCACTTGCCTGGCCGACTTTTACAACTTCTTCAAGTTCTGTATCAGATATCTGTAAAAGACAAAACACCAAGGCACAGTAAGATCCAATACAACCACAAGATCCACTCGATAGAACAGAAAGCACTGTTTGGTATTGGCCTTATAAGTTGCTTATTATCAATGAACACCTCACCTGAGGAGCTGGAAGCACCAGTTTACTCCTTTTCTTGGTAAATTCTGACACTCCACTGGTCTGCAGAATAGCTGAGGGCAAGTCTGACTCTTTTTTCCGTTTCATGTGTTGCTTGTCCTTTTTGCGCTCTCTTCCTTCTCTTTCACTGTTGTTATGGAAAACAGAATTATTTCAGAACACATAGAGCAGCTACAAAGCAAAGCAAACAAGATGAGCAAAAAGGCTGTGCCCTTAGCAAAAGGCAGATAAGCTGAAATAAAACTTTACAGGAAGAGTGGAGCACCTTGTGGGTGATTAGATGTGATCTGCAGATCTTGCAGCAGAACCTACTACATGGCAGTGTAAGTAATGATTTTAAATTATGGAATTAGCCAACAGATTCAGCTTTTGGGCTGCTTCAGCTGCAATCAACACTGGATCAAGAAAAAAAATGTCAGGCCAAGAATTTCCCTTAGTAAAACAAGAGAATGTGAACAGTCCCTTTTTTTCCAGAAGCTGCTAAAGGAAGACGAACAT
This sequence comes from Aphelocoma coerulescens, assembly GCF_041296385.1. NCBI lineage: Eukaryota > Metazoa > Chordata > Aves > Passeriformes > Corvidae > Aphelocoma > Aphelocoma coerulescens. The sequence goes on from NC_091016.1 coordinate 120,898,951, forward strand.
TTTCTTTTACGGGAAGTGGGAACCAATTTCTCTTCTCTTTTAATAAACATGGTATTTCCTTCAAACAGCAATGGAGGCAGTCAGTGAAATAATAAGCTTCAGTTTGAAGCTCCTGCCCGACCCTCTGAACAAAAAGCCGTACAAAAAAATCAGTTAGAACCCAAGTTACAAACCAAATTGTACATGGCATTGGACTGACTCGCTCAGTAATTAAAAGCAGTTTTGGCAGAAGTAGTGGGAAATGCAACTGTACAATTAAATATGTACCCAAGACTGGCATTTAACTACTCAACTGCGCTTTTGGGGATTTTTTGGGTGGATGGGGAGAAATTAAGCATTTAAGGACATCAAGAACAACTCCATCAAAAGTAATACTACAGGTAAAATCTACTTCTGTGAGCAATCTTAGTAAGATTATTACTTTAAAAAAGGACACTAAATACAAAAGCAAATGAACTACTAATAGAAAACAAACCTCAAGAAAATTAACATTTTGACTTAAAGAGCAAGAACACACATCAGAAACTTTATTCTGATAGCTAAAAGGTGAAGTAGAGGAAAGAAAAAAGGTTATCATAGACAAAAGAGTGAACTAGACCTCTTGGAAAGATAAAAACACAGAAAACTGAAAAGGCAGAGGCCACTTGCAATTATATCTGTCCCACTGAAAATACATTTCCCACCCACATCATACTTGCAAGACTTAAAACACATATATATGGGTTGTTTTTTTTTCCAATACACTGTTCCCTCCTTATTACAACACACACTTACGATCGTAATTCTCCATCCAGGTCTTGCTGACGTAGTCTCCTAAAATCTGCATCCAGGGACTGGTAATTTTCCTCGGATGTATCATAAAAACCAGGGGCAGGCTTCTTTTCAAATGGAATTTCTGCATTGTAATCCACACCTCTCTTCTTTTTTCTTTTCTTCTGGATCTCAATTCCAGCAGCGCGAAGTTCTCGCCTCTTCTGGAGAGCAGCAAGACGTCTGAAGAAAGAGCAACACCACATGATTTAAAGTGCAGAATAAAAAAGAGCAGTCCCAGGATATGAAACCAAATGTAAGTTTACCGAGCTTCTTCCAGCTGCTTCTCCCTGGCTTTCCTCTTGGCCTTCTTTCCCTGTGTATTCGCCAGACGTGCTCGAGCCTCAGACAGCATTTCAAGCTCATCTACAATAGTACAGATAAACAGAGCTATGAATCTGCACTTAGAAGATGGGAGTAAGGAAAGAAGTGACATTAACATCAGAAAACTGTCTTTAAAAGCTGAGTCAGTCAACCACAGGCATTCTCTGTCATCACTAATCTCCAAGTTGTCCCAATGTATTTACTGAATCATTGGCCAGATGAAATGAAGACTTTTAGAAAAAAGCCTAATGTTGAAAATAATTCAACTAGTATCAACAACAAATTAAAACTTTTACATAAAGAGGCAAACTGACCACGTTAACAGAAGCAAAACTTCATTTACGTCTTTATCCCAGAGTATTATCTTGAGAACTTGTTAATTGCATTTACTTCCAGAGCCGAGAGCACTGTTTTTCTGAACCTGTGACTGTTCAAAACCACTACTGGTCCATTCATGGAATTTTAACAATGTTCATTTTTCAGTTTATAATGTTGCTTTGTGCAAGGAAAAAAAAAAGAAATCCGGCAGTCCTTCTGTGCTTCAGCATGGCTCCGCCTTGAGAGGTGTGAGTTGATGGAAAACGATGAAGATACAGCACTAAGAATGCAAACAACAGAGCAGTTGTCAAAGCAAATAACAGCCAGTCATGGTAACAGAGGAAGATGACAGATAAGGAGGCAAAAAACACACCAAGAAATGGAAAACTGGAAAAGTATAACTGACTGGCCAGATACAGAAATAAGATAAAATCTGTATGAAAATTAATGACCAGGGAGTGGCGGAGAAAAAGAAGAAAACCAAGGTGGCTGTGTAAACAGAAAAATCAAACAGATCAGATTTCTGTCAAAAATGGTAAACACACTCCTAACTCACCTTCATCCATGTCAATGGGATCTGGCCTGGCAGGTTTGGTTTCTGGATTTGGATCGATTTCTCCAGGTTTCAGTTTCCGAGGATCATCAGCAGTTTCTTCCTCATTGTCTCTCTGAGCAGCTTTGTCCCTAAAAACACATTGTAGGTGTCACCACCAGCTCTCTTTGTTTTCCCCCAGATTCATAATAACCATCCCTTATATGTCTCCAAAGACTGATCATAAAGCAGTAACTTTGTACTCTGTACAATACATTAAATTTGTTATACAATCCACAAGGGTGGTACAGTTCCATAATCTTAAACAAGACAAGAGAAAGAAACCAACACAGTATTACATTACAACAATAAAATATTATATAAAATACAATACTGATACAGCTAGTAGTAAAGAAATCTCCTCAGGTAATCTTTAACAATAAAAACAAGAGTTCAAGCAGTGTGACAAAATAAAAAAACCAAGTTTTCCAGTATGTTTTTCTACTTGACCAATCGCACCAGAATTAAGAAAGCTCACAAGGGAAAATGGCACATTCCTTTTCTTCTCGTGGCCTAGAGAAACTCTTTGTAGCACAGAGAGACAGTATCTGCACATTCAGCCACTTCAACACGTGTTTTATGTCTCTTTTCTCTCTTACCCTCCCACTCCTGCTGATCAGCCAGTCAAAAAAATGCCCAAACGGCCTAACAAAAGCATAAATCTTGACAATCCCTTAGCCAGAATGACCAGGAGCAAGAAAAGATACCCCTATCTCTATTCAAGCTCCTCTCCAGGTTCCAGGAGCTTCCTTCAAGACAGATGCAGAGCCTGAAAACAATCCTTAAAGATTTGCTTACAAAAAGACTCAGTCAACTTGAAACCACCCTGATTTACCACCATGGGAGAAGGGAATGACACATTGCTACAACAAACTCCACGGATTTCCCTGGTATTCCTGGCTCGATTTTCCTCTAGGCAAGCAGAAACTCACAGCAGAAATTCATAGTGTTCCAAGCACTGTGCAGCAGTTCTCCCAATGATGGGGGCAATGGTTCTCCACTGAGTTGGCATCAGCTTGGCCAGGTGCAACAGTTTCTCCTCCTCCTCCCGAGACCACTCTGTCTTTTTGATGCTCGGATCCAGCCATTCGTACCTGTAATTATTGAAAAAATTAAGGATGACAGATCCAAGTTATCCACTGATTCGTCTTCAAGAATATTTTTATGACATATGTATTTGAACTTTAAAATGTATTATTTATCAGCACTTTTCATAAAGATACTGTCTCTTCTTCCTTTTCCCATCTCTATTCTAGCAAAGTAAATACTCAGAGAATTAATCCTGAAAAAGAAAAGTAAAAATTGCAACAATCAAAGATAGAGAAATGGTAGAGTTGTTTGGTCTGGAGCCTTCAACAATTATCTTACTAATCCTCAACTATGCCAGTACTGTCACCTCTACAAGAAGTATTCTATTAAATATGTGCAGTTCAGTACTCGAGAAACTAAGTCTGATTCTCAAATACATTCATACTACATCAGTATTTGCATCAGTTTAAAGCTTCTATTTTTTGTAAAAAGTTAAATTTCACAGCACAATTTCTAAACATTTACTCTCAAGCCAAGCTCCCACTACATGAAATTAGAAAATTATATGTAAGAGAGATTACTACAATTTTACTTCCTTGGCAATATCCACAGATTAAGAAATGTTTAAATAAAGGGAAAAACTAATGTATATATTTTAGGTGATCTTGCATTTGCTAACACTGCAGTCACTGGCAAACAGAACATCTGTCTACTTTTGTTCAACCACTTTCAAGCAGTAAGAATTCAAAACTTCCATGATAAAATCAAACAATGTTAAAACTGTTGTTACTTTGTGGACATAAATAAGTCTGTGGTAACACTTTTTCCTAAATTTCCACTAATTATGAACCTCATATACCCAGGCACAGCACCTCTCACTTACCATCTGGCTTTGCACTGCTTTGCTGATTTCCTATGCAATAATGAGGCAATACGAGACCACTGGTTTTTGCCATATTTCATAACAGCTGCTTTCAGAATTTCATCCTTTAAAAAAACATAAAATACCCTTATGGATCACAAAAACTTGCAAAACAGAAAGTCTGATCTCGAGCAAAGGAGAACATGGTGAATTTCACAGGCTGACCCAGAGGAAACAGCACAGAACTGCTACTTCTTTTCCATTTTATTCTCAAGATGAACGAGGATTTGTATTTCAAAGGCCAATGAAGTCAATAAAGATTAAATGAAAAAGACACGATTATTGCTCCAAACGTCACATATCCAACAGAACTTGCCAAATGACTACTTTCAATGCTCTCTAATGCACTAGTGTTTAAAGGCTCTTTAAGTCTCCCTTGAAGGACAGCAATAAAGAGGTAGGGAGGTGTTTGTCTGGTAATGACATCACAATTGGAAAAAAAAGTAGAATTGGCAGATACCTCTGGCTGCCTTGTTTTAAATAATACCATAAAATTATCTTTTTTTCATATTTTAATGCAATTAGAATAAAAATGCAATGGGTTCAGCTTGGGAGCCAGGTTGTTCACATACAACAAAGCGTGCACTGAGATTCGATCAAAAGCCAGAAGTCTTCTCAACTGTCTGTCAATCCATCCATCCCTCTCTCCCTTCCTCCCAGATAGATGGGCTCATTATTTCTGGTTATTCAGAGGAAGTGGTAATCTAAATGCATTTAAGCTACTCTTGCAGCCCTGTCAACCACAGATATCCCTCTCCTGTACCCAGTGAGTGTTCAGCGAGTCTGACACTGTCTCACACAGACACTGCTCAGAGCACAGCAGCTTTAACTGTGGGCTCATGATCAGCTCTGGCCTGAGCTGCAACAATTAATGTAATTACTGTTCTGAAATAAGTAATAAAACCTCTCTTGTATGGTTTTTTTTAACTTACTTGGTGCTCTATGGCACACAGGAGCTGTACTGGTGACATTAACAGGCTTTTTTTGTCTGTAACTGGTCATTTTATGAACGACCTGGTATCACCTAATTCCACTTCCTCTGTTTTTAAAGCTGTATGTATAATCAAAATTTTAATTAAAAAAACCCAACACCTATTTTACCTCTGGTACACAAAAACTGGTGGGCCAGTAACCTATTTGGGCACTGGAACAGGCTCCCCAGGGCAGTGGCCAGACTTCAAGCAGCATTTGGACAATGCTCTCAGGCACAGGGAGGTATTCTTAGGGGTGTTCTCTGCAAGGCCAGGAGTTGGACTTGATGATCCCTGCGGGCCCCTTCCCATCCAGGATATTCTGTGATTCCATTTACTGCACTGCTCTTTCTCTTTAACAGTCACCAAAATTTACCAATTATGGAAGACCCTAAGAATGAGGTGAAGACACTGTGGGTTTTCCTGTCCTCTGCTGACCCCAAATCTAGCTGTTTCCTGGCACATCACTGATATATGACAAGTGCTTAAGAGCACACAGAGCACATTTTACCTTCTATTACTTTTTCCTCACTGCTTCCTGGAACCGTGTACATGCCTGGTGTTCACATTATGCAGTGACAGAGGTCTGGATTTTACAGTGCCAGGTACATTCTTTTGCATGTATCTAATAAAACTGACATCCTTGATTTATCATATTTTCTTTTTCATGACCACTTGCAGTTCTGAAAGCTTGTGACAGCAAAATTGGAGGGGATTGCTCTTTTTTGGAACAACAATTTCTGTGTACAGAGCTCTTGGTGCTACAGATGAAGAGCCCACACCCATCGACAGGACAAGAGGAAAAAGACTGAAGTTTCACCAGTGGAGGTTTAGATTAGTTCTTAGGAAATTTTTTTCATGGAAAGGGTCGTAAAGCATTGGTACAGGTTGATCAGGGCAGTAGTGGAGTCACCATTCCTGGAAGTGTTAAAAAAACCAGGTGGATATGGCACTTAAAGACATGGTTAAATGGTGAACACGGTGGTGGTGCTGTGTTGATGGCCGGACACTTAGTGATCTTAAGTCTTTTCCAATCCTAAAAATTCTAAGACTCTGCCTTTGCCATTTCCACATTTGGAAAGATCTTCAAGTGCAAGAGATTCCTGCTGCCTCATTCCCCTAGAGTGTAAGAAACCTGCCTATGAAGTACAAGTCACACTCCAGCCTGTGAGAGAGACATCTCCTAGCACAGCACAGCCCATGCTTCCACTCCAGTGGCAGCAGGAACAGTTTCTCCGGGACAGAAGGACATGACACGCACATGGCTGAGCTTCCCAACCTGCAGCCTGAGGGAAAAACAACACAAATATGACCTTTGCCCAGTGAGGCAGCGGGAAGAGGGAAGGCACAGGCTAATGGGGAATGCAACCCAACTGATAGCCAAGGAATCACAGAATCAGCTGGAAAAGGCCTCTCAGATCACTGAGTTTAACCCATGTCTGATCACCACGCCAATGAGACCATGGCACTCAGCGCCACGTCCAGTCTTTCCTTAAACACTTCCAGGGATAGTGACTCCATCAGCTCCCTGGGCAGCTGGTTCCAATACTCAGCCACCCTTTTCTGTGAAAAAATTCTTCCCAATGTCCAACCCAAACCTCTCCTGGCACAGTTTGAGGCTATGTTCTCTTGTCCTGTCGCTTGCTGCTTGGGAGCAGAGCCTGACCCCCACCTGGCTGCACCCTCCTGTCTGGGAGTTGTGGAGAGTGAGAAGGTCCCCCCGAGCGTCCTTTTCCTCGGGCTGAGCCTCCCCAGCTCCATCAGTCGCTCCTCATCAGACTTCTGCTCCAGACCCTTCCCCAGCTGGCTGCCCTTCCCTGCACTCACTCCCGCAGCCCCCAACCCGTCTGGATATGCCGGCACAGGGGCTCCAGCAGACCCGAACCTGCCCCGGGATACCCCAAATCCTGAGCCCCCGGCGCAGGCGCACCACGACACCCCCCCCCCCCCCCCGCGCCTGCGCACCAGTGAAGCGCCCCCCCCCCCCCCCTCGAGGGGGGACGAGGGCTCAAACCCCGCCGAGTCCTACCTCAGTGTTCCGCCACACGCCGCCTTTAATCATAATCCGCGGCATCTTGGCGGCAAAGGGAGGGGGGTCGAACCCCTGGAACGAGAGAGTGGAGAGGGGACGGAAGCGCCGCTCGCCTTAGCGGGGCCGGCCGAGACCGCGCACGGTCGCCCTCAGCGGCGGCAGGTGCCGAGGGCGAAGGAAGCGGGTCCGGCTGCTCTGCCAGAAAAGCGGGAAGCGGGTCCGGCTGCTTTCCCAGGGAAGCGGGACCGGCGGCTTTTCTAAGGGAAGCGAGGCCGCGGCTCCTCCAGGGAAGCGGGTCCGGCCGCTCCGCGCATGCGCAGCGCCCCGCACGGCCTGAGACGGCGCTCCGCGCTAGCGCCACCTACCGGCCGGAGGAGCGCCCGGCGGAGGGGCCCGGCCGGCAGCGAACGGAGGAACGGGGCTTTCACTGAACTCCTTCAAATTTCCCCAAAGGACGCAAATAAAGGAGGAAAGGGACAGCGGAAGGAAATCACATCTCCCCGGTGTTAGGTTTAGAGGATATTTTGTTAATTTCAGGAAAAAACCCCGTGCGTTTATGTACAGAATCAGTTCTTGGCTGTGAGGGTGCTGAGGCACTGGCACAGACTGCCCAGAGAAGCTGTGGCTGCCCCATCCCTGAAGTGTTAAAGGCCAAGTTGGACAGGGTTTGGAGCAACCTGGTCTAGTGGAAGGTGTCCCTGCCCACAGCAGGGGCTGGAACAAGATAATCTTTAAGGTTCAAACGCAGAACTATTTTATGATTCTACAAGAGAGCAACATTCATAGTGCATTTGCATATTCACACACACACACTAAAGGAGCGTGTACCAGGTACATACCTGAATTTGGGAAACTTTCACAGGAAAGTGCTCACGTCAAATGCCTTTGCACCTTCTTAACAAGTGAAGGGTTGAGTCTCAAGGAGTGGGGAGATCAGCCCTGGAACCGTCATTGTCATTCAGCTGTGGTCCCCCAGGAATATCCAACTGGGAGTTGTGTGGCTCAGAGTGGCCCCACTCAGAGGCATGGTGCTGGTCTCAGCCCACTGCACTCTGGAGAGCTTAGAGGGTCTAAGTACCACTGCTTAGAGTCACAACAGACTTGGCTTTGCTCATAGCAATCTTCCAACCCTGGCTGAAATTCAGGTCACTAACTTTCTTTGAAAGTTCAAAACCAAAAACATTGTTCCACCTGGCTGGTTACTCAGGTAAGAAAAATAAGCTCCCAAGGCTGTTAAAAACCAGGACTGCTTAGCCAGCACTAGGTCCTGGGAGCAGATAGTGTTTCTGATAAGCTCAAGATGAGCTCAGCCCAGCTCATCACGGCCAAGGCCTAACAAGCACTTCTGAGACCACAGTGTACCCCAAACAGGAGGATGCACCCACACCATACAGGTCTGACTCACTATTATTCATTTATGTCACCTCCTGATTAACTTTTATTCACTTACTTAGCAGATGCACGCAGGTAAAATGACAGCCTTTTGCTCAATTTGTCTCATTATATTTCCCTGTTTTGTCCAAATTCATGACATGTTCGTGAAGAAAATTATGCAAACATTTTTGGTTTAAATAGGAAACTTCAGGTTCATGATTATGATTCAGGAAAGGCTTTGATTTTTGTTTAAAGTATGAAGAAATAAAAAATATTACACTTTTAGCTACCAGAAAAAAATACCAACAACAGCTCATGTCTTACTTGAAACTGAGTATGTCTCTACCTTTAATTTTCACCAACTTAGTAGACTGAGAATACCTTTGAAATCCCAAAAGTCCAGTGCAGTGCATAAGAAACAGAGAGCAACATCAGGAGTCATTAAACAGTTTATTTTTATTAGAGGCAGGGACCAGTAATAACTATTTTTACAAAATCATCAAGCTCCAACTGAAAATACCTTCTTGTTCTTACTTACAACTTGAAAAAACTTATATTTACAAACTCTTTCAAAAATTTACTGCAGTTTATTTCTCCCTCTAAACCAGGCTCCCTTCATCATCATTGTACACCATATTTTTAAACAACTGTTCTCTATCAGATTTAGCCTTACTGGTCTCATCTGATATAGAGGCTTAGAATTTAATTTTTGTTTCCTCTTTGTACCTATTCTTTTCAAAAAAATTATCAGAATTGTACAGTAACGCAAGGAAAAACTCCTCCAAGCTTGAGTAACCACTAATATTTACCAGAAATGCTTTTCTTTCTTCATACAGGCTAAAACATCCTTCTTTCTCACAATGGGATCAGATGGCTTCAAGATCTGAATCACCCACCTGTAACCATCACAGTTCAGACACAGATATTTACTTTACTGAAGTGACTTTACTGAAGCTGTGAAGAACTGGATCACTTGAATATCTTTGGTGATCTGGCCTTAAATACATCCATGAGTTTCAACCCATTCTTGGAAAATTGTGTTCCAAATGGCAGAATGGCCACAGGAGTTCCGGAAGACAAGCCCCTGCTCAGGCAGGGCCACCCAGAGCTCATTGTTCAGGATCACATGCAGATGGCTTTTAAATATCCCCAAAGAGGGGAACTCCATTCCCTCTTTGGGCAGCCCTTCCCAACCTGTCTCTGATGATACCAGAAAGCCTCTAAAAGACATTATCTGCGTTCCTACAGAAAGGCACACATCCAGGAGCAGTAAAAAAAAGCACTGAGTTCCACATTCACCTTCTCTAAATTAAACCACAGGTTTGTTCTGCTGCTCCATGGACTGAGCTGTAGCTCAGTTTGCATCAGCCCTTTGCTGTTGTCTTTCCTCACACAAGGGGTAACACACTTATCAAAACCACTTGCCACACCCAACAGTTCCTAGCACTGTGAAACAGTAAAACAAACAAAAGATTTGTCTAGATTTGAATTTAAATTAGAAGCAGCATCTATCTGGGTTCACCATACCCTGCACCAACTGCTGCATAGTACAATAGTTCTTACACATGGTATTTTAGACTAACAGTAAAGTTATTAAACAAAATAAGCAGTTTCACATACTGCTAAGATTTTCAATGTAACTAAAGAGCATTCACAATTATCGGCAGGTTATTAACAAGTTATTTGAAAAGTGTATCATCTATTTTAACAAACTACACAGTAACTACCAACCTGAGAAAAAGTAAGGCATTTCATACTAGATTAACATTGGACATTCACATAAAATTCAAGATTTAAAGATTCTCAGTATCATAAAATATATGTTTTGGGACATTACCATTTCCATCAGACTACTCAAAAAATTATCAAAACTACATACAAGGTAACTGCTTAACATCTTATACATACAGACATATGGAAAACATTTTTATGTCACAATTACCCAGTGATGACATACATATTTTGTTTCTGTAATTTTGTGAGACACTGTTTTTTTCTCTTCCAAGTATTGCAAAAGCACCTGGGAGTAAAGGAGGCAACTTTCAGCAGATGGGAGGTAGCATTAAGCCTCCAAATACACTGAATTTTTATATGAAAAGTTATTACTATAAAATATAACATGCCTTTCCTTCCTTCCCTCCCTTTAAACATTCTTTCAATTAGAAAAGAGATTTTTTTCTTATTAAATTTTTACAAGAAAATAAGTGGTGCAGAATAACTGTTTAAACACCGATGAACACTGGCCAAATCCTAAATTACCTCTATTGAAGCAGTTACTCAGGAATGAAGAAGTGTCTCCAAGATCTTCAGCACAGCCTGTGCTAGAATTGATGTTCTCAGAAACACCTGCAGCAAAACCAAGTTTTACTCTCTAGATCAAAATGCTGGTGACATCCATTACCAGTCATCGTTCTGGGCACAGCAGAGGAACGTAAAGCCATGAAGAACTTCAGGACATGCAAACCTCTCCAGAACCAAGCACCAACTTCCAATTCTCAACCTCACATTCCAACCTTGTGCTGCCGCTTATGCTTCTCCAGCAGTTTTTTGGTGGGCAGCACCACATTACACTTCGCACACTTATACTTCTTTTTGTGCGTTTTTATGTGCTTTTGGAAAGCGTGTTTATCCACCGTGGAGTATCTGCACTTCCTGCACTGCAGCTTGAGGTGAGTCAGCAAGTGGCGCTTGAGGTGGCTGGAGGTGCGGAAAGCCAGGGAGCACTGCCCGCACTGGAACGGCTTCTCTCCCGTGTGGATCCTCAGGTGGAGCTTCAGGTTCCCGTTGCGGGCTGTGCAATAGCCACACTCCTCACACCTGTATGTCTTGACAGGCAGCTCCTTGTGCTCATAGAAGCAGCCAGGAGAGGAGCTTCCCTCCCCGGTGTGTGAAGCCAGGTGCCGTTTCAAGGACAGCCATTTGTTGGTTGAGTAGTCACAGCTCGTGCACTTGAAATGCCCCGTGTTCAAATGTGTGAGTCTGTGCCTTTTCAGGTGACTGGAAGTACGGAACTTCTTCTGACAAATGGTGCAGCTGTAGGGCTTCTCACCTGTATGAGTTCTGATGTGGAGTTCCAGGTTGCTTAAAATGCTAGTAGCATAGTTGCACTCTGCACACTGATAGAATGGTGGCTGAATTTGTGTTTGCACATCGTTTGCTGTGCCCCTCTGAACACCTTGCTGAACTCCACAGACTTCTGAACCAAGCAAGGAGCTGTTTGAGCCTTTGCAGGAATCAAAATCCCTTTCTGGGTATGTGCCTCCATGGATTTCACGATGCAATTCAAGATTCTCTAAACACCTCTCTACAAAGAGGCAACTTCCAAACTCCTGTCCATTTTTCACATGAAGAAGGCTGTGTTTCTGCAAATGGTTTGAAGTTCTAAATGCCTCATTGCACTCTTTACACACAAATGGTCTTTCATCTGTATGTAACTTTAAGTGCAGCCTGAAGTTGTTAGGAACAGCAGTAACATAACTGCAGTGCTGGCACCTGTATGTTTGGAATGGATTTAAATTGGAAGGACATGTATCCAAGTTTTCCACAAAGTTATGATATGAATCATCATCTTGCACTTGCATATCCCTTGCAGAGAAGCCTTGAGAGGCTTCTGATTTGAAGAAAGGTTCCTCTTTGTAAGTGGCAGCATCCATTTGGTAAGAAGTCCGAGGAACTTCTGATCTATTCCCTGTAACAGCCAGGCTGTTGCTTCCATGGCTGTTTTCAAGGAATTTCTTTCCAGGGCATATTTTCTTATCAACCCACACATCACCTGCTTGCTCAAACTCTACTTCTGAATCCAGGATTCCCCCACCCAGACAATCATTTTCTCTACCAAAAAGAGAGTGAGAAACATGGCCCTGAGAATCACCATCAGCTTTGCATATTTTGCTTTTACAGTACTTATTGCTCTGACTTGTATAACCATTAGCCTTTAACTGTTCATGAAACTTCTTGTGAAAGCTGAGATGTCCTTTAGTGTAGAACACCAGGTTACATTCATCACATGTGTAGTTCTTTAGAGGTCTTTCAGTTCTCTTTCTCCCACTCAGGCAGTTGGGTTGCTGTCCTTGGCATGTTTCTGTCCCTGCATGTATCCTCCTGTGTCTCTCCAACCCGGAGGTGCTGGTGAATGCTGCCTGGCAGAGCTCACATGAATATGGTTTATCCCCTGTGTGGACATGGCTGTGCCTCACCATGCTTGCAAAATACAATGAAAAAAAGGTGCAGAACCTGCACTGGTAGAGCTTGTAGCCAGCATGCCAGTACATGTGATTTAACAGGTAGGATAAGCTGCTGCAGGAGTAATCACACTGAGGACACTGGTAAGGTGGTCTCTCCTTGTGTCCCTTCATGTGATGAATAAAACTCCTAGGATTTGATGAAGCAAAGAAACAAATTCTGCAGGTAAAGCTAACTGGCACATCTAGATGCGTACAGTCCCTTTCAATTTTAATGAAAAATTTCTTGTATTTACTTTCTTTTTTCTTGGTCTCAGATTCTCCTTCTTCAGATCCTTTCTGCCTCCCTTTTTTTGCATTTATTCTATTTTTTCTTGCCTTTTGCAACCTAGCAATCTTCTTATGAAATTTAAGGTGATTCTTAAGATTGAAAGAAAAGAAAAAAGTTCTTTTACAAAAGCAGCACTTATGTATTCTTTTATCTTTATGAGCTGAATAAATATGTTTCTTCAGGTGCACACTGCATTTATACACAGAACTACAAAACCTGCACTTGAAACTCCATCTTTCATTCTCCTTTGTAGAAGAAGATGTTTTAGGAAGAGGTGTGATGGTCACACTATCATTCAGCCATGTTAAACCTTCTTGCTGGCTCTGGAACTCTTTTGGGCTTGCATGAGAAGAAACAACTTTTTGTTGCTGGTATCTTTTCTTAGGGAATGGTGTTAACATCTTGTAAATATGCTCTCCAGTAGTATTTGATTCAGCAGAAGTGAAAGCATTCATCTCAGGTTTCCCTACATCTTCTAGAAGTTCTTTAAAAGTAGGAGAACATCCATCAAGAAAGGGATCAGAACAATTACAGGTAAATTTCTCTTCTTTCAAGCTGTGTTCCAAAAGAGAACTCAGAGTTTCATCTTCAAATTTGCTTATTTTCCTGTTATCAATTTCATTATCTCCATTCTTTGGGGCATCAGGATCTACAAGCAGATAGAAAAAGTCACATTTCATACAATCACAAATATTCATGATTAATTCATAGTAATCTCAAATTGCCTAATGACTTGCTTGCTCTTCATTACTTCTGCTTCCTTATTATTTCCCTCTCTCCACTTTTTTTCCCTAATGCCTCTCTTCATGCCACCCTCTGCCCCCAACACTTAAATGCTGTTCCTCGTTAGAAGCCTCCTTCCTTCCCACTGTCTATTTTCACTCAAGGCTCTGAATTTCACAGAACACTAGATCCAGTTTTTAACAGAACAGCTTTATGCCAGAATTCCTACCAAAGTACTAACACCAAACTTTGCTAATGCTCCATTCTCACAAATACAATGCATTTTCTTCGTTATTTTGAGAGTATTTCCCTGATGAAAGGCCACCCCTTTGCTCACTGCAGGAGAATGAAAAAGTACCAACTTCTTGTAGTTTCACTACCTTTCACAGGAGTCTGTGAAAGAACTGAGCATACTCCAGGCAATATTTTCCTTCTGCTGCATTTATTAATCTAACGTGAAATGTTTACTCTAAAATAAATTGGTTTCATAGCATTTCTATACAATTTCTTATTTCAAAACCTCGATATTTACTGTATTTCTTAAACGCTTGCACTAATCTTATTAATACATTACCTTCCATTTTAACAATTATCTCAAATTCCTTGTGGATTTCTGGTTGTTTCTGTGGAGTGCCGTCAAAAGAAACAGTTGCAACACTGACAGGTTCCTCTTCATGTTTGGGTACCACTACCAACGTCCATGATCTGCTGGTCTCGACAGCGTCAGCTCTGTCACTGTCAGCAGAGGACAGGAGAGGAGGAATCTTCTGAAAGCCATCATTACCACCACAATATTCTCCATCGCTGTATTTGATGATCTCTGGAAGCTCTGTTTTGCAAGATGATGTAGGTAACATGCAATTTTGACCGTATTTATCTGTGCCTGCATCACACCCATCACCTGAAGATAATTTTGATGTGTTACACACACTCTCAGCAAAACATTTATCTTCAGAGTATTTGATACAATTATCTTCATTTGAAACAGTCCTGTTTGCATCCCAATTGCCTACACTGCTACTGTCGTTTGAATGCTCCACTTCATTTTTTAGGCAAAGGCTGTTGTTTAACTCCTGCTCCACCTCGGGAATGGACATTTCCTGGTCCTTATCATCATCCTGGAGAAAATCTTCATCGCTCAGCACAAAGACAGTGATTGGCAGCACAGTCTCAAACACCTCCGGCTCTGCAAGCAGAAACAGACACAAATTATCGCAATCCCCCCCAAAAAAACCCTAAGGCACCACGTCCACCATAACCCACCGAGATCCCCAGTGCGCATGCGCACACCCCGGCGGCCTCGCAGATTCGCCCCTTCCCGCCGTTCCCGCGGTCACTCGGGCACCGCCGCTCCCGCGGGAGCCGCGCCGCGTCCCCGCCGAGGCCAGCAGGCACTTACCGCTGTCTGCGGCCGGCTGCGGGATTCCCTCCCCGGCCGGCTGCGGCATTCCCGACTCCGTCGGCATCTCCCGACCCGTCCGTCCCCGCGCCGGACTCGAACCACCGGCCCTGCGCGCCTGCGCAGCGGGGCGGGGGCGGTACTCCCGGCCGCTCCTGATTTAGGGGAGAGGCGGGGGGCGTGGCCTGAGGAGCGTGTGGGGCGGGTGCTGTGCTGTGCGGCTTTCGGATGTGGGTTAAAACTCGGTTTTAAACCTGCTTTTAAGTGGTTTAAAAACTCCGTTTAATCACCCGGCTGGGCCAGGGTGTCCCCAGTCCTGGGCGGAATTGTTCGAATGCTCTGCGAAACCTATTCCCTGTTCAGGCAATTTTGATTAGTTGTTAATTCTTCTCCTCTGAAATGAGATCTCAGGTAATACCGATCAGACTCTTTATTGTGCCAACGGTAAAGCCCTCGCTCGCTGGGGACAGACAGAATCACAGAATAATCACAGGCAGAAGTCACAAAATGTATGGAAACACAGCACCATTAGTTTAATCCTTCTCTCCCCCTTGGCTGTTTAGGCTGAAAGCGGAAAATATATGAACCTGCATGCATACCCATTTACATGTGTAGAAATGTAGGTCTTTATATACATATATACATTTATATACATGGACGGTGCCCCTCCCCATGGCAGGGTGATTGGATTTAAGGTCCCTTTCAACAAAAACCATTTTGTGATTCTGTGAGCTGAGGCTGGAAGGGCCCTTTGGAGACATCCAGTCCAACCCCTCTGCCAAGGCAGGATCACCTGGAGCAGGTGACACAGGGATGCATCCAGGTGGGTTTGGAGTGTCTCCAGTAGGGACAATCTGCAAAATCCCTGGACAGCCTGCTCCAGTGCTCTGCCACCCTCAACGTAAAGAAGTTCTTCTTCATATATAGGTGGAACTTATTGTGTTTCATTTCATGGCCGCTGCTCCTCATCCCATCTCTGCGCACCACCATAAAGAACCTGGCCCCATCCTCCTGGCAGCCATCTTGGAGATACTTACATAGATTTCTGACATCTCCTCTCAGTCTTCTCTTCTCCAGACTAATCAGGCCCAGCTCCTGCAGTCTCTCCTCATAAGAGAGATGCTCCAGATGCCTCATGATCTTTGTGGCCTTCCCTGGATCTTCTCTAGTCCTCCTTGTCCTGACTCCCAGCACCCTGTTCCTGACACTACTTTTTCTCCACCTGCAGCTGTGATCCCACATCCTGCACTGCTAGAGGATTCCCAGTTCTCATTTTCCAGGCTCAGCACTCTGCAGTGGTACATCCAGAAAGGATGGAACGTTTAGCCACTCCGATGAGAGGAATTTTCCCTATTCCCTGTCTTCTTCCCCCAATAAAAAGCACGTAAGGAATCAATTATCTGCCTTAATTTCAGAGCCTTGTCCTTGTTGTACATGGAGGTGCACCCATTTGTAGAAACATTTGTTCAGTTTGTGAAACTTAGATGGCATCTTCTTATTTTCAAATAGATGTGATGAAACCTCGAGGCAGAAACATTTCCAAAATCCTCTTAACTGGGAGTATTAAATTAGGCAAAGATGAGAGGAATACTGGCTTCTGAGTTTCAGCTCTCAGGGAGTTTGGGAATCTCTACAGAGTGAGAAGACCTGTTGATACTCCAAGGCGAATGAAACAGATGCTGGGGTGAGCAGGATGTCTTTTCTAGACTTTTTGCTGCCTGAGCAAGCCACAGCATGTGAAAAAATAAAAGTAATTTAGAAGTCTCCTCCTGGTAGAACCATCTGAGTCTCCCCCACAAGATGGCTCTGCAGCCACAGGCTCTGCAAGGGGAGAACCTGGAAATACAGGTTATTTCTTTGTTTTAAAGCATTAACTTTAAAACCAGCTTCTTTGAAAAATATCTCCCTCACTAGAAAACCTGCAAAATTCTGTGAAAGCTTTACAAAGATGTTAATGCCAAGCCTTTTTCCTCAAAAGTGGCTATTTCCACTTTTTCTTAAAGGAAGAAACTCTAACTGTCAGCCTAGGATTTCATGATGCCATCATCCAGTGAATAAAGTGACCATGATATGGCTGAGGAATAAATCTGATGAGTCTGGGGAAGGCTGCATCTGTCCTTACAAGTCCACTGCAAAAAATACCTCCTGCAAATTCAGCTTGCAATGGAGTGATCAGAACCTGCTTGCAACAGTGCTTCTGCCCACACTCCAGCATGAAAAGAGTTGTGGAAAGTTTCTTGTAAGGAATAGGGGGGGAAGTGGCTTTAAGCTGAATGGGCATTAGGAAGAAATTCTTTCCTGTGAGTGTGGTGGGGCCCTGGCACAGGTTGCCCAGAGAAGCTGTGGCTGCCCCATCCCTGGAAATGTTCCAGGCCAGGTTGGATGGGGCTTAGAGCAACCTGGGATAGAGAAAGGTGTCCCTGCCCATGGCAGGGGGTTGGAACAAGATGATCCTTAAGGTTTCTTCCAACCCAAACCATTCCGTGACTCTGTGATACTCATAGTATGGGATACTATGAAAACTTGAAGCAATCCCAATAAATTGTGATTAATTGAAGCATGGATTTTTGACATCTTTGTGGGCAGAATGGTGGCACAGACGTACCTCAACTAACATAAGACATTGACCTAAGAGGTGTAACTTGAGAGTGTAGTCACCTTAGGCTGCTTCCGGAGCAAGTGGATTTTATCCTTGTGCATTTAATGTTGTAGTTTGGAAGGGCCTGTGACAAGAATTTCATAAGGTCTCACATCAGTATCTCTCACTTTGCCAGCCAGGGCACATGACAAAAATTTCATCTGGAAATATCCTAGTTGAGCAAAAAGCCTGGAAGTCGAGGGATAATGTCACTTTTAGACCAGGGAGAGTCAGAGAACTGTTCCTGGGAAAATAATATAACTTCAGTTATGGTTTGGCAGTAAGAGCAGAAATGGTAGCAGAATACAAATCCAGCTAGAAAAGCATAGAAAAGAGGCTGGATAAGTTGTAAATGAAGTTATTAATCAATATCAGCTAATGTAAAGAGGGAAGTATCTCCAGAAGGGTTGCTCAGCCCAATTTCAGCTGTATTAGGATTGTGAACTACAAGGACTGGAAGCTTTTTAACAGCCCAGATATCACAGTAACAAATGATGGCTTAGTAACTAAATGGCTTATTTTGCTGTAAAACCTGCTGGGTTGCTTTTATCTTTCTCACACTCCCATTGACTTTTTTTTTTTTTTTTTTTTTGTCCCTTTTTGAAAACAGCTCCACTGAAGTCTGTTCCAGAGGGAAGAGAAGAAAACACATCAGTGAGGACAAAGAGCTGAGCAGCACTTAGGGACAGAGCCTTCTCACACCAAACGCCCACGGAGAGATGCAGCTGAGGATTGAGTCACACAAAATCCCAGCACACTCTGCTTTCTGATACCTTCTGCCCCAAGCAGATCTCCTTATCACTCAGTTCACCTTGAACTTGTGGAAACTGCAAGACTAGGAAAAAAATTCAGTCTTCTGGTTAGGGCACAGGAGCCAGAAAGTTTGATTTCCATTTCTGTTTTTTCTGCAGGTTTGTGAAAATCCCAATTGTTTGCAGAGTGTTTCGAGCTTTTCACATTGCTTTAAGAGAACAGAGCAGTGCTCTTATGTATTTTCAGCTCTCAGCATTGGAAGTAGAGTTTGATTTATTGCCAGACACAGCATTTCCCTAAATTGGGAGACAAATATATCCAAGCTAGAACTCGGGAAAACCTGAAAATACAGAGCCTTTTTTTCTGGAAAATGGAGCATGGTACATTGTGGTGGCCGGTGAACCTACATTACAAGGGACAGAGAGTTTTCAGTAAGACAAGTCCCTAGTACACACAAGAACCTCTTCACGTTAGGGTGACCAAAAAGGCTTCTCCCAGCATGCCTGTTCTGTTGTGTTAATCTGTCCCAGTTTGGATTCCCCGGATGGCTCTCAGCCTCTACCCCTCGTCACTCCCCCAGAGTTCCCCACTGGTCCCCGTTCCCTGCTCCCGCCTTTTCCCCGCCCCCGGATAAAACTGTGAGCTTTGGGATCATGTTTGTATTTGCTTCTGGAACCTTCGACAGTGTGGAAGGAGTAAGTGCTCCTGCCGGAACGCAAATGCCCTTCTCGACTCTTTGCTGCCGACTGTAACACGGAACCCACCCGTGCGCTGTGGGGGCACGCGGGACCCCACGGAGCCGGGAGGGACAGTATTAGTGCATTCTACAGATTTTGCTCTTTTTCTCTTCATAGAATCATGGAATAGTTTAAGATGGGAGGACCTTTTAAAGGTCATTGAATCCAACCCCACTGCCGTGGACAGGGATGCTTTCCACTATTCCACGTTGCTCCAAGCCCCGTCCAACCTGGCCCTGAACACTTCCAGGGATTGGGCAGTTCTCTCGTGCCTTTCTGATGTGAAAGACAGAGATTGTCTGCCAGCAAGGACAGCAAAAATGATTGATTTTTATGAAGCCACACTGATCTGAACAAAGTTAGCCCAAAACTGAATTATGGAGTTTGTTGCAGTTTGAGGGAGAAACAAATGTGACAAAGAAAATTTCAGCTTGAAAGTTCCAGCATAGCAAGACCTCATTGTGGAAAGTGTGAGGAAATCTTAATAGAGGGTAATTATAATTAGAAAACTGAACATTAAAATACTGACAGTAACAGAGGGTAATGAGCCATCGCTTGTCAAAAATAATATTGTTGGAAAAGGTCAGCTCTTTGGAAAAACAAGTGCCTGTGGATTGACAAGGTTAATCATAAAAATAAGTGCATTGTTGCTAAATTACCAGTTACTGGGCAACCCACAGGTGAATGGAACTGCATTTGTGTAGTGGCAGGAATTGAATGATTCACCATCTGGGTGAAGTTTTCTTCAGTGGAGTGTGTAAGACTTTTATTTAGGCAATGCAGTCTACCTGCTCCACTTGACCAGCTAATCTCTCTCTAGACTCCATTGACAGTATTGGCTGCAAGCTTAATTCAGTTATCTGAATATGAATAACAATAAAGAATTCCCTTATTAGTTTCCCTTATTAGTTTTGCTGTATCCTTAATGGACTTAAAATAACTTAAAATACCACGTCCACACCAGATAAGATAAAATACCATAATTAGTTTGTGGAAAAGCTGCTTCCTAGGCACAAGGTTTGGAGGCCAACCTGAAAACATGATAAACTTTTTTTTTTTTTTTTTTTTTTTTTAATAGAACAAGGCAAAGGTGCCTCACTCAAAACAGAGAATGCTCTATTTTCTTTTAACTGGATATTATTTTATTGTTTAGCTGGATTTTCACATAGCTTTTGCATTAAATTCTTCCCTGTGAGGGTGGTGAGGCCCTGGCGCAGAGAAGCTGTGGCTGCCTCATCCCTGGAACTGTCCA
This sequence comes from Aphelocoma coerulescens, assembly GCF_041296385.1. Classification (NCBI taxonomy): domain Eukaryota; kingdom Metazoa; phylum Chordata; class Aves; order Passeriformes; family Corvidae; genus Aphelocoma; species Aphelocoma coerulescens. The sequence goes on from NC_091016.1 coordinate 120,919,337, forward strand.
AGGCCAGGTTGGATGGGGCTTGGAGCAACCTGGGATAGTGGAAGGTGTCCCTGCCCATGGCAGGGGCTGAAACGAGATGATCTTTAAGGTCTCTTTCAACCCAAACAATTTATGAATCTATGATTTTATGTGGCAGGGCTTTTCTTCTGGTTTGGAGGCCTTTTGCTGTGATCTGGTTGTGCCCTATTGTGAATTCCTGTTACCTTCCCAAATTGGGTGATTAGGGACACCTTGCACTAGCCAGATTACTCTGGCTTGGATCCAGGCAAACTACAGTTCTCCTACACAACTTCCAGGTGCAGTTTAGGAGTTTGCTTGGGCCAGGGCTGGTTTCCCTGAACAGAAATAAACAGAAGGAATGAGCAGAGAAGATTGATGCCTGTACAAAATCAGACAAGAACCTCTGGCACGTGTGATGCCATCTAGACAGATGTTTGCTGTAACACGTAAGTAACGTTTTTTTAAAAATCCCCCCCAAACCTGACCTATATGCTGATCAGATGTAGTTTATGGAATTATAGTCAGCCTGGTAACTTGTCTGCAGCTGTGAGGAGTGTTTCAACTACAAGCAAAATAGATGAATGGTCTTTCAGCTGATTTTCAACTTTGTTTTGTATTCTGCAGCTGCTTCTAAATCACAGCAAAACCCAACAATATTATTTGTGCTGACAAGACTGAAAATGATGAAAAATTATGGAAAAGGAGAAGCCAAGGCTTTTTGTGTTGGCAACCTTTTCCCCAGCTAAACATGTTAGGTCCCTCCTAGCCTATTTTTGTATTTTCCTTCCAGCTTAGATGATTCCATCTTAAAATATTTTAGGTACTTTTTGCACTTTTAGCAAGTGCAAAACACTTGTTTTTTTTCTGTAATTTTGCCTCGCATAAGTGGCAGTTACACAGCATGTTGAAGGTGATTGAGATATTCACCAAGTGGTATGGATTTCTCATTAGAGTAGGATCATTACTAGGGAGACTGAGCAGTCTAAAGGCATTATATTTATGTTTTTACTGTGAGTGTGGTGGGGCCCTGGCACAGGTTGCCCAGAGAAGCTGTGGCTGCCCCATCCCTGGAAGTGTTCAAGGCCAGGTTGGATGGGGCTTGGAGCAACCTGGGATAGTGGAAGGTGTTCCTACCTTCAGGAATCTCATTCCTTATCTGTATTCATTCCTTATCTGTATTTCCTTATAGAACATTTTAAAACAAAACCACCGTTCTTGCCCCAAACAGATCTGCATTCCCTGATAGAAGATAACACATCCATACATCTCAGATATGTCTGTTAAGTTCACAAAGTGCTCTGAGATTTCAAAATACAGCTATTATGGAAATATCCATTGTTATTCTTGTTTTTAATAGCTGCTGACAGTCAGGAATTTTGAGGTAAGTGCCAAGTTAGAAGCTGTGATTCTGAATAGAGTTTTTTAAATACTTCAGGGCTCTATTATGTTTGAGGTAATTTGTCTGGACTGTCATCCCAGAAACATCTGGTGGAAGGGGATCAGATTGTTACAACAAAGACTGGCGGTGGTACTCACATGTGTCCTTGTGGAGCCAGTTTATGGGTTTGGTTGTGCTAAAGATGTTGAACACTTTGCAGGGCTTTGCTGAATTTTCTTGTTCTGTCTGAAACTCAGCATTTCCATTTCATGGCAAATGTTGAAGTTTCAGTATGTTTTCATTCTCAGTATGAACAAACCCACAAGTATAAAACCTTTCCTGACCATTTAGAAAAGTGTTGCTTTAAACAAAGAATAAATATGTATAGTTATATGTATATTTTAAGTTTTCACTTAGAAATTAAATTACTAGTTCAAAGCTTATTTTGTTTGGGTTTTAATCTTAGTATGAGGTGCTGGTGCATGTCTGAAGGACAACAGAGCTGGGAAAGGGTCTGGAGCACAAGTCTGATGAGGAGCAACTGAGGGAGCTGGGAGGGCTCTGCCTGGAGAAAAGGAGGCTCAGGAGGGACCTTCTCACTCTCTACAACTCCCTGACAGGAGGGTGCAGCCAGGTGGGGGTCAGGCTCTGCTCCCAAGGAACAAGTGGTTGGACAAGAGGAATTGGCCTCAAGTTGCACCCGGGGAGGTTTATACTGGATATTAGAAAAAAAATTCTTTATTAAATGGGTTATCAGTTATTGGAGGAACAGGCTGCCCAGGGCAGTGGTAGAGTCACCATCCCTGGAGGAATTTAAAAAACATGTAGATGTGGCACTTGGGGACAGGGTTTTGTGATGGGCTTGTCAGTGCCGGGTTAATGATTGCACTCAGTGATCTTAGAGGTTTTTTCCACCCTAAACGATTCTGTGATTCAATGATCCTCTCCTGACACAACAGTTGTAATGGTTCAGGACATGGCACATCTCATCACACTGTGTCCTGTCAGGATAAGAAGTAGATAAGGATGCTATTGCTGGGCAACCACGTGGGCAATTTCTAGTGGATGAGATTCATCAGCAATTACCTAATTTTAAGCGGGTTTTTTTTGTGTTGTGACTGCATTGGAGCTGGTAGCCAAATTCCTGATTTGGAAACGGATTTTCTACAGCCAACAGAATGTAATCCAAGTCTGTCTTAAATCAGATACCTACATTTAGACAAGTGATTTCCTGTCTCTGTTGCCTGTATTGAGTCACTCTTCACTGAGCATAATGGGAGTCTAGACTCTGTTGTAGACATGTCCATTTAGGTTTGAATTTGGTGCTAAATTTCCCCATATTCTGTTCACCAGTGGGATGAGAGCTTTCTGAGAACTAATTAGTGGCAATAATTTGAAGCCTCTTGTCCATTTATTGTTATTATCTTTCTAATATGCCTGAGATCATTTTGGACCTGTGATCCAGAACATGTAACCAGAGCAGGGTACCTTAAAGGCTGTCTTGTCACTGGAATATTTTTAAATTGTTAATACAAAATCCCACTCAGGCAAAACTCTGTAGTTCATGCAAGACAACTCAAAACCAACTGGGTTTATCTGAACCTGTCTCCATTAGGATCTTGTGTTGACTTTGCTGTTTGATTTAGCCATCAGCTATAAAAGACAACATTTTGGAAGCCAGTCTAATGAAGATACTTAGAGTGATGTTCTTCCAACCACATGTTTGAATCTGAGAAAATTACTTCAGGCTTTATTGTTGATGGGAATAATGTGAGTCATCTGACCTATTTTAGATGTCCATTTTGGAGGGGTGAATTGCAGATGAAATGTTGATTTCTCCCCTTTGAGTACCAGAGGAGCAGAGGGGGATTAGTTTAGATGGAGGTGACTGATGGGATTGGATAAACTCATCCCATCCCCACTTCAGGATACAATGTTTGGCCTTATCAACAATAGCTTTATAACCCAGCAAATGCCATGGCCGATATGGGATCTCTCCCAGGACTAATCTGCATGGAGATGAGACCAGCCACTGGAACTGGAGCTCCATTTCCATTTGAGAATGATTCGCACTGAGGTCAACAGGAATCTTCCCACTGGCTTCAGTGGGCTTTGCAAACCCCAGGGTTTCAGCATACATTAATTTAGCAGCTGGGGGCCACAATTTAAGGTAACAGCATTATTATTGTCTTTATTACCAATGTTGTGACAAAGGGCAGCCCTCTCACAGCAGAGCTGGCAGGACAAAGTGAGTCACAGACTAATACAAGGATTCACTCGGTCAAAAAGGCTGTGCGTGTGCTGTCCTGTCCTAACAGGATATTCTTTCCCTTAGTACCTGAGTCTCCTCTGCTTTGGTTGGTCTATCCCAGTCTTCACTATCTCAGTAATCCATACTTAATCCCTTTGTCCATCTCCTCCAAGGCTGCCAGTGGTCTGTGGTTTACAAAGGACAGCCTCCCCATCCAATCCCCACTCCCTGACAGACCATCTCTGTCCTTTCAGCCTTTTACTACTTTGAAGCTGCATCTCAGTAGAAAGTCTGTGGATTAAACAAATCACCTCTGGTAAAGAGGGGACTGAAAGAACCTTTGATAAGAATTCAAGGTAGACAAAAAATTTGGGGTAAAAACTGGATGTTTTTCCTTTCTGCCAGGCAGGCAGAGCTGTTGTTTATTTGAAGGAAAACTATTAAGAGAAAATTCAGTATTGATTGTATAACTGAAGCTTGAAACTTCATTAATTAACAATTAAATAACTTGAAAGGATATTGTAGCTTTTGGGGCAAGTGAACACTTTGGAGAGAAAATAGAAGGGTTTAAGGATTTGTCTTATTTTTGTGACATTATGGGTGCTTTTGCAATACTTACACTTTTACTCACCCCAATTACCCAAACATCCTTTTCAGTCTCTGGGAAAGATTATTCTTTTAGAGCTCACAGAATGCTTCAGAGAACATGCTACTGCCTTACTATAAGAGCCTTATGGGTACCAACAATTTTCTGCATCAAAAAAGGGATAAACCCATGTTCCCTGTGTTGTCCAGGTTGGTGTGATGTGACTTTCACAGTCAAACAAGGATCATTCAAATACTAATGACATTATTATCCTGGTCATGTTTCTACAGGAAGGAACTGGTAATTAAAAATCTTTGGGAAAATAACATTAAAGTTGGACAGCTAAAATACTTTTTTTTAAATATCAAGCAGGCTTCATGACTACTGCATGCTCTGAGAAGTTTCAGTTTTGGTAGTAATGGAAACAAGGAGAATATAAACAAAGTTGAAAGCCTTAACTCAAGATTTGAGAGCATATTCATCCTTTCTTACAGGTTTCTTGTGTTGCTTAGAATGTCTGTCAGAACAGGATTCAGATTGAACAAATTTAGCCACCTCAAACTGAGTGGCTTATTTAAGACACCTCTCTGGGCTCTCTGTAATCACAGAATGGTTTGGGTTGGATGAGACCTTAAAAATCATCTTATGCCACCCCCTGCCATGGGCAGGGACATCTTCCACTATCCCAGGTTGCTTCAAGTCCATCCAACCTGGTCTTGAACATTTCCAGGGATGGGGCAGCCACAGCTTCTCTAGGCAGCCTGTGCCAGTGCCTCAGCACCCTCACAATGAATCATAATAATGATGGTATTATTATTGTTATTATTGTTATTGTTTTGTTGTTGTTGTTATCATCATTATCATTATTATTGCTTTTATTGCTATTATTGCTGTTATTTCTATTATTAAGTTTAATGCAAATAGATACTTCCAAATAACAACTGATCTCATCTAGAAAAGGTGTGTATTTCTCCACCGAGTGCCTTTCACTTCTATGATCTTCCACCATTGACCCAGGAGAAGTCTGGATGACCAGTTTCAACCAGATCTGAAACTTTTAAATGTCTTTATTTAGCTGAAATACATTCTGTGGTGAAGTTAGAGCTATAAAATCTGTTTAAGTACATGTGACAGATTTTAATATATTCAGTTACAAGCCAATAAATATTTGCTTCAAATGTTCAGGTTATAAAAAACATTTCAACACATGTGACAGGAAAATATTTTAATATATTCAGGTACAGGCAAAAATAGATTGATATTACTCTGTCAACTCCATGCATTTAAAATGGTCACCAGTCAGTATCACAGCAATGAGTGAAAAAAGGGTCATAATTATGGCTCTTTATTTGCCTCTTAGTTTTTGTGCCTGTTGTATTCATGCTGTCAGAGTTTTTCTAAATAGCCATAATGGATATAGATGGCCTAGAATTTCCCCTTCTGGTTGAATACAGAGATTCTCTCCTGATGAGGACATGGAGTCTACAAACAAACAAAGAAACAATGCTTGCAATGCAGACTGAATAGAAAATGCATCTCCACTTCCAGATAAGCCCAAGTGCGCCGTGGGAACCTTTGTCCCCATGTCCTGATCTGAGTTCAACAAGCCCCCAGCACCAAACCTGTGTGAACCTCATGAAATTCAGTGAGGCCAAGTGCAAGATGCTGCACCTCAGGAAAACCACTGGTATCAACCCAGAGAATGAACTGGGAGCAGCCCTGCTGAGGGGGTGCTGGTGAATGAAAAGCTGGGCATGACTTGGCAATGACTGGTCATTTCTTGCACTAGTAGCCCCAAAAGGCAGCTGTGTCCTGGGCTGCATCAAAACCAGCCTGGGCAGCGGGTCAAGGGACGTGATTCTCTCTCTCTGCTTTGCTCCTGTGATATCCCACCTGGAGTGCTGCATCCAGCTCTGGGAGCACCACCACAAGAAGGACATGGACATACTGGAGCAAATCTATAGGAGGCCACAAAGATGCTCCAAGGGCTGGAGCCCCTCTGCTCTGGAGCCAGGCTGGGAGAGCTGGGGATGTTCATCTGGAGAATAGAGGGTTCTAGAAGACCTTAGAGCCCCATTCTGTGCCTAAAGTCAGCTTCCAAAAAAGCCAAAAATGAATTTTTTTACAAGGGTATGTAGTGACAGGACAGAGGACAATGGCTTCAAACTGACAGGGGGTATATTGAGGTTAAATATGAGGAAGAAATTCTTCCCTGTGAGGGTGGTGATGCCCTGGCACAGGTTGCCCAGAGAAGCTGTGGCTGCACCATCCCTGGAATTGTTCAAGGCCAGGTTGGACAGGGCTTGGAACAACCTGGGATAGTGGAAGCTGTCCCTGCCTATGGCAGGGGCTGAAATGAGATGAGCTTCAAGGTCCCATCCAACCCAAACCATTTGGTTTCTGTAAAAGTGTGACAGTGATTTAAAGGTATAAAGAAGAAAGCTTTTATTTGCATCCATAGTTCAGTTCTGGGGCATTAAGGCACAGAAAGATTTAATCACTGGCCACAAAGCAGTGACAGGAAGACTGTGGCAAAGCAAAGATCTGAACCTAGCACGCCCCAGGGCCCTCACCACAAGACTTTTTTTTTTCTGAGGGTGGGTTCATCTCTGTTTTTCCAGTGTAATTGAGTGCAGGAAGTATTCACAGTCACTGTTGCTGTTTTTGAGCATGGTCTATTAGAGAATAATTTGAACCAGCCTCTTAGAAGCAAGAAGATACTTTTCTGATGTACAGCAGGTTACCTGAGCAGCAGAGGAATTGATGTCATTCCTACCTGAGAGGCAGGAGGCTGCAGTGATGCTTTTCTGAGGCCCTTCCTCATCTTACGAGTTTTTCACTGTAGAGTGGCCTGTGGAAGGCAAGCAGAGAGATCACACATTATTAGCAAAACAAACTGAGCACTGTGTAAACGTGGGGGAGAGAGCTGGAGGAAGTTTCTCTGTGCACATACAGGGAATATCCACTAAATATTTAACTTACTCCCACTTTTGTTTCCTGTCAAGTATCAAGAGCAATGAGCAGAGGACCTGGCTGCAAGTCAATAACACTTGTGGGATTAATTTTTTTTGCAAATTTAGTCTCTTATATCCTTGCAAAGGGCATTGCACACCACTGCAAAGGAGTGATGTGCAAAGAAGTAAACCCTAAAGTGTTTTCCAAGGTGTGGAAAATGCTCTCTGAAAGCAACATGTTGCTGTAGCTCAGTTAACCTTGAAAACTCAAGTAATTAAAATGCTGGTGACTAACAAATAATAATTTTGAGAAAGTAGTTTTTCTTCTTTCCCTCACAGTCCTACTCTGTGCCATATTTACAGCCATCTTGAACTGGCAGTTTTGTATGAGGGGAATTAAACACTACTTGGCTTAAAGGGTCAAAAGACCTCAGAAAGGAAGTCAAGACAGAATAGCTGTGACTTTTCACTTTTCTCCCTCATATGATTATAATCTGAAGGCTGGAAAAGAGACCTGAACATAATTTGATGAACTAAAGTGACAGAGGGTCGTGACATGAGGCTTCTGGTGCTCTCCCTGCTGCCAGGGACCCTTAAACTCCAAGCAATATCTTTCACTGGATGTTAAAATCCAGGGAATTTGCCTTAGCAGTGGGTTGCTCTGTGTCGGTCAGGCAGCTCTGCTCAGTGCTGTTCTTAACAGGATCATTGTCAAAGTGCTGGTGCTGCCACCAGTTTATTGCAGAGCAGAAGTTTGGTCTTCCCCATTCTACCTGTAAGAGATTTGTTATCATCAAGCCTCTGTTGTGCCTTTGTTTCTTTTTTATTTCTCCATTAAACCTCGTGTTCCAGATTGAACAAGGAAACCTTTTCCACCCAAGAGAAACATCTCCATGAATTTCCACTCTTATCTGCCTCTATATTTTTACAGGATTCAGTCTCAGCTATTTTTCTTTTCTCTAAATAATAAGTTGTAATCCTGCCATTTTTGAATTCCCAGCATGGGTCTATTTAGAAATTAGTAAGAGTAATTCTAATATGAAAGAAAATTGGCCTCTTTAAGCTATTGTTGTGTCACAGTGGTGCTGAGAGGCACAAGCCAACAACGGCACTGCTTTGTTACCAGGCACTGGACAGAAATAGCTGGAGATTGGTCAGACCTTGAAAAATGTACAATCTCAGCGGGTCAGTCAGAGGCAGCAAGAGGAAGGAAGTGATTTGAGGAGTGTCACACAGTTGGCAGCAGCAGAGCCAGGGCAGTGCCAGCGAGTTCATCTGTAGTGCCACAGGATTGCACCCTTGAACCCTGTCCTGTTGTCTGTGTGGGACACACAGCCATGCCTGCTCTGGGATCACATCCCTGGGCTGCTCTATTCCTGCCTTGGTGGAGAAACTGGAACAGGGAATACAAGTGGGTGCACCCAGACAGTGTTCACAGCCCCCACGGTGTCAGCACAACTGGGTTACACCGTTTGGGTAAAGATTATCAGTATATAATCAGCTCTGTCCCCAGCAGTTGTATAAACACCCTGATATCTTATCTCTCAAGACAAGATTCCAAGTGGCTGGAATGTGTTGCTTCCCAGGTCACCTTTCTCTGTAGCCACACTCCTCCTTGCCCAGAGGTGTGCTCACCCTAGAGGTGTGCAGAGGATGATGAGACAGAGCTGCTGCTCAGCAATATTCCTGTGGTTGCTGAGTCCTGGCTGCTCCATTCTACAGATCGTGGGATTTTTTCTTGTTGTCTGAATGACACGAATCGTGAGTAAATGGAATGTAGGACCAAAATATGAAAGAAAAGTCAGTGGAGCTTGCTACCAAAACCTACATGTCAATAAAAGATTGAAAAAATACTTCAGCTGTAAGAAAGTGTCCCTGTGTGATTATTTGTGCAATATCCAGCATAACAGGGCATGGTTTTGTCTTTGAGCCCTTGAAAATGAGAGAATTAGTGCTGTTCATACCACTGTTAAACTGAGATCTGGGAGCACTGTCACCCTATTAAATATGAGCAGGTTTGCAATGTCAAATTCCATGCCATGGGCAATACATTTTATTTTTCTCTTTTCTTGACACAATAGTAGCTTTCATTTTATTTTACCACCTTTGGAGCCATTTCCTTTCAGTTCTTAGAGTATTAGAGTCTGTCTTCTCACGCCTCTGAAATAGCTGCAGTATGCATCGTACTTGCACGTTGAATTAACCCTTGCATATCTCATTCCAATCTCTCCCTTCCCACCTCCTGCTGTGTTTCTCCTTTGCCTTGTTTTCTCACATTAGAGCCTTTCATTACATATTTGGGGAAAAAAAAAATTAAAAATTGTCCCTGAGAGGGCAGCCTATTGCCCAGTTGAAAAGAGCTGGCTTGTCATGTCAGGGACGTCTTTACTCCACATGTGACTTTTCCTCACTGCTGTACCTGCTTTTTTTCACCAGTGCAGCATGAATTTAATGGTTACAACAAATAATGACTTTGTTTAATAAGTGTGAGCTTCTGGCTTCAGTTCCACAATCTTTCCCCAGCCCTGTTCACTTCCCTGGACACGCTCCAGCCCCTCGATGTCTTTTTTGTCCAGAGGGGCACAGAACTGAACCCAGGATTTGAGGTGTGGCCTCTGCAGTGCCCAGCACAGGGGGATGTCACTGCCCTGGTCCTGCTGGCCACACTAATGCTGGTACAGCCCAGGTGCCATTGGCATTCCTGGCCACCTGGGCACACCTGGCTCATGTTCAGCCGCTGTCACCAGCACCCCCAGGTCCTTTTGCAGCTTTCCAGCCACTCCTGTCCCAGCCTGCAGCACTGCAGGGGTTGTTGTGACCTTACTCATTTGGACTGAGTTAACTAACAGCCAAGTTGGTTGTAGTGAAAGAGCAGAATGTATTGATCCAACTGAATTCTTCAATTCCTGCCAAGGGAAGTTAGGGAGTTTGGTGTCCCTAGACTGAATTTAGACTTTGTAAATAACCACTCAGGCAATAACATGCAAGTCAGTGCAGGAATCCAGAAGAAAACAATTTAAAAATTACTGTGCTTGAGGTTACAAATACCAGCTTAAACAAGACTTAGCTGTTGAAAACATACAACTCCATGAGCAGACTCTGAGAATTCCACTTAAATGCTTGTTCTGGTTTTCATAAATAGAGGTGAAAGCTAGAGAAGCTCAGCTAGAGGTCTCAACTCAAAGATGAGCTTCCAAAAGTAAAACTGCAGAAATAAACGAATATTTAAAAGGAAGTAAGTTGTAGGAATTCTTGGAGAATGTTACAAAGTAGCCTCCTGCAAGGAGTTTGGAAAAGGTGGCATTTTTTAATGAAAAAGCTTGAATTGTGCATCATGGCAGAGGTGTTTTGAGCAAGGAGAGGGCCCCCAAAGGAACTGTCCCCACAGACTGTTGCACACACTCTGCTCACTTGAGATCTCGGAGTCTTCATAAAGAGAAGATCTGGACAGAGCAGCCAGAGATGAACAGGAATAACAAAGTCATGTTGTCTTCTAAATGATACCCAACTATTTTTGATAGACGTTTCTGATAAGGACCCAGATTCTTAGCCCTCCCCACATATCAGGAGATGCCAGTGATTTTGATATATGGTACCAAACACAACCCAGTATTCATGTCCCAAACAGCTCTAAGCATTAAGACATTTTATCTCTACAAAATGAACCACTACATAGTGGAAAACTGATAATTCATAGCAATTCCATTGTTCCTACACATTCAGAATATTCTTTTTATTTTTTTTCCCTGTGGGAAGTAAAATAAAAGTTGTAGGACATTCTCACTTGGTAGCATGAAGTAATTCCTCAACTCATACCCTGTTTTATGCCAACAGTGGGAACTTGTTTATATATATGTCCATATTTATATCAAATATGTATAATTGTTTCATGGTGAGTTCATTTTTTGCTTGAAGTTTCACATAGCCTTTCAGAAATGAGTAGGTAGCAACTTCATCCTTCCATCTCGTTTTAAGAGTACTTTATTAAATTGAAAATAAGTTTCACAAAACAATTCTAAAATATGAACACACACACCTTACACACACCTTGCTCCCTGCCCAGCCTCCCCCCGCCCCCAAATCTGGGTCTGTCAAGATGTATAAACTCGGGTGTTGTAAACAGATTGCCTGGATTGATCTGATGTGCAGGAAGGTGGTGATGAGCACAGCTTGCTATTGTTAAACAACACATGAATAATGCACTGGGTTTGGGATCAGTCAACTCTTCTGGTTTTAATCATTCATTTTCTTTTCTTCTATTTCGTAACTGGACTGTTGATGTAATCCTGCCGCATGTGAATGCCAAGTTGAGGGTTTCACAATAAATGAAATGCTGTCTAAACCAGCATGAAAGAGCCACACATTGTAGTCTAAGGTGCCCACAAGAGCTGGCAGAGGACTGGCTCCTGATGTAGCCAGTGGAGTCTCCAGTAATTAAATAATAATTAGCAATTAAATTCTCAGCAAAACGTTTTAATCTTGCCCTTGGTCTCCTTGCTTGCCTGAAGAAATGCAGTTTTATTTCAGTAGAGAGAGCATGGACTGTGCAACAAGTGTGAAAGCAGCAGATCTAGCTGGGATTGGGTGACACCACGCTCCTTGAACTGAGCCTTCTACCATGGTTTCACCAAGAAAGGCCAAAAAAGAAACATTAAGTGAGATGATTGCATAATACAGGCCAGGAATTTTATCAGAAAGAATTTTATCAGAATTATAAGATGTATCTGAGAACTTTAAAGCAGCCAATTCTTATCCAATGGCTGCACCTTGAGAATCTATTTGTCACCTAAATGTTTGAACTCAGGATAAGAGCAAAACCCAGGGGCAACATCTGTACCAGAGAACAAAACACTTCGTTTTCAAAGCAGATAGTGTTGCTGCTTGCTGGGAACAATCCTGGGCTCGTTTTAGGCAACCTGTGCCTGGGAATGACAGGACAGTGCCAGCTGGCCCAGCCCAAATCAGTGTCAGGAACTGCTCTGCAAATTTAACAAGGTGAGCAGTCAGGTTCCAGCCTCTTTGTGGTGATCTGGCATTGTTTAATTTACCAATACAAGGGTTTCGTGTGCACTGTACTGGATTAAGTGTCAGAATGTGGCAATTTTCTACTTTTTGCCAAAGGATTTGTGTCTACTGCTACTCTAGCAGACATTTCTCCCTGTACTAGTTCTGCCCAGATGCTATAGAATCTCCTCCAGGTCCTGGTCATGCTCCTCGTGGCTACTGCAAAAATTAACCCTGTCCTGACCAGAATCAGGACACTCCCCCACAATGGGATGAAATGGTAGCCTCTCTTCCTTGCACAGACCACACTGAATTCACCAAGCTGTTTGAAACTCTCAGTACTGGGCATGTTTTTGAGGCATCACCTCTGTACTTTTTTATTCTATTCTGATAAAAGAACTTCCTTTTATAATTAATACTGTATATATCCTGCCTTCCTATGCTAAAATGAGTCTTGCTTATACAGCCATGGCTTGAGAGCATTGCAATAACTACCCACATTCATTCAGCTGAATCTCTGCTGCTCAGGAACGTTCAGTGAAGGACACCTGCACTGAACATCTCATGAGCAGGTGCTGGATTTCAGGAGTTGGGTGGTGTCTTTATTCCAAATCTGAGTGCGGCTTTGAACAAACAGGCACTGGAACAACTGTTGTGGAGTCTCCATGCTTGGAGATACACAAAACCCTGCTGAAACTAAAGGCTTTTAAAGTCTTCCAGATTCCTAAGTTTTTCACAGTTTAGGCTGTTATACTTGAGCACCTAAATTCCACCTAGATTGCACTTGAGATGCCTCCATGCTCTTGTGAATTTTAAAATTCCCTATCGTAGAATCACAGGATGGTTTGGATTGGAAGGGACCTTAAAGACCATCTAGTTCCAGCCCCCTGCCATGGGCAGGGATGCCACCCACTGAACGGGGTTGCTCAATATGGTGATTTTAGGCTCAGATACTATAAGGAGAAGGAAAACACAGAGGTGAGGCACTGCTGTGACTGCTTGCCAGGTCAGAACTCTGGAGTGTCACAGAGTGACCTCAGAGCTGGTTCTCCCCTGGTGCACTACACCGGACCGAGCATCCTCTAGTTCTGCACTGGAGCAGCTCTGACAGTCCTGTCTTCAGTGGTGTAACTTTGACCCCGCTGAGCCCCTGCAGCAAACAGCTTTCCTGTGACACCTCAACTCAGAGACCCCTGCCCCAGCCTCGTGTCTCCCATATTCAGCCATAAAGCTGGAAAACAAAACTCCAAATCTTCCTTGCCTTGCCTGCCCCCCTCAGCCTGGCTTTATTTCTCAAGGCTGCTGATGGTTGAACAACAACTGGTTTTGCTCATCTGAGGGGATTTGCATTGTGAAGCTTCCTGACAAGCCAAGCAGCAGAAGGGTGGGAGAGGAGGGATGGGAGGAGAGATGCTGTGCCAGCCAGGCAGGCAGGATCGCTTTGGCAGCAGCTCTGCCTGGCTTTCACTCTGCCTCCCTGGGGGAACTCCTTCCTCTCACTCCAGGCTTCTCCCCTGCCACACCAGAGGCAGGACAAGGAGGCAGCAGAAGGGTCCCTGCACTGCCAGTACCCAACACCAGCTCACACCTGCAGCAGGCAAACCATGAGGACGAGCTCTTTGCTCCTGCAGCATCTTCACCTTTGACTGAAAACCTTCACCCACCTCCACAAGGGACCATGGAGGAGCAGTACATTTCCAAACTCCACCCAGTCGTGGATTATGCAGCTGGGGTCTTTCTTCTAATCATAGGTGAGTTCACAGCCTGCTCGTTTGCTTGGAGCCAGGGAAGAGGGATACAGGGATTCCCTGTCTGTGCTGTGGTCAGGCAGAGGAACCTGGAGGGAAATGACAGCGAATGTTTCCCCACAGGTTCCCCTGCATTGTGCCTTGAAGTTGGTTGGCAGCCAGGATTAATCTCCACTCTTGGATCTGGAATCTTTTGTTTTAATGCTGAAGAATGGCCAGCACAAGTTTGCCTCTGTGGCATCACAAGTATTTGAAATAAGCTGTCAGTCACTTTCCATGACTGAACCAGAGCAGCTCACTCCATGGGACTGCTCAGGGGAAAGCAGCTCTGGGCTGACCCTTGGTGGGGGGAGGTGTCATTCTGCTGTGTCTTGCTAGGATGAACTGCTGCAGAACAGCAAAGTGTTTCTAGATAGCAGTTCTGGGTTTTGTAGCAGCCTGTTTGTCCTGCTGCAGGCAGATTGAAAATGAAATACAAGTGGGGATAGCTACCAGCCCACGGCTTCAGTTAAGTGTTTTCTTCCTTGTCTCTTTCTTGCATGTACACAGGCATTTGTTTTCTACTCTCGTGGATTTGGAGAGGAGTGGAACTTGTTTAGGCATGCTTCCCACCTGGATTTTTGCTAAGATTCCTTCCTTCAGCTCACTTGCAAACCCTGGCTGAGAGAACAAGGACAAGCTTATATTTTGAAGTTTTAATACTGAGGCTCTGGGTAGCAGTGCTGGGCTTTAGCACTTCAAATTTCCCCTTGTTCTGCACAGCAGAGCACAACTCAGGGTGAGAAAATCCCTGTTTACAAAACAACCAAGGGCTTTTTCAAGTCAGGGTGCCAGGTCCCTTCTCTGAGAAATGTAAATACATAGATACAGTTGAGGCAATGGGAAGGGGCAGCAAAAAAGGGCTGGAGGCTGGGGCTCCACTTGCTGACCTTGCTGGTGTGCCACCATGCTGCAGTCTCACACCTCTCCGAAAGCACTTTTAGGCACTGGAACTCCAGGCACAGCTTCCAGCACTGGATCCAGAGCCCTGTGTGGCAGCCAGGTTCACTGCATCCTGCAGGGACTCTCAGAAATAAAGCAGTGAGCTGAATTGGGAACAGGTGTTGTATTTATCCATAGCTCTGCCACCTCACTGCAGGTTTGTGCCCTGAAATGATGTTTTTGTCAGGAACAAGGCCAGGGCATGGGCTGCAGCACTCACCACCAGCTATTTGATTACTGGCCCACAGTTACAATTCTGTCCTGTGGGATGGAGGGGAAGAGCTTCTGTCATGGTAAAAGAGGGGCTGGGCCTGGATGTCACCTGATGACAGAGCTGCTTCCTACCTCTTGTGTAGGGGTTGGGCTCTTACCGAGAAAGTGAACTGGGTTCATTTTGCTCCTGAAGCCTGAGGATGTTCCATTTTGGAACAGAATGAGGGGCTGGAGCGAGTCCAGAGAAGGGAACAGAGCTGGGAAAGGGGCTGGAGCACAAGTCTGATGAGAAGCAGCTGAGGGAGCTGGGGGGGCTCAGCCCAGAGAGAAGGAGGCTCAGGGGGAACCCTCTGGCTCTGCACAACCCCCTGACAGGAGGGTGCAGCCAGGGGGGTCGGGCTCTGCTCCCAAATAACAAGTAACAGGACAAGAATAAAGGGCTTCAAGTTGCACCAGGGCAGGTTTATACCGGATGTTAGGAAACATCATGGAAGGGATTGTGATGCATTGGAACAGGCTGCCCAGAGCAGTGTTGGAGTCACCACCCCTGGGAGGATTTAAAAGCTGTGTGGATGTGGCGCTTGAGGACATGGTTTAGAGGCAGCCTGGTCAGTGCTGGGGAATGGTTGGACCCAATGATCTTAGGGGTCTTTTCCAACCCAAAGGATTCTATGATTCCATGATTCCATGTCCCAGCCTGTGGAGAGTGCTCTGCCCACCAAGCCACAGGTTGCTCTGTCAGCACATGGCCAAGCCCCCGTGGGCATCATCCTGTGTGTGCAGACACAGAGATCCTGAGAGCTCAGGGAGCTCTTCCAGTGCATCCAGAGGTGGCAAGTGAACGTGTGTGGTTAGAAAGTGAATGAATGAGGGATGTGGGGTCTCAGATTTGTGTCCCCATTTTGGTTAAGCCTTCTCTTGACACCTCAGTGGTTTTTGTACTTTTGCCGATATATTTATTCCATTTTGCTGCACGTGCCTCTGTTAACCCCTCTGTGGGCACTTCAGGTGGTACCTGTGAGCAAATGCAGCCTTCCTGCACTCACAGCCACAAGGGAACATGACAGAATCTTTTTCTGTCTCCCTCTTTCACATCTCACTTTAGAGGACACCTTCTCAGGAAAATCAAAATTTTTTGATCAAAAATGTTGCTCCAGCACCATGTTCACTTAAAAGAAGAGAGAAAATGAGTTGTTTGGTGCATGTACTTCTGACACTGCTGTCACCAGCACTTTGAAATCCTGTGGCATACCTGAATAATGTATGTCTGACAGGTCCTTTTGCAAAGCAAGCTCTGGGTCTTGTTGCACGCCCCTGCCTAAACAATTCTCAAGGTCCCACTGCTCTCAGAGACCACCAGAACAGTCACACTAATTCCCAGGGATCAGCAAGGATCCTGAGCTGCCCAGCCAGCACATGCCTGGCACTGAGGCAGCTCAGAGTCAGTGCTGGGGCTCCAGTGAGAGATGAGAGGAGTCACACAGAGGGGAGGCTTTGGGAAGTGCAGGACACCAGGTGAGAGGAGGGGACAGGCAGGTGGGACAGCTGGAGTACTTCAGCAAGAAGGAGAAATAAGGATATTTTTCTCAGCACAAGAAATATGTGGACCTGCTAGAGTGGGTCCAGAGGAGGCCACAAAAATGCTCTGAGGGCTGCAGCCACTTTGCTCCAGAGACAGGCTGGGAGAGCTGGGGAGTTCTCCCTGGAAAAGGCTACAGGGAGACCTCATTTTGTTCTTCCAGTACTTAAAGGTGGCTTATAGAAAAGACTGTCACGATCCGCTAATGCAAGTGGGGGTCGTGATGGTTCGTTTATCGATCTCAGAGTGTAAAAGGACACAAGAGATTTCAGTTTTAATCAAAACAGTGCACCTTTATTAAGTGCCCACAACACAATAATGCAATAGAAGAGAGAGAGAGAGAGAGAGAAAGAAACACAAAGTAGAGAGGAAGAAAAGAGGGGGGCAATAGCTACCAACAGATGAGACGAAGTCCTCGTGGTCTTCTGCCAATAGATTCGCCTTCTTTCCGTGGGGAGATCTCGGACTTGGTTATTTCAGAAAGTCCCTTTATAGTCCTTTTCAGAAGCGAGGGGCAGCTGGCCAAGAGGTGGGGAAATCTACAGCCGTTGTTATGGGGCCCATTGCTTTGGGAAACAGGTACAGGACAGGTGTACAGGACAGGTGGACAGGACAGGGTACAGGACAGGTGTGCAGGACAGGTGTACAGGACAGGTGGACAGGACAGGTCGTTCCTTTCTGCTTCAGCGCAGTCCTTCCCGCCTGGGCAGCAAGAACGGCGCAGTCCACTGTTACCTGCACTAATTTTCCTCAGGAATGCCTACCAGTTCCCAGCGGGCACACCTGTAGGCAACACTTGGCAGACATCCCACCTCAGCCAGGCCAGGACTCCTGTGTTCAGTCTCTGTCCTTGGCAATGATCGTGAGGCAGATGAGGGATCTTTGGACCGTCTCTTACAAAGACAGAAAGTGACTTTTTACACGGGCAGACAGAGACAGGACATTCCAAACCCTGACATGGACAGGGACATCTTCCACCATCCCAGATTGCTCCAAGCCCTGTCCAACCCAGCCTTGGATGCTTCCAGGCCTGGGGCAGCCACAGCTTCTCTGGGCACCCTGTGCCAGGGCCTCACCACCCTCACAGAGAAGAATTTCTCCTTCAGATCTAATGTAAACCTACTCTCCTTCAGTTTGAAGCCATTCCCCCTCGTCCTATCACTACATAACCTTGCAAGAAGTCTCTCCTCAGCTTTCTTGTAGTCCCTCTCAGGCACCTCACATACTTCTGATGGATTTCACAGGTGTGTTAACTGTGTGATACTCTTGTCTGTGCTGATCCTTCCCTTTCAGCCATCCTGACGATCCTTGGGAATTCAGCTGTCCTTGCCACGGCTGTGAAACGCTCTTCCCTGCTGAAGTCCCCAGAGCTGCTCACAGTGAACCTGGCAGTGGCAGACATTGGGATGGCCCTCAGCATGTACCCGCTGGCCATCGCCTCTGCCTGGAACCACGCCTGGCTGGGGGGAGATGCCTCCTGTGTTTACTATGCCCTGATGGGTTTCCTGTTCGGGGTCTGCAGCATGATGACCCTGTGTGCCATGGCCGTGATCCGATTCCTCGTCACCAACTCATCCAAATCCAACGGTGAGTGAATCGCCGCTCTGGTCACCTGCTGGTGCTGTGTTGGGGCTGGGCTGCTCAGGGAGGTGCTTTGTGGAATATGGCATGGAATATCAGGTCAGTAGCAGCAGAATAAGCCTCAACTTTTAGTGCATTATCAAATCCTGGTGTTCCCAGAAGGATTTGATTAAATTCTTTGTTAAACAGTGAGGTTTTCCACTTCTCAGTTTTGCCAAGTGAAACTACCTGAGAATGGAGAACACAAATGTTTTCCTGGACCAGACTGCCTTCCCTTTCTACTTGTATCCAAGCAGATACACTGGAATTTGAAAGGAAGGAATATTCTTCTGGCATTCCTGGGCTGGGACCACAGCACATTTGAGGTGAAATTGATCTTGTAAAGCTCCCTGTGTTACTAAGCTCTAGATGAGCACTGAGGGCTGTATTCAGGTCTCACCCAGCACACTGACACTGTTTCTCTAGAAGCCCAAAGGTTAGGGAACTGCAGCAGCAGCCCAGGTGTATCTGTAGCCACCATCCTTCTGGTTGAGGAGAAGTTATGGCAAAACCCCATGTGGCTGGGATGGGATCCACCTATGCTTGCTCTTCCTCTTTCTTGCAGGTAACAAAATCACCAAGAACACCGTCTGCATCCTGATCGCTTTCATCTGGCTCTACTCCTTGCTCTGGGCCATCCTGCCCTTGCTGGGCTGGGGCTACTATGGCCCTGAGCCCTTTGGCATCTCTTGTACCATAGCCTGGAGCAAGTTCCACAACTCCCCCAATGGTTTCTCGTTCATCCTGAGCATGTTCCTCCTGTGCACAGTCCTGCCTGCGCTGACCATCATTGCCTGTTACTTGGGGATTGCCTGGAAGGTTCATAAAGCATACCAAGAGATCCAGAATATTGACAGGATCCCTAATGCAGCCAAGCTGGAGAAGAAGCTGACCCTGGTGAGTTATCCCCGTGATGGGAAGAGAGTGCAGTAATCAGGAGCTGGCAGAGAGCTGGCTCTGCTCATGCACAGCTCACAGAACAGAGAGCTACACAGAAATTCTGTATGGAAACAGGATTTCAATATATTAATATTAAATATTATTTTTTATTATTATTACTATTATTTTTATTAACTTTTTTTTTCAAATATGCACTTCAGTTGTGCATTTCTTGTGGAAAAGCAGAATTGATCCAAGCTATCTAGAGGCCAGTCCTAGACTCACTGAATCATTAAGGTTAGAAAAGGTCTTTAAGATGTCAAGTCCAACCATTAATTCAGCACTGAGAGGTCCACCACTTAACCATGCCCCTAAGCACCACAGCTACACTTTTTTTTAATACTACTAGGGATGGTGACTCCACCACTGCCCTGGGCAGCCTGTCCCAATGACTGACAACCCTTCCAGTGAAGAAATGCTTCCTAATAACCAATCTAAACATCCCCTGGTGATTCCTTAGGTTTTAACTTTTATATTTTTCAAATCCTGTACTCCCTAGTGTGTAACTCTGAAGTTTCTTGTGGCCCGTTAGCTGCTGTTCTCTTACGCTGGTTAGACATAACAAACCTCTCTAGGTTTCCACCTCAAGGACACCAGGCCCCAAAATGTGTAAAATAAAAGCCTCTGAGAGGGGGGCAAACTTGGGGTAATTACAACATGAACTGAAGTTATAATTGGACAATTAACCCTGATATGCAAACGAACCAAACTTATAAAAGTGTGAAGAACTCATGACCTGGGATCCATCTTGGGTGTAGCCTTTGGCCTGTCTAAGGCATACCTTTGAAGGCCCTTCAAATAAATACCTACCTTTATTCCCTTATTCTTGTCTAGTCTCTGTTTTTAGGTGGCCATCTCAGGCATCCCCAGTGCAACCTGAAGACATTTCCTCTCGTCCTTTCACTTTTTAACTGGGAGCAGAGCCCGACCCCCATCTGGCTGCACCCTCCTGTCAGGGAGTTGTGCAGAGCCAGAAGGTTCCTCCTGAGCCTCCTTTTCTCCAAGCTGAGCCCCGCCAGCTCCCTCAGCTGCTCCTCACCAGACTTGTGCTCCAGACCCTTCCCCAGCTCCATTCCTTTCTCTGGACATGCTCCAGCCCCTCACTGTCTCTCTTGTCATGAGGGCCCAGCAAGCACAGCTTCAGGTGTTGCAGGTTCAGGTGTGGTCCCACCCACACCTCATGTGCCAGAATATCCAACCCTGCCCATGCCAGCTGCCAACAGCCGCCCTGTGTTCCCTTGCAGATGGCCGTGCTCATCTCAGTGGGGTTCCTGAGCTCCTGGACTCCCTATGCAGCTGCCAGCTTCTGGTCCATCTTTAACTCCAGTGACTCCCTGCAGCCTGTGGTGACGCTGCTGCCCTGCCTGTTTGCCAAGTCCTCCACAGCCTACAACCCTTTCATTTACTACGTCTTCAGCAAGACCTTCCGCTGCGAGGTTAAGAAGCTGCAGTGCTGCTGTGGCTGGAGGGTTCACTACTTCAGCTCCGACAACTCCACGGAGCATCCCATGTCCACCATGTGGAGCGGCAGGGACAACGTCCGTCTGTCTGCGGCGGCCAAGGCGGAGAACCCGGGAGCTGCAGCCAGGGCTTCACAGCACAGGTTAAACCTGGCCTCACTCCCAGGTCCAAAGGAGCAGGGGTGCAGCAAATGAGGTTGTCGTTGCATATCTTATGGCAATACAGAGGTTCAAGTATATATTTTTAAGCAACTCTCAAATATTGTCTTTTAAGCATCACAGCAAAAAAAAAAAAAAAAAAAAAAAAAAAAAAAAAAAAAAAAAATCTATTTTTTCCCCCAAGAAATTCTACTTTAGAGGAAATAGATTTATGTACCAATCATAAAATCATGTAAATTAAACTTATTTTCATGTAAAAGGAGATTTATTATTTTTGTGGGGTTTTTTTCCTATACTTTTGATTTCTAACACAATCTATCTGCCAGCTCTTGGCTCTACCAGTAAAACAGCCATCAGAGAAAACCATAGGTTGCACACAGTGTTACCAAATAAACACAGCTGAGTGTGTAGTTTTCCAGCAATACAGACTGAAAACCATATGGGCAGCAAGAAATGTTCACTGCCAGGAAAACGTGAGAATGTGACTGCTCCCAAAAGGATGTAGAGCTCTCTGGTTCCTTGCTCTTTCAGGGGTGCAGCTCCAACTCCTCCAAACAAGTCGAAGGAGCTGAGCAGCCTTGGTCGGATGAGGTTTGGTGGGAATGTGGCAGTCAGTGAAGGATGCCTTCTGTGTATCCCAAATGGCACAGTGGGAAGGCAAGGAAGCTCTCAGCAGGAGGAACTCTGCACTTGGGCTGTTGCTGGCTAATGTACAAAAGCTCTTCTGCTGCAGAAGCTGTTGGAGCATTTTAGGATCGTAATTGTTAAGGTTGGAAAAGACCTTTAAAATCAAGTCCAGCCGTCAGCCCCGCATCACCACCATGTTCACCACAAAACCACGTCCTCAAGTGCCACATCCACACATTTTCTGAACACTTCCAGGGATGGTGACTCCATCACTTCCCTGGGCAGCCTCTCCCAGTGCTTTACCACCTTTTTTCTGCATAGGATGACACAAAGCATTCCCCAGGCAGCCTTCCTAGCAGTGTCACCCTGCAGATGCAGTCCTCCTGGCTCTCATGGCTTCTATGGGAAGCTCCTGAGATCCCACATTCCCCCCTGGCTGGGGCACTGACATGACTTTAACTGAGAACAGAGTTTGCTGATTCAGTACCACCATAACACCAGGTTTAACCAAAGAGGTTCTGAGGTGGGAATGATGAGCTCCTACACCTTAAATCTCTCTCTCTGACTTACTGTTTTTGATTTTAAAGGACATAAACCCCTATATTTAGGATTTGAAAAACACAAAATATGGCTTGGCAGCTGCAGCAGTTCTGGCTGCCCCTGACCACACAGAATCACAGGATGGTTTGGGTTGGGAGGTACTTGAAGCTCATCCAGTCCCACCCCCCTACCATGGGCAGGGACACCTTCTAATGGAATCTTCACCAAACCCTAGCATTAGGCCTAGTCAAGACAAGAAGACTTAAGGCACCGGCAGATTTGGCCCAGATTTTAAACAGCCTAAACCAACAGCAAATGGACTCTGAGCTCTTGAAAACTTTTGTCGCCCTCAAACGCGAATAATTATTTTAATTTTATAAATTACGGCTAAGGGGAAGTTACAAATAGGTTTAAAGACTTCTGTGGCTCTGAGAATTCCAGTTACAGCAGAGTCTGGATAAAAAAAAAGAACAGAAAATGAGGCAGGAGCTGCAACATAGATTAAGGCTCAAATTAATTCATAAATTGGGGGTTAGGAAACAATAAGGAAATCCCATTAAATCCTACACTGACAGTATTTCCAACTCTCATAAATCTTCCACTAGATTAAACTAGCTAGATTTGTAAAAATTTGTGAAAAATTCCTGAAGTAAGTTGGCCTCCAGGACAGTATCTTGTCCCGGGTTGTCACTCATATGGAATGAGGTCAGCCTCCTCTCCCAAGTGTGGTAAGGTGAAGCATCCTCTGGGAAACAATAGCCCATGGACTGGAAAATCAGGAAACGGAAGAGGGGGAGCAGGAGGAAACACCAGTAACAGAGATGGGGGCATGTGGAAGCTGAAGGAAAATATATGGGAAGTAGGGAAGAGGCAGAAGAACTTTATGGAAGTGTGGGAAGTTTTTTACTGTAAAAGTCAACTATCAGTATTTTTTCATTTTTAAAAAATAACCTGACAGGAAAATGAAGCTGTATTTCAATAACCTCCTCAGAGTTTTTGCTTTTACTTGCTCAATTGCTTGGTGTGTAAAATAAAGAGTAAAATAAATAGTCCCATCTGCTGCTTGCAGATCAGTGACTGAACAGTGACATCCATGTTAAAAATGTAACGCAATTGAAGCTTCCACTGTGAGAAATTTAGGAGCAGAACAGGTCCACATACATTTGTAAATGCTTTTAAAATGTATGTGACATGAAAAATACACCACTCTACAACAGAAAAAACTCTGTAAACCCCAAAGATGTTTACTGTTCATGTTTAAGTACAATGCTTTAATAGCCTGATTTATTAATAACTGTTTATGTACTTAATTTTTAAAAATTGAAGTCCAAGTGTTTATGTATCAAGTATGGTTTAAATTTATTTTTCATATTTCAGATTCAGTAAGAAGCAAATCTTAACTTTCCCAGTAGAAAACTCTGAATTTTAGATGGTTTTATGTTATTTATGGTAAATTTAAAAGGCAGGGCTGCCCTTGACCAAAGAGCAAGGAAAGCAAATATAGCATTACTATCAGGGAACTAGTATGTTTGGTTATTTTTTTTAAGTTTTGAGAAGGTAATTTATGGTCAAATTATGATTCTAATTCCATGGTATTTCCTACCCAGCCCTGGACTGTGCTGCCTTTTCAGAGATGGAAGCAGGATGCAAGCACTGAGTTCAGGAGTGAGTCTGGGCACCTCATGTTTGCAATCACCAGTGCAACCACCTCAATACAGACATATTTAATCTAAAAACTCCAACAAATCAGACCTCTCACATATCAGGAGTTTTCTCATCACACTGAGGAAGTTTACAATGCAGACACCCAACCTGAGCAAGCTTTGGCTTCTTTCTTTCCACTGAGGATGTGATGCCATGAAGATTTTTGCTTCCTACCTGGATGA
The DNA here is from genome assembly GCF_041296385.1 of Aphelocoma coerulescens. NCBI lineage: Eukaryota > Metazoa > Chordata > Aves > Passeriformes > Corvidae > Aphelocoma > Aphelocoma coerulescens. The sequence goes on from NC_091016.1 coordinate 120,943,262, forward strand.
TATCATATAAAGTTAGATAACACAACTAAAACTCTGACTTGTACTAAAAGAAATTGGAATTCAATGCCTTACTTTGAAAAAGCTTCTAGGCAGTTTCTGCCTATTAAGGGATAAGAATAACTTACAGAATTTTTATAGAAAATTTCTGTTAATGGTCAATTTTCCATCTGTAAAATTAAATGTGACTCACTCCAGAACAAAGATCAATTCTTTGAGAGAGGTCATTATTCCAGAAGTTGGAGCATGAGGATAACACTGCAAAGGCTTGGGTTCCACCCTCTTACTTTGCCAGTAATACTGTGCAACTGGAAAAATAATTTAAACTTTGTCTTGGGTTCTTCTCTCATGCACATAACAGAGACAGTTTTGCTGCTCATGAATGTAAAACACAAACTGTTTGATGAACTTCATAGAATCACAGAAGCACAGAATCATAGAGTGGTTTGGGTTGGAAGGGGCATTAAAGACCATCTCATTCCAGCCTCCTGCCATGGGCAGGGACACCTTCCACCATCCCAGGTTGCTCCAAGCCCTGTCCAACCTGACACTTTCAGGGATGGGGCAGCCACAACTTAACTCTCTTTATAAACCTATAGGTAGATAAACCGTCATTTCTGAATTTCATATCTTAATAAGATACAAATGCTGTACATGGCAGTAGCTGTATAGGAGCAACTGTGCTCTGTGCCCATCACTGCCCTTCCCTGATGAGCCACCATTTCTCAAATCAAAGTGCTGCTGGATTCAATCACATCTCTCCTGAACAAGTGATCTTACCTGAAGACTTCTAGGTCTCTGCATGCAAAAGAGATCAGGCAAAAGAGACCAACCAAAGAGCTGCAGCAGTTATTTTATTTATCAGTATATCTGGAAAAAAAAACCCAAACACACTTATTTGAATTCCCTTCACTTCCTGAAGACATAGTTCTAGAGATAAAATTTTCTTGTGGGTACCTATATAAATAATCCTCAAATAGAACAAGCAGAGAGTTTAGAACTTTCTTAGAAAGCACAAAACACGAGGCCGGGGCAGTGGGAGCAGAGGTTTGTGGTTGGCCATCTCTTGCTGACAATCAAGTGGTCAGTGTAAGGCTGCTGAGTGGTGACATTTCAGGGTCACAGGGATTGCTGCCTCTTCTCCAGGCACTTCTCAATATCCTCCAACACTTGCACAGCTGCTTTCGGAATACGAGTCCCTGGCCCAAATACATTGGCAACGCCGGCTTCATACAGGAAGTCATAATCCTGTTGGAAATAAGATCTGTAGTTAATAGTGAAAGACAATTGATAATTGATTAATAACCAGTGCATGCTCTGTCCTCTATGCTGGGCCTGAGAAAGCAACAAGTCCCAGAAACAAGCAGCACAGCTTCAAGGAAATGGGAAAAGTGTGGAAGTTAGGAGGTAGAAAAGAAATACTAAAAAATATCCATAGGAAACGGTTTATTTCTTTAGAGTCAGACTAATGTCAATCTTTGGAAAGTATTCAAAAGTCAACTGAATGTGACTCTGAATAACCTAATCTAAATTTGATCTAACAATTTTGAAAATACTACTTTAAACAACGGCTTGGAGCAGATGACTGCCAGTGGTCTCTTGCAATCTAGAGTTAATCTAATTTTATGACTGTCCTGAAATTTCAAAAAGACTAGAAAGCAGTTCTGTATTCTCTTTCTTCTATATAGGACATATTGCACCTTTTCCAACCACAGGGTAGTAGCATCCCATTGAGAGATACTGGGCAGAACACAAATTCTAGAATACTATGGGTTTTGCTTTTTCAATTTAGAAGTCTGTCATTCTTGAATACTTACTTAACTGCCTAGAAAAGGGAGAGATGTGGAAAAAGGGAATAACAGGAGATTTATGTGCAAAATCAATTCAAACCATTCAAGACAGAGAATGACCCTAAAGGTGTCACAGACAGGCAAACTATGGATGAGTTAAGGAAAATTTAAAGATGAAAGCACAGATCTGACTGCAAGGGAATCCAACAAACTGCTCAACAGTTTAGGAGAAAGCAGAGGGAATGAGAGGCAACACCTGCCTGATGATGGGGAAGGTGAGGAAAGGCTCAACAGGGAGTGAGATCTGCAGCCTACAGGTGATGGGACCTGCCAGGGGCCTTAGTCTCTGGCTGTGCCTCTTCCCAACTATTGCTGGAAGTCATACAGTCTCTTAAGACAGAAGCCAGCCTGTACCAGTGATATGCAAAGACTCATGATGGGAAACAACAGAGCATAAAAAACATCTCCCTGAGGCCCATCATTTCACAACACAGCTGCATACTCCATCCCACAAACACTCTAAGTTAAACCAGGGCATGGTGTACAGAAAATCAGACAGGGGGACCCCACCTTGCAGATCTGTGCTGGCCCTGGTGACTGCAGAGAGGAGCCTTCAGCGCTCTGACATTACAGAATAGAGGAAACAGCTCAAACAGCACAGACAGAGATAAACCAGTCTCTTAGCTCGATGGAAATGATGCTGTCTCATACCTGAGGGGGGATGACTCCTCCACACATGACCAGGATGTCTGGCCGGCCCAGGGCGTTGAGCTCCTTGATGAGTTCAGGCACCAGGGTTTTGTGCCCCGCGGCGAGCGTGCTCACCCCGACACAGTGCACGTCTGCATCCACCGCCTGCTGCGCCACCTCCCGAGGGGTCTGCAGGCAAACAGGGCGTGGGACACGGCACAGCCCCAGCCCGGGGGCTAAGCACACATTCCAGGGAGAAGGGATGCATCGGGAATGCTCTGGGTGCCGCTCAGTCCTACCTGGAAGAGGGGACCTATGTCCACGTCAAAGCCGATGTCTGCGAATCCGGTAGCGATGACTTTGGCTCCTCTGTCGTGGCCATCCTGACCCATCTTGGCAACGAGGATTCGAGGCCTTCGGCCCTCACGGTCCATGAACTTGTTAACTCTGGTTGAAAACACACATTCTATCAGGGTAAATCACCGAGAATCGTTGGAAGTATTCCTACACATAACAAGAAACTTGCTGCAAGTGTAGTGTAATTTCTGTATGTCAGATAAAAAGATCTGCTAAGTCATGGCTTGGCTGTGCAGTCTGCACGCTGTTAATATTCATGTTATGCTATTACTAACTCACTTCTTGTATTTATCAGCCTCAAAAATTAAATATTAATTTAAAAAAACCCCTCCACTACTCTTCTGCTTTTTAACAGATAAAATCCTGAATTCTCTGAGGGTTTGATGGGCTGACTTACAACTCACTAAAACACGATTTTTAGTTTTTAAGAATAATATATGACCGATTATTTCAAAAGTACTCACACACAGATGGGTCCTGGCCGTCATATTATGCATCATCATTCCACTGGGCAAAAATCTGTCCAAGGAAGGATTATTGTCTCTCCTATTCTGTCCACTTATTCCACTGCCCCTCTTTTTTTGGATAGTGGCAGTTCATATTTCTGTTGTATTGATGCTACTGTGTAACCACAGCCTCAGAATTTACCCTGTCGTCTTACTGCTCATTATTCAAGTACCACCTGGATCTGTCTGTGGTCACAGGTTGGACTGATCTTAAAAGCCTTTTTCAACCTTTATGATTCTGTGATTCTATGTAAGAAAGGGAGCTACATCTTGATTTTCAAGGGGTTAGTTCAGTTCTCTTTCACATAAAAGCATAATTACAAATAGCTAAATTTAAATAGTTAAAAGAACAATGGTGACATTCCCCAGCACAACTACTTTCAAGTCAATCTAATCATCTCCACTTCCCTTTCAGGAGAGCCTGAACTCTTTAACGGCTAAACCCCAACACAGCAGGGACTGATGAGCATCGATTTGTGTTACAACACCTCCCACAGCAGCAATTCAGGCTCTTTACCCCTGAGGGCAGCAGCGAAGGCAGAAGCTGAGAAAAGGCACAAACAGGCAACTGTTTTCACACATACCAACATCTTCGGATCCTTTATCCATTGGGATATGAGTAAGACCCAAAAACTGGAGGTTGTATGTGGATATCCAGACAGATTTTAGCAAGTTTTAGCGACAGTAAGAGTGAAATTGCAGAAACAATTTATGCGTAGATTAAAACGAGGCTTTGTAGTATCAACTGCTGGAAATATTTTAGAGATGACTATTACACAGCTTTTAAAAGAAACAACCCAATGTACAGGGATTTCAGGCAGTGGTTCTCAGCTTCTTAATCCTGTGGCTGCTTAGGTTATTTAAACAAAACCCTCAGATCATAACTTCACCTCAGTGAATTTTGTTTGCAAGCAAATACAACTTCAATTAAGTTTTGACTATTGTCTTATTGTACTTAATCCTTGTCCTTCTACTTCCCTGCTTAAGAGAGTCATTGTTTTCCCAGGGATGTCACCCAGGTTTGGGAAATTCTTTTTTAGGGCGCAGTCAGTAGCACGCGGATTAAATACCTCCTGGATTAAATGTGAGGCTATTACTCGTTTGGCTACCTGGGAAGAGTTCTCACCTGCTGATGGCATGGAGGATTTCGTCACTCTCCCCGAACTCCTGGCGATAGGCCCCGCTCACCATGCGGTCGCTGGCTTTATGCTCCCCGAACACCTCCTTCATGGCATCTGTGATCTCCCCCACGGTGCACCTGAGACACAGACAAAAACCATTCATATTGTCAGCAGGCTGAAATGAAAACAGAACACAGACATCACTGGCACTAGCCCCACCATTTGCCTTGCTGCAGGACAAATTCATTTTACATTCATTTCCCTTTCAGTGCTGCAACCCTGAACATCCGACTCACCCCACTGCCACTCACTGCCAGAACATGCAAAGGTATTTTTAAGAAAATAGTTTATTGCTGAAGTGAGAATTGATTTACAGCTGGCAAGGCAATGGGGATCACTGAATGGCAAAATGCTCTACTCCTGACATAGCCCCTTTACCCACTGAGATGCAGAAAGATCTGGGAAATTTATTTACATTCAAATTACAAATTTTGTTTGGTACTGGACACACTGTGCACGTTTGAAATAATAAACACTGTGCATGTTTGAAATAATACATGCTTTCCTGTCATAACACAAGTGAGAAAAGCTAACTAGGCTGTGCTGTCAATTGTACAAACATCAGCAATAACAGCCTCTATTCCAAAGCAATTAAAAATCTGTGCTGAATACAACTTGCTGCAAGCTTTGTCAAAGGAAAGAAAAATACTACTCTTCTAAAACACTTCAGAAGTGTGCTTACAAATACAGACACTAAACCAATTAATTAGGCTAGTGCTAAGCACATTTCAAACCTCTGGAATTAATATTTTCTCCTGCCATATTATATTTGTTCTCTAAAACTCCCTGAAAGGAGGGTGGAGCCAGGTAGGAGTCAGGTCTCTTCTCCCAGGTAACAAGTGACAGGACAAAAGGAAATGGCCCTAAGTTGCACCAGGGGAGGTTTAGGTTGGATATTAGGAAAAATTTCTTCACTGAAACAGCTGTCAGGCACTGGGGAGAGGCTGCCCAGGGCAGTGGTGGAATCACCATCCTCGGACGGATTTAAAAGATGTGTGGATGTGGATCCAGTACTAACCAGTGGGACATGGGTTAGTACTGGATTAGCAGTGCTGGAGGAATGGTTGGACACAATGATCATACAGGAATTTTCCAACCTAAATGATTCTATGATTTAACTATAAGCTACTCTGATGCAAAATTAACTTAAGCATTCTCTAAAGCTTTTATATAAAATGTTCAGGAAAGATGGGACAAGATGCACCTTGTTGTCCACAAACCTCTACAAGGAGATAGATGGCTGAATGAGCTGTGCTCAGTTTTCCTTCTGCTGTTTGCAGTTTCAGCAGCTACTGATTCCTACATGTGCAATCTGCCCCACACACCCCCAAACTAACAGAACATGGATTGCTGCTGCATTCCCTGAGTCCTTCAGTAAATTTCAGAGAGATATTTTACTCCCTGTGACCCCCAATTAATTTGCTCTTTTGCTGGCTCATACTCAGCAAACTTAGTTATAAACATTAAACTATGCAAAGGTAAAATGTCAGAAATCCAATCCTGATCACATAGGCAAGATCTGTACAACTCAGACATCTGAAGTGGCCTGATCTCTGGTATCACTTTTCACAGTCAGCCTGCTTTGCCTAAAGACAGCATCACACTGGAACACACATTTTTAACTCATGTTATTGACACTGTCTTGGTCATTTTTGTTATTTCCTCTCCCATGGCTTTCTGGAATCCTGTTTAACTCACTGTTACTCACTCATATAATTGTGTTTTGATTTTCAGGACATCTAAATAATCTTATTAATATTACTGCTTTCTGTAATTACTAACAAAGAATGAAAAGTAAACTGCAAAAGTGCATTAGGTAAGGTGACTTCCCCAAGGTTAAAAAGCAAGTTTGCAGCAGACTTAAAAAGTGTCTATAAATACTGACTCCCTTTCAGAGTGCCAGACATCACAGATTGCAACCCAAAATAAATACATCCCATGCATAAACACTGAGGGCTTACTCCTGGCAGTGTGGTGAAGGGCTACACTACCATAAAACACATATTTTCTTCTAGAGAAAACTAAGCTTAGATAAATCTTTCTCCTCCTCTTCTGCAGAAGCAGTATCTGAGTATACTTCAGTATTAAATAAAGCCTAGCACATGTAGATAGAACTGTGGTGTGCTCTTCTGTTCTTACGACATAAAAATGTGAATGAAATTTTCATGTTACAAATGAAAAATAAATGAGGCATAACCTGGTGGCTGGGAAATGAAGTTGTTTTTGTCCACTGTACAAAAATGAAACACACTTCTTTCTTCTATGAACACTGCTTCTGATATCCCTGTGTTTTGAAAATAGTGCCCCAAATCTCTGCAACCCTTTAAATCTAAAGTGTTTAAGTAATAACAGGAGTTTTGCTTTTAAACTGCTCATGAATACTTTCCTTCTGTTTACCAAGAAACTTTTTTTTTAATCTCTTGCCACATATGCATCCACAATGGAACAGCTGTCTCTGGAGCCAGGAATCCAGCCTCTTCTCTTAACAGAATAGGTTTTATCAGTCTGTATTTGTGTGTGACTCTCTCCCAGTGGTTCACAACCAGCTGCAGAGCCTAAACACCAATTTGGAGAAAGTCAGTGACCATAATGTGCCTGTTAGAGCTGTCACCCTGTGTCTGCTCATCCTCAGCTGCTGCTGATGCTCTGCATTTTCCCTGTAAGCAGAGGCAGCAGTGTGAAATCAGGTGAGGAAGTACCACGAGGACCCAGACTGGGCAGACAAAGCAGCAGTACGAGAAGCTACACTGCACTTCTGCCTTCCCATTCCATGGCTGAACTGCAAGTCTGGAGAGGGACACAAAAACAGCACAGCAGGTGATGGAGGAGAGAAGGAACTTGGCATAACCTGTCCCATTTTCCTGTAACAGGGCTTCTAATGAGAAATGAGGCACAGAGGGGAGGTACTGCTCTCATTCCCCGTAACTTTAGACCTGCCTTATTTCTTGGGTTAGAATAACAACATTAACTTTTCTACTCGTGCTTGTCAGCACTGAAATCTCTGTACTAGTCTGTGGAATCTTTTCCATAGTTCAGCACTGACAACTCTGTGCTACTCATTTTATTCCAAGTGAAATTTTATTACATCATGCTCAAAATCCATCATTTCCCATTTAGCAGGAAAGAGGCATCTGTCCCTCTCATGCTGGTGGATACTGGCCCTCTTGTCTATTGCTTGTGAAGGGCAAATGTGTTAATTTTGAAATCTCCCCCAACGTTGCCTCCAACAGGAAGGCTCCCTGAACGTGTTCCCAGGAGCTCACAATCCTCCTTCAAACACTCTGTATCAGATGCCAGGACAGTTTCTTTTTGTGGTCACACTCCATACATAGTTTTGGGGCAGAATTAACTTTGTGTTTGCAACTTACAAAGTGGATCTGCAGTCCATTAATGCTTTTACAATTAATAAAAATGAGGTCACCAAGGAGAGAAACTAGGAGTTAACTGGTCAGTGTTGGTACAGAAGATATGAATCCCTTGTAAATCCAACACTGCCCTCCTGGGACCTTCCCAGTTCAAAGACAAATGTAGACATACTGCTGGAGATTCCTGACAGGCTGTGGTTAAATGTTATTTAAAATACAGTTATTAAGTGTTCTAGGAATGGGAATGAAGGAATTTGAGATGTGACAGTGAAAACAGGGCAGCACCCCAATAAGCAGTGAATTTGGTTTGCTCATATTTGGGGCATTTAGTCAATTAAGGAACAGACAGACAGGATCCATTCTAGAGACTGATGCTGACCTTGAAACAGGAAAGAAAACAGCTTCAAAAGCATCTTGGGTGAAAAAAGTAACTGTTCCACTAGACTCTAAGGATGCCTCACACTGCTCAAGAACATTTCTTACAGCTCTGTCTGACTAAGCAAACTGATTTCTCCTTCAGCCAAAAAATGTTTTCACACCAATCTGTGATGCAAGGAAAGATGAAGCAACAGAGCGTGATAAGACTGTGAATATCCATTTTCACATCTCAGATGCTTCTTAAGCTCCTTGACCCATGAAACAGCTGAGTGATAGAGAAATCTGGTTACATCCTTGAACTGGTAAGAATATGAATTGTGAACACCAGAATGTGTATGAACAGCCTCATTTCATATGAGATTCTTTATATCTGTAGTGTTCCTTGTGAGAAGTCAAAACATTATATTTTTATCAGTCTGTATTTGTATTTACAGCTTAAGATGCTGTAAAATGTAATAATAGTATATCTTACAATGTGACATTGCAGCCATTATTTATTTCCACCTCTAAAGAAAAACCCCAAAACTCCAACCTCGCTGACACCACACTCCAGAAAAATTAAAAGGTGAAAATGAACCATGGAATTTTAAGCAAGAATTGACTGTTCAACCCGACCCCCAGTACCTGGCACGTGCTGCTTCCACTGCCAGAGCAAGTAAGTTGCCGTCCCCAGTGGCAGCACACTGTGTGAGAGCAGCCAGACACTGCTGGGCTGCTGCTTGGTCTCTGCTGGCCTTCACCTAAAGTGCAGGAGAGAGACATTCAGGTCAAACAAACCACAAAGTGAAATGGGAAGTGTGGAAGACTGTCTAATTTCAAATATTAATTCTGGATGTGTGGAATTGTCAGTATCTACTCCATATTTCAATAGGATTGGAAGTCAGAAGGATCTCGGACCTTGAAATGTGTACAAGTCCGTAACATAACTCTAAACCAGTTTTATATACATTTTTATTGATTATGAAAGTGGATGTTGTTTTCTGGTTCTGTAACCCTCAGTAGGCACTTGACAAGAAGCACCCAACAGTAAGTGATTAAGCAATATTACAAGCTTTTAGAGCAAAATATTGCATAGCTGGTTTCTATCTTATTTTCAGAACATGTAAAGCTCTCAATTATTAAAGGTTGGACATATATATTCTAGTTTCTCCACTAATGACCAGAGTCATTAGACTCTCAGAAATTGGAAAGTCAAACTTCTGGCAAGCTGCCTTTACTCAATCTCTGTCTGCAATTACAAGAAGTTTCATTTTTAAGGTTGTTCCCACCTTGTTGATCTTCTCGATCTGCTTGGCACGGACTGCAGAGTTATCAATGGCCAGAACTTCCACTGTCTCCTCTTTCTCTAGCTGGTGCTTGTTCACTCCAACGATTACTTCAGACCCTATTTCCAGTGGAAACACCAGAAACTGAGAACACATTTGCAACTACTGTGAAAAGACACAATGTTAACAGGACAAGAAGATTTTGAGCATTATAATGCATTGCTTTGCTTTATAACCATATACATTTCAAATATGTAAAATTTGCTCTTGTAGAAAGGATTTAACTCTGTATTTCCCAGATTTTATGATGAGAGATGATTAGATGCATGAACATTCAATTCAGTGAATACTGAACCAGAAAAAAACCAACAAAATATAACAATATTTATCTTGCAAACTGATTTAGTAATAAGTCCCTAAAATACATTGGCTATTTTTCTCTTTTTAAGCTTACATAAGTGAATCTGACAGAACCAAGCAAAGTGCTGGCCTCCTGCATTTACTTTTCTGATTTAGTAGATAAATAAGAAAGTGAAGTTCCTATCTAAAACTACTCCATGTGCATAAAAATTAATTTATCATGTTGGTAAATTATATTTTATGTTTCAGTCAGTACAGACTTATCAACTTTTTTTTATTTGCAGTGCCTAACATTAATATACTCTTTGAAGCAACATGAAATAATTTACCTTGCAAGAGAAAACACAGAACTTCACTGATTATTCTTTACTGGTCTTAATTAAGACCTGCTTCAAATTTGTTCTCCATATAAAGAAGTCCATATAACTTCCTTCACGTCTGAGTTATCCCTAGTTTCTGTTCCTGGATTACTACTGGAATGCAGATTACAAATGTGGGATAGAGTTTCAAGCACACATGTATAAATATCCCCACAAACACTCTATGAGTACGTATACATATATATAGCAAACAAGGAGCTGTATCATCCTCTGATGTGATCTGACCATTCAGGAAAAACGGGCAGTTCTCCAGAAAACCCAGGAATTTGGCCAGCTACGGTGAGTGTCGCCATCTGGTGGCATTCCTGCTTTTAAAGTCAGGAATTATAGCTTAAAGCTCCTATCAGGAATCAAGCTATTCACTATTGAAGGTTCCAAACACTCCTTTAAAATGCTCTTTCTACTGCTTTGTCTAATCTAGTCTTGAACTTGTCAAGTAAGACTTTTCACACTGGTGCTGTATTTTGTACATGCTGTCTCTTTCCAGAAGCTTTCACTGACATAAAACCATCACCATTTGTTTTACCACTCACAATCTGATACGCCTAAACTAAGAAATAAAAAACCACAATGAGCATGTGTGTAAAAAATCTTTATACTGAAGTATTCTATTGGAAATTTTCCCTTCTTTAACCCCCCTGCTCCTACCAGAGTCAATCCTGGCTTGTCTCCGGGCTGCACACTCTTCAATACGAAGTTTGGGGATCCCCTCAGCAACAGCTTTGGCCATTCCACCCATTTCTTCTATCTCCTCAATTAGCTGAGACATGAAGAAGATTGAGAAATTGAGTAGTAGCAAGGTTTAAAAATCGAGCTTTGTACCTGTGCTACCACCCAAATTTTTATTAAACCTTTTTTATACAGTTTTGTGCTCTAAACTGAGTTTTGTAAAGTTTATTTACAAAGACATCACTGAACCAGAAGTGTAAAATAATTCCTTGATTAGAAGTTACCAATTTATCAAACAGTCCCTTACAAGACATTTCTCAAAACTCCTCTCCCTAAAATTTTCCCAGAGAAGGTTTTGCAAGCTGACCTTTAAAGCAGCTTCATAGACATCATTGGTGAGGCACTCCATGAGGTAAGATCCCCCCCAGGGATCTGCCACTTTGGGAATCCCTGATTCCTCCTGGATTATGATCTGTGTGTTCCGGGCAATTCGAGCACTCTTCACTGTGGGCAGCCCCAGGGCTTCATCAAAGGAATTTGTGTGCAAAGACTGTGTCCCTCCAAACACTGCAGCCATGGCTTCGATGGTGGTGCGGATGACGTTGTTGAAGGGATCCTGGAAAGAAAAGTGGAGCTCTGAAGCTCAGTGGTTTTGCCATGGGGCTGAGGCAGGTTAGTCATTATTGCAAAGAAACAAATGCAAAATTCCCCACTGAAGCACTGTAATCAGAACACAAGCTAAAAAAACCCAGGCATCAAATCAAACTGATTTATCATTTGTTGAGATCTTAAAAAAGATTAATCCATAAAGAAAGCCAAAATGATCACTGTGTGAGTAAACTGGTCACAATAACAAATCAAAACCCAATTTATATTTAGTGGTGTTTCAAAGAACTTAGTGAATCCAGATCAGAGAGGATGGAACAGTAGGCCTGATGTCTTCCATCCTCCAAATACTGAATTCTTGGAGCAGTGAATAGCACATGTGTCAGACAAATTACTAGTCAACATGTGTTTTGGAACGAAATGCGTTTTAATATTTTCTTTAATGACAGCATCACATAAGATAATTATAGAAAACTATGATTTGGATAGGTAAGAATGTAAAACATAATTTATTAGTAGATACCTATCTAAAGGCATGTTAAGTATATTTGCCCTCTGAAAGGAGAAAATACTGCATGCTGAGAAGCTATATTAAGATAAACCACAATGTTTAGAAAAAAAGAAAGAGTTACAATCTAGCCAGAAATATATTTACACTGCACACTGGAAGACAGTTGAATATAGTTTTGGTAATAATAATATTTTTGTACTCACACTATACTTTTAATTGGAGGACCCACAGAGGCCACTGTTCAGAAAATTCCATTGTTTTCGTTTTACTGTGTTGTTGTAATGTAAGTAAACAATACATTTACTTCAGAAAAAACCAAAAAAATCCAAGGCACAGAAGTCAAAAATGGTTGCAATCACAACCTAAAAGTAACTCCTACTGCATGGCTTTGGTTGAGGAGCAGGCCTTGGGACCAGAGCTCTGGAACCCAGCTCTGACCTCACCTGGGAGACCGTATGCACTCCAAAGATTTCTCTCCTTGCTGTAATGTAACTGAGCAGGAAGAGCAGAGAATGAACCCAGTTTCAAAGGAGCAGATGAGCTGTAAGCATTACTTCCCTCCAGCACTGAATGACTCCCTTGGCTGCTCAAATGAATTCTCAAGCCAGTGATCCTGAGAAAACAATGCCTCAAATGCCTCTGTTCCTCACTCAGCTGCATTTTGAAAGGGTAACTCACAGGACAAATCCAAGAGAGAGCTTCATCCTCTGAGTCCTGAATTGACGTAAAGGTGTTTCCAGTGCCAGCTGTGTGCATTTCAGACTGAGAGGACAGCTGCTGCACCTTTGTGAGTAACACCAGCAGCCCCCTTTAAGATGCACACCACATGAACACCTTTAAGTGAGGAAGTTGATGAGAGTCCAATTTCTAACCTGCTCAGTGAGTGACCAGCCCGAAGTTTGACAATGAGCTCTCAGCAGAAGAGACTTGGGATCCTTGGGCTTAAACATTTTCTCAATCAAGTGAGCCCACAGCCGCCTCCCAGCTCTCAGCTTTGCTATTTCCATATAGAAGTTCATGCCAATTCCCCAGAAGAAGGAGAGCCTGTAATAATATCACATAAACAGCACATAACATTGAATCACTCTAATAACTATGGATCAGTAATGGAGAAGCCCTACAGCAAGGTCTCTAATTAATGTACTTTCACAGATAATGGGAATGTTCCTATTTGCTTGTATGTGCAAAAATACTGAATTTGATAGTAAACTATAGATATTTTACCAAAAATGAGTTTTATCCTTGCAAATTCCTTGAGCTCACCTTGGTGCAAATTCATCAATAGTGAGGCCAGCTTTAAGCCCAGTTCTGCAGTACTCCAAGCCATCTGCTATGGTATAAGCTAATTCCAAGATGGTGTCAGCTCCTGCCTCTTGCATGTGGTACCCACTGATGGAAATGGAATTAAATTTTGGCATATACTAGAACAAAAAAAAAGAAAGATAAAACAGGGTATAACAGCAGAGGGGGGGATCGAATACTTGTTCTATCAACATTCACACAGAATCACAGAATGGCTTGGGTTGGAAGGGAATTAAAGGTCATCTAGTTCCAGCCGCCTGCCATGGGCAGGGACATCTTCCACTATCCCAGGTTGCTCAGAGACCCATCCAACCTGGCCTTGGACACTTCCAGGGATGGGGAAGCCACAGCTTCTCTGGGCAACCTGTGCCCCTGGCACACCACCCTCACAGGGAAGAATTTCTTCTAACATCTAATCTGAATCTCTCCTCTTTTAGTTTAAAAATGTTCCCCCTTGTCCTGTCACTATGTGCTGGTGTAAAAAGCTGCTCTCAATCTATTTTATAAACCCTCCTTAGGTACTGAAAAGCTGCCATGAAGTCACCCTGGAGCCTTCTCTCCTCCAGGCTGAACACCCCCAGCTCTCTCAGCCTGTCTCCAGGGCAGAGGTGCTCCAGCCCATTCTTTGAATTCCTTGTTGACTGCAAATAGAACCTATCTCTACAAAGTGGTGTTTACAGATCTGGTCTGACTTGAACTTCAAATTTATATTGTAAGTGATGTTGGATCTTAACTTCTCCTGCTGGCCGTTTCCACAACCACATTACTGTTCACTATGACAGGTCTTCCCATCTTTTCCTTGTTCTCCAAAGTGCCTCATGAGCAGTTAACCTAATAATAGAAGTAATACATTTAAACCATGAATACCTTTGAGGTGTACTGGAAGATGTCAGCAATGATCCGCATGGATGGTTCTGGGGGGAAAATGTAGGTATTTCTGACCATGAACTCCTTCAGGATGTCATTTTGGATTGTCCCTGTCAGCTTGGCCTGAGGCACTCCCTGCTCTTCCCCAGTCACAATGAATGTAGCCAGCACAGGAATGACTGCCCCGTTCATTGTCATGGAAACAGACATCTTCTCCAAAGGAATTCCATCAAAAAGGATTTTGGTGTCTTCCACTGTGTCGATGGCAACTCCAGCCATTCCAACATCTCCTCGAACTCGGGGATTGTCTGAATCATAACCACGGTGGGTGGCTAAATCAAAAGCAACAGATAATCCCTGCTGGCCAGCTACATGAAAAAGAAATAAAAAAACCCCAAAAAAACAACGAAGAGAGATAGTTAGAAGTGTTGAACAGACTTGCATTAGGATGGGATCTAAATTTATTAACTCTATTTTACATGATTCAGTCATGGATGGCAAACTAATATGATATTAAACACTGTTCCCTCCCCAAACCTGTCCAAGCTCTAATAGTCTTAAATTTTACATGAAAAACTTTTAATTTAGAAAAAAAAATACTCCTTACTGCGCTTAAAAAATTGCTGAACAGCAGCTCACCTAAGTTATAAATGTGTGTAGACAGGAAGTATAAGAGCTTATACACAGAAACTCAGCTTACCTTAGCTGGGAGCAGAAGTGTCATAAACTGCCACGTTATCTCCTCTTTATCACAAACTAAACACACACAGACTGTTCCCTGGCTCTACTGACACACATTGTTATTTGTAAATCCGCAGTAAGAGAAAATTATTCATATAAAGCAGGGAACAGAACAGCCAGAGCTCTTGTTGCTGCAACCTGAAAGCAGAACCCAAAACTCTGCTGTTCCCAGGCATTCACCCTCTGGCCAGTGACTGAGCTGTGCTACCAGCTAACTCAAGTTATCACTTCTGCTTCAGCTCCATGATCTCAGCTGCTTGAACCCTGGGATGGAGCCAAGTTATGTCTATGTGTTAAGGTGCGATAATTAAAACCAGCATTTAACACATTCATTTTCCATAGCAAAATGAAGCAAAGGCACTTCCAGAAATGGTCTGATTTCCCAGTAATAAAGAAACATGGTGCCACTAGGAAGATCTTATCAGAAACCCAAACTCACAAGGCAGAATAATCCCACTTGCCATGTAACTGACTGAATTCATGTTCCCCATTGCTTCACACAGCAGTGTTGTTTCCCAGACCAGCTGCCCTACCTTTGATGTTGTCCTTGTAGAACTTGTTGCTCTCCTCCACTGTACTGAACCCAGCATACTGGCGGATGGTCCACGGCCTGTACGTGTACATGGTGGGGTAGGGCCCTCGAGTGAAAGGCTTCACCCCTGGCAGCTCCTCAGGGAAGTCCTCCGTGTCCCTTTTGGAGTATAAAGGCTTGATGTCGATCCCCTCTGGGGTGTGCCAAATTAAATCCTTTGGGTTCTTGCCTTTCAGCTGCTTCTGAGCCAGAGCAGCCCACTCGGGGTGCAGCGGCTGCCTGTGCAGGGAGCGCCAGGCCAGGAGCGCGCAGCGGCACGGCCGCAGCCGCAGGACAGCATCGCTGGCCCTCAGCATGGCTCTCCTCGCAGTATGGGGCAAGCTGGACAAAATAAAAACACGTATTTTGCATTATCATATGCATCTGACATAGGACAAGTGAGGATGGAGAGGCCAAGCTAAAGCCAGAGCAATCCCTCAGGAGAAAAACAAAGTGTGTTTATTCATGCACTGGTTTGACAGACAGCTGTTCCTCTTGCCTTTCAACCAGACAACATATAAGACAGAGTTCAGGAAAAATCCTACATTTTCCTCTAGACAAGGAAAACATACCCACAACTTATCTACGTCCACATTTGTGATGTGTAACTTATTTCAGTCCCTCAACATCACTGTCATTAATCAGTCACTGAAAAGCCAGTGTGAGGCATGAAGATGGCATGCCCAGATACCCTCTCACCTTCACATCTCTCTCATCTAGGAATTCCTTAATGTCAAAGAGGGATGCTTTTCCAGGGATGGGGCAGCTTCAGCTTCTCTGGGCAACCTGTGCCAGTGCCTCACCACCCTCACAGGGAAGAGTTTCTTCCCAGTATCCACCATCAAGGAGGCACTCTGCAGGAAGGGCACTGTCAGAGAATTGCTGATATATCATACACTTGGGAAAAGGTGGCTTGGGCTGGATGGAAACTAGAGATGGGCTGAAAAAGAAAGGAGGAAAAAAAAAGTGGTATGTGAGAACACAGGGACAATACAAGCTGCAGAGCTTGTTCCACCATGCATGAGACTGATACGGGGGTAACCTGAACTTTCCCTGTGAGGGTGGTGAGGCCCTGGCACAGGTTGCCCAGAGAAGCTGTGGATGCCTCATCCTTGGAGGTGTCCAAGGCCAGGTTAGGTGGGGCTTGGAGCAACCTGGGATAGTGGAAGGTGTCCCTGCCCATGGCAGGGGTTGGAATGAGATGATCTTTAAGGTCCTTTCCAACCCAAACCAGTCTGTGAGTTCAGTAATTCCTAAAAGCTGTAAGCTTCTTTGCTTCTGCTCTCCATACCCTATCCTTGCAGTTCCTTACAAAACCAAAACCTTTACAGCTTGTCTCCAAGGGTCAGTCACCCCCTCACTGCCTCATCTCTTTCACAACTCCCAAGAAACATGGACTTCCCCGTACCTTTATGAGAAAGCCTCCATAAAACTGGAAAGCACCTGTATCACTTCAGCAACACCCTCCAAACACATGCTTTAATAATATATATACTAAGTGTGGGATGCCTATAACCTGATGAACACAGAGGAGCACCTGAGGAGCGCTCATTCCCTGTGGGGATGTGATGCTGCAGCCAGGATGGAAGGTAAGCTGTGCCCATACCATGCATCAGGTCACAGGATGGGTCAGGTTGGAAGGGACCACAGTGGATCATCTACTCCCACCTCCCTGCTCAAGCAGGGCCAGCCCAGAGCACATGGAATGGGTCTGGAATATCTCCAGGGAGAGAGACTCCACACCCTCTCTGGGCAATCTGTTCAGGGCTCAGTCACTGCCCAGGACAGAAGTTCTGCCTCATGTCCAGGTGGAACTTGCTGGGCATCAGTTCCTGCCTGTTCCTCTGGTGCCATTGCTGGGCCCCACGGAGCAGAGCCTGGGCCCTGCCCTGAGCCCTCCCTGCAGACGGGAACAGACAGGGATGAGGGCCCCTCTCAGCTGTGTCTCCTCTCGAGGCTGAACAGCCCCAGCTCCCTCAGCCTTTCCTCAGGGAGATGCTCCAGTCCCTCCATCATCTTTGTCACCCTGGACACGCTCCAGGAACCCCATGCCTCTCTTGTCCTGAGGAGCCCAGACCTGGACACAGCACTCCAGATGTGCCTCAAGCAGGGCTGAGGGGCAGGATCACGTTCCTGCTGGCAATGCTCTTCCTAACGCACCGTGGGATTATTCCTCCCCCGGTGCTGGACGCTGCATTTACCCTTGCTCAGTTTCAGACAATTCTTCTCTGCCCATCTCCCAGCCCCGCACCACGAGGGAACCCCAGAGCCGCGCTGTCAGCCCCTGTCCGCACCTCTCCCTCCTCAGCAGCCACAGCCGCACAGGAACGCTCCGCTCTCCGTCCCGGCACAGCGCCCGCCGCCGCCGCCCGCCCACAACACGCCCCTCCGGCGGCCAATAGGGACGGGGGGCCGGGACGAGGACTACGATACGGGATCAGGACAAGGACGGGGGCAGGGCTCGGGGCTCCGGACATGGACAGCGACGTGGGAAGGGATCAGGAACAGGACAGGGATGGGATCCGCCCGGTTACCTGCCACCGGACCCTCGGCCAGCGCGCAGCCCCGCGCACGCGCGGTGGGCGGGAGCGGCGTTGCGCGTGCGCCGCGGGGAGCGCGGGTTTGTTTTGTAACGTCCCAGCGGGCTGAGGCGGGAGCGGCGGCAGCGCTGAGGAGGGGGAGGCAGCGCCGGGGAGGTGAGGCTTGGGGCGGGATGATCTGGGAGGAGAGGAAGGGTTTTGTGGAGGTGTTATCCGCGATGCTATCCGGCAGCACCGGGGGAGCGGGCATTTAGGGATGTGAGGGAGTATGGGTGGGAAGGACTACAACTCCCAACGTGCACTGCGATGGAAGGGTAAGTGTCTTAGGCGGTGGCGAGGAGCGATGCATGCCGGGAGTTGTAGTGCATGCCTTATTTGCAGTGTGCTGTGAAAGATGTCCCACGATTATCGGTAGTTATGGAGGAGGGGAGAGGCAGGGCTTGCTTCCCTGGTTTAGGGCTTATTTAGCTTGTGTGGAGCTTATTTGGCATATATTTACCTGGTATATGGTTTATTTACCTTTTATAGGCCTCACTTACTTGCCTGGGGCTTATTTGTCTGGTGTCAATTTTGGCAGTCTCCTGGTGAGAAGTAACAGGACCTGAGTGAGGGGGAAAAAGTGGCCTGAAGGGGTGAGGGAAAAGCTGAATAAATTTGAGTCGTGGTGCTTTAGAGACGAGAAGGGTGGCTGGATTTCTGGCTACTCCCTTCTGTGTGACTGCTTTTCTCTCTGACTCTGTAGTAAGTAAGAAAAGAAGCTGTAGGTTAAAACTGCAGCAGGGACCACTGTGCTCAGGTGCTAAGGTAAAAAGTTCTGGTAGTTGGATGACTGCTCTGAACATTAGGAAGATGAATCATAGAATGGTTTGGGTTGGAAGAGACGTTAAAGATTGTTTATTTCCAACCCTCTGCCATGGGCAGAGATACCTTCCAAATGGGGATGTTTTTTTAGTGGTCCTACATTTAGGTAAATGTACAGGATATAGGCTCTAGGTTAGAAAATATGCAAACATTTAATCTCATTTAGGCTCATTTGGGGCTTATTGGGTTGAGTCCAATTTCCATCATTTTGCTTTTTAAAGTATGGTTTGTACTGTATGGGTTCTAATTGCTGGATTTTATTTTTGTCTTTGTTTCCTCCTGTTCCTGTTGGTTTACAGATAATGAAACCCCGCCACACATCTTCCAATAAAATGGGGAAACCAACTGGTGGGAAATCATCAAAAAGTCCTTTTAAATCACAAAATCAACAAGGGCCTTCCAGCAAAAAAAAGGGAGCAAATGAACAAGGAAGAAAACAAGGTCAAAAAAGACAGGTATTCATTATTTTGGATCAAACAAAGTAGAAAAGTAACCAAAGTGGGGGGGGAGGGGGAAAGAGGTTTTTTTTTTTTCCATTTTTAATTGGAATTTTTAGAGAATAATTCATTAACTAAGCATAGTCCTGTCGAGGAAATGCCCAGTGTGAAGAGCTCTTTTGAGCAGCCTTTTTTGTGGCCAAAGACTTCTGTCAGGCACTGACTTAGTGTGTTCATAGAAGAAGATGAATGCACAGCAGAGGATGTCTCAAAATTGCCACATTTGCTGTAAATTTTTCTCTTCAGCAGGTCCCTCAGACAGCCAGAAGGGAAGTTAAGGAACTGAAGGTGAATTCCCCTGCTGGTAGGGTCCTCTTCTTCCCTGTTAAATCTGAACCCTTACACCTTTGACTCCAATCTGACTGAACTGAGTCACAAAGCTGTCTATCCAGGTTTGACAAGTCATACCTTTCCCTTTTTTCCTTTGTGGTAACAGGAGAAAATGGTTCTTCAAAAAAGGTGAAGCTGTCCAGTGCTACAGTAGGATCTTGGCAGCCTCTCTCAGAGAACAGCAGGCTTTTCCTGGAAGATGTAGTGGATTCAGTAGTACTGTAAGTGCTGAATATCCTGGTGGTTCTTCTTTGTTTCCATGAGGAATAAAATAAAAATCATAGTATTACTTGAACTGGAAGTCATTGTGTCTTTTGATGTGTTCTCTGTGGTTGCAGGCTTTGTGATGGAAATTCTGCCCTTATTTTCTTTCCAGATCTGTTTTGTCCCAGCAGAGGGAGAAAAAAGATGATGTTCAGAAGCACCTCAATGTACTGAAAGAAAGGTAAGAAATTATAAATTAAAAAAAAGAGGGAGAGAAGAGATTTCTTTTACCCAGTTGTTTTGTACTTTGAGGGCAAGCTGAAACTCTCACTCTGACATAAAGCTACATATCGTGTTTCATAAAAGCATTTCCTGGTTTTACTAAAATGGTCATTATTTGGAAGCAGTTAAAAATCCTCCTTTTAGAATGTAATTTGAAAAGCAGAAGGGTCAGAACTGGGAAAATATTGATGAATGTCAGTTTATAGCCAGGGAGTTTAGAGGCCAATGGAATATAAACCACACAAGGTCAGTGCCATAGCGAACATGAGAATATTGGGATTTCTTGTTCCTGGTTCCTTCCTTCGACAACTACTCCATGTGATTTTGGAAAACAATTCAAGACAGTTTTTATTCCTCTCTTCATCCTTTTACTTCATTAACAGCAATTGAATTTAAAACTAAAGTGATTGGTTTTTCCCCAGAATTTTCTTTTTGCTTTGCAAAGAGCTCCAAACAAGTCATGCTTTTCTTTTCCTGTAATTAAAGGGTGCTGAAAAGTTTCAGGACTTTAAAGGTGCCTCCAGGGAAGCTGGGCAACCTGAAGAACATCTTGAGCCTTCAAATGGCAGAGAAACAAATGCTTGAGACAAATGAGGAGTCTTTGGTACAGTTGCAGGTATGAAAAGCAAAGAAGGGAAGAAATTACCTTACCAGGCTGCTGTCTGTGCCTGTGCTGTTGTGGAGGAGTGTCCAGTGTTCACTGTCCTCCACCATTGCTGTGAAACTGTGTCTCTTGTTGGATGTTTTTCAGTGACTCAATGGTTCTGTGGGAAAGACTCACCATCTCTAAAGTAAATTTTGTTCCGGTTTTGTGTCTGTTTTGTTTTAGGAAGAAATAACTGATGCGGAGCGGTCAGCAGATCGCATTAAGGAAAGTGTACAGCAGCTGCAGTACAAAATCCAGGTGCTCAAGAACCAGTTAGAGGAAGATGAAAAAGAGGCCAGGAAGGTATTTCTCATAAATGTGTACTCCTATAACCTAGAGGAATGGGCTGACTTCCAGAGCTGTCCCAAACAAACTGTTTCTCAGGCAGTGTCATTTAAGGAAGGCCTCATTTGCCTTTGGGAATGGATCAGGATCTTTCCAACTTCAGTTGCAGAATTAAGAAATTTCGTTTCAGAAGTGGGATAATGACAGACAGGTTATTTTCTTACTTGTGTGCCTGATATTTGGATTTTTGGATTGTTTTTTCTTTCTCTTTTTCCCTTTCTAGGTATTCCAGGAAAATAGTAGTGGAGCACTCCACCTCCCAGAACTCCCCAAGCGCAGTTTTCAGGCACCTACTTTGCAGGTGAGTGTGCAATATATATTTATAGTTTCAGAGACACTTTGGTTATGAGGAGGAAGACAACAGAATGTGCTTTTGTCCCTTAACCTCTGCCAGAGGAGGCAGTTCTGAAAATTCAGAAAATTTGAATAGGTTTTCTTTTTTTTTTTTTTTTTAATTAAGAACTATCTGCTTATGTTTTAAAACCAGGACAAAACCCTAAAAACCCTCCTTATGCCTGGAGGTGTTCAAGGCCATGTTGGATGGGGCTCTGAGAAACCTGGTCTAGTGGAACCTTGTGGAAGGTGTCCCTGCCCATGGCAGGGGGTTGGAACAAGATGAGCTTTAAGGTCCCTTCCAACCCAAACCATTCTGTGATCTTAAGATTTAAAACATTACATGTCTTTTCCTAGAAACCCTACGGCCCTTGTGTGTTCCCTGTGGGAACTTGTAATTTCTGAAATATATCTATAACTGCTGGAGGGAAGACTCCTTCTGCGACTTTGAATCTTTTTTGTTTTAGCTGTAGCTGGGCTGCATGAAGGTGAAATTCCTGTTGCACTCGACAAAAGCTGTTTTTTCATTTGTTATCTATCATTCTTTCCTTCTTTAGGAGGAAATTTTGAAGGTAAAGAACCAGAAAGGCCTTTTGAAGGATATGAATGCTATTCAGCAGTCAGCTGACTTGAAGAACTTGTTAACCCTCATTGAAAAGACCTATGAGAAGGTAGATTTGCTTTGAGAAGTTCAAATATGTGGAGTCTCCATGCTTAGCTTGGAAACTGCTTTCTTCCTAATGGCCTTCCTGTTGCAACTGCTGAATTTCTGTTAAACCATTTTCTATTAATAGTGGCATGTAAATCTGTAGATATATTCTGGGACTCAAGTAATTTAAGTCATCTGTCAAGGTTTTTTTGACTTGGGATGACTTCTAATGGTGATATATCCTCTCTTAGGAGAAGGGAAGGAAATGGATTCTGGGTTGAGTATTTTTACAGATAAGGGAACTATTCCATTGTATTTGCCCTTCTATATCTATATCTGTAAATCAATGAAGTGTGTTTTACCAAACTAGCTTTTCTTTGGGACTCTAATCTTTAAACCTGAAACAGGTAGCAAAAATAAGCTTATCTAATACTCAGTTGTAAATTCCTTGTTGAACTTTCTTACTATTTTTTAATAAAAAATCCTCAATGGCAGGAAATGAAATAATTTTTATGAAATGTACAAAATCATTTTTACATTTTCATTACCTAATAAAAAAACCAACATTAAACAACATAAAGTACTTTTTCAGGTCAAATTACCTGCTGGAAGACAGCAGTGCTCTTTATACTGACTTGCCACATAAACTGTTGTTCTTCTGTTTACAAGTTGCTGGTATTCTTAATGAGGCAAGAGCTAATTATTTCTCTTTTCCTATGAGGGATTGAAAGCCTCTCTGTAGTTAGAATCATGGAATATCTCAAGTTGGAAGGAACCCGTAAGGATCTCTGAGTCCCAGCTCTCTGCTCCTCGCAGGATTACCTAAACCATATAGGATGAGGAAAACCAGATTAAGTACTTGCTTTATCCTGAATAACATGGAAAGGAATATATTTAGAAATATTTCTCAAATTTGTGATCACTTGGAAAAGGGAGCATTTACTGATACAACCATTACCCCAAAATCATTTAAGCCAGAATATGGGTTAAAGATCTTCCTGCATGCCAGGAAAAGGTTAAGTAAAGATATACTCCTTTGCTTTCATTAAGGGTGATTTACTGTGTGGGTTTTGAACTTCCTGAACCACAGCGAGACCTTCTCCTTTTTAAAAATCTTTTATTTTGGAAAGAAAGTGTGGAGAAGGGCAGTGGGTAGGAGTCAGATACAGCTTCCACACAAGGCAGTTGAAATAGCAGTAACTGAAGAATGAGCTTCTGCACTACAGGGCTGGAGAGTTACAGAGGCACACCATAATTAATTACATTTTTTTCCCTCAACACTGGGTGATTTATGGTAGGCTGGCTGCGGGTGTTGTTACTTTGGGGCTGTCATGCACACATAAACAGGGCAATGTGAGCCAGGGAACATAAATCCAGACATTTAGGAGGTGGTCCTAGCTTGTCTTGATGGTGGATACTCTTGGACAGAGTTGTAGAATTAGATTGTTGGTTTTGATGAGATTTGAGGCCTCTTCCAGAAGGTTCACTGTTGATCAGTGTATGTGGAGCTGTGACTGTGTGTGATTTCACCTGGGAGCACCTGAAACTTCAATTTCACAAACCTTGGCTTTAAGTAGGTAAGACATTTTTTCCATGTGTGTATGCTTTATTTACTGAGTTTATCCATTTAAAGAATACCCAGGAAAATCTTAATGAACCTCTGGACTCAGGTCAACTTGGCTTAGGGTTTTACCTCAGAAGTGATCTTCAGAGTACAGAACTCTGATTTCTTTGCGTATGGAAATGGAAGGAGTCAGGAGAAGAGCCAAGGGAAGAAGCTGCGCTGGAGGCATTGGGGAACATCAGGATATCCAGACCAGCTTCAATCCCATCTGACTGCCAAGGTCAAACAGCTGTTCTGTTCTGACAGCCTGAAGCTTTGAACATCCCACATTTTTCTCCTAGTACAACCTAAGCACAGCTTCGTGGTCCATATGTCCTTTGGGAAAAACCTGGACAGCATTTTTTGGGATATGTTTTCAACAAACACTCATTGCCAAGTGAAAATGGCAGCAAGAATAAGAAAGCTGAGGGTCTGTTATTTAGCCAAGATTAGGTGATCTAAGAGATTAATCCATGAGCCATCAATTAGTTCACACTTCTGGTCCATTTCTGCCCTCCCCCAATAAATAAAAAACAAAAGACCAACACTTTGAAGTACTGAAAACCTTCATTGAAATAACGGATTATTTTGGTGAAAGAATTAAGAAGACAAATGTAATGGAAAAGTAAATTAAAGATTTTTGAAACACAGTGGATGCTGATTGGAGCTCTAGGAACGTGCTGTGGCACATATTTCATAGGGCTTGGGGATGATATTAAATGAAATGGCAGGGCTGAGGTCCAGGTCTGAGTTGGAAACTCCAGGTGGAGGGTGGAAGTTGAACCTCTGCAGGAGACTGGTGAAGAAGAGGAAGAGCTCCATTTTGGCAAGAGTCTCTCCAGCACAGATCCTCCGCCCTGGAAGGAAATGCAGAATGACCACAAGAAAATCAGTGAGAGCTGCTTCTTCAGTATTGGAAGAAAAATACCCTTTTATCAGCTCTTACTCTGAAAAAGGTCCATGGGAATCCAGAACCTTTGAATGCCATATCCTATGTATGAATAAATAACACAGTAGATTTTTTAAAAGTCTATTGGGTACAAGTTATCATAAAGAGAGGAATTTTGATCTTTAGAGGCATCATACCAAAGGCAGCTGGTGATGGTTTTTTCTTTGTCTAAATGCTTGCATTTGGAGAGAAGTGTATGGAAATGTATTCTGAATTCCTTAACTCCAGTATTCAATAAAATCTGAATTTTTTCTTCATATTTTTGCTCTACTTGGCTCAATTTTTGTATCCTAGACCAGCTGGTTTAGTCTAGACTTTGGGTCTATTTGTCTACTCATAGGCAATTTTTTATTAAAAACCTGTCAGCAAATTCCTTGAAGACTCACAAATGCTGGCTTGAGTGGGACTGAGAAGGAAGGGGGGGGAGATAACTCTATGGATATTCAAAAGTGCTGTAAATATAAATTGTTCTGTCAAATCCAGCAGCTTGTAAACTGCCTTATTCATAGCATGAGCATTCAAGGCCAGAACTAACAAAAATCTGAACTAAAATTTGGTTTAAACTCCCCTGTGTGACAGAAAGTGGAAAATGAAGAGCTGTTGCATGGCTGTTATACAAAATAAGCCCTCCAGGGAAAGCCCAGACCTGACACTCCTTGGATGTGCTTTCATCTGGGACATCTGGACTTAAATCGGGAAAAGAAGGCCTGGGAACTGGAAGTATCATACATTCTTCAACAAAAAAACACCCTGCAAAAAAACCCCCTGAAACAAACAAAACCCTTCCAAAATTACTGTGTACTGGATGCTGAGTATGACAAGAAAAAATCTTACTCAAATATCATGCAGAATTGAAAATATACAAATAGGATCAATAAAAAAAAAAATGGGAGAGTGTTGCGGATATGATAGAGAAGTTAGCCAGAGAGAGATGTATGAGAACTTAAAAAGAGCAATTACAGAGCCTGCAGAGCAGGAAAAATACCAGAGAAGGAGCAGGGTTGGAATCTCCCATGCTTTGGCAAATGGTGCAGGTGTGTAAACTCAGGTAAGGCCACACTCTGGGGAAGCCTCAAAGGGCAACCCCCTTCTGACTCTTGCTTTTACACAGAATTTATATGATTTTACACAGGGTTTATATGACAACTCCTCCTTGTTGTTGCACTTTATGAAATCTTGACCCAGCTGACATTATTTGTGACTTTTTAAAATGGGCATGGAAAAATGAAGCAGGAAATGCAGAGAAGCACCTTTTGCTGCGTGTTTTGTGTAAATGTAAAAGAGAAAGCACCTGCTGAGAAAGGCATGAAAGCATCTTTCTTCACAAATTTCCCATTGGCATCAAGGAAGTGCTCAGGGTAGAACATGTCTGGTTTCTCCCACTGCGACTGGTCTTTCAGGACTGAAGTCAGTAAAGGGATGATGTAGGTTCCCTGTGAAATGGGACAGAGGAGTGAATCCCTGGACAAACTCAGAAAGAGGAAATATTAAAAGAAGCAATCTTGTAGGCATCTCACCTTGGGAATGAAATAGCCTTTGAGGGTGACATCTGCAGCAGTCTCATGAGGCAAATCCAGTGGCAGGATATTGGCAAACCTCTGAATTTCATGGATGACAGCATCTGTGTATGGCATCTGAGCTCGGTGCTCAATCCGTGGGGGGTTGGACCCTATCACTTGCTCTATCTCTTCTTGAACCTTTTCTGAAGAAAGAATCAACTCTAAGATACAAGGACTCATTTGCCCCTGAGACACACTGTGCTTTAGTAATGTAAAGTATAATAGATCTGGAATGCAAATCATAAATTCTCCAAAATTTTTTTTTTTCCTTTCAGAAATAATGGGAGGTGAACAGGACTACAGTGTTTGATTGATTCTTTACCAACAAGAAACATGAACACTTTTTTTCTGCCCTCTCTTCTACCTAAAGATCCTTGTTCTGCCCAAGGGTTGTCTCAAAACCCCCATTAGACTCTGAACAACCCTGTACCATCATCTGGAATGGAGATGCCAGGCAAAGGGCAATTCCCTGAATCTTCTCAGGTCCCTAAAGCCTCCGTACAACTCATTTAACATCTGCACAGGCCTTTGGTTTATCAACAGTTTCTGACAGGAACCTGGGACAATTTCATTGACCAACACAGGACGGCTCTTTTCTTATTAATTAATGAGATTTGCCTGAGCAAAGGGCCTGGCCTGTATCAACTCTGTGTTGTGCTCCTGGCTGACCAGTGTGACCCTCACCGGGTCTGAACCACAGGGCACAGAGACAATAATTGGCTGGAAATCTCAGGTTTTTGTAACTTGGCCTATTAATAGGTATGTTGATCGTCCAGGTTCCTGTTTGGTCCCTAATGCCCTGAGTGTAACAATATCTACCATAAAACCACTTACTCTGGATTTCAGGGTACTTTAGCATCAGCAGCAAGCCCCAGTTTAGTGTGGTGGAAATTGTCTCAAGACCAGCAGTAAACAAATTGCTCACCAAGCTTAGCAAGTTGTCATTATGGAAATACCCACTGATAGTGGATTTCTGAAAAAAAGTGTTTGAGATAAAAGGATGAAAACTTAAAGCTTTCCATGTGAAAATGCAATTTAAGTAGATAAACATTTGCTAAGAAATAAATCCTATATTTTAAAAAAGTGTGAAAGACAAGGAAAAGCTGTGGGCTTGTGCCTGGAGAAGAGTGCTGACATCTCTCTGTATTTACTGGGGCCAGCTGCAAAAGGAGCTGCTTTCCCCATGGGGAAGGTAACCCAGACATATTAGAGACCCCAAATAAGAGTCCCAATAAAGCCCAGGTAGTGATTTTGTTCTGTAATGCATTATGTTTTCAAAAGAGCCAGAAGGGCTGGGACAACAGAGAGAGCAGATAAAAAGCCTTGGTAAATATATTGATATAGTCTGAAGAAAATAAATAAGGAAAATGTTTGCTGATTAAAAGAGGTTGGAACTTCGCCAGCACGAAGTATCTGTTCAACTCTGCCAATTTGTTAATTGTGTTTTCTCAAAGACAGCTTCCCTAAAGAAATTTAGCTGTAACTGTAAGAACTGAAAGGTAATTGTAAATGTCTTCATAGGGCCATAAAATTTGGAATCAACAAGAAAAAATTCAGTTACCTCCTGCTGTTTAACCAGGAAAGCATCAATTAAACTTCTTTGGTCATTTTTGTCCAGGTTTTTGAGATGTTCTACAAAAGTAACTCGTACATAAGCCTGGAATTCATCTCTGTTTCGGAGGAGAGGCTTGTTAGCCCTTAGGAGGAATCCAAGGTATGGGAAGATATTGTACATCTACAAGAGTGGAAGTTATGAGAGAGAATTTATCAGCCAGAGCTCTGAAAATACTACAGAAACAAATTAGCAACATTTGGCCTATTTTGCAGATACAAAGTCAAAAACTTAAGATTAATATTTTGTTCTATAGAACATGAAAAAGTGACTGGATGAATTCATGGTAGAAAATTCATCAAGGACCACTGAATAGATTTAAAAACCCCACCCAAATTACTATTTTTCAGGAGTAGTGTAGGTGTCAGGTTCAAACAGCTTCAAGTTGCCACCAGGGAGATGGAAATGTTGGCCAGCAACTTTTATGATTGTTTTAGTCAGCTCTTCCACTAACATTTTTTCTTTTTCTTTTTCAAAGCCTAGAGGAACATAAATCAATTCAATGTGTGACAGCATTACAAACAAGTATCAGAAGGTATTTTTTACTCATTATCACTCTTCAAACTATATCATAAATATGTTTTTGAGAGACTGGGGGTTTGATTGTTGACTTCATGATTCCCAGACTGTCTCTCAAGCTTTTTTTGTCCAAGAAAGTGCTTTGTCAACCTATTATCCCTCGAAGTCTCAGATTTTCCTGTTTAATAAAAGAAACTGACTACCAGTATTGCTATTTTCCTGTGGCATCCAGTGGAGCAGCAACATAAACATGTGAATCATTACCGTAACCAGAGGTTTCCCAGCAAGCCTCATGCTTTCATTGGTCAGATGTAGAAGTCTCACAAATCTGGAGTCTTTGTAGTCAAATCGTTTTCCAAGCAACATCGCCACAATTATATTAGCAACTGCTGCATTAATTATTTTGCTGACATCGAAGGGCTTTCCTAGACAAAGAACGAGAATATATTACATCGTGGCAAGAGGTGTAATTTGTAAATGTAATTTTAATATTAAATATTGAATTTTTTTTGTTATGATTGACTGCTGTTATTATTTTCCAATGTTAGAATACCATACCAAGACAGGGAAATGCCAGAGGAGCCAAATTTGTCAAACTGAAGTAAATTTTGTAAAAAGGTCTGAACTTGAGAAGGCTCAAAAAGCCTCTGCATATTTGGACAAAACCTTAGAGGTAGCGAGGCCCTGGCACAGGTTGCCCAGAGAAGCTGTGGCTGCCCCATCCCAGGAAGTGTCCAAGGCCAGGTTGGACAGGGCTTGGAGCATCCTGGTCTAAGGGACGGTGTCCCTGGCCATGGGAAGGGGTTGGAATGAGAAGGTCTTTAAAGTCTCTTCCAACCGAAACCATTCTGTGATTCTACAGGTTTGAAGAAGGAATAATCCACCCACCTTCCTGTGAGGTGATGGTGTCTGCCAGGTGCCCATACTCCTCCACGATTCGATCCTCAATGGCCTTTTTGCCCATCCCAAAGTCTCGTAAGGTTGTGAGGGTAAATCTTCTCATCACCTTCCAGTTTTCACCATGAGCAAAAATAACCCCTGAGACCAAGAGAACATTTCAGGGTGGCAGAAGATTTTAAATAATTTTGTAGGCATAGAATGGAGCTGTTTAGTAGCAGTCACTTTTAAAACAAGTTAAATTGCATCTGGATGAGGAAAAACACCACTGTGCCTTAAGTACTTTTAATCCTCAGAAACAGGGTTATTACACAAGCAAAGGATAACTTATCTAAGATTTATTTAATCAAATCTTAAGAAGAATATGTGTCCTAAAAGACACTTGTCACTGAAAGAAAGTGGGCATTGGAAATTCAAGTTCGGACCACTGGTCACCATAGCTTGGAAGTGGAATTGAACAGAGATCTCTGATGACTGCAGGAAAAACTTAAGTAGGCACAAATGTCTTTAAAATTTAGATGAAGTCTTAAAACCTCCACTATCACTTTTTTTTACTGAAATTGTTATACCATTTAACGGATGACTTCAGCTATGGGGTTTTTTTTCAAATAAAAAACTACAGTGAAAAGTAAGCTTCTATGCAATAATATGATCAAAAGATACAGCTGTTAACATTTTTCACAGAATTATTCCTGAATTTTTTTCCAGAATATTCCTGAAGTCCAAGGATCTTTAGAGATATAAATATGAAACTCTCATGCTAAATTAGAATGAAGTTTAGGTCTAAAATTCTTATTTTGAAACCCAGCTCAGTAAACAGTATTTCCCTTTTAAAAATAAATCCCCAGTTCTCTATGTGTTACATGCTATCTATTGTCACATTCTGAGTTTAAAAGCACCATTCACCACTTGAAATGATGAACAACAGTAGAATATTAATTTCAGAAAGGGTGGTTCTATGATAAACCAAAAAACCACAAGTCCAGAGCCATATCATGAGACCTAGAAATGCTTCTCTGGCATGGATACCCTGTTGTACACCCTGGAAGAATAACCCTGTGGTTATTCTTAGAGTTATGGTTGTCTTGTTGCCACTGTCAGTAGTTTCAAAGTTGAATACATGTGCTGAAGTCAATGAAATGTCTCCCTATTTCCAATGTTTTTTGAGATCTCTGGTCCAAAGTATTGTCCCAGCTCCTGCTTTGTCTATAGGAAAAAAAATTGAGTAGGTCAAGCTGATAAGGAAAAATAAGACCAACTTACCATTTCCCTTGGTCAAATCTTCAAAGATTGGGACTTTAGGTCTCTCTGCAAATGCATCTGCCTGGTTTACGAGAGCTTCCTTCACTGTCTCATACCCAGAAATCACTACAATTTTCCTGTGTCCCATCTGAACACTGAAGACTGGACCGTATTTTTTGGACAGCTATCAGGAGAAGAGAACAGTGATTTACAACTTTTACAGCTTACAAAGAAATTCATCACCCTTTCCAGTGGTGCTTATTTTCCAGTCCTGCCTCTGGGTTACTAACATATTAGATATTTTCCTGACTACAGGGAAAGACGCTTGATTTAAATAATGGTAATGTGCCAGACATTGTGATGGATGACTGAATAGCACAGCTGGGAGAGGAGTCCACTTGTGCTAAACTGAGCAGAAGTGACATCAGCTGAAACACCAAGTCAGCAAAGGATTGCACTGACAGCTCTGTCTTCCCTCAGAAACCCTTGTAAATTCAATTTTTGACTCATGTCTTCACACTTACCTCTATACTATTGTGTTCCTTTTGTTTACAGGCTAAACCTGTTCAAACCTCTGCTATCATTAATGTATAAAAGAAACCCAGTTTGCTTCTGGGCTAGGATTCAGCATTAGGTAAATTCAAACTTTTTATACATGACTACATCCAGCATAAATCTGTCTCAGAGACAATGTGGTACCTTTTTAGCTGGTACAGGTAGATTTATTTTTGTGCAACTCAGTGTTCCTGATTCTTCTGACAACTGGCTGGGGTTTTCCTGACTGCACTTATTTTCTAGTCGGTTTGCATAGAGAAACAGAAGGCAACTATGTTTAGCATCAAGATGCCAAATGTTCACCAAGTGGTAAGCAAGTACAGCCAGCTGAAATAACAGGAGCAGTGACCCATATCTGAATTATGCTCAAATCAGAGAATCAACCTCCAGCATTAGAATGGAATCGCTGAATTAGAGTGGACACATGTTGGTTCTGTTGGCCTGAAAACAAATGGAACTTGCTTTTGTCAACGTGATTGGGCTGTGTTGGTGATATTCCAGATATTGCATCTAAGCAATCTTTTGATTTGTGGATGCAGCATCCATACAGGTGCAAATATCCCTTTGAAAATCATCAGCAAGGAGGATGTTTAATTTTAATGTCTAAGCAGAAGAAACACTAAGGAAGGAGCAGGTTCATAGAATTCTTCTGACTCAAAGTCAGCAAAGCCCTGCAATAAACTATGTAAAGAAAGCACTAGAAGAAAAGAGAAAGATTTATTATTTTGGCAAAGATTGTCTGTGAATATTAAGAGTATATAGTTATATCTTCAGCTTTTGGGAAGAAAAGAGGAAAGAGAGATGAGAACGTAGATAAATCAGTGCAGGCAAGATGCTTTAGTCACAGCTCCAGGTGCATCAATCAGTGGAAGGCAGGACTTCGACCACATATCAAAATTGTTCCCTATTCAGTTGCCTTTTTCTCAAAATTACCACAAAAATAAGGTGGGCACTTGCTATTAGTTTGAGAGTCGTTGAAGGCTGAAACCTAGATGCATTGAGAAAGTATTACAGCAAAAAAACCATGCTGCATTCAACATTTTCTGCTCAAATAACCATCTCCTGTCCCTTGCTAAAGGCTCATCCATGGATAAAATACATCAGGTGCAATAGGAGAAACTCTCTGACATCTTGGACTATGGGGCTCAGTTATAGAACTAATAGAAAAGAAAATGAGTACCTGTAGATAAGTCCTGTAGGGTCTCTTCAAATCAAACAAAAGAAGGTTTCCAATTATAGGTAATGGTCTTGGTCCTGGAGGAAAATTTTGTCCTTGGTTTTTCCAGAAACCTGCTGTTTTCAAAATGGATAGAAAAGCCAGGATCAGCACTAAAACGGTGGAAGTGCTGCTGTTCCACAAACCTGCTGTTTTAAAAATGGATAGAAGAGCCAGGATGAACACAAAACCAACGGAATTGCTGCTCTTCCAGTCCATCTCTATTCAGCCAAGTATTTGCCACAGAAGAGAGAAGAGAAAATGTGGACTCTGGGTCTCTGTCCTCCTGCAAGAATTGTGCTTGAGACACCCTTGTGTTAGTCCATAAACCTCTTTTCTAGTGAAGGGTATGTTTTACTTGCAGTTGGTGATTTGTTCTCTTCCCCTGTCCTTCCTAATGAATCCTCGGAAGGGTACAGGAGCAGATAAATATTTGCTAACCAGTGTGTGATTGGGTGGGAGTGTAGGTGACAGGGCAAGTGTGAAAGTCCAAGAACATGGATAATTGCAGGTCATCAACCTGACATTTGCTATAAAAGCCATAAATTCTGCACGCTGTCCTGGTTACTGATTAATCATGCTTTTGTCATTAGTACAGCTATCCTTGATACCCTTGAGAAATCAAAATTCCACTGCCCAGGGGGGTAGTGCACACAGATTTAATTTTTTTAAAGTGTTTAGGGGTGGCATAACTTTGATTCCCTTGAAT
Organism: Aphelocoma coerulescens; assembly: GCF_041296385.1. Classification (NCBI taxonomy): domain Eukaryota; kingdom Metazoa; phylum Chordata; class Aves; order Passeriformes; family Corvidae; genus Aphelocoma; species Aphelocoma coerulescens. Next base: position 120,976,346 of record NC_091016.1, read on the forward strand.
TAATTGGGAATTTCAAGTCACAGAATTATGGAATGATTGAGTTTGGAGGGGACTCTCGAATTCATCTGGTCCAGCCTTCTGCTCAAGCTGGGCCACCAAGAGGCAGTTGCCCTAGACTGTGCCCAGACAGGTTTTGAGTATCTCCAAGGACCTAAATAATTATATGATCCTAAGGAGGGAGACTCCACAAACTCCTGGGCAACCTGTCCCAGTGCTTAGTCACTCTCACAGTAGAGGTCTTTCCTGATGTTCAGAGAGAACCTCCTGTGTTTCAGTGTGTGTCCATGGCCTTTGGTCCTGGCACTGGGCCCACACTGAGAGGAGTCTGGCTCTGGCTTATTTGATCCTTCCCCCAGCTGTTTATACTGGTAAGATCCCCCTGAGCCTTCCCTCCTCTAGGCTAAACTCCCACCTCTCTGTGTTTCCTCATATAAGAGATGTTCAGTCCCTCCAGCATCTCTGTGGCCCTTTGCTGGACTCTCTCCAGTCTGTCCATATCTCTTTGGTACTGGGCATGCCAGAACTGGACACAGCACTGGGAAAAGATGTCCTCTGTTGGCTGAGGATAGGGGGCTGAGGTAAAGCCTGACTCAGGTGTCTCAGAGTCTAAGAGAGTGAACAGCAGAGGAGGAGGTGTTGAAAGAAGAAGCCAAGGGGAAGGCTGGACAGAAAAGCTGAGTCACAGCCCACAGAACAGTGTTTGGAAGAGTTTTCTAGTAGAAATCTAGAACACTAAATTGCATGTGGCCTTGAGGCCGGAACCTGAAGGTTGTGTGAAGTGCCTCAAGGCTGAGCCCCTTGTCCTTCTCTCCCAAAGTGTCAGGATCCCTGCAGAGACGTGACCGGAGTCAGAGGAGAGGAGGGAGTGGCAGAATTCCCCAGGGAATGGAGGTGCAGAGATCTAGAGGAAAAGAGCCCTGGCACATGGCTGGGAGCCTGGGAGGGGGGGCTCCAAGCTGCTCTTGGATTGGCTCACTGTGAGCCTGCTGCTGTCCCCAGGGGCTCTGAAGGAGGGACCAGGACATTTCACCTACCTGGAAAGTGTCCTGGGAAAAGTCCAGGGGGCCAGTGTCCAACTATGTTCCAGTTGGCCTGATTCTACTTCACCTTCCCAGAGTAGGTAAAAAGGCACTGAAAATGTCGAGTTTTCCACATATATCTGGAATTTAACTAATAGCAAGGAACTGAGAGGAGGCTGAAAGGTGAACATTTTGCAGGAGGCTTGAAATGAACAGGAAGAGCTCTCCATTGGCAAGAGGAGACATATTTGTTAACATACTTTGTGAAAAGGTTGATCCCAGTAGGAGAGAAAGAAGACATCCCCAAGAAATGTCAAACAAATCAGTTGGTCATTTGGTCATTCAATTCATGCATTTATTCAGCAGCAGATTTGAACACAAATGTTAAAAGGAATTTTGTAAGCAAATATTGAGCCAATGGCTTTCAAATAAATTTTCTTTTCAGTAATGAAATACAAGGATACTGCTCTGACAGAGGTAGGACTGAAGAACTGTAAGACAGCCTTCAAAGCTATGGTCACTCACTGGTGTTCTGAAAAGGGCTGACAGTAAGCTTGGTGTCGCGGGTTGGGTTTGTAACCGGGCAGAAACACCAATTTAGTGTAGTGGTTTGGTCTAAAATACTCATTACTGTTTATCTTCTGTGAGATAAGAATTAGGAGAAATGCAAAGCAGGCACCAACTTGAATGAATATAAAGAAGTTTATTAACAGACCTAAAAGAAGAAAAGAAAAAAAATTATACCACCTTTAGAACTCTCCTCCTCCCCCCACCTTCCTCCCTTCTCCCACTGACAATGTAAAGACAACCCTTAAGATGTTCAGTCTGTTTACCACTTCCATAATAACCTTGTTCAGTCCATTTAGAAAGAGAAGTCTCTTTTTGCTCATGCTATGAAAACAGTATCACACCGAGACAGCCACCCACTTCCAAATATTGTTCAGTCCATTTAGGAAGAGGAGTCTCTCTGCTTGCGATGTGAGTCCCTTCCCCCGACTTGCAGCTTTTCCCGCAACTGCTTTCGAGGGTTCACTCTTGAAAGTTTTTTGGGGTACAATTTTAAGGTTGAGCTGTTCAGAAGCAAAAAAAAAGGGCTAACCTATGACACTTGGCCTTTGGTTAGTTAAAGAAGATATCATAAAAGTTTTTACCCATTTAAATAAACCCCAACAAACCACAATACCTTATTTAAGCTTTTTTAATGTAGAAACAAGTTAAAGTGAGAACAAAGGCAAGACAGAAACAGTGTTGAGCAATTATTGGAAGGGATAAAGCATTGCCAGTTTTTTATGAGACGGAAAAGAAATGCTGATGATCTTGAACCTCAAATTTAGAATAGTTGTACTTTAACTTTTGTTTACTTTTCAGTCCCATCCGCTAAGCTCATCCTCCACTCTGTGTCTTGCTTAACTCCTTTCTTTCCTTTCCTGCCAGTGTAAGGCTTCCTCATGGAAGAACAAAAGACTTAGTAAAATATTTTAAGCTTAAGTCTTTTAAGTGTCCAGTCACATATTGCACAGAAGTTGTAACTAATTACTAGTGAAGCTCTGCTGATTCAAGGTATTCAAAACTTTGATTAATTGGGAAATAACCAACCAGGGACAATACCCTAAGCCAGAGAACCAAATGCCACTGGCATTTGCAATGTGGAGGTGAGCAATTAGGGTAAAATACTTTTAGAAAAACAAATTGTACACTTCAAGGGCATAGTCACATGGAAAGGAAAGTAACATGTAAAGCTCTGATTAAACAAAAGTGTTCATCTCCCTACTCTGTTTTTTGAGCGAACCTAAGGGACTGATTTTTCTGGGGGAGGAATCTGCTGAAAAAGAAGCCAGGGGACAATAATGGGTACTTGGAGGATGAGGGTATGACTTACTATGGAAAGATTATAAGCAGAAATGGAGAACAAAACTGTATAGTTCATTTTTTCCCTTTTTTGATTTAAAAAAACAAACAAACCCTAAATGTAAATATTGAGGTCATCATTCACCAGGGAAGGTTCAGGTTGGATGTTAGGAAAAAATTCTTCACTGGAAGAGTGGTTAAACATTGGAATAATTCCCCCAGGGAAGGAGGGGAGTCACCATCCCTGGAAGTGTTCAAGCAGTAGACACAGCACTTCTCAATGTGGTTTTCTGGCCATCCATCCATCCAAGGTCAGACTTGATGATTTTGGGAGTATTTTCCAACCTTAAGGATTCTACAATTCTGAAAGATTTACTGACAGTGAGTTGTACTTCCTCACTCAAGTATTCCTCTGTGGTCAGCATGCAAAACTACTGAAATTACCTCACCCATTCAAGGTGAATGAAAGACTGCCTGACTCTCCAAGTAGGAATCTGAAGGGTGAAATTCATGTATTGAGGATAAGATTTTTACAGGCTGTCCACAGATGGAATCTTTTTCAAGTACTTCAACACTTTGTAAATTATGCACAAAATACTTCTAAAATCTTTACAAATGTGATATTTACATTGTTAAATGTCTCCTCAGTTTTTACAAGAATGAATGTGTGAAAGCTTTGAGAGGATAAAGGACGTCTTACAGCCAACAAGGTAGAAGACAGTCAGTCATTGCACATCTGCAAAAGAGCTTATCTGAACTAAAGTGTGATACAACAAATGTATTTTTATTCATGGATAGAAGTCTGACATATGTAGCAGTATACAGTGGGTATAACATATGGGACATCCTTGCCTAGTATCTTTCTAAAGATTTTCAAGGAAAAATACATCAGCAGAACTGAAAATATATGTGCTATTTTATATGAGAGTTTTCCCCTTAAGTCTGATAAGTAAGGCTTGAAATAAGATCCTAATATAAAAAAAATCTTGAAAGTTCACCCACTTTGGCCTGACATCAGCAGTAGCTTTCTGTGAATGATGGATTGAGGCACCATGTTCCTTCTGTTTGATTTCCACTTTCCATCCATTGTCTCTCAGTGGAATATCCCATGCATGAAGGCACCTCATGGAGTTCCTTCAACTACTTCAATTTTTGTCTCTGAACGGAGCAGCCACTGGCATCACTTCTTAGGTAGAGTTAATTTACTTTAGCTTCAATTTTCTTCTTTCTGCTTTCACTTCTTCTAGGAGACAGTGACTTCAGTGACTCACCCCATGGAAGTTCTCTGCCGAGTCTTTTGTAGGTTGAACACAGTTTCTTTCCAATCAGTTCCAAACAATTCGTGTTTTTCTGGAGTTGGCGTTAGTTCAGGTTCTATTTATTGACATTAACACTGCTACAATCCACTTATTACTGTTGAATAGAATAAGACCTATTATGCAATCACCTGGTTTTCATAGCTCCTACTCAGGTCCCTTATTGTGTCCTTGAAACTAACTAAATCTATGAGAATAAATAAATAGATCTATAGCAATAATGAATTTTTTTTTACAATTTCACATTCTTCTCCCTTTCAATAAACATGTTAACAATGAATCTTGATAGTCATATTGCCTCTCATATTGCCTTATCAGTCACTGTATTCTGTGCTTTGCCATGAGAATTATTTCAGCATTTTGCTTCCTATTATAATCAGACTTCAAAATCCAGCACATTTTCTCCTCTGTCAGAGAATAGGACAACACGCTTTCTTAAAAGGTTAATCTGGGATGCTCTGGTGAAAAGTTTGCTCACGTCCAAATAAAAAACATCAATTCATTTCTTCTTGATTACCCCTATACAGTTGAAGGATGTAACTCAGAAATCTTGCAATGAAGTATATTATCCTGTAATAACCTTGAAATCCAAAGTTTATTCCAACAGCTATATTGTTGTCAGTGACAACAAAAGATAAAATATATATAATTTCAAAGAGCAGTTTGGGGTGCCTTTTTCTGATGAACAAATATATTAGAAGGATGTAATTTATTCACCTGAGCTTGGCATAATGACTAAGTAGTTTAAAATCAAGCTTGTTTTCTCTTACAAAAATATAGCTATCTACAGTCCTTTCTTAAAAACCTGGTGTGGTTGGGACAATACTTGGGTGTTTTTTGTTTCTTAGCATTAGAAACATGAAAGAGCATCATTAGGACAAATATTGCAGATTAACTATTTTTCTACATGGCAACCTCAAATCTGCTGTGCTCATCATGGTGGCTGGAGTGAATTTCGGGTACTGTCTCCTCCTCTGGAACCTGCCATGAAAAACAAAGAAGAGTTCAGTTAAGGAGATCTAGACTTGCTTTTGCCGTAAAAGAAGACTAAAATGTACTGAGAATATAATTCTATTTGCATATATATTATATATCTGTTTATTAACATGAACACAGCCTGACATGGACCATCAATTCTGGATACTGAGGGATGAGCTCAGGATTTTCTTCATAGAAGAAGGAGTTTAATTCATTAAAAAAACTAATAAAATTTCCTTTTAACTTCACATTTTATTTACAAGGAATGTATATCACATATACTTCTTGCCTTGTTTTTTGGGTTTGTCCTGGCATAAAGAATAAAATTCAGGTTGCCTAAATTAAGAATATGTCATCAGTCTCTGATAAGGAAGAGGATACCTGATACAGTGAGCATGTAAGAGAGAGATAAAGGCCTCCACTGTGATATCAATTTGTTGTCTCTCTTTCTGTTTTTTGTTCAAGGTGAGCCCAATGAAAAAGGCATGATTACCTAAGAAGTCCAAAAAAGATCCTGGAGGTGGCCTTGATAAATTCACAGCCTGAGGTAGAGCAGCATTTTTGAATTTTGAAGAGGCAGATTTTCTGACTCATGTGTGCAAACCACAAAGGCCAGGAGAGTGGGGCTGCAGTGTCTGTACATTCTCCAACATAACGAAAATGAGCTGAGGTTGTGTCTTACCTCCCAATAAACAGAGTCATCAAAGCAGTTCTGGTCAGATACTTGTCCCAAGAAGGGCAGCTTTAGAATAATACCTGCAGGAAAACCAGCATCAGAGGCAAAAAAATGAAGAAAATTACCAAATAAATGTCCCTCAGATGTTCCCTGGGCAGCCAGCTAAGTTTTCTGATTCATTTCCTCATCTACAGAAATGCCCAACCATTCTGGGACATCAGGTCATTCATTCTGAGAGGTGATGCAGATTTCTTCATATAAACATAAATAAGAGCATAAATAAGAGCTTGTTTTTAATTGACCAGACTTCAGACCAAAATTTTCTATTTCAGCCTGATTTTTTTGTTTGTTTGTTTGGAAGTATTCACAAACACATGGAAACATGTGACACCTCATCGAGTATGTCTTGATCTCAAGCTATTTTCTGTTCAGAATTTTAAGTGTCTGAATCTAGAGAAGGATTTCATCCAGAACACCTTATTATTCCTATAAATATAAAACTCAGTATCTTTTGAGCATGCTTTCAGTAAGATATCCAGAATCACAGACTCATGGAAACATGTAGGTTGGAAAAGACCTCCAAGATCATTAAGTCCAATCCTAGACCAAGCACCATCTTGTCAACCTGACCAGAGTACTGAGTGCCACATCCAGTCATTCCTTGAACACCTCCAGGGATGGGGACTCCACCACCTCCCTGGGAAGCCCCTTCCAGCGCCTGACAACCCTTTCAGTGAAGAAATTCTTCCTGATGAACCTGAATTTCATTTGAAGACAAAAACATCGGAAAACTACTTTTCCATATTTGAGTTTCCTCCATCATGCCATCACCCATTATTTCAATTTTGTATTATTCACATGAAATTGTTGATACATTTAAGTTCTTTATGGAGAAACCTCTAAATTCACAGGTGTTTTTAGTCACTATATGCATCATACTGACCTGTCAGTGCTCCTCCCACCAGTGCAATTCCAAGTGTACTGCCCAGGGCAGCAGCCTGCATGGCAGGAGTAAGCAAGTGACCATTCCTGAAAAGGGTAGAAAACCAAAACATTTCCTATCAAAAAACTGTTACACTTTGAGACTGATGATCAGTCTTATGACATAGTACTTGCTGCATGCTGGACAAGGTGACTCATAGGAAAATATCCTAGAGTATTTAAGGTTGGAAAAGTTCTCCTAGATCATCGAGTCCAACAAATCCTGCCATTGCTATGTACAAGGCAGAACTCATGACTTTAGTTTAGCTTTGTTTTAGGCTACAGATGAAAAGAAGTTCTTTGAGAAGGTTATTAATGTCCTGTAAGCCATTAGAGAATACTCCCTGTTGTCAAAAAGACCAGCATTTCATCTTTTTGGAGTTTTATGAGATATGGAAAAAACCATTTTGCCTTTTTTTTTGGAAATCTTACAATTACCAGCAGTGTAATTGTAGAGTCATAATAAAGATTTTTCTATGTTTGAATGGTTCAGTGTGCTGTTTCTTTATGATGTTTTGATTTATTTATTTTTATTTGAGCTTTTAATCTGTAACAAGCTTGTCATTTAAACAGTGTGTTAAAGGCAGGAGATCCAGAAGAATCCAAATTAAATGAGAATACAATGCCTGACATCAAATCAAAGATGCATTTCTGAAAAAAATCATAATTAGATCCAAAGAAGGTGGCAAATTAGGATAGACATTCAAAAAATCAAAAAACTTCTTTCTCTCTTCTCTCTATAACTCACCTAATTTCCCTTTTTGCCGCAGTTACTATGATGCCAGCAATACCTCCCAGAATTCCAGGTAAACCATGTAAATTATGAACTCCACAAGTGTCCTGAATTTTCAGCTTGGATGCCAACACAGGCTGCAATGAGGGGAAATAGGAAGTTTATAGTGAGTTTATAGTCTTTCATGATCTCTAGATTGAGAAAGAGCAGAAGTACAAGAATCAAATGATTATTAAAAGTCACCATTACCTGGAGTTTACTGTATCTATCCTCCCTTTACAGCAAACCAAGGGAGCTCCAGGAAAGCCAGAGAGAAACAAGAAATGGGAGCAGAGCTGGGTCCCCAATACTTACAGTCAGGAACTGGAATCCAAGGACAGAGACAATTCCAGCAATGACCCCAATGAACATGGCAGAAAAAGGGTGGATTTCCAGGTCAGCACAGGTACCCACTGCTACTCCTCCTGCCAGGGTGGCATTTTGAATGAGAACCTACAAAGGGGACATGGAGGAGGAGGTGACACATGAGGAACAGAGGTTTGTTTTAGGGCTGAGTGCCTCTGAAGGCTCTCTTGCACATGCTGGGCTCAGAGAAATGACTGCAGCAGCTGGAAAGAAGTGGGTGAAAACCGGGCTGGATTTGAGGGCAAGGAGATGGAAGGTTGTCAGCCTGGCAGCCCCAAGCTGGTTTGGTCTTGCCTGCTGTGCAGCTGCACTGCGAGATTGCCAGGGAACAGGTCATTGCCTTGAGAGACCTATTTTGGCTCTTGTAATAAGGAAACTCAAGTGGGACCACCTTTGGAATAAGATCCAAAAGTCCGCCTGAACACGGGAATAATGTTGCTACGGTCCAGCAGGTTCTGTGGACACGAGAGAATCATCACAGAATCACTAAGGCTGGAAGAGACATTTAAGATTAATAAGTCCAACCATCAAACCAGCCTCACCACCATGTTCCCTGGACAGTCTACTAAACTGCTTTTCAACCCTTTCTGTGAAGAAATTTCTCCTAATATCCAGTCTAAACCTGCCCTGATGCAACTTGAGGCTGTTTTCTCTCATCCTGCCACTTGTTATTTGAAGAAGAGAGCAACCCCCACCTGGTTCCATTCTCCTCCCTCAGGGAGTTTTAGAGAGTGAGAAGATCCTTCTGGAGCCTCCTTTTCTCCAGACTGAGCCCCTCCAGCTCCCCCAGCCACGTCTCATCAGACCCTATAGCTTTTACAAGTGTAATAGCTCTAGTATGAGCAGAGCCTCCAGATAGCCTGGACAGATAGATGGACACTGGGAATCTGCCTACTCATCCTTATTACAGAGGGTTGACTCAATTTGACAGAGATGTTAATAAAATCACAGGTTAAGATGTGATTCTTACCATATTGAATTTGCCTCTTTTATCCACCAAGCTGGAGAGGGCAAACGTTATGATGGTACAGGCAGCCAAGGAGTAGTAAGTGTTGATAATGGCTGTTGTCTGGGCTTGCCTGCCAGTTGCAATGGCAGAGTTGAAACTGGGCCAAAAAAGCCAAAGGAACAGGGTACCTGGATGAATAGAAGTCAAAACAAAGCAAAAGCTGTTTAGTTACAAGGGCCAACACAACAGCGTGAGCTACAAGAAATGAGGGCAATGATTAATAAGAAACATGGAATAGCCAAAATTCTGGAAGAAATAATAGAATATGCAGAAGTTTTTGACAGTGGCAGCTGGGATTTTGACACATGGTCTCTATCAAATTTTACTAGAAGGCTTTAATGACCCCTTGTCATGCCTGACTGACTGACAGAGCTCACCACCACTCTGAAACCCCAGCCAGAATAGGAGGCATAGGCAACACAGTTCACATGCAAATCCTTTATCATCTATCAATAAAACTGAAAGTTTTAGCTGGTGAATTTGTCTATGAACAGTTCTCATGGACAGGTAGATATATAATTTCCATTCATTACCATGACAGGCACAGCTCAATCCTTTTAACTATGGCCAATTCCTTTGGAAATTTGCAGAAAGGCAGAAGATTTAACAGAAAGAAAGTCAGCACTAATGCACAAAGAAAACACATCTTTAAATTGATGTTTCCTTTCTCTGAACCAAGGAAAAACTGTAAAAATATGTATGCCACTGAAAACATGGTGCATGCATCAGACTAAAAGGAATTTGCCTGCAGAAGTGTACTTCGGAAAATAGATGTAGCATAATAATAGGTACTCAGTAAAAAATAGAGATGGAAGAGGGATGAACAGCTGATCAGCACTCGATATTACTCCACTTACCAATCATGGCAAACATGTCTGAATGATAGCTGGATTCCTCATTTTCATGTTTGTTTGTCAGACCAGGACGGTACAAGATGAAAGCTGCAGCCAGACCAAAATAAGCTCCAAAAGCATGGATAGTCATCGAAGCTCCAACATCTGTGGCCTGTAATAGGGATCCAAAATCATGCCACAGATTTTATACAGCAGAAAGACAGGGGTCTGATGAACAAGGGGTCTGATGAACAAGAAGTCTGGAGGATTTAATGGTTTATTTTCTATGGTAGAACCTAGAGCTTAGCATATGCAAACTGGAAGTATTACACAGTGAAAGCATTTGTTATAAAGAGAAAATAGTGATTGCTAAATAGTTGTACCTTTAATACTTCAGTAACTAGATGTTCATTGCATGCAAAGATGGTGATCTCCAGAAGTGTCAGGATCAGCATCTGAATGGGACTTGTTTTCCCCAGGAGTGCTCCAAATGAAATCAAAGCAGTTGCTGTACTGAAGTCTGCATTTATCATGCTGAAGTTAAGAAAAAGAAAAAAACCAAAACAAAACACATGAACAAAACCAAAATTAGTTTGAAAGCTGTAATATCCAATGTGCCATTAAAATGATATCATTAAAATAATAGAGCTTTAACTCTTCAGATACAAAATTATCAGTCTCCTCTTTGTGGATAAAAATTAAATCAAAGCTTTCCAGATGGATCTTGTAGGGATCTTACCAGCTACTGAAGAGTAAGTGTAGAAGGTTTCCTCCCACTTATACCATCCATGTGCTTAACTGGTTGAAATTATGGTGAAAAGGCAGATGAGAAGTGTGTTGGGACATGCAGGGATGTCATGGAATCACAGAATCACTTAGGTTGGAAAAGATCTCTAAGACCATTGAGTCCAACTGTTCACCCAGCACTGCCAAGTCCACCACTAAACCATGACCCAGTGCCATATCTGCATGTTTTTTTAATCACTTCCAGGGATGGTGACTCCACAGCTGCCCTGGGCAGCCTGTTCCAGTGTCTGACCACCCTTTCTGTGAAGACATTTTTCCTAATATCCAATCTAAACCTCCCCTGGTGCGATTTCTTCTTGTCCCTTCTGGCCATTTCTTCTTGTCCTGTTGCTTGTTTTTTGGGAGCAGAGCCCAGCCCCTATCTGGCTGCACCCTCCTGTCAGGGGGTTGTGCAGAGCCAGAAGGTCCCCCTTGACCCCCCTTTCTCCAGGCTGAGCCCCTCCAGCTCCCTCAGCTGCTCCTCATCAGACTTGTGCCCCAGACCCTTCCCCAGCTCCTTTGTCCTTCTCTGGACATGCTCCAGCCCCCCAATTTCCAGCCCTGACTGCCACCTAGGCTTCAAAGATGACAGCGAGCTCTTTGGTCAGATGCTTTATGTAATCCTGGAAGCCTTGCACAACTTTCTGTCTCTATGCATCATCTTTGCGTGAGCTGTCAGGCAGGAGCAGTGTTAGTATATTTTGGGAAATGGCAAAGGTAAATAAAACCTCAAATTCATCAAAAACGTGGAGCACAGAGAGGCACTAACCTGTGGGTCCCTCTACACATGCCTGCCTGTAACCATTAGGGAGCTACTTACATTGCTCCTGCTTTCCCCTCAGTAATGTTTGGATGCTGTTCCTTTCAAAATTGCCTACAAGTTGTCTTAGAAAACAGAACTGCAGATGTGGAAAACATTCTGGGACCTTGGCAGAGGCAGGACAGGTGAATAGGAGGGGCATTAAATGTGCTTAGAGACATTTCCCATGAGGTCTCTTATTCTGTGATCGGTGTTCAGACCCTGCTGGAGTATGACGCTCATGAAAATCATTCCTCGAGAAGTAAAAGAAAACCTCATGAGTAGATAGACTTGCTTCTCCAGCCTTTCATCTGTGCTCCCATGTGTCACAGAAAGAGATCCTTCCATGCCTGCTAGATGCAGGACGTGCTGTGCTACTGCTGGAAATCTTCCAGCTTCCACAGCTTCAGAGATTCAAAGCAATCTCTCTACAGGACCCACACCTCCTACACATAATATAGGACCTCACATTTCATCACAAGCTTTGGTTGCCTTGGCCCAGTGCACCAGGAGTGGCCCCTTCAGAGGTGAAGGGCAGAAGGATGTGGAGAGGTGGGCAATAAGGCTTAATGAAACTTAGGTAAAGTCTGACCCCATAGATGTTGTGGCTTATGGCTTCTCCTGATATCTTTAGGCATAGAAATATCAAGTTTTGTAAATTCACATATACCTTTTGATGTCAACAATAATCTTCCCTTCATTCATGTGCCAAAATCCTTGCATCAAAATTCCCCACTGGAGACCAAAGGCAGCAATGAGCATGTTGAAACCAACACTGCTGAATCCATATTTCTTCAGAAAGGTCATCAGGAAACCAAATCCAACAAATATCATCACATGGACATCCTGAAAGTCTGAAGGGAAAACATATCTATGTAGTGACTGTGAAGAGAGACTGTGAAGGGTAAAAAGCCAGGGACAAAGGAGGAGTGAATAGAAAAGAGTTCCAAACTCCAGTCATGGATGTGATCCATTCTTCCCACTTCATGACCAGTCTACCAGTTGAAGACTTGAGTGTCTGGAAAATGCCACACCTAATTATTGATTATATTGATGCCTATATCATTATGGAAAACCACTGGATCTCTATACTCATAAATTTAATGCGTCTGGCACTGAACTCTCTTTGTGAAGCTGCCTGGAACATGCCCACAGCTTCACGTCCTTACAGAAAAGTTATGTTTCCTTTTCAATAAAGGTGGTTGGAGCCAGTGTGTTCTGGCTAACTCAAAAACTGTACATGGGATTTGTTTGGGTGAGTGTTAGGTGTCCCAGTGCAAAGGAATGCTTGGCATCCCTAAAAATTACTGTACAAGACATTGATCTTTGTACATGGATAAAAGAAAAATTAATTTTAAGGCAAAGCTTAAACTAAAAAATTAATATAAGTAATCAGCATACAATTAGTCTTCATTCAAATATTTGGTTGTTTTACGAAATATGAATTATGTTAAAATATGACTAGTTCTTTTTCTACTTTTTAAAGTTATTACTTTTAATTTTCTTTTTTATTCTTTTAATCCAAACTGAATCTGTCACCATAACATGGATACTTGATATTTTAAAATATATTTTTTACTTTTAAGCCTTATGTGATTTAATTGACTCTAAACCAGACAGGTTTGAATCCTGTAATTGCAACTTTTTGTCCAATTCTACTGTTATTAAGAACCTCCAGTACAATGACACCATTAGAAAAAAATATTTCATGCCAATAAGTTGGAAAAACTTGAGCTGGTTAGTATAATATTTGACTTGAAGTTACAGTTCCCATTACTTGAAGCATTCCTCAGTTTTGCATTACCAGGCTTAGCCAAAAGAGGGCCCAGAAGTCTAAGAAGTTACTGGGGATTCCTAATAAACTGTTTTATATTTGCAGTGTCATCTTCCAGCCCTGACCTAGCACTGAAATATGCAGTAAAAGCTTTTACTTTGCATTTAAGAAACAGCATCGTTGGTTGGCTTGGAATTAGATGATAAACTTTAAAGTCCCTTCCAACCCAGACCATTCTATGATTCTACAGAAATGCAGGTGGTTCACAAACATCTCCAACCTTTTTTCTTCCTCTTCAGGCTGGACATTTTAAAGTTCTCTGGACTTACTTACACAAATGATTAAATGTCCTGGTTAAAACTATGTTAATTCGTGGGTGTTGAGGACAAATTCCTTCTAGTTTAGCCTGTACCTTGACCTCTAACTACCTCTCATGCATTATTTTAAAGAAGACTAGGTCTGGAATGGCTCTAAATGAGGAAGAAAACAGCATGATTTGAACGGAACTGTTTCAATAACCAGCTGTTTTTGACAAAGCATAGCATTTCTATTCTGTGAGACAGGAAAAGAAGGATTGGGAAAAACATGCCAGCAGATCCTAAACAAAGCCACTGCCCAGAATTCTGCAAGGCTGGCCCACTGCAAGGTGGTTAGTCTGACACAAAGATGCTTGTGGCATACACTAAGACTGATTTTGCTTGGTCTAAAGTTGTAGACCACAGAACCCTGAACAAGAGGGATGCATAAGTTTTCCTAAGCCATGAGTCATGGATGCTCACAGGACAATGCATACAGGATGGCAGTACTACAGAAATCCTCTTGTAGTGCTCTAGGAACCATCACACCCCCTTGTTCTCCCATTACAGTGGCACAACACACCTGAAATTGTCCATCCAATTTGCTGTGCCTGTACTGGCATCCACCAGAAAGAGATGTAATGCAAAGCTATGCTTTGGGAATGATGTCAGCTTAGCCCTCCATGCAAAGCTATGCTGATCCTCCACTATTACTTTAATTTCTCTTCTGTTCAAAACCACTGAAGCAGCTTGCATTCATGGTGCTGAGGTGTTTAAGGCATACAAAATCAGGCCCTGCACTGCAGTCCTGAGAATATAAATTAACTCTTAGATGAAACAACTAAATCTCTGAGGTAGAGATGCGTTAACATCCTAAGGCATAGCGTGGGAAACAGTTTGAACCCATCATTTTCGGGACTCAGGGGAAGTCCTGGCTCAAGATATTTACTAATACACTATACAACCACAGCATTAAATTTCTGCCAAGTCCTTAGGCAAACTGTGCTTTTGTTTGCACTTTGTACAGGTACATTTGAGTAAGGGGTCCTAAAAGGGAAAATACAGGTATTGTGAAAATCTGCTTTTATTCCCATTCTTTATTGGGAATGACTTCTGTCAGGTCAGCATCTAAAAGTTCAGAATGACATCGGTGGTGTTTGCTTAATTCATGTCTCTACTGGTAATCTGAGCAGCCTGGCCTAAAGAAGTTCAAGTTCTCTCTTAAAACACTGTTCCCACCTTAAGAGCAGTCCCTTATCCATGCTATGCCTGAAGCCCTACCTAGGAGGAGGCCAAGGGGCTGGTCTGCATGAGCCCAAAACATTCCAGAAGGTTGCTCAGAGGTCAATAGTGTGGGCTGCTGAGGGACAAGTGTGCAGGAATAACACAGTCATACACTGCCTGTGCAGGGAGGCATGGGAGACAACAGGAAATTCCTCCAACACTTTTTAGACACTGATAATAGTGAAGAAATAAGCATAGGTGATCTCTGACTGGGTAGGTTTCATTTAAAGATCTATATTGTAGTGTTAGTACAATTTTCTGTGCTGCCAAGTCATTAGTGTGGGGTTTTTTGCACAGCTTTTTCTAGACCAAACTACCACCTCCTGGGTGATAGTGGACCAAGAGTAATTCCCAATACACTGTCTAGATAAGGGCACCTAATTTAGGAACTTGGATAGTTCAATACAATTGGGATGGTTTAATATGATACCAGCTAAGAGAGCTGCATTTGTTCAGCCTGGAGAAGAGAAGGCTCTGGGGAGACCTTAAAGCGCCTTCTAGCACTTAAAGGGGGCTTATAAAAAAGTGGAAGAGTGACTTATTGAATGGGCAGATAATGAGAGGACAAGAGGGAACAGTTTTAAATTTAAAAAATGAGAGATTTAGATTGGATGATAAGAAGAAATTCTTTGCTGTGAGGGGGCTGAGGTCCTGGCAATCTGCTGAGTCTGCCCAGAGAAGCTGTGGCTGCCCCACCCCTGGAAGTTTTTAAGGCCAGTTTGGACATGGCTTGGAGCTTCCTGGTCTATTGGAAGGCATTCCTGCCCATGGCAGGGGTTTGGAAAGAGGTGACCTTTAAGGTCCCTTCCAACCCAAACTTTCCTTTGGCTCTATGAACATCATTGACATGGCTAAGCTGTGTCACAAGAGAGTGGGCTCTGGCACAGCCTAAGTTACCATATCTCAGGGATACTGCCACATCTCAGTGAAGCCAACCTAAATGTGAGTAATTAGCCCCTGAGATTCATCAGCTGGCTTCCATCTGGAGCTGAGTAATGCCCTGCATTTGCTGTTCTCTGACCCAGACAATGCTCTCTGTGAGAATACACAACACAAGACTACTCAACCCTGAGATCACATTCTCCTGTAACAGCCACTGACAGGACAGTTAGAATGAGAGAAAAAGAGGGATACATTCAAAATTACACAGGTGCTACCTACAGGCAGGGAGTTCTGTACCCTGTCATCCTCATCAAGTGCACTGCAGTCAGGGCTACAAGTCTTTGAGGCCTCAGAGCCAAGAAAACGAAAAACAAACCTTCAGTATTGCCAGGAAAACACAGTTTGCATCTCTGCAAACTTTGTTTTCTATTTATTCACAATAGTCTATTCTTTGCATGAGGAAGAGGGGGTGAGAGAAGCGAGTAACTACTTCTCAGGCCAAAAGCTTTTTCTAATCTTCAACAAGTATTTGCAGAGCAACAATTCAACAGAAACATTTTCAGGCTAAACCATTACTGCCTAACAGAGACACTGCTTTGGAAGATAGCAGGAGGTTATCCACCTCGCCAAAAAAACTATGGCCCTTTCTGGAGTCCAGCTTCTACAAACATTTTATAACAGTGATGCATATGTAGCTCAATTTCCATGTTCTCAGAGAACAACCTTTCAAAACCTGGATGATAGTAACGAAACATTCTATTCATTTTAATTATTTAATACAGTAATCAGGATAGAAGATCTGGCAAGAAGCACCCCTATCTGTCTCTGGAAAATGCTGGAATCTTTCAAAGCAATACATAGTTCTCCAAGTCTTAACCTGCTGTGCAAACACTAGAACTATTTCCCAGGCTCTTCTCACACAGAACAGTAAACTTCTCAGCAGTGAGGTACTTGCAGAATTTTATGTGTGCTCAGCTTGGATTTGTCTTTGAAGTCTGCTGCTTTCATACCTCAGAAAAATTTGTTTGCCCCAAAACACAATTTTCTTTTCCAACATTATCAGTAGGTAGGTCTCATAAGTTATTCAGAAATCTTGCTTAGGATCAGTTTAAAGAAATTCCAGCTACTATAAATCTTAGACAGAAATACTTACGTGGGTATAAAAGTCCAGGAATAGGAGCTGTGTCATAATCCACAAATATCCCATACAAAACAATGATGATCACTTCAAGAAGAAGCGCCAGGATCGAGAACTTGAACCTCATGTTGGTGTCAAAGTCTGGAGGCATTGCTGGAGAGCAGGTGGCTGTGAGAGCTTGATAATGTGTGTTTGCCTTCAGAGGAGCTGACTAATTCCATGGATCTGGGTGATATAGGAAAAAAAAAAAAGAAACAGACGTGAATACACCGTCACACCCAGTATGGGAGGGAAGAAGTACAGGTCAATATAATGATTTCAATTTCCCAGGGTACTTCTGTGTGTGAAATGCTGGCTTGCATGTGGTTTTTTTTTTCTAGTTTGTAATACAAACCAGCTCATTCAGCCACAGTTGTACTTTTCACTGCCTTATATGTATTTTAAAAAGGAAATAGCCTTCAAGAAAATCTCACACAGCCTGGTTTGCTGCATGTAGTAAGGAACAGTCACTCTCGATTTGCTTCCTGTAGTCAATAATATTTTCAAGTGGTAGCTCTTCTTCCAAAAAGTAAATAATTTTACATTGTTAATAAAACATGGAAATCACCTTTCTTCATATAGGCTGTGATAAGCAAAGAGAATCTCTTTCAACAGCCTGAAGACATAATTTTTTTATTTCACAGTGAAGTTCTCATTCTCAGAGCACAAGTCCTCATTGAAAACTGTTATTTAAAAAGGAAATGATTGTACTTCTTTATATGCAAGAAGGTTATTAATAGTTGTTAAAAAAGAAAGCTGTAATTACTAAAAAGAGGAATTTGAAGTAAACAGCTCCATTTTTCATTTTGAATCATTGCTTTTCTTTTATATTCCCCTTAGCTCAGACAATGAAAACAGGTCAGAGACCAAATCTTAGTTTGTAAACTTTCTCACAAATGGAGGATAAAATTAAATTTCACTTAGTTTACTGTTGGATGATCTCTGGCTCTTGAGAGTCACATTGCTTGTCAAAATTTTTCTTGAGTCCTCAAAATTTTGTGGATAAAATATTGTATTGATAGAGTAAATTCACCTCTCTCAGTCCAGTAGTCAGAAAACAGAGCAAAATTGTATGGCAGGAGTTTTTATTTCATGAAAGATTGTATCTTTAAAAGAGAGATGATATTTTAGTAATTGACTAAATTGACAGCAATAAAATGCTGTGTCAATTCTTGGGTATAAAAATCAGCTTAATATAGAGATGTTGGGAGATGATGCTGAGTTGGGCTGCTGTCCTGGTGAGGTACTGCTGGAAAACTGCTCCCATGCTATGAGATTTAAAAACCCAGTTCTTTTTTAAGATACTTCTATTCTGATGTACAGGGCAGTGACATGACTTTTCTCTGTTCCTAAGGCAAATTTACAATTCTCTAATATAAAGGTAGAGTTAGACCATTATCCAAACTAAGTTTAAATTAATCCCAGTTTTTTCTCCTTGAAAATGAGTCTGTGCATTTGGAAGGGAAACGAAAGTATTTAGCAAAAAACCACTCATCTATCATATAATCAAGCCTGCAAGTGGCAAAGCTAAAATAAGCACATATGTATTTTTTTTGTTTCATAGCAACTGTATTTCATTTGAACAGGTCAAAGAGAGGAAATGGAGCTTTGTTAAAAGCTATCACTCATTCTTACTGCACCACAGGAGAGGACACACAGCCAGGTTTGATTGTGAAGACCTGTGAGCTCCTACATTGGCTCAGGAGGTGATTAAAAAAGAACAAACTCATGAGCAAAGGTTTTCTTACCCATAGGTCAGCCTTGAATATCTTGTGTATTCATTGCATAAAGTTGTTCCTAGTGAAGGTCTCACGTGACATATGTGCAATCCTTATGTTAAGATCTTTCAGGGTTGCAGAAAAGGTTCCTTGATGAAATCTTATCAGGTAAAGTGCCATTTAATAGTGTTTAAAATTTGAAATGGGTCAAGTCCATTCAATCAGGACTTCCTCTGAGGTTATTATTTTTTTTCTTAAATCTTATGTAGGTACATACACACCCAGAGACACAAAGTCTGTCTTGGAAGAGTATTCATCCTTGTCTTTTTTCTTTTTTTTCGGCCAGGAAGAATAATTTAGCTATCTTCCCAGTGAGGTGAACTAATGCCCAGCAGCCACAGAATGGCCCCTAGACATGTACAGGCAATTTACATACAAATAGGGATGCTGAAGAAATTATATTCCAATATTTATGCACCCTAATATTCATTCTCCTAAATAAATGAAGCATTTCTCTCTCACCACTAACAAGGCTGAATCTGTCACAAATTAACTTCAGATATTGCCAACTTTAAGCTAAAAGGACTGACATCACAAACTGCCAGGAAGAAGATGCTTTATCCCAGGGGTGGAGCTGGACTATTTTGGTCACTGGACTTTTTGGGAAAACACAGTTTGGCCTGACTCACTGCCTCAGTTTTTGCTTGTGGAGATGGTCTTTGACTTGTGTCATATTTGGGTCTGGGCACTGCTTCAGGAAATGGCAGGTGCTTTGGATACTCTCATCAAGCCTCTCCAAGGGAAGAAGGGTGAACATATACCCTGGGTACACACATACCCAGCCATACCATCTGTGGAGTAAGGAATGTTTTCCGTGTTCAATCATGAAAACAAGGTCTGGATCTTTCAGCCCTACACCGCAGTGCAAACTTTGGAGAAAATCAGTAGCTCCTGCATTTTGGGCTGATGTATTTCCCAATAGAAGCAACTGCCATGTCAATAGCTGTCTGTCATTCCTATTTTTTTCTTGATTGCCTTGTTCCTGACACAGGCTTCCCAGGTGATGGGAAACAGCCACTTCCAACACCTCATTTCAAAGGCCAGCAGCCTTTATGTGTCCATCCAGCTGCTGCATAGGGCAATCAAAATGGACACATCTAGAACTGCTCCTCTTTAGGGAATTCCCTCAGGCCTCCTTATTATCTTCATCCCAGTCCTGGTGGCTATAAATGCAAGGGAAGGAGTGAAGGTGTTCTTTGATAAATATTGTTGCACACCTGGATCTATGAAGTAACTTTAGGTATTTGTCATTCAAGTAGCTGTTGGATTTTTTTTATCCAGCTTTCCATCTAAACAGGACATGGGTGACATATCACAAACTTTATGTAAATAAATGTGAACAGTTATGGCAGGGTTTCAAGCTTCCGGAAGGATAAAAATAAGAAATAAAGGAGTTGCTTGAACAGTATCTTACCTAAAGAATGAGAAAGAATGTGCATTTAATAATCTTCTTACAGAATGCCCTCAAGTATCATTACAAGTGGCATTCAACTGACCAGATATGCTCTGTGCATTTCTGTACCTGATCTAACCTGCAATGTTTCCCTATTAAATCATGGACTCATGGAATTGTTAAGGTTGGAAAAGACCTCTGAGATCATGAAGTCCAACCACTAACCCAGCACTGCCAGGTTTGCCACTAAACTATGTTCCTCAGCACCACATCTACATGTTTTTTCTATTTATTTTCCAGAAGAAATAGAAACTTCCCAGAGCAATTGTCTTCATGTTAAACAAAGCTTTAGGTAAAGGAAGTTACCTAAAATACCTGGCTAAATATGCCAGGTGAATGGAAATAGCCTTTTTGGTTGTGTTTCTTGGCTGACACAGGTTCAAGTCAGGTTCAGGATGTCTCCTAGAAGAACCTGATGTTATTTAAGACTCTGAGATAAGTTCACTGAAGTCTGAGCTACGAGAATCCCTCAGTCAGTGATGTGGACTTACAGAGCATAACTTGGGTGCACACCAATCTTCAATTTACTTCTTGATGTGTGCCGTTCTTGTGGACATAGCTACAGAGACCAGAGAGGTGGGATAAGGTGCATCTTGCCTCCATATCAGGACAGAAATATTTCTTAAGATCTTCTGGATTTTGAGCTAAGTTTTTTTGAGAACATTAACATTTATCCTATTTCTGTGGTGTCACGGTAGAAGCATTTTTTTCATTAAACATTAACTTCAGTTCTTTGAGTCAGCAGACCCCTAAGTCTCTTCAAACTGAAAGCTCAGACAAGTAAATGTGGTTTGTCCACCAGTCCTTAAATAACCTCCTTCAACTTAAAGAGGGAAGTGTATTTTCCGAGTCCTTAGGCAGCAACAGTAAGACCACAGAATGGGTCAGGCTGGAAGAAACCACAGCTGATCACCTGGTCCCACCTCCCTCCTCAAGCAGGGTCATCCCAGAGCACAGGGCATGGGATTTTGTCCAGACAGTTCTGGAATATCTCCAGTAAGGGAGACTCCACACCCTCTCTGGTCTCTGTTCAGTGCTCGGTCACTGCACAGGAAAGAAGTTCTTCCTCATGTTCAGGTGGAATTTCCTGGGCATCAGTTTCTGCCTGTTTCCTCTTTGTCTTGACTGGATCCAAATCACCCCCACCATCCTCTTAGCTGTTTTCTTGTAAATGTGTGTTGATATTGCAGTGTCTCTTGCTAAAATAAATGTGTTTTATTTTTCCATTTGAAATCTCACAGACTTTGTTCTCTAAGACCTTGCTTGATTACTAGACAGCATTTTTAATCTTTCCAGTACACAAAGAAGGTAACACTAGAATGAACTAGCTTTTTTTCTTTCCTCTAGATAGAATAGGCCAAATAATTGCATCCATTTAGTCTGTGTCCAGCTAAAGTGTGACTTCTTGAAGAGGAGCATATTTCACTTAAAAACTTCACTCTTTCATTTCTGCTTTTTTTGCGTGAGTGTTGCAAAACAGGGGTTAAATGCAGGGGTTAAAACTGAAACGGTTGAGGTGTATCCAAAGTCACGGAAAGCTGTTTGCTAGAGATAACAGAGTCCTTCTCCCTTCCGCAAGAGCTAGTGGGCCTGTCTGAACTGCTCTTGTGATAAAAAGGACCTACCTCAGCTAAGTTGGATGCATTGCCTGCACCTAAAAGAAATAGTAACAATTAGATGTCAATGTTTAAGTCTCAGATGGTGTGAGTGATGAATCATGTATGTTTATTGACTTTTCTTATGTTAATGTGTTTCTCTTGCTCCCCATCAGTTCCCTGTACTTACTTGTAAAGGGCACTTGATGTGGCTGTTCCTGCCTGTGTGAAATCACTTAAGAGTCTGGTTCTAAAGGCAAGCTGGTCTTAAGCTTCTGAAAAAGCACAAGGAGACGGCTTCAGACATGGCAGTGAATCATCTCAGTTGTCTTTCCTTACAGAGGACTGGCTGCCTCTAGGTTTCAAAATCCACTCTGTAGCTGCGAGTACGCCTGGATTTGTGTTCACTCTTTGCATCATGCCAGAAAAGCACTGGCAAAGGGCACTTATAAAGGAAGTTGAAGAGAATTGCATTGAGTCTTGGATATTAGGGAGAGATTCTTCTCTGTGAGGGTGGTGAGGCCCTGGCACAGGTTGCCCAGAGAAGCTGTGGCTGCCCCATCCCTGGAAGTGTCCAAGGCTGGACAGGGCTTGGAGCAACCTGATCTAGTAGAAGATGTCCCTGCCCATGGCAGGGTGTTGGAAATGGGTGTTATTTAAGGTCCCTCCCAATCCACACCATTCTGTAGTTCTATGATTCCATAAATCTTTTGTTCCTCACTAACCTTTCATGATGCATTCCTTACTTGATTCAGCAGACACAAGCACAGGTCAATCTGAGCAATCCCAGAAAACCTCCTGCTAAGTGTGGCTCTTCCACTGCTTATGTAAACATCAGTCTCTGGAGGCTGAGCTGTGATCTTCTTAGTGGTACACCATCAGGGTGCAGTTGGGTGGTAGCATGAAATTTTTGGTCTAATCCACATGGGGATTTGTCAAGCCAGAGAGAGACAGTAAATACCAAATTTCTGTGAGTCAGTGAGTGCTGTAAACTCTGAGCCACACAAGTTAAACCCCAGTATA
Organism: Aphelocoma coerulescens; assembly: GCF_041296385.1. NCBI lineage: Eukaryota > Metazoa > Chordata > Aves > Passeriformes > Corvidae > Aphelocoma > Aphelocoma coerulescens. The sequence continues at coordinate 120,998,991 of NC_091016.1, forward strand.
AACTCTGCATTTCGTACCTGTGTTCACACTGACCCACAAGCTCTAATCATTTTGACCTTGGCACAAGCTGTAAATATGGGTAGAACAATTAGTACATAACAAATTCCTATAAGAAACTCCCATATTGTTTGTTTTTCCTGTGTACAACTAACATCTCCTCCAGCTGGCTGAATATTAGGCAAGTGGGGACTTCTTTGTTCGCAGCTTGAATGCTGACCTGATGGAACACATGATTTGTGACCTTCATAATTAATTTACATGACTGTTTTTAAGTTGACTGGAAGTAGGTGCTAAATCACTGAATATCCTGAAGTAGTCCTGTGCTATTGAACTGACAAGATGAATTTATTATTTCTTCACAATGGGCCAAGGACAAGTTTAATGAACAACTACAACTCAACTTACTGTCTAAAATACAACACCCCTTCCGGAACAAGCCAATACTGGAGGTACTACAATGAATTGGGAGCAAATAAATATGAGTATGGAAGGAAAAATTACCTCAGTGGAAAAATCCAGTCTCTGAAATGTCCATACCAAGCTGTGAGAGGTACAAGTTTTTGTGCAATTATTCATTAGATGCTGCGTTCTCCTTAGATACTTCCTATTTACCTCTAAAACATGCACAGAGTGTTAAATAACTCATGTAGGGCTGGATAAAAATCTCTATATTGGTTTGTTCAACTGAGCTGTCTAGATCTGCAATCACTCTTAGTGCAAGGCTACTGGAATAACCTAAGATCCAAAGATTTAAGCTTGGCTTATGACATGTTATAGTCAATATTATGTCAAAATGGTCTGGATTGTTTTTGTGTTTCCAATGCACAATGTTTCCATCCTTATGTTTATTGATTACAGAAAGGATGATCCGAGGCTCATCCAGGAGGCAGGGCAGAAAACAAGACTAGAGACAGACTGAGCCAAAACAGGGCTCCTGGGCCATGGGCAGGTGGTGGGAGAAGCTTCAAGGGAGGCTAAAATCTCCTTGATACTCTTTATTAAATACTAGGCTCAGATGGTTGTTGATATTTCTGGTTATTTTTGCCTGCCCAGCAGATTTCCACATCTTTGGATAGCTTCTCCCTTATCATGAGGTTTGTCTCCCTGCCTTCACATTCTACAATTTGTTTTTGTTTCACCTTTCCCCTCCAGGTTCTTTACACATTTCTTTTCCCTTCTCATTTTTCTCCTTTCCCATCTATAACCCAATTTCCTCATGCACACTGAGCCACTGCAATCTGTGGAAGAAGAATGATCACTGCTCCCAGCACCTAATTTATTGGGACTGACATTTTTTACCTCTTCAATCACCCAGCATTTGTTTCTTTAGGTACATGGAATTTTTAGGTCATTGAGGATGTTTCCTTCAATTGTAGGTAGGTCATCACAAAATACCTTCAATAAATATTTTTCCCTCTGTTTGTAAATTTTTATGTCCTTCATTCAGTTGGAAGGCTCCTGCTGACCCTTCCAGTTTTAATGCTTAGAAACTGATTTTTTTCCAGTAATTTATTAATGGAGTGTATAAATATCTCTCTCTTTTGTGCTGAAAATAAAGAATAAAACCCAAGATGTTGAGAAAAATCTCCTGCCATAAGAAATAGTGACCCTGTCCTAAAAACAAGCATCAACTTAAGAGTTTCTTTCAAAAAAACAGGAGACATTTTCTGATAAGTTGTTGGATGAGGGTGGAAAATCACCTCCATCATCTGACCAGAGTTGCACAGCTGCATTTGCATGAGGTGAATCCATTCTTGCTTTGATTTTACAGAAATGGTGTAATTTCTGTGCCTCAGAAGCAGTAGTGCTCAGAAACTATCCCTGACTCCTCAGTGTTTCAGCCCTGTGCAAAAATCACAAGGACTACAGTACAATTTTTGCTGAATTAAACTTATTTTGACCCTTCAGCAATCACTTTGTGGGAAAATTTTCATATGTGCCTGCACAAAGAATGCTGTACATCACTAAATAAAATAACATGTTTAATATTTGCTTCATTTGTTATCTCTAGTGTAGTTTTCTGGAATTTGTTTACATTGGGAAAAGACTTCTGAAGGAGGTAGGTGAATGGTTTTGCACACCCTGAAAAACCCCTGGCGGTTTAAAGTCAAAGAATGAAATAAAATATCTTGTGGTTCATTCAACAAAATAAATAAAAGCCATTATTTGATTTTTGTGTGGCATCCAGGGCTTTCCTCCTTTACTTCCACCATGTCATGGAGCAGTGGGGGAAGAGAAAAAAGCAGAGTGTTAATGATACAAAACAACAAGCAAAAAATATCATTTGATTTGAAATGGTGGTTTCTGTGGAGAAAAACCCCAAGAATCTGCTGATAATGGTTTTAAAGTGTAGCTTCCAGTTATACATGTGTTGAGCCCTGAGCTGTCCATCAGTGGCTAAATGAATAGTTAACGTGGGCCTTTTCCATGCCAGTTTGCTACCTCAACTTTTCCTAAAAATTGCCTTTTCCCAGAGTTGTTATTGATGCTGGTGTCAGAGTATCTGTCAGTCCTGGGGACCAGTCTGAGGGTGGCATTTCACAGACCCCAGAGCAGAGGGCTGAGCCCAGTGACCAGCCCCTGAACCCTCAGACATCGCTGGTGGGTCGGGAGGGAGTGTCACGTCCTCACTTGTATCTCCCGCGGCCCCCTGTCCCCTTTGATTTGTGGTTAAACTGAGATATAATTATGCTGGAAGTGTGGCTATCAAATGTGATATTATAATTTACAGGACCTAGTGCTTTGTGGGCTCTTTCTCAGCATTCACGAATTAATCTTCCTGCCCTGACTGTGTGGGTTTATCTCTACCTTGCAGTCGGTGAGGCTGAAGCTCGCAGGTCAAATGTCTTGCTCAGGGGTTAAATGTCTTGCTCACAGCCCAGAGCAGAGACAGGAGGTGTCAAGAAAGTTCTTAATCAGAGAATCCATCTCCTGTTTTTCACAGTTTAACCATGGCCTTTACATTTAGACGAATCCCATTTTTGGCAGCCTGGCCTAGAAAGCTGGGAGCAGCCCAGGGATGGGGAACATCCTCATCCTGTCCCTGCTCTGATGGCCCTTTTCTGCTTGGACTTGCTCAAACATCTTGCCATGATTTTATTTTATGAGAATAAATTGGATATTAAGACAATACAAATTTCTAATGGCATGTGAAGGTTTCCAACCCTTGCTTTCTATTTAGTATGAGGACTTGAGGAAGTAGCCTCAAGTTGCACCAGGGAAGATTTAGATTAGGTATTAGGGGAAAGTTCTTCATGGAAAGGGTTGTCAAACCTTGGAAAGGGCTGCTCTGGTAAGTGGTGAAGTCACCAACCCAGAAGGTGTTTAAAAGGCATGTGGAAGTGGCACTTGAGGTCATGGTTTAGTGGTGAAGATCTTTTCTGACCTTAATGATTCTGTAATTTCACATTAACTTGTTATTGTAGATGAGATGTGTCAAGAACAAGAGCGAGGCAAGTTTTTTGGAAGATTTGTTCTAACATAGCCATAGATGGAGAAAAACAGGGGAGATATAGGCCCATGACTCTCTGCAAGACATTGAGATACTGAAAGGGATGACCTTCCCTTTGGTTTAGCACAGAGGTTAAATTGGTAATGAAAGTGCTGCCACTGGTGGATTTTGAATACCAAAAATGATCTTTCTTCAGAAGCTGTCAGACTGTTAAGTTACTTCATAACCTTTGTTTAAAACTGTGTTTAAGGCTCTTCTCACATGAGTTAACAACTGAAGAGCTCTTACACCCCTCTTCACAGATAAGGCTTAGGCTTGTACTGTAGTAGTTGCTCTTATCATCTCTCAGCATATGTGCTTCCTGTGAACTAGAATAGAAATTGTAAGAAATTCGTGGTATTACTTGCTTCTTGCCTGGACTAACACCTAAAAGGTAGCACAATTCAGCACAAACCAAACAGCATTTCCTAGTATCAAAAAGGAAACCACTGTCAAGACATCAGTATGAGAAATAACTTTGTGAAAATACAGGCAAAGAATGGAGAGAAATGTCATTTGACATGCTGGATCTCAGCAAATGTCATATTGCTTTTACCTCATCTGTGTGTGATAAACCCATATTCAGCAGCATCTCAGCTTCTCCAGGGACATGAACAACAAAGTGGATTATCCCAAGCACTCCTTGATGTCAGCTCCGAGAAACAGGAACACCAGGCAGCATTTCATCTCACCTCCTGTTTGTTCTATTCCACATCAGTAGGCAAGCAGAATCTTTAGAAATTTCCTGAAAAAGCATAAAGGTCGTGCCTGGATACCCTGCAGTAACCCAGCAGGGTGCCTGGCACTCCAGGGTGGCACATCAAGTTGTAGGAGATCCCTTCCAGCTCCTGCTGCTGCCATGCTCAAACACCATAGCTGGATATCCAGAGCATGAAAGTTGGCTCTCTGGGGAGGGGGCTCCCTCAGAAATCTCTGATAATAAAATAATTCCTTGTCAAATATTCATTGGCACAGATAAAGGGGGAGGAAAGAGAAAAGCTTGGAAAATAACCCAGAAAACACCTGAGAGTTTTCCCAAAATTATGCATCCTCCCATAATTGAGTTGGAGTTTTATAGAATAGTGTTTTCTGAGGAAAACACAGGCTTCTTAGGAAATTTTGACCAGCTTTAGTTTGAACTACACTCTCTACAAATCATAAAATCACATTTTGAGTTGGGAGGGAGCTGAAAAGATCATCTTCTTCTATCCCTGCCATGGGCAGGGATCCCTTCCACTAGACCAGGCTGCTCAGAGACACATCCAACCTGGCCTTGGACATTTCCAGGGATGGGGCAGTCACAGCTTCTCTGGGCAACCTGTGCCAGGGCCTCAGCACCCTAACAGGGAAGAATTTCTTCCTAATATCTAATCTAACCCTGCCCTCTCTCAGTTTGAAGGAATTCCCCCTTGTCCTGTTATTCCATGCCATCGTAAAAAGTCCCTCTCCAGCTTTCTTGGAACCTTGCACAGTGGCAGTGGTCATGAAGGTGAAAATGAGCTTCAGGCAGGTAGAAAATCAAGGCTACCAGAATTAGTAATTGATATCCTGGAAACCAAAAAATTCCCTAATTTGACACTCTTGATTTCTTTATGATGATGGTGATTTGATAACAGAAACAGGATGAAACAATAGAGGGGAGGAAACCACTGCCAAACTGTTTCTATAGGTAGTGATTATTTGTTGGGCCACTATTAGCTAAGAAACTCTGTGCAAGCAAGTGTTAAAATCAGGCCAGACTAGCCCCAGAACTTTAACATCTAATAAAAGGAGATATCCTTTAAACAGGTAGAAAAATGAAATAGAAATGCAGGTCTTGTCTGGGTATCGCTCACCCTCTTGTGTCTTTATCTAGAATTGCAGTCTTGTGGAGAAAATGATTTTTACAGGCCTTAAATTAAAAGGGAAGGTGCTAAGTGGGTTCTGCCGTGCTCAAGGCTGGTTTATCTGATTCAAGGGCTATGGAAAACCAGGACCCTTTGAGGAGCAGCTGGAGGTCTGGTGGGACACCCCAGTATGGTGCAAGGTTAGTGGGAAAGAGACACATGAATGAAGTTATCATTTATCACCTGCATGCACAGATATAGCAGAATCTCTGTGATTAGGTCAAAGTCAAACATACAACGTGTGCCGCTTATTTTGCCTCTACAAAAATTACATCCCTTTTTGATTTGTAGTTCTTTTCCTTTCTCATCCACACTCACATGAATTATAAAAGAGCCTCCAAATATCCATAAGGGATTTTCCAAATTAAAGAAAAACCACACCCCTTGATTTATAAATAACTTTAATTAAAAGCTCTGTTTGTGAACTGGTGGTAAATCATGTGTTTATTGAGCAGGAAGACATTCCATTGGCAATCAACAAAAAGTTAGCAGAAGAAAGTTTAGTGGCATTTAACGAATTATGCAAAAAAACCCTGAAGTGTTTTAAAAGTGGGTTTCCCATTAAAAAGAAATAAATCAGTGCCAGATCCACTGCAAGGAAACCCACAAAATAACACATTAGTACCTTAAGCATGATTTCTACAAAACCTAAAATAACATCAGAGGTTATTTTGAGCTACTAGTCTAATTTAGGACTGAAATAATGGTCAGATTTCAGATAAAATTGTTACCTATAGGTGAATCTGAGGAGATGGACTTTAGTGAATAAACTTTACAGGGAGTTCTACTCTTTCCTGATAATCTCACAGCAGCTGTAATGACATCCAGAAGGACTTTAGATGATTTGAGTGGTGCATTTGCAGCTTGCAGGACACTCCTTCTTCACCAGTGGGTGGCTACAGCCAAACAACATTTTCAGATTTTTGCAGTTTCCAAGGAGGTCTTGATACTTACAAGGGTTGGCTAAAATAAAAGAGAGAGGAGCAAACACATGAAAAAACACATGAAATATTATTTGGAAGCCCTGATTTGATACTTCTGCATTTTCCAGAAATTCCAGTTGTTCATGTCTGTATAAACTTTGTACTTTTGCTCTGCTGTTAAAATGACTTGAACATTACAGAATGCCTTTTTTAAGGAGAATGGAGTGACTTACTGCAAAGTCCTTTGTCACAGTGGCCAGGACAGTCAGCACACTTTGGTCCACTTCTGTAAGGCATAGCTATTTGCATGGGGTTATTTCCTCTGAAATTTGAAAGAGTTACGAGACAAAACAAGATTAACATGAAGCTCTGAGCCATTAACAGGAGTTTTTTTATTGTAGTGAAAGGCATCCAGAAGTTTCTGGATAAAAGTATTTTCATAGGCCGTCATGTTTTAGTTTCAGATATTCATCCAATACAAAAAAATTGATTTTAAATAAAAGAGACAATAAGGTTTAGAGAAACAAGATTAATTATTTGCATTTTATAGCATTATCCGTTAAAAAAAAAAAAAATTATATGCTTCCTAGCTCTGCTTCTCTAATAGATTTCAGCTGATTGAGGTAATCATACAATCACAAATCACAGACTGGTTTGGGTAGGACGGGACCTTAGAGATCACTTAGTTCCAACCCCCTGCCATGGGGGGGTTGGGAGATCACTTTGTTTCAACACCTTCCACTATCCCTGGTTTTGCCAAACCTCAGCAAAACCATTCTGAAATGCCGTCCTTTACCTCTGTGAATATCCATTTGCTCTTGGCTTTCACTTTGCACCTGGTTTTCTTCTTCACGGTCAAAATTACAGCATGATTTGTGCCTGATCCCTGATCCTGACAGAGATAAGCCCTTGTTTGTCTGCTAAAATCTCCCTAATATCTCTTTCAACATGAAATAAAATAAATACTGATATTCCACATGCTGTTACAAACCCACAATTCCCATTGGTATTTTCAAAAGTATAAATGGGTAAAGTAGATTGCAATTATTTTATCCTATAGCCAAGGATGTTTTGGAAACATATCCATAATCTCACAACTGAGTGAGAAGGCAGTACGTACGCAGGGCAGTATTGGCAAACGTAGAAGTACTTGTAGGGGCCTGTGGGACAGTAGGAAACTCCACATCCCACCTTGTAACTGTTGTACCAGATTAGCTGTAGGATAAAAACCAAACACATTATTTCAGAGTCATCCCTCTTGAATTCTCATTAGACAACCTCAGAAAATAACAGAACCAGAAAATAACTTTTTCTTTCATTTTTTTTCTAGTCAGCTTTTACGTTTAAAGTTTAGCTGTCAGAAAGAATACATAGAAAAATGAGTTTCCTCCAGTCTCCAAATGTTTTTGAACACAGTGTCTGGCAGGACACTAAAGTTGAAATTCAAATATTTTCATCACAGCTATTTTGCTTTGACACTTCTTAATAATGTATTTCAATCCCTGTACAGAAAATATTTATTTCTGAATTAAAGATATTTCTAAAGAAAGGTTTTTCTGCAGAATAATATTTCTCTTTTGGACAGCTCTTCCAAAATATTGGTTCCATTGTCTCCTAATTAGATGAAAAATAATTTTAGCTTATAATTCATCTTTGGATCAGTGTGAATGATAGATAATAGTTTGATGACACTGATAGGTTTTTTCTGATTACAAATAACTCCCAGCTGCCTTAAGTGTACTCCTATAATTCTGGTGTACCCCCGCAGTTTGTTTCAAGTCTCCATACCTGAGTGTAGCTCTCAACATTGACATTTTTCGAGATTGCTCCATATCCGTACTTGAAGTTGGAGGACTGACTGTACCACACTTGAATTGCATCAGCCCATGTTCTTGGGTAGGATGACAGTAACACATTCTCACCACAGGTGACACCTGGAGAAGAAGTAAATCTATTTCATTAGGAAAGAAGCAAAGTGTAGGGCGGGAGGTGGGACAGAGGGGCTGTAGCTATATTCTTTAAAAAATGCCTATGATGCCAACCACTTTGCCCTGTGATTTTATGGAGTTCCAACAAGTTGTCTTTCAGAGTATTCATCTGACAAAAATGATGTTTTTGTGTTTCATAAGCACAGAATCACAGAGTGGTTTGTGTTGGAAGGGACCTAAAGATCATCTTGTTCCAAGCCCCTTGCCATGGGTAGGGACATCTTCCACTAGACCAGGTCCTAAAGTGGTATTCTAATAATCTTAAAAAGCTATTCTACAACAGATTAAAAGTCATCCTTATTTCTCTTTCACATTCACAGGGGTCATCTGCAAACTGCCATTAACCCATCAGCTCAGGCTCCACCTTTGTCAGTACCATTAATAACTCTCTTGTCTCTTGGACTGATTTTCATCCCACACTGACTTGCCCATTTCTGAGCATTTTTGGCAGCTTTATCACTCCACACCTGAAAGACACAAAGGAAGAAGTATCCAGGTCATAAATAGGTTGGTGAGAAGAGGAAGAAAAACATAGAAATGGGTGTTGAGCACTAGATGCTCCTGTGGCCCTCAGCAGAAAGAGGAGGGGTTGTGCTGGCTTACTCTCCTGGGGCACAGGAACCACATTTCTTCAACTCTTAAAGGTTTCAGAGCAGGTTATTCTGCACAGTTCCATCACACAGTCCCAAACTCCAGATGGTGCAGATTAAAAGGGTTTTTATAAATTACTGCTGAGCTCTTTCAGCTTTGTGTCCAAGTGAACACTGCTGGGTGCACTGGACTAAAAAGTATAAAACTGATTTTGAGTCCAGGTGCAGCTGAGTTGTGATTGATATCAGCTGGGCTTTGAACCTGAGAAATGTTTGCAGGCCTTGCTAGGCAGGCTTAACCACAAAGCACTGACCAGCTCATCTGCTCATGGGATAGGGATAACAAGGAATATCAGGGGTGACAGGGATGGGAGAAGTTTTGCAGATCTAGATCCCTTTTGCCCTCCTGACAGTGTGAGATTCAGAAGCTGCTGCTCGGGCTCCTGCTCCCCCTTTGCTTTGCATGCTCTTTCCTTCATTCACGGCTTGGGTTTCTCTTTTTAGAATCAGAGCATGATGGATAGTTTGGGTTGGAATGAGCAGTGAAGGATCATCTAGTCCAACCCCTGTGCAATGAGCAGGAACACCTTCCACTGGACCAGGTTGGTCCAAGCCCCGTCCAACCTGGCCTTGGACACTTCCAGGGATGGGGCAGCCACAGCTTCTCTGGGCAACCTGTGCCAGGGCCTCACCACCCTAATCATAAAAATCTTCTTCCTTTATCTAATCTTAATCTACCTGCTTTTAATTGAAAACCATTACCCCCTGTGCTATTGCAAGAGGCCCTGATAAAGTGTTTTTCCTCATTCTTATAGCCCCCCTTTAGGTACTGGAAGGGGCTCTAAGGTCTTCCTGGATCCTTCTCCAGGCTGAACACCCCCAGCTCTCCCAGTCTGTCTCCAGAGCAGAGGTACTCCAGCCCTTGGAGCATCTTGCTCGCTCATGTTGAGCTTCTCATCCATGAACACCTCCAAGTCCTTCTCATCAGGCTGCTCTTAATCCCTTCGTTCCACAGCCTCTTTTGATGCTGGGCTTGTCCTATCATTTCCTTTAAGGGAAAAGCAGACTAGCTGTAATTCATGGCTCACCATCTTCAGCATGTTCCTGGCTGTGGGAGTTACAGATCTCCGTATTTCATTGTGTAGCTCAAGGATCTGTTTTTCTTTTTGAGGTTTAAAATGAGGAAAGGAGAAAGCGTTCACTTTTTTACATGGAAAACCCTGGAAAAAAACCAAAACAGTGAAGGTCCCAGTTAACAGAAGTTTAATAAACAAGATAAATTATGAGCTTCTTGTCACTTTTGTTTGTCAACTGAATCTACCCCAAGAATTAATGTCATAAATTTTGTTTAACTTAAGACATTTATGGTGGTAGAAATAACATCTCAGCCAGTTGTTTTAGGCTGCAGCTATACTCAGGTAAAGGAGACTATCAACTTATAACATGGTCCACCTGAGATTTATTGAAGAAAATTATAATTTTCTTTCCTAAAGTACTTGTTTCTTTTCATTCATTTGTAAGAATAAAATAATGAGATAAATAGCTCACATTCAAGTGCCTACTTAGTAGATATCTACATCTTGCAAGATTAATCCTCTCTAAGAAGTTTATGAATCAGATTTCTGAAACTTAAATTATTTATTTATTTATGAGAAATGTCTTTTAAAAATTAGTCCCGTGAAGGGAAGAATATTTTGGTAGGCAGAATCACCAAATTATTTGGGTTGCAAGCTTAAAGAGCCAGTAGCTCCAAACCACCTGTCATATACAGGGACACTTTCCACTAGACCAGGTTGCTCAACCAACACACTAATAATAATAATATTAATAATAGTTATACAAAGTCTGTACACAATGAGAGCTCATCTTCAATGTGTTACATTAACATACTAACAATACTTGCACCCCTAAATTCTAAATGTCTAGAGATCAAAAGATCAGACTACATCAGGCCAGATATCTATACAAAGGAGTCAGATATGGGTGTTTTGTACAGATGAATGTTCTTACCTGTCCATCAAATTGGTGTAGCAGAGCAGCCAGGAAAAAAATTGCAGTTAGTAGATCCATTTCTATAGGGGGAAAAAAAAAATCAAAACCCCAGAAACAATTAGTCTCTGTTGCATAAATGTTATGGCACAATGTGGTATGTGAGCAAGATACAAAACTGCTGCAACGTCAAGCCTGAACAAAGAAGTTTATTTTAGTTGATCCTGAATATGGATGTGCTGAAACTGTGCATGGGCAAGGTCTCCTACAGAGAGAAGACTCCACCTTGCATGGAAGCAGGGACTCTAAATATCATAAAGTTGTGTGTTACTTGAAACAGATGGTTCAGTCCCCTTTTGACTCCTTTATTCAAGACATCTTGAATTTGCAGCATTTCCTTCATGTTTGGCTCCTTGTGTGGAAAAAAAAGCCCATTAATGTGTTCAGTACTGCCACATCAGAATCCTTCTCAAGCATCATCTACAGTGAGATCTGGTGTTTTGGAGTGGAGCACTGAACACGTGGGCTGTTTTCTCCATTTCTTTCCCTGTTCCCCATTTCCTCATTAAATCAGCATCTTAATGGCTGAGGCAAACGGTGGTGATCACCCTCATGTTTCATCTGACACCTAGACACAAAGAAAACCTTCAAATACGATGTTATTAACAAATAATGTTGGCTACTGCACTCTGAGTCCCAAGGCACCTCATCCAGTTGTACACAGACACTCTGAAACCACTCATATACACAGGACAATTTTTCTGCATGTCAGGAAAAGCAAAAGTTATATAACTTTGTATTGATGAGGATATATGAGGGAAAATGTCTTTTTGGTTGTTAAAGAGTAAAGATGTGGCAAAATCCCAAAGAAGACTAGCTTTGAGCTCAGCAGGTTACCTAAAACCAGACAGGCAAGAGGGAAATAGAGATAATAAAACCCAAAAATATAAAAAGCCTTAGAGCTGGCCTCTCAGAAAAATCCATGGTGTGAGCAGTACAGGTCAATAGAAATCTAGGAAATCCTGCTTGATAGGGAAACTACCATTTAAAAAAAAATTTAATTGTCCCTCCTTTCGTTTAGAATCAATATCTGTTGTCCTATCCCATAATTCAGATATTCAGTCTTTATTTTCTTCTTCCTGTGATTTCATAAGGAAATCATTTGAATGAGGTAGAGGCAGGGATCTCACTGATATTAATGAAAAATAAATTCTTAAACTGAAAGGATATTTTTAGACATAGAAGAGTTTTCTTGCCCTTACATGCAGAAACAAAATCTTTTTGCGACCTCCCGGATTAAGTGTTGCCACTGGAAACAAACTATTTCTAGATCCAGAGTTAAAGTTGATTAAATACTACTGCACACCTTCGACTGCCAGACCTACTGTCCAATCTGCCTCTTGGACTAAATGTGTGGGGCTTTACTTTCAAAATCAAAAGATGACAGTTCCCAGATACAATTATCCTTCCCTGTCAATAGTGCTCAATCCACTAAGTCACTTCTATGCTTCTGACAAACAAATGCCAGCAATGCACTTTCAGGCAGCTCTTCTTGAAAACCTGAGGTTTCATGAAGATTTGATTGGGTATTAAAACAGATAAAATAAACACTGATAGCTTCAAAACTAGGAAAAAAAAGTTCTATTTGAAAAAGATAAGTCTTGTATTTGTTTAATGTTTAATCCTGGCGTTTCACTCCTCAGCAGAACCTTTCTCCTGGCATTTGATACAGCTTTCAGGGCATAGCAGGTTTGAAAGTTTGGAAGAGTGGGGATATTTTCAGTTACTTTAATATCTTTTTCCTCTACCTTCTTTAAGTTTACATCTTTAAATTTCATTAAAAAAAATAAATTCACTCTGCATTAAGAAAAGGCAATCAGCTTATTACATACTGTAATATAGATCAGACATTTTAGCAGCATATATATATGAAAGTTTGGACAGATAGTTAACATTTAGAGATGGCCAAGTTATGAGTTGAGCCATACTTGTATATCCCAATACTCAAGTGAAATAAATTCAACCTATCAAAATAATTCAAAAGACATTAGAAAAGCATTTCCCATGACTGACCACCCTCTGAAAAATGGATTGATTTACATTCACATTTCAAGAATGAAGCAAGTGGGTCCAAGAGTTACATTTTGATCCAAGGAAATATGGGAATTAGACTCCACTGAAGCCATTTTTCACCCCTACAGGTGGAAGGTGTGATTTCAGAGCAGAAGATATAAATTATTTTATGTTCTTCCTCTGAGATATTATAAACAGACATTTTCTTTTAATTATCACATTTGGTACAACTTAGCTATTAGTTGCATTAACCTTTGTAGCACAATGCCCAATCAATACTGACCAAGAGACTCTATGGGTAAAATCCCTAAGGCTGAAATTCAATTCTGCATACATTACCTTCATCCACCAGAATCCTCCTGTATCTGAGGAAGTGGCAGGGGTGTGAGAGGCTCTCCCCAGTCCAGGCTTGTATATATATAGATACATTTTCCCTTTTTTTTTTTCCTTGTAAATATTTATTGCTGATAAATGACATAAATGACATCAGCCTTGGGCCTGCCTGTTGTGGAAGAAAGAACTTTTCTTAAGGAACAGGTGACTGAAAATGAACCAATCGAGCTGCATTGTTCTGGATTTTTTTTTTTTTTTCCCCTTATCTCCAGGGCAAGGAAAAAGAGAAGACAGAAGACCTGTCCTTTTGCAGAACTTCAGCTTCTAGTCTGATCAGCAAGCTACAGTGCTAATGTGTTCACTAAATAAAAGCTTGAGTTCAGGGCTGGTTGTTTCAAAGTTGTCTTTCCTGTCTCTGGCAAAAGAGTAGGATAAATATTTTGAGGCACAGACATAAGTGAGCAACTTCTTAGCTGTACACAGAATGACCTGCAGTGTGGGCAACACAGTGATATTTTCTTTCAAGTGGTTCCTGAACTTCCATTTGCTGAATAAAATATATTCTATTAGCTCACTGCGGCCGTGGCACTGGACATAACTTCTTACCACGGCATGTATTGATAGGACAAAGGGGAATGGCTTTAAACTTAAAGGGGGAAGGTTTAGATTGGATATTAGGGAAGAATTCTTGACTGTGAGTGTGGCAAGACACTAGAAGAGATTGCCCAGAGAAACTGTGGCTGCCCCATCCCTGGAAATGTTCAAGACAAGGCTGGATGGAGCTCTGAGTAATCTGGCCTAGAGGAGGGTGTCCCTGCCCATGGCAGGGGGTGGAACAAGATGATCTTTAAGGTCCCTTCCAACCTAAACCATTCTGTGATTCTGTGATTCTGTGATTCTGTGATTATTGTACACATAACTCACCCCACATGTTGGTCAAGGTTAACTTACTGCAGAATGGCTGCAGATGTTGCACATTTTCCCTCTTCACTTGAGAGATGTGTGGCATGTGCTCTGCTCTAGTGCAGCATAGAATGGTCAGGTTGAAAGGACCTTAAAGACCTTCGAGTTCCACCTCCCTGCCATGGGCAGGGACACCTTCCACTATCCCAGGTTGCTCCAAGCCCTGTCCAGCCTGGCACCACTCAGTTCACATTTCCTTTTCTGCAGAATCTTTGCTTCCCTTTGCTTAAAAGGTTGTATCACAACAGCAGCTTGGACAGGCCCTCATTGCTGAAACACGACCTTTCTTGCTTCCTTCCATGCAGTCTGTTGGCTATCAGAAGGCATAAAGCATCTGCACATCTCCTTATTCCTTTCTTGGTTCCCTTCCTCATCCTTGCCTTTGCTGGGGTGTGCTGCACACTGAGCACCCTTTTCACCATGCTGGCTCGAGGTTGCTGCCCACACTGCAAGTAAATATTGTCTCACCGTTTCCAGATTTCTGCAGAATTCCTGCAGCTGTCTGCTGTTGCCAGCATTTTAATACTGTATTATAATCCCTGTGTTGGAAAACATAGCTGCCTTTGTTCTTTGTTTGTATAGCGGGCAGCACTTAGGGGAAGTTGCCTCTGATAAGGTCTCCCATATCTTTCCATGCTCTGAGATAAGGGCAAAGGTACTTTTTTATCTGAAGTGCTTGTAACAATTTTGATGAGACAGGGGTTATCACCATCAGAAAGCCTCATAAGACATCTACCATAGTTATTAAGGCTGCATTTCTATTGACTGTGAGGGGAGGCAGTCTAGCAGCTCCAGATTCCCAGTGTCCTGGGAGATACTTCCATTCTTTTACCCCATCCACCATACTCAGCAATTTTCATTAATTCATTACAGTCACCTGAGTTTTATTTGTGCTGTTAAAACCAAATTATGCTACTGCAAGTATTTCTTTAAAGCATGCCCCACCTGTTTGAATAGTGAAAACGATTTGTTCTCTAAAGGATGACTGTCAGATATGCTGCAATTCATGGTCTGTGGGTGAAATAATTGGGAAGAAATAAAAGATTAATAAAACTGACATCCGGAACCATGGTACAAAGAACAATTTAGCGTAGCAATTGCTACTTCCTCATGTGGATTATCTGAAAGGGTGGGGTAATTTAATTAAAAATATAAATTAGGAATTCCTTCCCTAGCATTCTGCAAATGTGTGAATATTTTTAGAGATAAATCTATGGAAAGTTCTTAAAAAAAATCAGCTTGAAGGATTTGACTATGGAAGTTCTCCTACTGCCCTTGTGAAGACAAAAATCCAATTTCTTCAATTCTTTGTTTCCATTGAAGTTAATGACAGCTAAAGTAGGGCTTTAGATTCCATACAGTTCTGTGTGGTTCAGAACTTTGCATAGATCTTTTCTTTGGCTGTACAGAACACCTTGCAGACCCGACTTTGTTTGGCAAAAAGGAACATTATTTCTTCCACACAACCCAACTCACCTTCCACTCCAGATTGTTATCATTAGGGAGAGAAGCAACAGAGTCAGTCAGTCCAACAGATGCTGTCAGAGGCAGGTAGATGCCCCTCCAAAAGAGCCAGCCCAGGCAAAGGCCAGGCATGGAAATGCAGAAATTAGGAGTCTCTTCAAAGGCTGTTGGACCACTAGGGTTGAGATGTTGGGCTTGCAAATAGGAAACTGTGATGGCAGCACTCTTTTAACCCCACATCATTGGTTTTGAATTGGAGGAGGTGTGTGTTCAGCCAGGGTGAAAAGCAGGTAGAGAAAGTGCATGCTTCTCAGGAAAACGCAGCATTCCATGTGTGCCTTTGGTCTTCAGCGAGCCAAGCTCCTCACCATGGCTCCTCTCCATCACCTCTCAGTCCAAGGAGATGTGCTGGCCAGGTCTCTTCCCTCTGTGGCACAGGTGCAGCCTTTAAGGGTTGAAATTGGCTTTCAAAGGAGACATTTCAGGGACCTTTGCCTACAGGTGACCTCCTACAGCAGACCTGGAGGCTGGTAGTGTGAGGAGAAGCTGTGGCTGCTCCATCCCTGGAAGTGTTCAAGGCCAGGTTGGACAGGGCTTGGAGCAACCTGGGATAGTGGAAGGTGTCCCTGCCCATGGCAGGGGGGTTGGGAATGGATGTTATTTAAGGTCCCTTCCAATCCAAACCATTCTATGATTCTATGATTGCAGTAAGTCTCCTTCTGTGATACTTTGAAACTTGAAACCTTTGCCTGTGTATTTATCACCAAGGAAAATAAACAAAAAAACTAAATGAACCAACAGTAACTGCATGTAAGCACAGTATATTGGAATAATTAAAAAAAAAATTGTTATCCAGAAACTTTTAGAGGTCTAGTCCTTGTCTTGTGCTCCCAGAAAGTGATCTGTAAAAAATAGGCTGTTCCTTAGAGATGTTTTTCTATATGTTTCTAGAAAGTTTACAGCAAGGAGATTTCATGGTTTCCTTGGGTGATAAACTTCATTCTTTCATAGTACTACTATTCTAGAAGGCTTTTAAAGTCTAACATACAAAATTGCAGAAGGAATTTGCATATGTGTGTGAAAGTCATTTTTATGAAGCCCAAAATGGATTAGTAAATGATCCAATCACTACAATCATACACTTCTTGTATCAAAGTTCAATATATGCCCATGTTCATTCTCTTTTCAATCTTTGCTGAAATGTGGCAAATCTGAGTAGTGTAAAAATGCATAATTGTTCTTTTTTAAGCATATAGGGATTGTCACTTCAGCTTCACTTTACATCTAGTAAGTCATTAGTAATATTTTCTAAATCTCTGCTATGGGACATCAAGAATCTGGCTCCAGAAAAAAAATCTGGGGTAAAACTCATCCCATCTCGTGGGATAACCCATTAGTGAAAACACTTGTATTTGAGCTGGACTTTTCCTTGTAAATAGATGAAACACACTTCTGAAGTCACCTTTCTGTAGCAACATATTTAATATATTTAAAATGTTATATTGGAAAAAGAGAAAATGTCAGAGAGGTCAATGAGAGAGATAAGCTACATCCCTTCAATCGTATTTCTCCCACAAACCAAATAAACCAATGCCTGTTGTAAGGGAATTATAAAAACAGTGTGGAAGGATGCACAGAATGTGAGCAGAGAAGAATTCTGCATGGAGACCATTAGAACAACAGTATTTTTTTCAGATATGTCTTCCTCTGTGAGAGTCAGGTGTAAGCAAACAGAAGCCCAGCTGATCCTTTATAACAAATCCCTTGTTTAAAATAAGCCTGGCCAACAGGAAACAGAGCAAACAAACCATAATGACTTTTCTTAGAATCCAAACTGACTTTTGATATAGGCAATTTATTAATTTTACTGTTTTTTAAAGGAAGTGAGAAATACACCCTTTTCTCTCTAACTAATAGTGAAAGACACAAAGCAATGCAGACTCAAACTATCATAGATAACTCAAATGTAATGATCATCTGGAGGCATTTGTTTTTTTACTCATAGACAAAACAGGTTTTATGGTGTTGGCTTCAGATTACATGGTTAATGACTTCAGACATTCTTGTTTGAGAAAAACAGGCTACACAATTTAAAGTTTTTCATTAATACCTCTTTGTTTCCTACATGTATTTGCTGGAAAAAGATTTTCTGTAATTTAGCAGTAGTGACAATGTGGGGCCTTCTACTGTGAAATCTTTTCAAAATTATAGGTGTGAAACTAATTCCTTAAAATATTTATATTCCTTAAGTGCTTATATATGAGCATTTTTGCCTTTTCATGCATTTGACATAAAAGTAAAGCAGAAGGTTGGTCTTCTTTTGATGGTGTCCAGTTGGTAAAAATATCTTGAACTTTGTGTGAGTGAAAATTATCTTAAAATGTATTAGAAAGCAGGAAAATCTGATTTCCAAGTCAGTGAGCCTCACATGGAGAATTCTACTGGACTGGTTGCAGTAAGCAAATGAGAAATATTGGGAGCTGTGAAAATAAGTATTCATAGATTGGCCACTTAAAATCACAGAATCCCAGCTTGAAGCATCATTTGGAAATGACATTGCTGATTAAATGCAGTTTGACTCATAATAATTCCTGAACCAATTTGATTTGGCCACAGACAAGCCTCTTTGTGGAGTGGCTTCTCACCTTTTTTTGTAGTGGAATAGATTTGATAACAGTCTGAAGCTGGAAACAAGTTGATAAAAGATGAATATAAGCTGCATAACCACAGGGTATTTTAAATATACATTCAAAGCATATCTTGACTGAGGTGGCTTTCTACACACCTCACTGAAGCTGAGCCTTTCCACAGCCTGACGTGAAGGAGCTAAATGGCTGGATGGGGAAAAAGGCAAGAGGGAGCACTTACTTGCTGGGAAAGGCCCTGAGGAAAAGTGCTGCAAAGGCAGACATAGATTCCCAGTTTCTGCATCCTGCAATATTTTTCCCTTTAGAGTCACGTGATGTGATAGAAAATGCACACACAGTCCAGAAAGATGAGCCTAGAACACACTGTTCTGTAATGAACCACGGAAAAATGATTGCTAAGGAAAAAATATTTCATGATTGAAACCAATACACAACTTTTGCAGCTTTCTGCTGCTGGAAAATATCCAGTTGTCCACACGACTATCAATATCTCAGTACACATGCTTGCGTTAGTGCTTTTCTATGGTAAAGTCAGGGAAAAGCAAATATGTGCAGTTCTTCATAAATCAATGAATAAACTCTTTTGAGATAAGTCATAAAATACAGTTGAATTACACAGTTGTCTAATTAAAAGAGGGTATCTGAAATGTAGGTTTCTACTTCTAAGTTAGTTATCCCATCAGAAGGAGGGAGATCTTCTAGGTTAGTGGAGACCTAAGTCTAAATGCAGCAGCCTGTAAGGAGGCACTTGGCACCATCTCATATAAAACAAGATCTCCAACACACCCTTGCAGTGCTAAGGATGTTGCAAATGCATATGGAAAACTTGTGCCTTTCCAGGTTTTAGCTGGAGCCCTGGCAGGATACCCTGGGGAATGTCAGAGAGTTGTGGACTCACAACTGAGCTAAATGCTTAGGGGAATATGAAAGGCTGAGAGAATTGGGATTGTTCAGTTTGGAGAAGAGAAGGCTCCAGGGAGATCTTAGAGCACCTTTCAGCACTTAAAGGGGCTCCAAGAGAGCTGGAGAGGGACTTTTGGCAAAGGCATGGAGTGACAGGACAAGAGGTCATGACTTCAAACAGACTGAGGGCAGGGTTAGATTAGCTGTTAGGAAGAAATTCTTTACTCAGAGGGTTGTGAGCTGGCACAGGTTGCCCAGAGAAGCTGTGGTTGTCCCATCCCCAAGCCCAGGCTGGACAGGGCTTGGAGCAACCTGGGATAGTGGAAGGTGTCCCTGCTCATGGCAGGGGCTCAAACAAGACGATCTTTCAGGTCCTTTCCAACCCAAACCATTCTGTGATTCAGCAATTCTATGATTCTATGAATATTAATTGACAGCTTTGCAGGCATTTGTGTGCAACCATGAAGCTATTAATTATATCTCTGAAATGTAAACCGACATCTAGATCCACTATCAAGTTACAATTATATAAATACTGTGAGCCAGTTCTATTCTGTTCACCCAAACATTGACCTGATGAAGAGTACTCTGGGTTTTACAGTGGGTGGCCCTCAGCTGTCACTGATGTCTGTTGATGTCCTTCACCTCCTATTGTTCTTTGATTCTATTCTTCATTTTCACTTTTTCTGAGTTTGAGCCTGTATTTTCCCTTCCCTTTCACCCCATTACCTGCTCTCAAACTCCTCTCAAACTCCTCTCAGATAAGCAGTCCTTTCCTGATTCCATTTCTCCCTTTGAACCTAGTTTTGCCTCTAGTGTATCCAAACCATGATATTTCTGAGCATGCCCATTGCAATCGTGTCTGTATATGGTATTACTGACACAGTGAATGTGAGAGCCATTGCAACCCAAAGCAGCCCTGCCATTTTCCAGGCCATACTGATTGTATTTACTTTACCATACCCAGCCACTTGACGTAATTATTCTACTTTAGCCTTGATTCTTCCAGTTGAAAACAAGCAGGTTCTTATCTTTTTGTGCCAGCAGTTTGCATACCAGAGCAGCAGAGTAACTTGTATAAAATTTTTGTACGTAAAGGAAAATGTAAAAGTTTCCTTTTAAGGACTTTGACCATGAGGCCTCTTCATCTCACAGGCTTGCTTGATGGAAGTTTGAAATATTAGATGTGTTTTGCCATCAGCATAGCTTCCAGGGATTTATGCATTGCTTTTTCAATAATTCAATTCAAAATTTTTCCCTGGATCAGATGAGGTCAGTGGTTCAAGTGCTCCTTTAGTCCCTTTTTTTAGGCAGAAGTTCCATATCCATCTTCCCAATTTTCCCAATTCTCTAAATGACTTTTGTGTGATGATTTTCTTCATGAAGTTGGTTGCTAGAATCACAGAATTCCAAGGGCCCTTAAAGATCATATAGTTCTAATAGGCAGGGATGAGACCCACAGGTTGCTGAGAGCCTCATCCAACCTTGCCTTGAATGTTGATCATGGTTCAAAGATTTGTTCAATTAGTTCTTTAAGTATTGGTGGTGAATTTCATCAGCCTTGACTGCCCCTCTGTCATCCCACTGTTCTGTTGTAGTGAAAACCATTTGCATGGACATTTATTGCAGTTCCTCTCCGTATGAGTAGGGGTTTAAATTTCACTGCCTGGATTATCTCCATTTAGGAGATAAATATAAAAAATATTTACATTATGACATTCTCATATGACAGACCGGCAGATTTCAGTCTCACTGCTGTCCTTCCTGTCCTGCTGTCTCACTTCTTGCTTGTCCTTTGCTCTGTGGAAAGCAAACACCTTGGGTCAGTGAAGTACCACTCCCACAGAGCCAGAGAGTGTTTACCAGGAAACTTGCTGTTTGCCAAAGTAATTTTTCTTTAATATTCCATATTGTACAAGCGGGGCATTTTTTCATCTTCTCTAAGGACACTTTTAGTGCCAAGCAACAAATCACAAGCTCTGTTCAGGTTATCAAAAAATCAAGTTAAGGTATATTTACCTTAAAAGAACGTCATCATCTGAGAGCCTGAGTTTATTAGCAAATTACTACTGCTTTCCTTGATCTATCTTTCTTTTTCTTTCTTTCTTTCTTTCTTTCTTTCTTTCTTTCTTTCTTTTCTTTTCTTTCTTTCTTTCTTTCTTTCTTCTTTCTTTCTTTCTTTCTTTCTTTCTTCTTTCTTTCTTTCTTTCTTTCTTTCTTTCTTTCTTTCTTTCTTTCTTTCTTTCTTTCTTTCTTTCTTTCCTTTCTTTCTTTCTTTCTTTCTTTCTTTCTTTCTTTCTTTCTTTCTTTCTTTCTTTCTTTCTTTCTTTCTTTCTTTCTTTCTTTCTTTCTTTCTTTCTTTCTTTCTTTCTTTTCTTTCTTTCTTCTTTCTTTCTTTCTTTCTTTCTTTCTTTCTTTCTTTCTTTCTTTCTTTCTTCTTCTTCTTTCTTTCTTTCTTTCTTTCTTTCTTTCTTTCTTTCTTTCTTTCTTTCTTTCTTTCTTCTTTCTTTCTTTCTTTCTTCTTTCTTCCTTCCTTCCTTCCTTCCTTCCTTCCTTCCTTCCTTCCTTCCTTCCTTCCTTCCTTCCTTCCTTCCTTCCTTCCTTTCTTCCTTCCTTCCTTTCTTTCTTCCTTTCTTCCTTTCTTCCTTTCTTCCTTCTTCCTTCTTCCTTTCTTCCTTTCTTCCTTTCTTCCTTCCTTTCTTTCTTTCCTTTCTTCTTCCTTTCTTTCTTTTCTTTCTTCCTTTCTTCCTTTCTTCCTTTCTCTTCCTTCTTTCTTTCTTCTTTCTTTCTTTCTTTCTTTCTTTCTTTCTTTCTTTCTTTCTTTCTTTCTTCCTTTCTTTCTTCCTTTCTTCCTTTCTTCCTTTCTTCCTTTCTTCCTTTCTTCCTTTCTTCCTTTCTTCTTCTTTCTTTTCTTTCTTTCTTTCTTTCTTTCTTTCTTTCTTTCTTTCTTTCTTTCTTTCTTTCTTTCTTTCTTTCTTTCTTTCTTCTCTTTCTTTCTTCTCTTTTCTTTTCTTTTCTTTTCTTTCTTTCTTTCCTCCCTCCTCCCTCCCCTCCCTCCCTTCCTCCTTCCTTCCTTCCTTCCTTCCTTCCTTCCTTCCTTCCTTCCTTCCTTCCTTCCTTCCTTCCTTCCTTCCTTCCTTCCTTCCTTCCTTCCTTCCTTCCTTCCTTCCTTCTTCTCTTTCCTCTCCTTCTCCCTCTCTCTTTCTTTCTTTCACCACTGCTATAATACCAATCACTATCAGCTCTGTGGATACAGATGGCTCTAATAGCTCACCCAAAAACCTGGTCATTCCCAATTAGCTCCTAACCCAATTTCAAGCCTTTTTAAAATATTTTTTTTTCCTTTTTACCTTTCAATGTTGATGTTTGCCTTTTTAAATCATTGAGCTACTAATACACATATCTCAAGAGTACTTAATTTCTCTGTTTTTACTTTGCTGACCCTCTGCAAACTTTCCATCTGCTCCTTCCCAGTAGCAGGAGTGAAGTGTGAGTGCTTGAGCCATGGATATCAGGAACACAAGCAGCCAAGCCCTGGCACGCATCTGGATGAAGCTCCTGATTGCAGAACAACGGGATTACACTCATTCTTAGAGGAAAACTCAAAGCTGGCACAGGCTGCCCAGAGAAGCTGTGACTGTCCCATCCCTGGAAGTGTTCAAGACTGGGTTGGATGGGACTTGGAGCAACCTGGGATAGTGGAAGGTGTCCCTGCCCATGGCAGGGGTTGGAACCAGATGATCTTTAAGGCCCCTTCCAACCCAAACCATTCTATGATTCTCTGATATTTTCACCAAGCCACTGCCCCTGGTTTGACAACCTGGAGCCTCAGGGCTCTGAAGATTTCCTTGCAGAATGATAAAGCACAAAATGACCAATCTGGCCTTGAAATATCCAGTGATGTAACTAAGAGCTGACCTGACCGTTTTGGTTTACCAGCAACAAATTGGTATTTGCATTTGAGGAAAGATGGTTATTTTAGTGACACTGGAGAGTCAGCTGCTCAGTTTTCCACCAGAGGGCACTCCTATATTTTCAATGAAAGCAAGTTTCTGAGCAAGACAGCAGTTTCGTGTGCTCAGTACAATTCCAGCTGTGACAGGGCAAAGGGAAAATGCAGGAACAGAATGACCTTGTTGCACATCTGCCAGCGCTGTCCATTATCTGGGACCCTCCACTGCCACCTGATGGGGCACAGCCAGGCTTCAGAACCACACAAGTGACAGGCTGATGTACATAAAATAAATAACCAGTTCATACACACAGTGTCTGAACTTAACTAAGGGATCTGTGTCTTCCTCCTGAGGAGGAACAAGGCCACCTGTGTCACCGGAGTTGGTATCAGATTTCACCATTTTCCATGGAATATTCCATCCCATGCACAGTCCTGTGGTTTTATCATCGTTCATAAAAATACACATTGTTATAAAAATTAAATCACTTCAGCAGCTGATGCAGCTTGAGTTGATTGTGTAGTTTTGATGCTGTGCAGTTTACATCAATATACAATGCAAAACAGCTATCTGGAGTCAAATCTGTAGAAACTGAAGAATCTGTTAGTTTAGCTGGACTGTGTCACTGTCAGAGACATATATATGTATCCCCATATGTGTGTGTATATCTCCCTATTATATATTACAGGGCTTTTAAACCCCTTTTTTAGCTTTTTAAACTTGTTTTTAGAAGGATTTTCAGTAATTAGGTAATATATTTGAGTGAAGGAAATCCAGGCACTTTACTGATGACAAAAGAGAAATCATGATTTTTGGGGGAAAAATAAAAAAAACCCGAGACTCTGAAGAAAAATGTTTCAGAAAATTAGAAGTTTGTTTAATTTGTGCATACAAGAGTAAACCACATTTCTTAACAGGCTCTCTCAAATCTGAATTACTTCCTGAGAGTTTATTAAAGTCAGGTTCATTCTTTAGTTACTGCAACATTTGGCAAAGGCAGTTTAAGGAGGAAATAAGATTTTCTGGTAATTTTAACAAAATATATATGAACAGAGTCAGCAGAGATTGTAATTATGATGCACTGAGCAGTTTACATGTTCTGGCACCATATCAAAAGTGACAGATTCTCACAGCTACTCATAAACTGATCAGGTAAATACTTTGCTCTTCCTCTTAAATCAGAGAGAAGGAACAGCCTGAAATCAGACTGTCACACTCAGCTCTGCTCCAAGGAAACATCTCTGTTAAACTGCACCCAGATGAGACAACTCAGGGGAGAGCCAGGCTGAGCTAACACAGGTATAAGCATGTGTCATTTTTTCAATACTTTCTTCTCACTTGTATTTTTCCTATGGACACCTTTGGCATGGTTTTTGTCTGTCAGAGTTGTCGTTTTCTTTCCCCAGCAGGTTATAGCTCTGCTTTCTATGGCTGTGTGATTGGCACCTTTAGCTGCCTGGTGACACTTCTCCCTTGTGCTCCAGCAAATGCTTCAGCCACTGTCTGCTCTGGCCTAAATCATCATTCCTGATGTAATCAAAGGGAGATAAGGAATATGGATCTCCTCATGAATATGTCAATATGTGATGTAGCAGATGACCTCTGTGCCTTCAGGATTTGAATATGGGGAAACTGATTCACCTAATGGGGCCAGTCACTTCGCTCCTCTGGAGCGTTTCATGATTACTTATCTTAATGTACTTCTTAAACTTTTTCTTTCGACCCACTGCAGAAAATGTGTCAGTGTTTAACTCCCTGACACTGTCTCCACTATTCACTTCCTGGCTTTTGATCCAGAACCCTTTTTCTCTGCAGACCCCTCACCTTCCAGCTCCACCCCAGCCAGACCTGTTGTCATCAAAATCAACCTCACTATAGCTACAGGTCTCTTGAACCTGCAGACGATGATGATGAGGAAGACCTGTCCCTGCCAGAGCATGATCCAGACTGCTGGAGAGGGATTCATGTCACCAGGGCTCCACTTGATAGCCATTCTCCTTATTCTGCCTTTAGAAGTAATGGAGGTATTTCAGGTCTGTATTTCACCTTTTGTTCTTACAGCAGATGCCTGAGACAGGCTGGATGAGCAGAGAAGGCAAATGACTGCCTTGACACCAGTATCTTTTAATAAAGCATTATATGAGTCAAGTCAGTCACTATTCTATATCTCTTTCAGGGTAAGGCTGAGGAAAACAATTGTTTGGGGAAGAGCTGTAAGGATACAAACGGTACAATTTGTCTATGATAACATTTTGGGTCTTAAGGCCACTGGTTTGGCTGTGGTCAGTACAGCTGAACTCTGTCCCTTGAACCATGTCTTCCAAGATGCTGAAGGGCCCTTGGCATTATTAACCTGTCAAACATGCCAAGGCTTTTCTGGAAGGCAATGCTATTTGGTCTAAGCCAAAATAGTGTCAAGGGCTAAGATTATAAAGGTGCAGAAAACATTTCAGTGCTCAGACCAGTGTTCTGGCTCTGTGGAACCTGTCACTACAGACAGACACGAAAGAAAGAATGGATGGAAAGGTTTCGGAGGAAGATCTAAAAAAAGGCTTGAAGTTAAGAATAGATTCAGGACATGCCATGGGGAAAGCATTTACTCATCCTACTGTAGAATGCCATCGATGATGGACCAAGACTGTGTAGGTATCCTCTGAAATACACAAGGAAGGTGTTAGACTGCAATGGACACATGATTCATCTTCTCATCTTCTCATCTTCTCATCTTCTCATCAGTGTGTTGCCTTTGGAGCCTGTTTGATGGTGTCTCCACAAGATCTGTAGGAATGATTAAAATGCACTGCATTTCCTCTGTGAGAAGCAATGCAAAATCACACTTCTCCACTTCTTCAGCTGCTTAGCTACCCACAACTACCTCATGGACATGTGTGTACGTGCATCTCCCGTTCCTGCCTGGATCTCGGGGCTGTTTTTAGTGTGCACTGCAGTTGTTGATGTTTCCTGGTCATGAGGAGGGACAACACTGCACACATCATATGTGTTCCATATATGTGGAATACTCAGGCAGGCTGCACAATGGCTATTTTGTCTCTTAAGCATGCCTGCTACTTCCCCAGAACTGAGCTGATATTGATATTCCTGAGATTTTCATGGTCAAACTCATTTGCTTTGGTTGAACCCAGCAGCTGTGTGGTCCATCTTGGCTAACCAGGGTCTTCAGTGCTCAACCTGTACAATCTTGTTTCATATTAACTGGTAATGGGTGGGCTGGCTGGCAATTATGCTTTAGCCTAAACGGCCTTATTTGCTGTTATTTCCTTAAATTGAGCAGAAAGGCAACCTATGCATTGTGTATCACCTCCTGGCAGGATGAGCCTCTTGCTCCCACCCACTGACAGGAAAGCAGGTCTGCTGCTGCAGTTCATGAAGTGAACAAAGACAGTGGGGACTCAGGGGAGATGCTTTATGCAGAGGATGAGATCAGGCTCAGACACTGAGCTGCTTGGGGCGATGCATTATTAAATGCTATCTACTGATACGCTCCTTCTGTGGAGGCTGATTAATGACATCCCACTTTATTATTCCTTATCTTTTATCTCCACCTTGTTTCACAGATGTAGCCGGCAGTACACGGCACTAACCACAGACCCGTGGCACTCATTAGATGGTGGCTGCTCCTCACAAGTGCCATCAGACATGCAATTCCTGTCCCTGATTTTGCTAATAATGCTGGTTAACATGTTGCTGTGTTGCTGTTCAGGCAACCTAGACAACATGGTCTTGTCAGTCTGGAACTACCTTATCTTTTACTTATCATTTCTTTTGACACCATCCTCTGATAAGCTGGGAGATAAATACATGACAGACTCTGCAATGTATTCCCCTGGCACTAAAATCTTAGCAGTAGCTCTGTAGAGAGGTTTCATCTAACGAGTGCTTGTTTTGACCTGTTTTCTATTTTGTTTGAGTGTTGCCACTGCAGATCTTAAGGCATGTTTAAACCAGAAACACAGTCTTGTTTAGCTGCTCCCCATACCTCAGGAACTGTTGTGTCTTTGTGTGAATATGGGTGTTTAATTCCAGCAGCTACAGGGTACAGGCAAGTCAAGAACATCCAGTTGCTTAAGGTCCTGCTTTTAGCTTTGATGCTATGATTAGAGGAGAGGAGTTACCCCCTCTAAGACAAAACTAACCAGAGGAATATTTTTCTTCTGGATTAGTGCCCTGGTTCATGTCAGCAAGAGTTAATCAGGCATCAGGACACTTTTTTTAAAGACAGCTAAAACTGCTTTGATTGCTTCTTATCACAACCAGGCATGGATTTGGTGAGGGGGGAGAAAAGGGGTGGATTAGGGAAATGCAGCATCTTCTTAGTACTGGTGGTAATGGTATGAGTCCTGTGTAACCAAAGACTCAAGGTCTGTCCCTCATCCTGAGGCTGCACCTGATTCTGGGAGCTCCATGTTCACCACCAAACCATGGCCCTAAGCACCACATCTTCACAAGTTTTTGATTCCACCATTTCCCTGGGCAGTCTGTTCCAATGCCTGACCACCCTTTCAGTGAAGAAATTTTTCCCAATATCTATTTTAAACCTACCCTGGCACAACTTGACAACATTTCCTCTTATCCTGAGTTGTCCTGAGTTATTCCTTTCTGTGGCTGACTGTCTCTGTACCAGCCAGGCTGTGGATAATGTTCTGCCAGGTTAGGAAGTGAGATCAATTCAGTAAGGAAGAAATGTAGTGGTGGCACTGGGGATGATCTTCCTCTTCCGACTTGTGCAACCCACCTCAGGTAACTTCACTTCCATAGTGAGGCCAGAACAACAGTAACAGCAAAATTTACCAGAAAATTGACAGCAATTTTTTGATACTAAATGATAATCCCAGCAAACTATGGACAAGCATATTATAGGCAGAGTAATAAATGGGCAGTGCCTGAAACTTTAAGCTGAGAAAGTAAGAGAGTTTTTATTAACATGTTACAGCGAGTGCTGGTTTGTGGACGGGCTGAGACTGAGATTAAAGGATCCCTACAGACAGCTCAGGGAGACATACAGCTGCTTAAATCCAAATGTGTGGTCCTAACTGCCTCTGATAGCACTCTTCCATGCCAAGGGAAATCTTTAACCCTTGTGTACACCCCAGCACAAAGGGAGTGGAAGGATTAAAACCTTGATTCTTATTAAATTGAAATAGATCACTTCTTGCTCAATCGTTTGTTGCAATTAACATTTAATTTGGAGACACTTCCCTCTCGTGTAAGTCACTGTGTGGGCAGCCTGGGTACCAAGCAGAGGATTGTGGGAGCCACAGCTGGATTTCAGGGTCCAGAACATCAGGTTCTGGAGCATTTCTTGTATCAGCTGAGGCATAGATGTTCTAAGGCCCCTCTATGATCTGAACATGCATCTCCTGAGTATAGACCTGATGTTTTCATTTCCAGCTACAAAATAATAAAATGATAAAATACAAACATGTAAAACTATCTGTAGATTATTTCTGCATTCCTTAAATTTTGTCTTTCTTACCTGTTTAGCAATCTGATGCAGCAGAGGAGATGGATACTGACATAAAGTCAGGAAATACATCTGAAAATGGCCCAGTAAGAGTAATAAATGGGCAGTCCCTGACACTTTAGTCTGAGAAAGTAAGAGGGTTTTTCTTAACATATTACAATGATACTTTTACATTGGTACAATGTTCATTTATTTTATGTTTAACACTTATCTAAAAAGCTTATCTGTGGCTAACTGTTGCAGAGAAAATCAATAAGGATTATCTCCATACAAGTAGAAAAGGCAACACCTTTCTGCTCAGATGATTAATATTTCAAGTGCAAGAGTCCCATTTTTTTCAAGGTCATTTTAAAGTACACTGTATTTTTATGATGTCTTTGCTTTTACAGAATAGTAACCTGGCTGATGCAGACTGTAGATAGTCTGGAACTAGATGCAACATAGTAGGTAGCAGATAATAAAAACACCACCATAAATGATTAGGAAATTACTATAGGTCTTGACATCTTTGGAATGTATTGCCATTTACTTAAAATTTGTTTATTTTATTCAGAAGAACACACATTTTTCTCCTTTCAACTCACTTTCCCAGAGAACAAATGTTACTTTAAAGCGTACACTACATCTTTTCTTTTTTTTTTTTTTTTTAATTTTGGAAAGTTCTGTTGCCTTGTGCAGTCAGGAGAACTTAAGTGAATTGCAGTCCATGGTTGTGGGAGGGGTTCTCAAAATTTTTCCATCCTCTCCATTGAAACATCATTGCAACACTTTAAAACATCAAACTGATCCAGGCTCTAGGCACGCATTAGGAGTGTACTAGATGCTTTTCCTCTTCAGGTTTCAAAACCATTTCTTTAACCTGAAAAAAAAGTCAATCATGTTTACAACTTGGGAGAGGTATAAAATCCATCCACCCATCGTATAGCTCTCAGAGGGCTGCAATAGCAATAGGAATATCCACAAGCTTCATAACTAATGATGATACATTTTCAAAATGACATTAAGGTTTCTGTTTCAGCATTGAAAGGATGTCATGACTGTTGGACATCAAATCTGGAGAAAGAAAATCTCCCTTCTGCCTGCCACAAGATTTCTCCAACTGCCATTAAGGGACATTCTCTTTGCAATGGCAAGAGACAGGACACTGCCTTGGATGAACTGTCTATATCACCATGTTCCTCTTAAACCACTGCACAAGTGAGACAATTCCTGCAGTTAGAGAGGAACTTATTCCAAACTAATCTTTGGTCAGGCAGTTGGACAAGGTCCCTTTTAACTGAATTTATTCTGTCCTATCCTATCCTATCCTATCCTATCCTATCCTATCCTATCCTATCCTATCCTATCCTATCCTATCCTATCCTATCCTATCCTATCCTATATTGTGTACTTTTCCAGAGTGAACCAGGGGCTCCTTCATATGAGACATAATTCAGGCCCTGTCCCAGAGCAGCCAGCTCTCTGCAAGGAGCTCCATCAGGAGTAGGTGAGAAGAAGGAATAAGAAATAATCCCTTTCCACAGGCACTCCCATGGCATCTCCTTGTTTGCTCTGGATCCTTGCTAAAGGTAGGGAGAGTGTCAAGGGTTTCCTGTTGAAAGGTAGAAGGAAGCAGGAGCAGATTGTGCTAGAAGGAATCTGTGCTCTGCTGTGGGGATACCAGTGACCACTGGAGCTATCAGGGACAAGGCAAACTGCCTTGAAATAAGCTGGGAAGTGTATATTTTTATGGCTTTTAAGTCTTTTATCAGCACTGCCTGATTGCAACATGGCCTTTGATATCACGATCAGTCACTGAATATTTCTCATGCTCTAGAAACATCAATAGCTGGGCCTCACATAAAGGAGGGGTCGTAGAGCACAGGACACAGGACTGTGTTTCCAGACAGTTCTGGAATATCTCCAGTGAGGAAGACTCCACACCCTCTCTGGACAATCTGTCCAGTGCTTGATCACTGCACAGGAAAGAAGTTCTGCCTACAGAAATTCTTCTACAGAAGTTCTGTCCACGTGGAACTTGCTGGGCATCAGTTCCTGCCCGTTCCTCTGGTGCCATTGCTGGGCCCCACGGAGCAGAGCCTGGGCCCTGCCCTGAGCCCTCCCTGCAGACAGGAACAGACAGGGATGAGGGCCCCTCTCAGCTGTGTCTCCTCTCGAGGCTGAACAGCCCCAGCTCCCTCAGCCTTTCCTCAGGGAGATGCTCCAGTCCTTCCATCATCTTTGCCACCCTGCGTTGGACACGCTTCAGGAGCTCCATGTCTCTCTTGTCCTGAGGAGCCCAGAACTGGACACAGCACTCCAGATGTGCCTCATCGGGTCTCCTTGCCCACAGGGCACACTCCTGGCTCATGGACATCTTGTCATCCACCAGGACCCTGAGGTGCCAGAGGTCTCTGTGCCTAGCACAGGAGCCTCATGGATGTGTGTGTTCAGCTGAGTGATGTGCCATGTCTTAGTACTTTCATCTGAACCACACCTCCTGAGTTTGTTACTAAAGCCATCACAACATCCTCTCATCTGAATGACTCACTGAAGAGAGTTTGTTTTGGCTAGATCAGTTCAGGAAGGATCCATGTTAATATTTAACACTCTACCAGTTACAAAATGACAGGTAAAAACTTTTTTCCAGTACCTTCCTGGTGATCTCAATTAACTTTGTTGACCTTTATTCCCTAGGACAGATGTGTGATGATTGATTTTTACCTCATTACACTACTTTTTTCCTCTTATGAGTGACTGAGAAATAAGTTCTTGCAGTTCAGGTTGCAGTGGAAGGGAATAGACATCACAACAGGAAAGACATTGAGGGTCTGGAGCATATCCAGAGAAGGACAATGGATCTGGGGTAGGGTCTGGAGTACAAGTCTGATGAGAAGTGTCTGAGGGAGCTGGGGAGGGCTCAGATTGGAGAAAGGGAGGCTCAGGGGGGACCTTCTCACTCTTTACAACTCCCTATAAAGACATTTTAGCCATGTGGGTGTTGGTCTCTTTTCCCAGGTAATGAACAATAGGACAAGAGAAAATGGCTTCAGGTTGTGCCAGGGGAGGTTTAGATTGGACATTGGTACAAAATTTCTTGACAGAAGAGGTTTTCAAGCATTGGAACAGGCTGCCCAGGGAAGTGGTGGAATCACCATCCCTGGAAGTGTTCAAGAGATATACAGCTCCAGTTCTTAGGGACATGGTTTAGTGGTGAACCTGGCAGTGATAGGTAAAATGTTTGGACCTGATGATCTTTGAGGTCTTTTCCAACCTTAATGATTCTATGATTTCTTGGCCCATTATTCATGGTAAAGGACTCTTCCAGTAGTGAGGGCAATGGTTCTGCCCACTTCCTTCTTGATAACAACACTGGATTAACTACTGCAATATAATCATTCCAACTTGGACCTGTGCTAATTATTTCATAGTGTAGTAAATCATGTTCCAGCACTCACACCTATGCCCTGGCATTGCCTAATTTACTTTTAGAGTTTTCTCCAGCTGAGAGGGCAGTGTGCCATGGAGGGGAAAAGTGGTGTAAAGAAGTGAGGGCTTCGGTGGATTGATGTCTGTCCCTAATGGATCTCTCGTGGATCGCTTAGGCGGTGCTCTCCCAGCACCTGCGTGTGCACACAATCCCACCTTCACAGGTGGTCGTGAACAGCTGCTCACACACAATCTATGCATGAACCAAAGAGGTGAGAGAGGTTCTCTGCATGCAATTCCGAGGCGTTTAATGGCAACACCCCGAAGGGAACAGAGGCAAGAAAGAACAACTAAACGCCCGCGCCCGTTTTATCCTGAAAACTCCCAGAGGCGGGCAGAGCATCAGAAGCCAATAGTCTGAGGGCTAGGGGGCAGAGGCAAGGTTGAGTGACATAACAGGGGCCAATGGGAAAAGGGATGGGAAGAGGAGAGGGCCAGTGTCCAGCAGAATCTAGACAAAGGGAGAACTTTCTAGCAGTGTTGTAAGGAGATACCACTTTCAATGAGGGGTGTAAAGTGGACTTAACCCCTGCAACAGTGGTGGAGATGAACGAGGAAGAAAATCAACTGGAACCATAAGCACTTTGAGTTGTGAAATTGAACTTTTAACTTAATACTCATCTTAACTTAATACTAGAAGAAATGCCACTGGAATGAATGAGTCAGACATGTGTGATGAAATTATTCTGTGCCAAGGACACCAGGACTTGAAATCTTAATGACAGCAGCTTCCTTACTAAGAGAGGACTGGAATGTGAAACCTTTGTAAAGTGAGACTGAAATAATATTTAGCCCCATTGTTAACTGCACAGAACACCTGCTTCCCAAAGGTCACAGAGTGGGGATTGTAGGTCATTTATGCTAATTGTTATTTCTCTCTGAAAGGCAGTCTGATGGAAGGCTGCTTGCCTGATTTCTGGTTTTGCCTAGGAAATCTTTTCACATGAGCTGCTTCTGCTTCTGCTGCTAAATATTTAGGCTTCCTTCAAAACCTAGTGCTAATAAAGTTACAAAGTTAATGAATTTTATTTCATGGTAATACGAATGAAAACTATAATGAATTGGTCAGTGAAAAATGAGTAATTTAATGACTGATACAGCAAAAGAAGATATTAAAAAAAGCATTTTGGAAGACATCTCTACTTGTTATTAAAAACAAAGTTTCCAAACCCGTGGACCTTCCCCCTTTTGACTGTTATCATTGATTAAGCCCTTTTCTCAGACAGACCTTCTTCATTACAAGGCAGGTTTGGTTACCTGCATTTAAGTGCAATCTTACACTATAAATAGGATTGTTAATTTAATTTAACTACATTGCGTTTATTTTTGGGGATATTTTTTGTGTTTTTTCACGACTGTGAAAAAACACATTTTACAGTAGAACATATGTCAGCAACAGATTCTAAACCAGAATAGATCTAGAGGAAACTGCTCTGCTCTCCTAATTTCTTCTAAGAATTACATATTTCAAGCAATCCTGTTTATCTTCTGGGCCTGTTAACAGTACAATAGTTTAAAATTTCAATCAAGTTAAAAGTAGTTACATGACCAAGCACTATCCATCTATGCCAAGAACATAATAAGTATATGGAACCACAGAACTTAAAATATGTTCATTAGATAACATTTTGGGAAAAGAAAGATGAGAAAAACTAATAATTAAATATATCTGCCAACCAAACAACAAATTTAAATTAACATCTCTGCCATGTTCTGGACCATTACATAAATAGAATATATACATCATGCTACAGATTTTTCTTGTGTGAGTCACTGGACTGAAGTCAGTCCTTCTCATATGTGGGAGAGGCAGGATGGAATCAGTGTTTGTGGAAGAATTCATTAAGGAGATGGATGTCCAGGAAGGCAAAAGTTGAGCCTATTATTTTATTTCAGTTTTGTATTGGCAGGAGCAGGGCTGTGGACTTGACGAAGCTCTGGTACATCCTGAACACTTTGCCAGGAGTGTTGGAAAAAAGCATCTTTAAACTTTCAAGGGTTGGCTAAAAACGATTTGAAACACAAAATAAATCATGAGTGGGAAGTGAAAACCTACAGGATGTCCTTTCAGAATAATTTTTCATCAACCTTATTTTCTCTCTAATGTTTTTCTCTCTGTTGCCATCTACTCCCCAGCAGTATCCAAACCCTTTGACCACGCACACAAAATATGTGGCTTGCTCATGATTTCTCACTTATCCATAAAGGTGTTTTAAAGCTTTCTTTCTTTATGCTACATCCTGTGATGAAAATTTGGTTAATTCCATAACAGAAGATAGGAATTAAATCTTGCATTGTGAGACTCAACCCATACGTTTTTATTTCCTGTTAGAATTCTAATAACTCAAGTTTGCCACTGGCTCTTATCAAGTGTGCTGCTACTTCCATTTGATCTGCCACCAGTGTTCAAAGGATGAAGAAGGAAAGAAAGGTTAAGATGTCTCCTCCTTCCCTGGAATTTCCTAGGTTCAAGGATGAGATTTATCTCTTCTGGACATGGAAAAATATTATCTCACATAGGTAAAGCAGCCAGCATGGTGAAATGTGATTTTCTGATAGTGGCCTCATTTTGGCCTATTATTACAGCAAAT
Source organism: Aphelocoma coerulescens (assembly GCF_041296385.1). Lineage (NCBI taxonomy): Eukaryota > Metazoa > Chordata > Aves > Passeriformes > Corvidae > Aphelocoma > Aphelocoma coerulescens. The sequence goes on from NC_091016.1 coordinate 121,033,735, forward strand.
AATTTAAAAAAAAAATCAAATTGAATAAATTAATTGTTGTGTACGGGTTTTTTTTAAGCATCAACTTTACCCAGGTTACAATTAAAATGCTTAGAACTTACTGCATAATCCATCCTCACAAGAATTAGGACAATCCCCACAGGGCTCTCCTTCCTTGTAGGGTGTCTTCATTGAACTTACTAGGTTTCCCCTGAAACACCAATGTTACCAACATAAGCTATGAAGTCACTACACCATATATGAGAGGAAAACTTAATTATAAAGATATTTACATTTACACTCAGTTACTTATGTAATTTATTGTTACATTTACACTTGGTCTTTGGTTATACATCAATGAATTTTTACATATCTGTTGGGCTTATTTGGAAATGTTTTGGCACTGGTCAAAGGGAAGGGGAGAATTTGCAGGGATGGCTTTTGTGAGAAGACACCAGAGGCTGTCTCTATTCCAGGCAGGGCCAGCGTTCACCAGCTCCAGGTCGGACCTGTGTGATGGTGATAGTGGCTCTGTGATAACACACTCAATGCAGGGTAAATACTGCTGTGCAACAGCAACCAGAAGAAAGGAGTGAGAATATGTGAAAGAAATAACTCTGCAGACACCCAGGTCAGTGCAGAAGGAGGGGCAGCAGATGCTTCAGGCACCAGAGCTGAGATTCACTGGTGCAGCCCATGGAGAGGCAGCTGTGCCCCTGCAGTCCACGGACATCCATGGGGATGCAAAGATCCACCTGCAACCCGTGGAGGACCCCACACTGGAGCAGGACAATGCCTGAAGGAGGCTGTGATCCCATGGGAAGCCCTCACTGGATCAGGCTCCTGACAGGACCTGTGACCCTGCAGGGGCACACACTGCAGCAATCCATTCCTGAAGGATTGCATTACATGGAAGGGATACGTGCTGGAGCAGTTTAGGAAGAACTGCAACCTGTGGGAAGGAGCCAGATTGAAGTTCATGGAGGACTGTCTCCATCCAGTGGGAGAGACACCACACTGGATATGGGGAAGAGTGTGAGGAGGGAGGAGAGGCAGAGATGGTGTGTGATGAACTGACCAGAGCCCCCAGTCCCATGCCATTGAGCTAACAAGGGGAAGGAGGTAAAGAAAATCAGGAATCAAGCTGAGCTTGGGCAGAAGGTGGGGGTCTCATAGAAGGTGCTTTAGATTTGGTTTTGCTTCTTATTATCCTAGTCTGATTTGACCAGCAATAAATTAATTTTCCCAAGCTGAGTCTCTTTTATCATGAGAGTAACTGGTGAGTGAACTCCCCTGCCCTTATCTAGACCTATGAACTTTTTCTTATATTTTTTAATTCTCCTGTCCTGTTGAGGAGAAGAGTCAGGGAGACTTGGTGAGCTACTGGTGGTCAGTCAAGGTCAACCCACAACTAGATATCACAAATGTGGAAAACTATTTAGGCAGTATTTGAAATCATCACTTTAACATTCCCTTTAAAGTTTTTTGGTATTAATTATAGACTTTACTGTAATGTACATATTGATCTGCCTTTCTGAACCAAGATTTTAAATAGAATGTGGAAAATATTTCTTTCTAATTAACTATTATGAAAATTAGGATTTTTAGACAAGGGGCATTTAATCTGAAAATCAGTGTCGTTTTATGTATTTTATGCTTTTGCTTGTTTGTCGACTCTTTTGATGAGTATGTTTCTGTCTTTTCATATTCCTAATACGGTCTTCAAACCTGTTCCTCAGCTATTGGTGATGTGCCCTGTTACAAATTTCACCAGCTCCTGACTAATTTTGAAAATGTAATAAGTACCAAAATCAGAACCAATACATACGCGGGGCAGTACTGGCAGACGTAAAAGTAACTATACGTAGTGTTGCTGCAGAAGGCTAAACCACATCCAATTTTATAAGAATTGTGCCAAACCATCTGTAGGTATAAAAATAAAAATCATAGGAGTATGAAAAATACACATTTGAAAATCATTTAAACACAATACGCATCACAGAAATGTTTGCAATGATGTCATCACTTTATTTACCCTTTATAGTAAAATATAAGCCCCATTTTACTGAAAACCTACTTTCACCCCTATTCAACCAAAGGATATTGGGGGTATAACAATAATAATTTAAAACACATGTATAAAAAACATTTGATTTTATATTTATGTCTTCATTCAATGGAAACTGTTGATGTAGGAATGATGTAAAATTTTGTATCCTGTGTTTTGTGCAGGTACCATAGAAGTTAAGCCATTGTCCAACTTCTCTGAGTCAAAAGGACTTTGTAGACTGCAACAAACCTATTTATAGTTCCTTGCTGATATTTTAATAAGCCTGTTTTTCCAGTGTCTGGGCAATTTTCAGATGCTAAACAAGTAAGTTGTTTCTTCCTGAAGTCTTAAAATACCAGTATCTTTACTCCTAAAGACACTTAGCCTATTATTTTCATTTTAATTTTGTTACTTTGCCTATTCTTTTCATTCTAATTCTGTTACTTTGAAAGTTTTCATCTTGTTTTGTCAGAATAACTCTCATGCCTCCACTGTATTTTTTTTCCTTTAAAGATGAGAGGGTAAAACTTGCTCAACAAACAATAACATTTATTTGTTCAGCCTGAAATATAAATATATATTAAAAATACATGTACCTGAGTGTAATGGCCAACCACTGCACCTTTTGTTTTTGCTCCAGTTCCATATTTGAAATTTTTCTCCTCATTGTACCAGGACTGAAGAACATATGACCATGACAACGGGGCAGAGGACATGAAGAGATTTTCACCACATAGTACATCTGAAAAGAGAATGGTGCTGAGAAATGCATAAAGAATACACACATGAGAAAAAAAAAAACCAAAAACCCAAAACAAACCAGCAAATGTTGGGATCATTTCCACAGAAATTCTCAGCCTAAATGGGGCAGCAGGGTGTTGTTTTTTTCCAGTTAAATGACATCACCCTTTGTAAATACTGAAGCTGTCGCTTGACCAGTTGCAGCATGGCCTGTTTGGCTGGTGGTTGGTTGTTGGCAGATTTTCTGCATGACTGTAGAAACATCTGCACAGGTGCACCACAGGTTCGTGACTGTAATTTCGCTATTTAGAAGTTGCCAACCTAGTCATTACTCAGGTCACAGCCCAGTAATCTTGGGAAAATCCCAATAATCCAAATTTTACTCCTGGTATACAAGAAAGTGTCTACACTGCCTTCACCTAGTGTTTGTATTCAGGTTCAACCCCACTGCATTAGTCCTTAAATGGGATTCACCTGGGCAAAAAACAGAGGATTTTGATTTTAGGAAAAAATATGGACAGGTCTGTCCACATCCTAGATATGGTGTGGTTAGGAGTCAGTGAGCAGCACACTGGGCTGTTAACATGGTACAGCTGTAACTTCAATATGCAGTGACTGACTGAAGTGTTAATCTGAACTTCAAAGACAGTTCTAGATTGCAATTTGCCAGGGGATTTAAAAGTCTGCTCTGAGAAACTATGCTTAGCACCACCAGCCAGTTCTAGACCTTCTCCATTTGCCCCTTTCTTCCCAGGTATTTCGAACCAGCACATGCAAACTGATCTCTGCCCTTAAGTGGGTCTAGATTCTCTCCATTCTGGTGGATATTTTAGGAGAGTATGCCTTATTACCATGATTTTTTTTTTTCATCTACTGTAGAAAATGGAATATACCTATGTAAAACTGATGAATTTTTTGATGAGAAATGGAATTGAGCTTTCCTCACTCACTGGGCAGATTTTTACCTAGAAATTTCCCTTTGTCCCATGACCAAAAAAATCAAAATGGAATATAAATTGCATTTCATTCCCCCCGAACAAGCAAAACCCCAAACTGGTCATATCAATAACATGTGTGATGTTGTTCAGTTCGACTCATGCTTCACTTACTGGTTCTCCTCAGATTAGGAGGACTGTGCCTTAAAGTACATTGATTGGCCCAGTTTTGGGCATTCTCTGCAGCTGCAGGACACCATTCCTTAATGAATAAAGAAAATATTTGTGACATACCTATGAATAACCTCTCATAAAGGTGCAACATTTAGAATTACATTTAAAATAAGAAAAAAGTCAAATCCTTCCTTGCACTGTATCGAATTGTACAACTTCCCCATCTCCTACACTTTGCAGGTAATTTTTACGGTTATTCCTTTTGCATGGCAGTTCTATGGATGAATATGTCTTGCTGGTTGTCACATCTCGTTATAAAACCATGATTTTGTTTAACATTATACCATTTTACTATTCCTAAAACCTTAGCTACGGTGATCTTTTCCTTTTTCCAAGTGGCTGCTGTTTTCTGTCTCGCTGCGTTTTTGGTTTCTCTTTCGCTTTCGGTCTCTCCCATGTTGGAATTGTCGGAGCTGCTCGTGCCTGCGCGCTCTTCCCGGGAGCGCATTCGGGGCCCCGCGGGCCAGGCCGGGCTGCGCCGCTCAGCTCTCTGCGCTCCGCCGCTTCTGCTCTCAGCTGTGCTGCCGCTTCTCTCAGTCAGGCATTCACGGGGCTCGCTCCACCACGCGCTGCGAGGGGCTGGGTGGGCACCGCCGGGTCGTGAGGCTCCCGCCACGCTGGCTGCGCTGCTGACACTGCAGCTCGCATTGCTCCACCCGCGCATGGGAACTGCCTCGCTGCTGCTCAGAGAGCCCTCGGTCCACGTGGCCTGGGTCTCACAGACTCTGAGGCACACTTCCCTTCGCCAAGACACAGCTGACATTGCTCAACAGTCGCAGTAATTAAATAATATTCAGGAAAATATTCTTCCATCGGCATATATTTTGACTCAAAAATTAACTGTGTCCAAACAGTATTCCAAAAGTCTTTGTTAAGTATTAAATCCCAAGAAACATAGAAAAAGTTCTTAAACAACCATGCCAGGAAGTGTTTCAGTTCCTTCTGAGGTTGAATTAAGCTAAAATTTACAAATCGTTCAAGAATCTTTTCAAGTTTAAGATAAATGTCCATGTGCGGCTCTGAGAGCCAAGAGTCTTTCCGCAGTACCTCCATAGTTTAGATATGGAATAGCAAAACAAAAACAAGAAGAGGAATCCAAAGTTTCTAGGGTTTACTCACACATCAGTCGCTTAGGGATCAGGGATCATTCTGCTCGCAATTCCCTACCATTTGTTACAGGGCGGATACTGTAACACGATCTATCAAACAAGGAGGGCCGTGGAAAAGAAATATATATGGACCAATTCTTGACAGATGTTTCAGAGATGTTTATTTCTCCAGCCGCATGGCCGGAGCTCTGCTGAGGAACTGCTCAATCACGGGACCCGAGGGTCCCTGCCCGCGCAGGGGAACACAAAACAACCAGTGGGGAACGAGGCTGAGCAGGGGCAGGGAAGCCCCGTGCCTCCCCCCCAGGACCCCTCTCCCAGGGCTCCATGGCAGGGGGGAAGGGACCCCGACAGTTACTGTGCACCCAGGAAACAGAAACTGTAAAGTCTGATGAAGATGTAGCTGAAAGAAATTAATAATGCTATGTATATTCTCTTTTTAATTTTCCTTCAAAAGAAAGAGGTATTGTTCATACACCACAAAATTTTTCAGACTTTTTCCTCCTCTTGCCCAGCCTTATGTTTCTCTTGGTGCTGGCTGTGCACAATCTTTAGGAAAAGTGTGGATATGGAATTTGTGGCTAAACAAAATAATGTGACCCTGCATACAGTCCTGTATCTCTTATAGAGTCTACTACTCATTAAAAATAGATTTAGAGCACACAACTTACCATCTTCATCATGTTGCTGGCAGTTGGTTTTACTCCTCTCCTGAGGGCATTATGTCTGTCAACAATCAGCTTCTGCTGCTCTGCTCTGCTGCTTGACAAAGCACCAAGAGCTTCAGGTTCCTAAATTGAAAGAAAATGTATTTCTATTTTATTTGAATGTAACTACATCCTGCATCTTGTGTAGGAAATATTAAAACTGTAAAGTATCAAAATGTTAATATCAACCTTGTGAGGGAGGAAGGACTCTGCTTTGTCTCCTAAGTGTCTCTAGGGGTGCTTCCATGTGGAGCAGCATTTCAGTGGTTCCATAGTGTAGAGCTTAGCAATAACAACAACGCTGATTCCTGTATTTTATTTTCCAACCCTCTGTGGAGGACAGAGATATTCTGGAATGCCTCATGTGCTTGTAGATTCCTACATTTAGGCAACACAATCAGACATATTTACTAATATTATAATTTCCTAATGAGATTTTGCAGAAAAAGGATCTGGAAATCATCTGAATGCATGAATTGTGTTTATGATGTGTTTCTCTTCTGCCTTATTTTAAACATCCCTATCAATGTTTTTCTATTGAAGAAATCTGTTGTTTAATGACAGGATCATCACAGGACTCTTGTGGTACTTCATCAGGACATCCTACCGAACAGAAAATGTCAATACCTTTCATGCCATAGATTTTCTTCCATTTCTGTAATAACTGATAACATTTCTCATGCTTTTCATGTGTTCTCTAATTAAAAAATAGCCATGGGAAGAACTCAGCCTCCTCTTTACATCCATTCTCAACCAATCTAGACTGCAGCATGGAGAGCAGAAATAGAAGAATTAGGGGGAAATGCCATCAAGCCATCAGTCACATTCAGTGTTTCTGAAGCAGAAGTAGCAAACTACAAATTTCAGACTAAGTATGGGTTGGGAGGAACAACTCTGTGTGTGCATTCAGGATGTTAATTTAGCTGTTTGAGGGAAACCAGGGATACTGATGAGTGATAGCACTGTGAGCAAAGAGAGAAGCACAGAGCTCAGGACCTGTAGGATGAGAAAGGAAGAGAGGTAGGTAAATGAAATCTGTAAACATATGTGGGATTAATGGGAAGAGTGCTGGATCTTTGGGAGGTCCAGGCTACTGGATCTGTGCTCAGAAACTTCTGGAAAATACTGTTATCTCTGATCCAACTCACAAAGTAATGCTGAATCTTTAGATGTTTTTTTGTGCAAATGTAGAACCAGGTGACTGCTTTGAAATGAAGCAGACTTCAAGGATAAATGCTTTCCAGATTCTAGATATCTAATACTTCAAGGATAAATGCATTCCAGATCCTAAATATCTCATCAGACTCTTTCCGCATATGTTTGGTGTGCATAGGAAAAGCCATACTCAGTCAGTCTACAAGTGCCTCAGGGCTCACCCAAAGTTTCCTAATAAGAAAAAAAAAACCAAACCCCAAAAACCCACAAAAACTTCCCTACCTGTCCAGTAGATGGAGGTAGCACAGCTGTGACACACAGGACCACCACAGTCAGAATCATCTCTGAAAAGGTGAGAATGAGTAATTAATTTATTTTTTACAGAGCTTTCATTTCTCTGAATACATTATACATCTTTGTCCTGTGTGTTAGCTGGCTTTTGCTCAAGTTTCTTTTCTTTCTCTTTCTTTCTTTCTTTCTTTCTTTCTTTCTTTCTTTCTTTCTTTCTTTCTTTCTTTCTTTCTTTCTTTCTTTCTTTCTTTCTTTCTTTCTTTCTTTCTTTCTTTCTTTCTTTCTTTCTTTCTTTCTTTCTTTCTTTCTTTCTTTCTTTCTTTCTTTCTTTCTTTCTTTCTTTCTTTCTTTCTTTCTTTCTTTCTTTCTTTCTTTCTTTCTTTCTTTCTTTCTTTCTTTCTTTCTTTCTTTCTTTCTTTCTTTCTTTCTTTCTTTCTTTCTTTCTTTCTTTCTTTCTTTCTTTCTTTCTTTCTTTCTTTCTTTCTTTCTTTCTTTCTTTCTTTCTTTCTTTCTTTCTTTCTTTCTTTCTTTCTTTCTTTCTTTCCTTCTTTCCTTCTTTCCTTCTTTCCTTCTTTCCTTCCTTCTTTCCTTCTTTCCTTCTTTCCTTCTTTCCTTCTTTCCTTCTTTCCTTCTTTCTTTCTTTCTTTCTTTCTTTCTTTCTTTCTTTCTTTCTTTCTTTCTTTCTTTCTTTCTTTCTTTCTTTCTTTCTTTCTTTCTTTCTTTCTTTCTTTTTCTTTCTTTCTTTCTTTCTTTCTTTCTTCCTTTCTTTCTTTCTTTCTTTCTTTCTTTCTTTCTTTCTTTTCTTTCTTTCTTTCTTTCTTTCTTTTCTTTCTTTCTTTCTTTCTTTCTTTTCTTTTTCTTTCTTTCTTTTCTCTTTCTTTTCTCTTTCTTTTCCTTCCTTCCTTCCTTCCTTCCTTCCTTCCTTCCTTCCTTCCTTCCTTCCTTCCTTCCTTCTCCATTATTAGAATTAAAATAATAAAATTAATTTCTCCTCTTCATTTCCAAATTTCTATGGATCAACTCCTTTTTACATCTCATTCTTCCTGTGGTAATCCTGGATTAATATCTCCACAAATATCCACAGTTATTTTTGCTGCCCTTTCTGCAGGAATCCTACTGCTCATCACCAAACTGTGGAATGGGATGGGATGCTGCTCTTAGCTTGCTTCTGGGTCTAGGTTAGTCTAAAAATTCCCCTGCTCCCCATTGCCTGCTCTGACTGGAGTGCTTCAGTTGAAAGGGGAATTAGACACTGAGTCCATGTGACCTGTGCACTCGGGTGTAGGAGTCAGGATTCAAAACCCGTTCAAAACCTGATCACCAGCGCAGTGAAATCTTGCATGTGAGCTGGGGCAGAACCGGGAAACACCTTCTTTCAGGAAGCTTTTTTTTGTTTTTATCTGCTTTAAGACAACTCTTGTTTATATTGCAGATAATGAGGAATGACAACAGAAATTAGAGCCTTCTCTAACATTGTAATTCTTGGTGTTTCCTATGCAGGGCCAGGAGTAGGACTTTGATGAACCTTGTGGGTCTCTTCCAACTCAGGTTATTCTACAAATATCTGATTCTAATTGAAGAAGCATCCACCAGGCTCTGGACTCCAAGACTCCACTTGCCTGGGAGGCTCAAAGCACCACCCCAGTGACACAGGAGGTCACTGCAAAGTTCAGGTATCTGCAGTCAGTCACACGAGTTACATTCAGCTTGTTTCTGCTCAGCTACCTCGGGCAGACCAGCAGGTGACTAGAGTGGAATTTACTTGTTCTGGCAATTTTCCCAGCCTCCCACTCAAGGGAATTTATGGGCATGCTACCACAGAGCTATATTATTAACTTGCTTGGGTTTGAGGGGCTGCTGATTTTAGTTTTAAATTATTCTTGAGGAGAGGCCAGTAGGGTTTGCTGATCCTTTCATATTCAGCAAAGCCCCTTTACCTCGAGGCAACCAGTTTATATAAAACACAAGGTGCTCTGGAGAGCACTGGTACTTGTGGAGAACACATGATTAGGAAAAACTACCTTTTCCAGGTGGGACAGCAAGGCCTCTGCTCCTCACCAGCTTTCTTACCTTGCACTGGTGGTGACCCACAGCGCCCAGCCTTAGGCAGGGATGCTCTGCTAAACAACAAAGCCCATGGACTATTACTATGGGCAGCTGCAGCTCAGAGGCCAAAAAACTGGAAAGACTGGTCACATCTGTCCAGTTAAACTCTCACAACCTTCAAAACAGAGTGGCTTATTCCAAGCACTTGTAGTTGAGGGAAGATCTAGTTGATCCAGGGGAAAACATACAGACACTTAACAGAATAAGCCACTGATCTCCTGTTCTTAGTATTGCTTTATGTCCCTTGCTTTAATTTTGACGTTACCTGTGCCTCCTTGAAGTGCTTTAGAAGCATAGGATTTCTTTCTTATTAATTTTTCTAATGCTTATTTCTCAGAGCCATTCCAAAACTTTTCATTTTATCTGACCTAGGTGTTAGGAACAAAAAGTTATACTCCCAATATCATGAAAAAAATATGATTTCCACTTAATTTCTAACTGGAAAGTAAATAGAAGTGGGGGTTATTTTTAGCTGTACTCAAGTTACAAGCAAAAATATGTCTTTTGAGTGCAAAATATGATGAGATGCAAATAGAAAACAACCCCTTTTGCACGTAAAACACATTTTAAAGGAAAAATAACTCTTCACTGAAATTGTGAAGCTTTCTATTTTGCAAACTAAGCTGAAAAAGCTAACTTAGAGACATGGGCAAAGTATTCATTCACAGTAATATTTTCTATGAATTAACTTACAATTAAATATAATTGGTAATTTAATACATGATACAAGTTTCAAAATGCCATTGGAATGCTTTTTAAGACCCAGTGGGTTTCCCGCTCCAAGATATTAACATACTTTTGGCAATCCCACTGATTTCAACCAAATGCTTACAGTTTATGAGATGTAAATTTAATTGCTCTGCATTAATTTCTAGGCACCGGTCCTAAAATCAGTCTCTCTCTCCCCCTCCCTTCTTCCCCCTCAGTCAAACATAAATCAGGACATGTGCCAAGTCTTACTGACTTTCCTGCAAATCCATCTGTATACCGGGATCTGCCACTGAAAGATGGTGCTTTAGCATCCCTAGTTTGTATGAGTTTGGCAAACTCATGTGAATATGTTTTTCCCATCTCTCCTTCTTAAAAAAAAATAAAAAAAGTGTATCTTAAATTATTCATTTAATTGAATAACCATTACCAAAAAAATCCTCATTATTTTTTTATCCTTGAAAAAGACCTGAAATAGTATAATGTCTCTGTCATTGTACTTGTAGAGCATTATTGCACAAAGTCCTACTCAGCAGCCACTTTGCAGAAGAGGAGTAAATTAAGCAAGGTGGTAATTTCCCCACTCTGAAAATGGTGGTGATAGAAACATGAACCAATAGAACTTACTGAGCTGAACAAATATCCCATTCAACGTGTTTTACTTTCTCTCTGTCCTTTTCTCTATGTACATATAATTTACTAAGATGCTGCTTTCTTCATACAGGTGGCTTTTCTTGTATATTTGATTGTTCATCCATTTTCTCTACCTTTTTGTTTTAGCTTGTGTTATACTATTGCCTAAATACTCCTTATTTTTCACCAAATAAAATCCTCTTCTGTGACTGTCCTAAATTTTTCAAGAAGTCTACTGATGGTAGGTAGTATTTTAACACATGAGAAAATCATAATACTTTAAGCCAACAAATCAAGGCAAATCCTACCTTCTGTTTCCAGGAAAATCAGAAGTTTCTTCCGTCCTTCTTCAGGTAGTTATCGAATTGGCTGGAATTCTTCACTGGAGGGTGATTTATATTTCTCCTGTTTCCTGACAGGACAAAGTGATTCAACGTCACAGGTATTACAACATTCAGGTAGTGACCATATAGAACAGCGTATTTTTCAAGTGCAAATTCATCCAAAAAGGAGGTTGGTTGCTTGTGTTCCATTTTAATTTCCTCATATTTCTTGTACTGGGAGATGGAATTCTCTGAAACGATTTTTGGATGTATTACACCTTAAATGTGAAATCTGCAGTCAATGGGAGCACCGGGTACAACTCTCTCTGCTAATGATTGACACATCCAGTTGTAGTAACATTTGATCCTAATCTCCAGCAATGCAAATAAACTCAGCTGGCTACTGAGTTTATTATTAATACTATTTAGCAATGTCTGCAGACTGACATTGTTGTAACCAAGATGGAATCTTGCCCATCGATTTTTCCATGGGGGTTTAAGAAGTCTTGGGCCAAGTTCCTGTTCATGCCGTGGCTTCTTTATGTAGGTCCTAGAGTGTAAAAGCTGAAGAAGGTGAGAAGGATTTTTCTGTAATTTATATTTGGATATTGGATAAAGAATCAAAGATTACTGTGTGCACTAACATTAAAAGACACATATGTTTTGGCATTTCCAGGTGAGATGGGATGGATGGAACACTGCCAGATCAGAAGGGCATTTTTGACTGCTTCTGTCCACATTCAATCTGCAGTAATTGCTGACCAGAGCAGCTGTAATTGCCTACTTTTGTATCAAATGTTGCCATTTTTCTATTTAAATTCAGATCTGCACTCCTCATAGGCACTCAGCTCCTCCCTGAGTCCCTCTTGTTGTGCCTTCAGAACAGGCCTTTTCTTTTCCACACCTGGGAAAGCAACACTTTGACTCTGCCAGACCTGATGGCAATGGGGTGGTTTAATGGCTTGTAATTATATGGAGAGGAACACACCATCAGCGAGTTTGGGGTTGACACCAAACTGCAGGGAGGAGTCCATATGCTGGATAAAAATCATTCAGATTAACCTCAAAAAGCTGGAGACGTGATTTGACAGAAAAGATCTGAAAGCAAACAATTGAGAGACAGCAATTGTCTAGGGAGCAGCTCTACAAAGATACTTTAGGGGTTTGACTTGATCATAGAATGGTTTAGGTTGGAAGGGACCTGAGAGGTCATTTACTTCCAATCCTCCCACCATGGGCAGGGAGGATCTGAGAGGTCTTTTCCAGTGTAAATGATTCTATGAGAAGTTGCACAGGAGTCATCATGAACCACAAACTGCACTGCATAGTGCACCTACTGAAAATAGTGATTAAACCCACTTTTCAGCAATTCTGAAACAGTGGTGGGACTGTTGTGTCCAGTTTTAGCATCCCCAGTACAAGAAAGACATTAACAGAGGGGAGTAAACCCAGGAAAGAGCTACTGTGTTGGAAAGGGAGAAGGCAGAGATCAACTCTTTTACAGCACAGACTTGAGGTTGAACATGGTGTTGGACCAGATGAGCTTCAGAGATCCTGTGCAACCAAAACTGTTCTAAGGTTGTGTGATTTTTATGTTGTTTACCCTGGAGAGGAACAAAGTGAGACTTGTCATATTTCTTGTTGACAGATATGACACTTTAACAAATTACAGTGGGAACCTCTAATTGCTGTATGAGAAAACAAGTGTTATTAGCATAATCATTATAACCATTACTAATGAAAAGGTTCTATGCAGGTGATCAGTGAGCAATGGATCATAAGGTAAAGTCTATGTCCTATTACACTTGTCAGTCATCTCTCTGCCTAATATACTCTGAGACCTCGTGAATCACCTCCCCACTCAAGTGTAAGAGCTGCCTATAAACCCGAGAGAATGATTCAGAACAACAACCTATCCCCCGATTGCATTTCTGTGAATATTCTGTCATGACACTTCATAAATTGTTCCTATAATTTATTTTCATAGAATCACAGAACATCTCAGGTTGGAAGGGACCTCGAAAGATCATTTCTCCAGCCTGTTGAGGTCCCTCTGAAAAGCAGCACAACCTCCTAGTGTAGGAGCCCCTCCTTTCAGGTTTGTATCACCTGCAAACTGGCTGATTATGTAAACCTCACTTTTCTAGCAAATCCCATTAAGTCTCAGGCATTTATAGTCAGCCTTTGTGTCTGGCATTGCTATTATGAATACAATTCCTTGTCTTTCTTAAAATTTTCATGCCAGCTCCATCTCATCAGTCATAAGCTACTTGTTTCCATTTTTCAGGTATGTAGAGCCCCTCTTTGTCTCCTGACATTTACCTTTCAGCCACTCTTCAGATTCTGACCATGGCTCCTTGAGCACCTGGTAATGACTTTAACCTATTAATTGGTACATTTTCAGCATCTTTAGTTTTGTTATGGGAAAGTGATCAACAAACATTTGCAGTTCTGGATTTTCTTAGTTTTGATGCCTACAAAATATTTCAGTGCGGTAAGTTAGATCTCTGTGGATATTGTCTTATAAATAAGTCAAGCCTATTTTGTTTTTATTTTCTCCATTTACTATCCCTACTTATCTGTATCCTTCTTTTATTTTGTATCCAGCCATCCAATAGCTAGGAGGAAAAGCATCTGCTCATTCTTATTTCTACAGCATCTTCTGAAATTCCCAGAGCAGGATCCCAGAGCCTATCACAGCAAGAACAAGAAACACTAATAAAGTACATAAATAATTTAGATTCCTCTCAGCTATCTTTAGATGTTCAAATGATACATATCTACACAATATAGGTGTCTGGAGTCTCTCAATAGTCAACAGAGAGCAAGAGGCACCTTTCTCTTTTCCAATCTTAGACCCCTATCTTAAGTAAATTGCCTACTGAAAGTATTGTTCTGTTCTTGTTGGCCACACAGTGACTCAGACTAAATGTCACAAAAGCCTCCAAAACTCCACTCTGCCAAATTATTTTTGTATATGCGAGGCAGTCTTCAGATACCTAGATGCACCTGGGTTTTTTTCTACTTCATGGTTGAAGAGAGAGAATTAGAGGTAGAAAAAGCTAGCTTTTCTCCAGTGGAGGAAAAAATAATTGTTATCATAGATTAGGATTAAGCTAAACTAAATTTATCAATCAAAAATTAGTTTTAAGTCTTTAAAGTGGTGGGTAGTCTCCAGATTCATCTTAGAGACCAACCTTGGGTGACATCCCTGTTCACTGAATAAAGCAGAGACCTGATTTTTTTGAGATATTTCACCTTCACAACTCCACAATCCCTTTCTGTTCCTCAGTCCTGCATTATAAATGGGTGGAGTTTTCTCCTTTTCTGTCCACCACAAACTGAAAACCCAGATGCTCATCTGGAGCTTCATTCCTGTTACACAAATGGAATGGTCAATAAATGTATTGCTCTTAAAGACCTTCTTGGCAGTTTTCCCACTGGAATTTGAGATATAATCAGCCCCATTCTTTTCTCATATTACATATGAGAAAAATTTTCTCAATTATTAAAGCATATCATTTCTTTATTAGCCTAAACAAAAATGTGGTTTTTTTCTATGTATCACCTGCATTTATCTCAGGGAGGTAATTCCTTTGTGAACAGTGCAACCTCAGATTACATGGCTTGATAAATATTTTGAGTCCATTAAGGAGATTCCAAACTATATAAATAATCCTAAAAGAAATTTAATGCCTTGGCTTTCATTTCTACCTCAGTTTTATGTTTCCAGGGCTTTAATTCTACAAGTAAACTGATGGAAACATTGTGATATCAACACTACCTTTGGAAAACAGCAGCCTGAAGGCTCCACCATGTATGTCCAGGAATAAACTGGTTGCAAAGTCAATCACTGAGGCTTGGTACTTCCATCCTAAAAATGATACTGATTCTTTCAAGAGTCAGTGGCTCTTTCTTCACTCTCCATTATCCCAGTCCTCGATTGAGGGCACAAACCCCAGGCTATTCTGTAGCTCTCCCCAGAGGCAGTAACTCTAAGCCAGTAGGAATCTGAAGAAGATTAATTTTTTATTAATTTCAGACTTCTGCCATAGCAAATGCATTTAGCAACAGTGCATTTATTTAGAAGGATTCTGCTTCAAGAATCTACTCGACCAGGCAATCGCAAGAGAAATGCAGCTAAAATTAAAATTAAATTTGCATAATTTATCTGAAAGAAGTGTCTCTATGTTTAGGGTGAGATGTTGTTTGCCACAATCTTAGCAGCATAGCAAGGCTATGTAACAACATCCTTATACCATACCACACTTTTCTATAATGCCTCCTTTAGATCCTTGGTACAGTTAATTCCCAGCATGCCTGCTGTTATCAATTCTGATTTTAAAATGTCAAGAAGAAAATGTTAGATGTCACGGAAGGCAAGGTTTATGATAAGCATTTTGTGCCTGGGAAAAAAAAAAAAAAAGATAGAACAGAAGCTTTCTGTGGATTTTTATAAATGTCTGATATATATTTCATACCCTTTTTTGAACATGGATCATTGAGGTATGTCCGTGGCAAAGTTCGAAAATTCAGTTTCATTATTGTTTGCTGCACTGGACTAGTGGGACCCTTGTTTATCTTCTTTCTAAGGTGGTTTTTCAGGTCTTTAGCCTGATCAAACCCTGAGGTTCTAAAACAAGAGTCCATTGCAGAAGCAGCAGTGTCTCATGTTTAAGACTAGTAATATACTTTATAAAGAAAATAGACCTAGATTAAAAAAAAATTAATCTCTAAGGTATCCAAGTGACAGAAAATTTTGTTGCCAAACCATATTTCTGTTTTTCTGTATCCCTGCATTTGTTTATCTAACTCTCCTTGACTTAGAGAAGAAAATGCACTGGGCAAGGAGACTTTTTGTTCAAAGTGCAAATCTGTTTTTCCCCAGTACTTGTAGTTCCTGAAGCACTGGACACATTTAGGTCCTCCTTAATGGCAATGCAGAATTACACCTTGTGGCCTGTCACAGGAAGGGAAACCCCCAAAACCTTTTTGATGTCCCACAAAAAGCCTTTGTCTTACTAACATGCACGGAAAATGAGCAAGCACAATTTTTTCACTGTTGGAGAGCTTAATAATTATTTCTATGAATAATGTGCTTCCAGTTTTATTGAGAAACCCCAAAATATTTGGGAGTAATTTCCATTTCTTCTACAGTTTAAAATCATATCCTGCAATCAAATACCTGGACATAATTCCAAATGGCTTTTAAGTAATATTATCTCCATCATGACACTAAATCCTATGCATACAAAGATAACAAAAGATAAACCTTTATTGTCACGTATTCTATGTTAATTGATACACAAAGTGGAAGAAACATTGTCTATCAACTGACACAGCTAAAGAGCTTCTGTCTCAAAATTAAACTGTGATTATAGTATAAGGAAGAAATTGAGATAATTCTACCAAATTGTGCATTTTGATTTTTTTTTAAGAAGTATTTGCAGTTTACACATTATATCTGTGGCCATATCCTGCATTGATAGTTTATATAGTCACATCCCCTCTGAATCCACCTAAAATCAAATTTTACCAGGAAAGATGATGAGATATTCTGAAGAAAAGAGTATTGCAAAGACCATCAAGACCACTTTCTACACGTCATTTGTGTACCTGAAATTGAATTAATTTAAATAACCACAGGCATCTACATTTGAGGAAGACTCCTTTCATAGACTTTGTAAAATAACTGGTATCTTTGGGACATGTTTCATTTGATCCCAAAGTTAACATCTAAACAAAATCATATGTTGTCCTAGAAGTGCCTCTAATCACAATCTTATGATTATTGAATGGCCATATTAAAGTTTCATATATTTCAATTCTTTTAATTTTAATTATTTTTATTTAGCTTATCAATGAAAATAATATTAGAAGCTCACCTTGTTGGGCTAAACATGTAGCAGAAGCTGAGGGAATTTTGGTGAAGGAAGGGAACAGCTCATGAACATCCCTGGACAATTAATCTTTTCTGTTCTTCTCTTTACAGAGAAATTCTGTAGCTCTTCTCTGGTTTGTGTGGTTTGTCACGTTGGGGAAAGACACACTTTTAAAGACAGACAGAGAAAAGGTAGAATTCAGTCAGAATCAGAGCAAGGGGAAGAGAATACTAAATGCTAAATTGTGGAAGAGAAAGCAAACTCTGTTATTAGTTGACAGCTGAATTTGTGGAGATGAACTGGGGCTTTTCAGGAAGAAAAATAAGAAGGAACAGAGGTGGAGAGAAGTGAAAAAGTTCAGCATTATTAAGAGGAAACTGATTATTATCTCTGTGTTAAGAACCCCCAAGGATTCTAAAAAAATCAGTGGTAAAGATATTTCTGGACATATTTGATAAGCACCAATGGATGTGGCCACTCAAGTAATCTCAGAAAAGGGGAAGTAATGTTGATTACAGAATAAGATGGATGGAAATAAGAGGAAAAGAGTTGCTTGCCACATACAGGAAGGTTGTGGCTCAGTCACAGCTGGAACTCAACTTCTGCACACAAAACCAGGATTTCCTTTCACCTTCTCTTGAAAAGAATTTCATTATGGGCATCTGCATGATACAGATCTCAACCTGTATGCTGAACATCCACCAGAAAGGTCTGAGTATCATCTCTGGGTATGTCCTCAACATTAAGTGTAGAGAAAGCTGAACAACCTTGGACTATTTGCAAGAATCATAGAATCACAGAATTGATGTGATTTAAGTTGGAAAAGACCTGTCAGATCATCAACCAGCTACCACTAAACCATGTCCCTCAGTGCCACATCTACACATCTTTTTAATACCTGCAGGGATGGTGACTCCACAACTTCCCTGGGCGGCCTGTTCCAATGCCTAACCACTCTGTCAATGAAGAAGTTTTTCCTAATATCCAGTCTTAACCTTTCCTGGCACAACTTGAAGCCATTTGCTGTTGTCCTCTTGCTGGTTTCTTGGGAGAAGCAACCAACCCCCACATGGCTGGAAAGGAAGGAACAAATGTCTCCATTCACGGAGCCGTGTGCTCCCACTGCCTGGGAATGAGGGTTATCTTGGATTGCACACCAGACTGCTCTGCTCTGTGCCATCACTGGCTGACACTTGCTGCTCTGTGCTATTTGGGTGACAACTTGCAAGGTGGGATCTCCAAATGCTCAGGGAAGTTGGAAGTGCAGGCGTGTAAGAGAGGATTTTGTTGCTGAAACATGGACGTCTGTTGCCAATTTTGCTGTAGCATATTTGAGACATATGCACGGTACTAACAGGTATTACACAGCACTTATGGGAGACTCCCCTTCTGGAGTGTCAGATGGAGGCAAGGTAGGACATCCTGCAGTACTTAAAATAACCCTAAATGTCTACATGGAGGCAAAGGAATCGCGTCCCCATTATTTCATGAATAATAAGTCAAATTGCCTGGCCTCAGCTATGCTTCCAACTCTTGGGATTTATCAGGCATTGTCTGTCAATTTCTTCCTTTTTCTGTTTGAGTTTTTCTTGTGTTTTTGCCTGACTACTTCTTTTTTTGCAGTACATGATACTAAACACCAAAGTTTGGGCAGCTGAATATAGCCCACTGTCTGATTCAGTCCCTTTCCTTTAAATTTGATTTAATTTCTCTCAACTTCAGTGCCTGACACTGTCTTGAGGTGCTGTGAAATATTCTGTCTCAACATTAGCTACTGGTTCAGAAGGTTCGAGCTTCCCATTGGTAATTCATAATATTTGACAGCCCTGAGTGTCTGTCTCAGATTTGTCAGGGCATCTTAGACAGCCAAGAGTAGCTCTCAGGGACAGGAATGGACATTCAGCTGTCTAAATGGTAACCATTTAGTCCACTTCAGGGCTCAATAAAGATAAAATTCAGACAATTCTATCAAATGACAAGTTTTTTCTCAATCTTAGAAAAGCGTGAACCACCCACTACAGGTGTCTATACCTCTCCAGTGACAGGGAGTGAGCCTACGGCAGGGTTCAAATTCACACACCTAATTGTAGATGTCTATACTTGAGGAAATGTCCTGACTCTTGTAATCCCTGGCAGTAAAATTCAGTTGCCTACAGGCAACCAGAGACATTAGGAGTGCCTTTGAATATTAGACATACTCACGTGGGCCGTGTTTTTTGTTTAGATTTACAGATTACACTAAAAGAGTCCTGCAGCCTGGTGGATCTAAAATATCTCTCCCAAAGTCAAAAAGAAATCAAGGAGTTTGTGTCATTTGTGTGCTCCAGCCTAGATGCTCTATTTGGTGAGAGCTTGAATAAAGAAGACTTTCCAGGACCTGATCTCAGACTGGATCCAGCTGGGATGCATCCTTTGGTTTCCCTGAGTACTGCATTGTGTATGCAGGGAGGATTCAGCTGGTGCTGTAGGAGGAGACAACATTCTTTTGTTATGGTATAGGGCCCAGAGAGGATATTTCACTTGGAGCACAAAATAAAAAGTGATCTGGGATGACCCTGTGTGATCAGGGAAGTTGGAGCAGGTGATCCACTGTGCTCCTTTCCAACCTGACTCATTCTGTCTGTGATTCTGTGAAAACCATAAAATATGCCTTCTTTGTTAGCAAGATCTCAGACTTATATAGAATTACTCTCTCCCTTGGGTTTTGGGGGGTTTTTTTGGTGTGTTTTGTTGTTTTTTTTCATGCTTGGACATGAGCAGTAGCCAGTGATGGCTGTTTCTCTCTATGTGTGTGTGTGTGTTTGTGAGCCCAATGCCATATTTGAAGTCTTTCACCTCATGCTTGTCTGACAGCTGACCAAGTACTGAAAGTGTCTGTCACAGACAGATTTTCAGTGCAGTTCACAGCTCACATAACAGAGGGAGAGGGGAGGGGAAAGACAGTTCACAAAATGTATGAGGAAACGTGTCAGGAAGATGCAGGATCTCTGCGCAGACAGAGTGTCTTTTGTCTCTCGGGCAGAATGACTCCCTGGCTCAAAGCCCACCGTGAAGCAAATAACAGAGCACATTCATTATGCCCTAATGTTGCTACATAACAGTATGTTTGGGAATTGAATTATAGGCAAAGGTGTGCTCTTTCACTATTAATTTTTTGTAATCTCACTTGCCGTTGTTTCACCATTCAATAGGTTCTTTGTACTCACCAAATCTGCAGCCCAAAATTACCTTACTCGAAATAAGTTAGAGCTGCACTGAAAATGTTTCTTCATATTAGTTTTCACTCCATTTCAAAAAGAACAAGGGTTTATTACTGATCAGAGTTATGCAAAACAGATGGTATTTTTCTTTTTTATATCAAAAAATAACATAACCATATTTAGGTATGAATGGTGAGATAACTTTTTAACAAAGTTTTCATATGTTGGAGCCTGGTGTCTGGTCTAAGATAATCATATAGATGTCCTGTAGTGATTCGACTGGAGAAGACAGCAGTGGAGCAGGGTTTAACCCACTTGGACAACTAAAGACCAGATCTCTTGCTTTCTGGAAATTCTTACACTGCTATGTTGGTGGCAGAGATCTTGGGCACAGATGTCTGTCTTAAAAATCACTGAATTAAAAGACTATAATTTCTTCTGAACACTCAAAATCTTGACTTTCGAGTGAAATATTTCCTTCTAGTTAGGTTTGGGGAGTTTTTGTTTGTTTGTTTGTAGTTTTGTTTGTTTGTTTTTTGTTAAAACCAGATGAAACTCCTTTTCATAAAAATTTTTCCTGACTAAATAATTAAAACTTTAAACAAGGTTAGGAAAGAATCTGCAAACAAAGAAACAAAGAAAAATCACGCTCATATTAAATAGTCATGTCAACTATTTTTACAATTATTTTCAAGTGGATTGAAAGACTTCCACCATTTTGCAAATCACTTTGTACCCATTTCCATACCAGTCCTGCCAGCACTGATAAATGCCCTACTTTCTTCTGAGGTTCTTGACACTTTCTGCACTTAAGTAGCTGCACAACCTTGTGTCATTCAGCTGCAATGTAACAGTGACATTTTAGGAAGCAGTGGTTCTGCTCAGAAATAGTTCATTGTTTCAGTAAGATAAATCTCCATGAGATTTGATATGTGAAGGGGAAACTCACTTGGCATTACAACTCTTCCAGATGACTGATTTCTTAAATACCCAGCAAAATCTCAGCAACTGCCATTGATTCTGCATTGATTACCACAATACCTGCGATTCTTGCAGGTATACAGCTACACAGGAAAAATACACAAGGGAAAGGTGCTGCGGATCGAGGTGGGACAAAGAGGTGTGGTGAAAAAAAGGTCCCATCTCATGGTTTGTGTATTGTGTGAATCTTATGAGAAAGGAAAATGAGACCTTCCTCAGCATTAACATTGTGGAAAATACCCCTGCTGATAAGGGAAATGTTCAGTAACAACAGAAATACATTGATCATAAATTGGTTTTCCTGAGGAAAGCAGTGCATAAGGACAACCATAGAGATCACAGGGGTTTATATGGAATATTTAGGTCATTCTGCCCTTTTTCCATCCCCCTCTTTCCCCCAAATATCTTGAGGAGGGTTCACTTAACTTGATTTCCTTGCAGTCTAGAGGTGTTCACAGAGTATGAGAGCTTCTGCTTTTGTTTGTTTTGGCTTTTTTTTAAACTTCATCTGCTTGAATAACTCCTGCATTTCTTCTCAATACTTTTTGCTCTTTATTTTTCTGACTTTCTTACTGACAATCTGAAACAGCTTTACTTACCCAGGATAACCTATTTGGGAGTGCCTGTTGGGGGCACACATATGGTCCATGATGGAAACCTCAGGTTTACGTTCTTGAAAATTTCCATACCCTGCTAACTTTTCAAGCTGTCCCCACCTCTGTTCTATGTAAATGCATGTCCTAAATCTTGTCATTTCCAGATCAATGGAGCAACTGTCTTACTGAAAATCCTCTTCTGCCAGTTGTTAAAGTGTGCAGCTGACTTAAAACAGGGAAGTTGATTTTCTGGGGACTGCTCAAACTGTAATGTTAAATATTCCTTGCTGAGTAGGTTCACATTGACTATGACTGTAGGCAATTAATATGTTTCCCAAATAACAGCCATTTTCTCTTGGTATTTTCTCTTTTTTTGTTTGTTTGTTTTTGTCTCAGGAACAATTTCACACGGGCAGACTAAGACAGGTTGCTATTGTGAATCTGCTGCAATGCTTCCAGGTATTCATAACACTGCTTGCATTGCTAAGTGCTGTGAGGGGAAAGTATCAAAGCTCAGGGATTATGCTCTGCTGAAGCTGATTAAACAGTTCCTCCAGTTTGAAGAGTTATGACAAATGAAAACCTCTTACACACAAACCCAAGTTATCCAGGTTTTCTGTTAATGAAACAGATGTCAGTTTGCTTAAATGCCAGGCTTCCTTTTTTATCCTGTTCTTCAAGTTCTTGGTATTTCCGCCGGAGCAAAAGTTAAGAGTGTACTCCTGCACAACATTTGTTTGTATGGTAGGAAAATTCCTTAATTTGACTGCTCCAGAATTAAAAAGGGGATTTTTATTTATTTATTTATTTATTTAAATACATTTTTGCAGCGCTTGAATCACATTCTTTTGTTCTGGTTTTTATCTGATTCAGAATTACTCCTTTAAAAATAAGTATACAGTAGCTCAGCAGAGGGTAGAATTCATCTGGCCCAACAATCTTTCACATTAAATCTCCAACCTAATGGGTTCTGTAGGCTCCCTATGTAGTAGACGAAGAGAGATGCACAACTGCAAGAGGGCGGTACATCACTTCTTTGAAGATGTCTGAAAAGTAGGAGAAAAAATTCTCTGATGGAGATTCTTTTCATCCAGGGAAAATGGAAAGGCTACACTGGATCATCTCCTTAATGTTTAGAAATCTGCAGGTAGGCAAGATATCTGGAATTTTCTTTAGGTGTTCAGAAACCTGGAAAACAAGACATTGCAGATTTTCTGGGAATTCAACTATGATGAAATGCTGGAAGCAGCTTTGTAATGGTAGCATCTTTCTTGAGTTCTCTCAAGTGGTTTCAAGCCAAATAACACTGAGGAAAAAAAAGATTATGGAGGTCTAGCTATTTCAGCAAGGATTTTGACTGGCATACAAGGAAGCTCGAAGCAGAATTATTTCTAGTTAATAGGCATCAAGACTAAATAGAAAAGAAAGGCCAACTGGGAGATTATAGCATGGCCATAGTGTAATTTTAGAGTAAAGCAAATATAGTGAGATTTCCTAGATTTGGAAATGTGTTTTTAATACAGATAATTTGCACTGTACCACAAGAAGTAACCTCTTCTCTGTCAACTGCATAACACTCTTAAAGCAAGTGTTTTTCTATCAATGATGCCCTTACAGGAACCAGTACAGCGTCTTCAGACATACGTGTGGTTTTACTTCACGAAGTTCTGTTCTGACAAGATGGCTGGCAAAATGTCTGCACCTGCTGCACTGAAATTGGCTCATTTGACACTGCTTTTGTACAAGTGGTGCAAGTCCACAGGAGCCATCACATTTGGGCAGTGGAAAGCCATTTCACCCCCAGACATGTTACTTACCACTTTTATTCCTTAAAGAGATATAACCTCACATATCTTCTGAATTTAAAAGGCCATAACAGTTCATCCCCTCTCTGTTGACATGTCAGGTAGTTTGCTGTGTACCAGACATGGCATTTGGTAGTACAAATATGTCTTGTTTAAAGAAAAGAGGCAAGTCAATCCCCTTCCCCAGACCTGGCATAGATTTGCCAACTCAACACTGCTTAAGCCACAGCAAATATCCACAAAAATTCCTGCCACCTCTTCACTTACTGCTTAGTCCATTGTTGCAAACAAGAGGACAGTTTCTGCAGGGGGTCCTTTTGGGGGCAATGTGTGTAAACACAGCTCATTAGTTACCCCTTGAAATTTTGAAGTGATGAGAAGGGAACCAAATCTTTTCTTCATAAGACAAGGAACCTTCTCCTCTGGTACTGCAGCTGCAACCCAATGGGAGAAACTAATATCTAGTACCTATCTAATTTTCAGACAGCTGAATTCCAACTGCTTTAAAGTGCTGGGACTGGAAGAGAAGTGCTGGTCTCACTCATTTCTGTGCCTCATCTGTTGTAGGGAGAGCTTAACTATAGCTGTCTTGGGGTGACTTTGTGATGTGTATCCCATCGCTGCCCCATGCCCAGGAATTAATTTTATGCCTTTCTATGCCTTTAAACTGAGCCTGAGAGGGGGGAGGAAAAAACTGAGCAAAACTTTTTCAAAGCAGTTTGCAGCTTGTTCGAGGTCACACAGAGATAGAGATTTTTTTTTTCAGCTGCGGCAGGAGAGCGGGAGGGAAGGGAAGCACCCGGCTTGCTTTTCTTTCCAGCCGGCTTTTAGCAGGTTTTTTTCCTCAGCTCCTTTTCCTCCTGAGGGTTGAACTTTGTTTTCCTGGGACTTCGTTTTTTTCCTTTTCTCTCTGCTGGACTGTTTCAACATCAGAATACACTGGGAGGACTTTCCACCGAGGCCTTGGCCCTGGAGGTGGGCCCACCACCCCATCCCAGCTCCAAGGAGGGGGAGAGAGAGATCTATGGAAGGACTCTAAAATTTTCCCAGGTTTCTCTCAGCAGATCGAGGAGTTTTATTATTTAGCATCACTATCCCTTTTCCTGTGTGTTTGTTAAATAAGTAGTTTTTATCTCTTTCACTTTCCTTTGAGGAAATTTTTTTTTCCCCGAACCTGGTAGGGGAGGGATGGTTATAGCCTGCCTTCTCTCAGAGGATATATTTCTAGATTTGGCCAAACCAGAACAATAGTGTAATTCACCAAGTTCAGAAACCGAGCGTAGGTACTAATAGTACTTAACAACACACAGCTGTTGCAAAGTCATAAAGGTTTGGCGGAGCAAAAGTTTTATTCTCCCAATGCAGGATAATTTTTGTAGTTCAAACAATACCTGGGATCGATTTCTCACTACTGTCCTGGATGTTGTTGGTCCATTAAACATGAAGGTTTGAGTTTCACCAAACCAGTCCTGGACTGAAGATGATCATGAAGTGTGTCCACTTGCAACTAAGGGCTTTTAGCCATAGGAAAAATATAGATGATACACAGTATGAGAGTTTTCTTGCTTTTGTCAAGGAAAATTTCTGAAACTATTGAGACATCTCCAGAATTAAAGAGTATGCCATACAAATGAGCCAGAGCAAGTGTTTCAAAGTAGCATTTTGGACACATCTCAGTGATTCTTATCAGCATTAAGCTGATCAGTCTCGCATGCCTATATGTAACTTACACACTTTGGCTGCTCCAGCACAGCAGGTGATTCAGAATCCTTGTACCTTTGGGAATAATGTTGTTATACTTCTGCTCCTCTTTTCCTTATATGTAAAAGCATGTCAAGAATCTGAGACCAATTAGGAAGTTCTTGAGGAAAAAAAACCAGACAAACTTACTTTTGTTTCTTCTTGCATATTTTAAATTACAAAATAAAGTGCACTTCTCTGCCTAAGGTTTAACATTCTTTGTAGCAGCATCATTTCTCAAATTAAGAAAATAAGGGATAAAAACCACTATTAATTCAAACAATAAAATAAACCACTGAGGGGATTTTGTTGTGTTTGTTGGCTTTAGCTAAAGTTGAATATAGAAGCTGCTATTTTTCATACCTGCTGAGAACTGAATCTAAATCCCTAGAACCTGTTGAATTTCTTAGTCCAGAAATGTGGACGGACAGTTCTGCAAAACAAGTGCTTAAAATTTCTTATATTCCTCATGGAAACTGCATTTCTCTGGATCTATAAAACTTGCCACATAATGAGGTTTCTCCCTAAGGAATTGGATCCCCAAACACAGATATCTAATCTTGAAAAAGAAACATGTTCTCAGTCACTTAGTGTACCAAATGTCTCATGAGATATAATGATAAACTTTTACCTTTAGCTAGCTGATTGAATTTTTAGTTAATATATACTGACCTAAAGCCACATTCCTCGGTTCCTTGTCAAACTGGTTGTTGTTTTCAATTCAGTACTATTTGGGGAACTGCTTATTGAATAAAGAAAACTTCCATAGAGGCACAAATTTCCAGCATTATTGACTAATTAAGGCTTTGTCTACGCTGGCAGCTGGGGACTTTAGGCAATCTCATGCCCATATGCACTAACCATTTTACATTGTAAATCTCTTGGCTGGGTCTTAAGTGACAGTCTTGCCTGATGCTGCAAAAAATGTTGGCATGAGGCTGATCTGACCCCTTCATACCATGTGCTTTGAAATTATCTGGGCACACAATCTGTAAGCACTATAAATCGATCTGCTGCAATCCCACAAGTCCTTGTTTCTGACTTCTTGCAGTTCCTGCAAATCCTTTCTTTTCTTTTTGTCACCCTTAAGCACAATCTCAGATAAACACAGAGAATTCACAATCAGCTGCTAAAAAAGCTCAATTTCACATGCTATAAAGGAAACTGATTCACCTAAACATTTAGTCATGTAATATGAAGCAGTCAGATTCACTGTGGATAATTCAAAATTGGTCATAAATATCAGATAAGATTTCCCTTGTGCATCATGAGGACAGTGCTTCAAGGCATCTTATGGCAGAGGCAAAACATTTAACAGGATAAAATAAAATTTACCTTAGAAACTTGTTTTATGCACAGATTTTTCCAAGGTTTTTGCAAGGATCTTGTTTTTTGTTACATGAGCACCCAAGAGCAAATTGAGCCTTATGTGCATGTGCAATACATATTGAAGAAAAATATTTTCAGGCTAATAGACTTGAAACCTCAAGGAATGCTAGAATTTCTCAGACCACTCCAGAAAGCAGCCTGGTTTTACTGAGTCCAAAACAGGGCTTTGTTTTTTTTTGCCATTCTTGACATTTTGTTCCGTGTCTGACAGTAGTTTCAGTCCTTATTCTCTGCAGTTCCTCTCCTTTTTTTTTTCCTCCATATTTTCTGCATTTCTCACCATCATTACTACTACTTATTCTTCTGATGAAAAGGAAGAAAGATGATTTATCACCTCTGCCTTCCTGACCTCTTTCAGCTCCACAGCATCGTGTATACATATGTAGTACTATCCAGCCTAAATCCTGCTGAAATTGGAATTCTATCTTAGATTTTTTCAAGAAGTCTTCCTTTTCTTAGGCAGAAATAGAGGTACTCACACTGGGGAAGGCAGATATTTACACTAAGAGAACAGCATGCCTTTCAGGAGAGACTGAATTTCCAGCTGGAAGAGGGAAGCAGGTGGAATAATCAGACTCGATGTTTTCTTCAGAGGCTTCAATGTGAGCAGCCTTAAAGGTGCTGGTTAGAAAGGGAAAATTACTGAGCAGAAGAAAACATCTGCTGGAAAATACTGTCAGAGATATTTCCAGCCAGCCTGGGAGCTCTGAGCCTGGGAACTAAACTGTCAAACTAGAAACATCCCTGACAACTGCATCTGGCCTTCTTAAAGTACAGCTGGGGTTCCCAGAAGCCACAGACATCCTGAGATACCATTGATAAGCACAAGAAATTGTAACAGCAATTTATCAGCTGGAAAAGTGGAAACAGTCTGGTAAAATA
The DNA here is from genome assembly GCF_041296385.1 of Aphelocoma coerulescens. NCBI lineage: Eukaryota > Metazoa > Chordata > Aves > Passeriformes > Corvidae > Aphelocoma > Aphelocoma coerulescens. The sequence continues at coordinate 121,061,181 of NC_091016.1, forward strand.
AATATCATCTAAAATAACCAAACCTATCATCATCTATTGGCTGGTTCAGGAGAAAAATCGAAATTGAAAACATCCATTGGCTCCTTGAAGTGGTGATGTCCTGTTCCTTGTTATGTCTCTATGGCATAAAAAAGACTTAATTTTTATCCAGATTGGAGCCTCTGTTTCTGAGAACTTTTTGTTCTTTATCTCTCCCTTCCCTTCCCTTCCCTTCCCTTCCCTTCCCTTCCCTTCCCTTCCCTTCCCTTCCCTTCCCTTCCCTTCCCTTCCCTTCCCTTCCCTTCCCTTCCCTTCCCTTCCCTTCCCTTCCCTTCCCTTCCCTTCCCTTCCCTTCCCTTCCCTTCCCTTCCCTTCCCTTCCCTTCCCTTCCCTTCCCTTCCCTTCCCTTCTTTTCTTTCTCTCCATGTACTTTCTGTGAGAACCTGGATTCTCAACAGGGATATCTGGTGAATTGCAGACTCCATGAGACTCAGTCCATTATATTATCGATCCCTCTTTGGTTCCCCTTTCGAGATAAATTTTAGGAGTTGTTTTATAATTCAACAGGTGTTATAATATTATAAATATTATACATGAATACAATGAAAATGAGCAGCCATGTAATTTGGTGGTCTGGAAGACACAGAATCTTAGAACAATTGGGGTTGGAAAGGACCTCTGGAGGTCCCTTTGCCCACCCAACCTGCTCAAGCAGAACTATCCAAAGCCAGTTTCCAAGATGGCTTTTAAATATCACCAGGTCACAGTTCCCGGTGCCAGCCTGGGAGAGATATTTGCCAGCAATACTTGAAATTTTCCATGGCTGCAACAAGTGGTTCTGGTGGCCACATGTTGAGTGTCCTCAAGACTTCTGAGGAAACACCTCAGCTGTCTAGGGGTACCTCAAATTTGAGTTTTATACCTGTGTGAGGTAGATGAGATCCACCAACTGGCTAGATGAGCACAGTTGGTAGACTCATCTCCGAAAAGGAAAAAAACCATTTTTGAATTCCCTGAAGTGTTGCAAGTTGAACCACCTGGAGAGTTTCCATAAAACCCTCTCACAAAGGCATATAATTAGTGCATCAAAGAGTGTGACTTTACTGAATGACTAAAAACATATGCAAATGCAGGAAGGGATCACCTAAATCTGAGCAATAATTTCTGACTGCAGATGTTCATTCTGAAATGATCCAATCAAATGGACAGCCAGCACAGTGGTGGAAATCTCCTGTTTGCTCTTCCTTCCGTGTGAACAGGGGGGTGAAGGAAAGATGACAACGTTTGAACCTCAGCCATGTCAAATGAATCTTCAAATTTTGATATTTTCTTGTATTTTTTTATATAGTCTAGTCTCTGATGTAAATTAATATCAAGTTCTACTCCTAAATTGATAGATATGGCTATTCCAACACAGTGTGTGATATAGTTTACCCCATAACCAAGGTAAATGTTTCCTGTTCCTTAATGCTCCATTCTAAAAGATGATACCAGACATGGGTATTTATAAGCCATAAAACCTCTGACAATATTTCAGATAACTACTGACTACTCACAGTATTAAAATATTACTCCAGTGATATTGGCTACTGAAATCATTAATTTCCTTTAGTTGGCACTGAATGCACCAAATGATGATAATACAATATGTGACCTCTCCAATGCTTATAAATATTATAGATGCTCTTGCAGGAGTTTCAACACTGTGTCAAAATATTTACTTATTGTGGAATTGGGCTTATAATGAGCTAAATGATCCTGCCTCATTCATCCAAAATAATTGAAGGGATAATTGAGTGAAAGCAATTTCTCCCAGCCACCTGCATGAGGAACATTTGTTGAAATTGCCTTTTCTCTGTAACCAATTATCATGTTGGTTACTGACAGGATCACATTGAACTTCATTAACCAGAAGCTCCTGGATCCTGCAAAACTGAACGTGCTTGATTATAATCTCAGTCTACTATGCTTATTATTGCAAACACATCATAACTATAAAAATTAAATTTATTAATTGCAGCTTTAATGCTGAATGAAGCAATAGTACTGCTAGATTTTTGTAGCTTGTGTTTGGCATGGGGCTTGTGTGGTTGGGCAGGGAAACACTATATTGACAACTGAAGGGTGTGTTTGTCACCTTTGTATTATCTCTCAAAACGGAGACTGATATTGTGCTGGTTGACAACTTTGTCTTGCAGCACTTTCACTTCCAAACAAAAATTTTGGCAGCAGTGGAACTGAAGCAGCGGATGGGATTTAGCTGGCAGATGAAGACATCTATATTTAAATGGAATAGGATAGTTTGGGTTGGAAGAAACCTTTAAAGGTCATCTAGACTATCACTCCTGCCATGGACAGGGACACCTTGCACTATCCCAGGTTGCTCCAAGCCCTGTCCAACCTGGCCTTGAACACTTCCAGGGATGGGGCAGCCACAATTTCTCTGGGCAGCCTGTGCCAACCTTACCCATTCTGCAGTTCTGTGATTTATCTGTGTAAATACTGTAGACTTCATCAAAAGCATTGACATCATCACAAATAAAAGAAGCAGGATAAAATCACTTGAAGTGGAGCAGGAAAAGCAACAGAACTCATGACTGAAGTATTATAATGGCATTCCTGTAACTACAGATGTCTGCATCGAACTAGTTGCTTGATTTCTCTTAGAAGTGAATGGGAAAAAGGTGGTATGACCTGATTCCTACTGGAGATTTTAGTATTTCCTGAAGGATGAGACAAACTGAAATCTGGAAATACCCATTTCCACTTTTGACCACAGTAGGAAGACTAGTAGGCTTCCAAAGGGATTTTCACTTTTTTTGCCAGAAGTGCAGGAACTACACCTTCAGGGTTTACTTCAAGGGGCTACTGTCAAGCAAGTTACTTGAAGAGTAATATCTAAGTAGAGAACAATTACTCTCTTGTGCTTCGTCTGAGTCACATAGGGGAAGGACAAAAATTTAAAGAACAAGCTGTTCTTTTTATCTATAAGAGAAATTTCATTGAACATCTGCCTACTTATACTAATTTATACTTATAAATTAGTCACCAATATGTCTGTATATACATATATGCTAAAGTATATAGACATATATGGGGTTTACAGTTTCCTCTTTACTGACATTTTGAAGGGGAATTTTTGCCCTTTTAATCTCAAAGCTTTTAGCTCAAACATTGATTTTCTTACAAAATTTAACCACAAAAAGTTTACAACCCTCCCTCCCCACAAAAAAAACCACAAAACCCTCAAACCACATTTTCAAGACCGTATTTGGTAGGGACTTTCCTTCTTTTTTGGTAGGGACCTTCCTTCTTTCCTTCCAAATTCATGATCTTTCTTCATTGCCTTAACGTGGAGAATGGTTCCTTCAAAAACCTGCTTTTCTTTCCAAATTGGGCTGCAATCAGTGCAATGATAAATGTAGCAAAAAGACATTCATCACCATGGCAAGAAAATTTCCTGACATGGGAAATTTCTGGATGAACAAGTACCATGATTTAGACTCTTGATTTTAATTTGTTTTTAATTCTGCTGCTAGGAAGAAAGAAAAAAATCATTAAAACCCCCACTAAATTGGTATATTCTAGAACTACTGGCACCACTCCTTATAAAAAAAAACCAAGGAAACACAATTTAAAAGGATATACCATCATATGTGGTGCTCCTATGACACAGGAATAAGTATGAAGTAGCAGCAGTGACGAAATCACTGAGGTGGAAAAGGAACATCAGATATCCTGGCTGACATCTCGCTTGTTTGGATGAATGCACCGTGGAAGTATTGACACAAAGAAAGAATTTTGAGTCCTATAATCCAACCTCTTACCCATTGTGGAATTGAGCAGGAATTTTCTCAATGAGTAAAATTAGTTTCGGACTCAACTCTTAAGAGTTCTTGACTCTAATAAGGCTTTAAAAAAAACGTTAATAATGAGTTATTTTTGTTTAAGAAATGATTTATTTAGTCAGATAGTATTACTCTTTTCCTGTTTCTATATACACAGAAATATCATCCACGTATTTGATAACTGAAGATCTTCAAGATATTATGATGTTGTTTCATGTATGAAATTAATTATGGTTGAAATCAAGGTTTGATAACGAGGACATTAATGTTTGGGGCTAAACTAGATGACTTTTAAACATTCCTTTCCTACCCAAACCATCCTATTATTCTATGTTCAAGACTAACAGCTTTTATTACCTGGATAAGTGTGTTAAAATCTACAAGGAAATAACAAAAATGCCAAAACTCTTGTTATCCTGGTCATTGATTTTAGCTGAACTCAGTGCTGAGCATGTTTTCAACTTTGACCAGTCAATGGCTTTAAGACAGGAAAATATAAATTTTTTCTATTTTTAAGTACCAACCTGTTTCTACAAAATCAGTGCAAGGAAAACGCAGTCTGTCCTTGCTTAGTCACCTGAGGAAACTTCTTGGATAAACCACTCCAGCTGCAGACTCTTATATGATTCCTTTACATTAGGCATTTCTTTGCTGAAAGAGTGGCTAGGGATTGGAACAGGCTGCCCAGGGAAGTGGTGGAGTCACCATTCCTGGGAGTGTTCAGATGTGATATGGCTCATGGTGATACTCAGTCAAAGGTTGGACTTGATGATCTTGAAGGTCTTTTCCAGCCTTAATGATTCTATGATTCTCTTCCCTTCTATAATTAATGGATTGGTCCATTTTAATGGATTGAGCCACAGATAACAAAGCCAGTGGGTGTTGGCACACACTTTGTTTAACTGTGAAAATAATTTTTGAATATAAAATGGCACTTACAAAGAATTAGGGGTTATATTTCAAAAATGCTGCTTTCCAACTCCTGTAGTTAACTCTAACGTCATTTCAGAGCTGTAGCTGTCTCTGTTTTGCAACAATAAAACTCCCCAGAGGTTGGTACACCATGCATTTTTACAAATAAGCACATAAGTGTCCATTTCATAGAATCACAGAAAAGTTAGTGTAGGAATTCCTGACTCGGTTCAGGTTTGGTTCCCAAATATGACATTCCCTTGCCCTGTCATCTGAGGAAGCAGACCTCATCATTCTTTTCTGAACGTGCTTTATGTGTAACACAGAGACTGTACTCCACAGGGAATCCTGGGTGCTATTTTAATGTGATAAAGTGTAATTAATGTAATAAATATCAGCAACAGAAGCTCCCGCATGCAGCTGGCAATGTTCCACTTTCCCGTGGCACTTCACTGACTAAAATACATTGAAAAAAATGTGTAGGGAAAGGGCTGTGTTTCTCTTCTTCCTAAATGGAAGGTCAAAGGTTTGATGTTTTGAGTCCCAGCACAAACAACTTCTGCTTTTGACTTTTTATTTAATTTTTATCCCCATGTCCCTTGAGAAACCTGTGCCTCGGTTGCTTGCCCAACCCAAATGAAAGGGATTCAGCATTGCAGTGGGGATGAATAATTTAACATCAGCAAGGTGGTCAACAGAGTGGGTGGGTGTTAGGAAAGAGAGGGAAATATGGATCATTGACCAGGGCTTCCCATTTAATTGTAAAGTTTGGTTAATCTGTAACGACCTTCTCCTTTCTGGAAGAGCTGCTTCATTTTAATGTCATTTAAACTTTTACCTCCATGTAGCCATATTACACTCTGTACCGATTGCTCTATAAAGCAACAAACTACTGTGTATGCATACATAAATATAGATATCTGTATAGAGGAAGAGGGAGAGCAAGAGAGAGGGAGTTTTTGACAACTACTAGAATTAACTCAAATATTTCTTCAGCACACTGAAGTCTGGATGAATGGTTCTTCATGTTAAATTTTTTCTAGAACACCTGAGCTTCTTAAAAAAAGTAAACAAGAAGTTTTATCTTGATAAAAACTGAATATTAGCAGTTCAATCATTATTAAATTTAAGATAAAATAGTCAATGAAAATCCTCTTATTCTATAACTTTGGGGATATTTCTTTCCCTCTCCCATTTTTCTCTCATTTTGGTATATCTATGATATGGCTAAATTTCAACTCATATTTTTTGAGCGTGTTTTTAAGCATACACTCCTGGTAGAGAGGCTGAGAATCAAACACCTGGAGAGCCACTAAAGGCAGGATCCATTTCCTCTACTTTAAACATGGACTGTACAGCTCTTTTAAGTTCTTCATCTAGACTTTTTACAGTCAGGGAGAAAGAGCTCCTGGTTGAAATTAATCTCATCCTAACTGGATGGTTAATAAAGTTTATGTATATTGATTTAAATTTTCTCTCAGTTTTAGTTCTGTCAGTGTTCAGAAAAGAGCTACTGTAGACTGGCTGCAGTATCACTGCAACATATATGTTTCCTGGAGCACATCTGATTTTGTTTTCCATATTTCTCTGTCCAGCTGCAGAAAATACATCTGGAAGACTGAAAACAAAGGGAATGAGAAAACTCTGATTTTACCAACCACATTTTCTTCCAAACTGAGACCAGTCCCTTTTTCAATGAACCCACATGCATTGATCTGGGTTTTATCATAAAAAGTCAAACAGGTGTAGAAACCATCGTAAATTAATTCTTTTGCTGCTCCATACTTAATTAGAAAGGTAAGACAAGTCTTGGAGCAGTATGAGTCTCTACCACGTAGGCTGTATGATTCACCCCGCTGTGTGTGCACACATAAATACTGATGTTCAGGAGTACTTGTACTCACTTGAAATCCCATGTTTGCAACTGTTAGTGATTTCTCTAAGTCTGTTGTGGCATCTTAAATCTTTTTCCTATGCCTTGTGCGCAGCTGATTTGACATGTCTTAGGCAAAAAATCACATTTTGTGGCTGTGACAGAAGTATGAAGGTTTTAATGGAGATCAGTGTGATGATGGGTGACAAGAAGGATCAGTGGGGTTCTGAACAAAGATATGGGTTTACAGGAAGTTTCAGGGATGTGAAGGGGGGCTTAGGGGTGAGACCAAGAAGTTACAATGAAGATTTGAAGAGCAGTGAATGATTTCAGGAAGTTATTCCTTGAAGAAAAACGCCTTTCCCTCTTCTTTTCCTTTCCTTAACTTCCCCTTTACAGCTGATCACACTGTGACGTTGCAGTGGGACCCTAGAACACTCAGGAGACTGGCAATCTCCTCCCCAAAAAACGCCTTCTATCTCTAACATTCCTTTATAGGAATGTAGAATCATAGTATGATTTAGTCTGGAAGGGATCAAGTTCCAGCCCCTGTGCCATGGTCAGGGACACCTTCCACTATCCCAGGTTGTTCCAAGCCCCATCCAGCCTTGCCTTGAACACTTTCAGGGATGGGGCAGCCACAGCTTCTCTGGGCAACCTGTGCCAGGGCCTCAAGACCCTCATTTTTAAAAATATCTTTTTCATATTTATTCTAATGCTTTCCTCTTTCCATTTAAAACCATCACTCCTTGTCCACTGTTCCTTGTTCTGTCACTACAGGCCCTGGTGAAAAGACTCTTTCTGCCTTTCTTATTGGAAAAGGACCTCTGGACCCACTCCAACAGGTCCATGTCTTTCCAATATCAGGGAACCCAGGTCTGGGTGCAGTACTCCTGGTGTGGGTCTACAAGAGTGGAGTAGAGGGGCAGCATCCCCTCCCTTCAGCCTCTGGCCACACTTCTTGTGGCATAGCCCAGAAGGTAATCATCCAGGATTGACTCCCTGGGACTCTTGGGCTTCCATCACTCCAGGGAAGACTGGGAAAGGATCTGTCTGGTTCTGCCTTAGGACAATGGAACGGGGAGAAGGGTTGTAGACAAAGACTGGAACAGCCCTGGGAAACTGGGCTCAGGGCAGGAGAAGGCATGGCAAAGACAATGGCAACGCTGAGAGGGACATAGAAATGTCTCTAGACACTTGCTCCACTGTAAGGCAGCAGAAAGAGACATTTGTCTCAGAGTTCAAATTCTGTTTTTTTTCTGAATAATCCCTACCTCCAAACAGTTCAGGAGGCTGAAAACCTGCTTGGACCTGATGGACTTGAAAATCTACTGCAATCTGGCTGTTATTCACTGGGATTTGATAAATTGCATAATAAGGAAAAAATTACCCCAAAAAGTTTCATTGCATTCAGGGCCACAGCCTGAATGACAGCAAACAATGCTCCACGCTCCGGGTCTGACCTGGTGCAATAGGTGAGGTCAGCCCCATCACTGTCCTCTGAGGTGAATCTTGACACCAATAAAAATTTGGGCAGAGGGGAAAAATGGTTCTGTCAGGCTTTTCCCATTGTGCCACAGCTGAAAGACTAGGAAAACTTAGGTTGAATAACAGGAGACAAGGGAGTCCTTCTACAGAAGATCAGTCTGTAACTCACAGAAAGTTAAAAACAAGCAAGCAAAAAACCCAAACAAAAATCAACATCTGGAACTATTTCATGTCTGACTCTTTCACGTGGAGGAGGCCAAGCTCCAAGGCCCAGTATGTCACATATCAAAACATTCATGTGTCCAGCTTCACATCATGGGATCAGAACATGGATATGTAGCCAGATTCCTGGACAATTCGACAGTGGTAGTTTCAGCAGCTTCCACTGGTTCATTTGCTTTCACAAGAGCCAGATTAACCAGCAGTGCTCACCCAGCACAAATCCATGGGTGATTATGTGATATCTTCATCCAGCACTGCTCAGAAGCCACAGAATAAGAGATCAGACAGCTGATGGGTTTCTCTTAAAAAGGTCTCAGACGATTTGTTGCAACATCCATATTTCAAATTCCATCTACCCACTGATGTCTTCCAGCCTCAGTTCACCTTCATGCCTTCTTCCACAGCTGCTGGAAACCAGGACACAGCTATTTAATACTGAAAACTTCGTGTAGACAGTTGTGGAAGCAGAATTGAACTGAATAGCTTAAATAACAGACACACCCCAAAAAAGGGAGAAGATCTGATGTGAAATCACAAAATGACAGAATGGGTAAGGTTGGAAGAGACCACTGGTGGGGTCATCTGATCCAGCCTCCCTGCTCAAGCAGGGTCATCCCAGAGCACAGTGCCCTGTGCATTATTGCTCACTTCACAGTAGCGGTTTCAATTTCTTATTTGAATCACATTTTGATTCAAATTCTGCCAAAGGCATCAATGGAGACTCTTTTCTGTACCCAAGACCAAGGCCTCTGATACACAGACACCCTGGATGAAGGTCTTGTAATTACATGAGGCTTTTAAATTCTCTTAAGTCACTTTTAGGACAACAAAATTAATGCCCAAGAAAGCTCTAAGATTAGCTCATTCTTAGTTATCCATTACTCAAGGAATGCTGGGCGAAGTGCAGTGGTGTGGAATAAGAAAACCTGTATTCAAAGCCTACACATACGTTGTTTTATGCCACACCATTGTGCTTAATCCTCTGTTCAGTAAATCACACTGCAAAAATAAATTGGCATAAAATAAAATATATTCTGAAAAGAAATAGGAAGTTCCTCCTGACTGACAGCGGCTTGCAATGCCAGGGCTTGTTCTATATTCATACTTACAAAATGCAGATTATATTTCTCTCATGCTGGCAAGCCAATAACTAAGCTTTACTGCTTTTGGCATTCACTAGATTTTTGTCATACCTCCCTAATATGCCTTAAGGGTACTTGTTGATACCAAGAATTGAAACAAAGCTTATGCTTTTGGTTGCCAAGTCACTTCAGCCAGATGGAAACATAAATCTGGAGCCAGAAAATATTATTACTGTTATTTGAATTTGGAATGTAAATGGTGGCTTTGTCTTTACCATGTAAATGTTTCTTCTGTTGTGGAATAGTCTAACATGAGAAAATATATATCTCCTTCAGGCTTCCTTTGTTGCTGTCCTAGCAAGTTGGCTTGAATATGTTGTGAGGTCTATAACCCAGTTATAAATTAAATAAATAATAAATGAATGTTCCATGTTCCTTTATGGAATTTATTTTCTCTTCAGCTGAGGAAGGAATAACAATGAATAAAGGGTGTAAGACAAAGCCAGACAAATCACAGCAGAGTACTGCACATGTATTTAACACAGAAGGATGAAAATCCCTACGAGTTCATCTTGGTGCCTTTAAATCAAGACTGGTTGTCTTTATGGAATACCTATTCTCATGCAGCTTCAGGGGGGTTTAGGATAATACAGTGGTATATCGATATTAAGATATTATTGCTGTATTGCACCAAAGATGGTAGAAATTGTAACCATCCTTTATAAATCTATGAAATTCCAAAGTCAACAGTAAAGGTCTTAATTTGTTGGGATTGTGCTCAGGACATCTGTAAAATGGCAATACTTTCTGATTGTTTGTGACCTTCTTACATAATTGTTATTTTCCTCCATAATTTGTCTGGGAAGTCGTAATGAAAGGAGAAAAGCAACATGAAATAGAGCAAAGTATCACCTCAACAACTGAACTGCTTCAATAAAAGGAGTTGTTTCCTCTGTTTGAAATGAAAAAGACACTGGGGTGCAGTTCTGAACATCAAGTTTTTTTGTATTTACTCCTGAGACAGAAAATGAAAATTATCTTCAAAATATAATAACTTAATTAGCCAATGTGTACCATCATGGAATCATAGAATCTCAAAATCACACAAACTGAGGATGGTTTGGGTTGGAATGCACATTAAGGACCTTCTATTTCCAAACCCCCTGCCATGTGCAGGAACATCTTCCACTATCCCAGGTTGCTCCAAGCCCCACCCAACCTGGCCTTGAACACTTCCAGGGATGGGGCAGACACAACTTCTCTGTGCAATGCTGCATATTATTTAACAGAAACCAGCTGGGTTTAACAGAGTTCATCTGATACTACAAAGTGTCAGCTGAGAAGGGTGAAGCCTTTAGCAAGCTGTTCTTACATCAGTGTAGTCAATGAAGCCCCATCCTGTTATACCAGAAGCTCCTTACTCTCTCCAGGAGACACTAATCAGATTAAGTTGACACTTCCAACCATCCTGGCTGCAGTATCAGCTTCCCCTGTTCTACAACAGGCAGCAGTGAAATAACCAGGTTCATTAAACTTTTCCCAGCGTGGGCCCAGTCCAGACTTCTTCTCTGCAGAGTGATGGCTCTCAAGGAAGGTGCTGTATTTTCTTCAGATGTGGAGCTGCCCATGGAAATAAAAACTGATGGGCCCACACTGTAGGAAACACCAGCCTCCTGATTTAAATTTTGCAATTTTATCTTCTGTCCAGCCAAGTGAGACTGGAAAGAAGCAGCACCAGTCAGTCCAGGACACAACCTAAGAGAAAAAGTGAGAGTTGAGGAGAAATCAGTGATGCTTTTAAGTATTCCTTGCCTCCTATCAAATAAACAACAGGAACACTGAAGACTTTTCCTAAGCATCCCCAGGGATGGCTGTGCTGCTTGGGATATGTGGGGCCGGTGGTTCCATGGCATGCTGGGTCCCCAGTGCTGCGGGACTCAGGGCCCAGCCCTCTCACCAGGCTGCCCGAGCCCCTGCATCCCGCTGGCTGCTGTCCGAGCCGGGAGCCAGATGGTCTGGGAGTCTGGAAAAACGTGAGGACCGGCGCTTCCAGGGCAATCTGCACACGTGCAGCCTTTCCAGGGCTGATCCCAGCCTTCCAGCCTGAGCAGCCCCGATGGAGCCTGGCCAGTGCCACCGCCAAAAGGCGCTGCTGTGACAGACCAGATTGTCCCTCGCTGTCAGCAGCTGTCAGGGTACCCGGGGAGCGCCTTTTGCACGTGTACCAATATTGCTGAAAGAATCCAGTGCACAGCTTCTCTTTTTTTTCTTTTTTTCTTTTTTTCTTTTTTTCTTTTTTTCTTTTTTTCTTTTTTTCTTTTTTTCTTTTTTTCTTTTTTCCTTTTATTTTTTTTTTTTTCCCTTATGGATATATCTGCGTTTCTGGCTGTCTCTCCTCATGCAGGATAAGTTTTCTGATCTGTAAAAATCCCTGTTCCCCAAAGCTCTGGAGTTCCTGAGTGATGATAAAACCCGTGTTTGCGAGCGCTGCGGGTTTTAGCAGCGGCTAAAAGCACCATCTAGTGGCGCCGGGAGAGTTTACGGGGAACGGAACAATTCTGGTTTGTTAGGAATCATAAAATCGTCCAAGTTTGAAAAGACCTTTAAGATCTTCGATTGCCAAATCTTCGTGTCCATTAAACACTTCCAGGGATGGCGATTCCAACACTTCCCTTGGCAGCCTGTTCCAGTGCTTAACCACCCTTTCAGTGAAGAAATTGTTCCCCATATCCAATCTAAACATCCCTGGCACAAGTTGAGGTCATTTGCCCTTGCCTTATCGCTTGTTCCTTGGAAGAAGAGACAAGAGCCCGACCCCCACCTGGCTGCACCCTCCTGTCAGGGAGTTGTGCAGAGTCAGAAGGTCCCCCCTGAGCCTCTTTTTCTCCAGAATGAGCCCCCCAGCTCCCTCAGCTGCTCCTCACCAGGTGCTCCAGACCCTTCACCAGCTCTGTTCCCTTCTCTGGACACGCTGCAGCCCTCAATGTGTTTCTTGTCATGAGGGGCCCAGAACTGGATACAGAATTTGAGGTGTGGCCTCAGCAGTGCCCAGCACAGGGGGACATCACTGCCCTGGTCCTGCTGCCACACTATTGCTGGTACAGCCCAGGTGCCACTGGCCTTCTCAGCCACCTGGGCACATCTGGCTTGTATTCAGCCACAGCTGACCTGCACCTACAGATCTTTTTCTAGCTTTCCAGCCACTCTGGCCCAGGCTGTAGTGTTTCAGGGGTTGTTGTGACCCAAATGCAGAACATGGCATTTCTCCTTGTTGGACCTCATGCAATTTACAGTTGATAAACTGAAGACACAGACAGCAGAGGTTTCAGCATCTTCCTCTGGTTTTTCTCTCCATGGCAGATGGTGAAAGATGCTTCCTTCATGAAAGACAAGCTTGCAGGATGCACAGAAGAGCAAATCCTGTTTCACTGCAGGTTCCACACCTTGCTGTCCCCCACGCCACTCCTTTGCCTCCTCACAAGCAGGATAGTGACAGTTTCATGCTTTTCTCCCAGAAACTGCCGGTAAATCCTTCAGACAGGACTTAGATACTACAGAGAGGAAAGGAGCCTTTCAAGCCAGAGGAATTGTTCTGCTCTTTTCTGCCCACTCACCACTGTCCTACCCCTCCTCCTCCCACCCCCAAGACTTCAGTCAGTCATAGGGTCATAAAGCCTAAAATCAAAATAATTCAGGTCAAAATTGGTTCCAAGATCATAAAGTCCAAGTTTCATACTGGGCTTCAGAACAGGATATGTTCTTATTGGTGGCAAGAAGTATCTTCAGACACAGCACTCAGCTTTGGTCTGCACCTTTCCCCAGCTGGCAGACTGATTGACCAAACTCCTTTACTTCTACCCCAACAGACATATGGATTCACCTGTCTTACAGGAGACTCACTCTCTAGAAACACATATAGAATGGTTTGGGTTGGAAGGGACCTTAAATAAAGTTGTTCATCCCGTTCCAACCCCCCGGCCATGGGCAGGGACACCTTTTGCTAGACCAGGTTTCTCCAAGCCCCATCCAACCTGCCCTTGAGCCCTTCCAGAGATGAGGTAGCCACAGCTTTTCTTGGCAACATTTGACAGGCCCTCACCATTCTCAAAGGGAAGAATTTCTTCCTAATATCTAATCTAAATCTCTCCTTCTTCAGCTTAAAGCCATCCCCCCTTGTCTTATTGCTATATGACTGTATCTGTCCTGCCATGGTGTCTCACTTCTGTTGTGTAGGATTTCCCACCCCATCCCTGCATCTAAAATGATGCAGGCCTGAGGCACCTAGAGATTAATACTGGAATGATGGAACGAAACACTTGGGTAGTAGATTAATGATGGAGAAGAAGGGCAGGAACCAGAGGCCAGGCCTTCACCACCTGAGTTTATGCACACTGCTTTGCCAAACTTGAAGGTGCATGCATTAAAATTTCACTTTTCAATCCAGCAGGCACCCTTATCCACACAACTGATCTATCTCCCTGCCTTTATCCACTTCCCTATGTATTGTATCTTGCATTGCCCTTATTATTATTATTATCACCTTTTATTACCAGCCTTGCTTCCTGCTGACTGGAAATGTCAAGGGTCAGCTTCAAGTGCTGAGATCATTAAGAAACTTAAAACTGGGATCATTAATAAACTTGTGAGGTCTCAGAAATTCCACCCCCTGTTCTCTGATGCACCTTCAAGTACTCTATATTGTGCAGGAGAAGCATGAAAGGACTGCTTGGTGCTGGAATGCTGAAAGTAGTTGTGAAGTCCTTCTCCTAAACAAAGTATTCACTATGGGGTAATTCCAGTTTTCTTCCCAGTCATTTTCAGTGTCAGTAAGAACTCCAGCACATTTCTCACCTGATCACACAGAGCACTTTGGAGTCAGCCTCATTTCAATGGCTTGGGCTTCATTTCTTCAGCAAGAGATGTCAAAATCTCATGGAAATCACTGGTCTTGCCAGTCCAGGGAACTTCTACTGCAAAAACGACTTATTTTCTGTAATCCATGTCTGTCTACTGGAGTAAGAGGAATTAACAAGGGTAGTGATCCCCCTCAGGCCTGAAAATCCATGAACTTTGATTCTTGCCTGTTGGCTGCCTTAGTGGTAGGTCAGTTCCTTTATGGAGATGGGATTTGAAATTATGATAATGAAATCAGTTGCAAGAAATGACATAGGTTAAGAATATAAACAGTCCTTTTTTTCATAAAAAATGAAGGAGGACTATATCTTGCTTGTCTGCTAATTACCAAAAAATATTTAGACCTGTCTTAAATCTAAAAATATTTAAATAAAACATTTCTGTCCATATGACTGTTATATAATTGCAACAGTACATAGTTAACACTTTGACAGATTAAATTAATGAAACAACTACTGCTTATACATTTTTAATAGGTTACATTTTTAACTCTCTAACCTAGAGAAAATTCTTTCCTTCTTTCTCTGTAATACTCCATATCTGGTCTGTGGGTTAGGTTTTTGGCCAGCTAAATCTAAGCAGAAGTCCAAAAATCAAAAAACTGCAAAAAAGCAGTCAAGGTACCTTTAATATACTGAGACACATGCACTCCTTGGTGATATAAGCTTAGCCAAGTGGCTTCTCTTAAGCTTCTTGTAACTCTTTTTGAGGTGAAAAAGCAGGTCTTGGAGCATAAACAACAACATGAGTAACAGTAATTAATGACTGTGGTCTCTAAGCCCAGCTGGAAGTGTGAACCGAGGCGACATTTGTGTGAAACAGCAGCTCCTGCCTTCTGCTGAGTTGCAGAATCAGCTTGAGCCAGGGAATAAAAGGAGGCTGAAGGTGTAAGGATGGGGTGATGAGAGAGGAGAAAGGGGGAGCAAGGGACACAGGAAAGCATTTT
This sequence comes from Aphelocoma coerulescens, assembly GCF_041296385.1. Classification (NCBI taxonomy): domain Eukaryota; kingdom Metazoa; phylum Chordata; class Aves; order Passeriformes; family Corvidae; genus Aphelocoma; species Aphelocoma coerulescens. The sequence goes on from NC_091016.1 coordinate 121,076,445, forward strand.
GGTGGAAGGGCATTCCAGAATCAGTACGGACAGTAGCATTCCCGATAGAATATAATTCCCTGGCTTTTCACTGGGAAAGGCTGGATATGTCCCAGCTGAACTGCTTTCAGTTGTATAGAGGAGCAGTACCCTGGATCCCAAACCTGCTAATATAATTCAGGAGTGGGTACAAGAAGCAAACATATTATTCAGGAAGACAACCTGTTCCGAATCTGTGTTGGTCTTTAAGCTGCTGAAGGTGACAGCAGTTAAGCACATGCTTGACTGGGGAGGTACACACATCCTTAGAAGCATACACAGATCTTAGCTTTTGCTTGAATTTTTCCTGAATCCAAGTTTTTGGGTTCATTAGTACAGTTACAGCAACACATGTGGGTAGCTTTACAAAGCAAAAATGAACCCAGCACAGAGAGAATGGAGAGGCAGAAAAATCAGAGCAAAACATGAAGATCATCAGTCCATGCTAAATTCATCTGCAGAATTTTACTTAAATTAAATTAATCCTCTTTCTGGGGTAGCTTAATTCTTGTGATCTTTGCCTTAGCAACACTTTCTTTCCTTTTTCATTCTGCTTTCCCATTGTAGTGAAACACATGCAAATTCTGATACAGAACAATCTGATTTCTTATGCCTTTGAAACCCTAAACTCTGCTGACAAGAGAGGTTAATGCTGATTTATCAATAGTTCACATCTGATGCATGGAGAAAATGCAGCTATAAGATGTGATGACTTTAGAAAGAGATTGAACTTAATCTGTTTTGTCTGGATATACAGACATTTGAAGTTTCAAAGTGCTCTCTCAAAAACATTTCTCCAGACAACACATAATTTTTAGCAGTGTTAAAATCAAGGAAAATATTGGAAAATAAAAAGGAGAATCGACTTAAAAATCACCTAATCACAAGCCACAGAATAATGTGAAGTGGGGTGGGATCCTTCTACAAGAACCATCACTTCAGGTGAGTGGGGGTCCTTTCTAGAATGTGATAAAATCAGAAATATTTAAAGGATGGACAAAAAGTTTTATTACAGACAGATTGGCAAGCTCTGCAGGTTGGAGTAAAAAAGATCCTTTGAATCCTAAAAAAGCAAAATGCAGAATTAGCAGAGAAAAAACCCCTTCAACTGCTCCTCCCATCATCACTGCCCAGCATCATGTGTATTCCTACATCACATCACACACTGGTCATAAAAATACAGACGTTTTCCTGTGCCAGCCCTCTTCCATGTTGTCTACCCATGGGCTCTGGGAACAAAGAATTGACTCACCAAAATTAGTTTAATATTATTGTTAAAACTACAAAATGAATTTTTTCTTTGGAAAGGTGAAGAGTACACAGACATAACTGCACCAGGTTTCACAACCAAAGGCCATGGACCAGAGAGTTGTCCCTCAAAAAGATGCCTTGAAAGCCTGTGGTCTGACAGATAAATTGACTGATTGGTCAATTATTCATTTTATGTGCAGCTTTGTTAAGAAAAGAACAGCAAATGGTTTGTCCTATCAGCACTCAATGTAAGATTCCGACTCTTAGAGGGTTTACGCTCTTGACTCCTCTACAGCTGTTGGAAAACAGGAGCTGGAAACAAACCTGAATGCTAAATACCTGCTGAGTATTTGGTACTTGCATAGTTCAGGGGAGGAATCTGGGAAGAAAAGCCCAGTTTCAAAAAGGAGCCGCCACAGAAGTTGAATACTATTTTATGGGGAAGGAGCTATCTGACTTGGCTTCATTACAGATTCACACATTCAATCACACCAACATCACTTTTCAAATACCATCTCTTACAAATGGATGTTGTTAACTTTTCCCGACAGTAAAGGCACAGCATGTGATTTTCATCCATCAGAGGAAGCTTAATAAATCAACCAGTACATTACAGCTTCACGCCAAGTTAGCACCTTCATCATGGAATGAAATTAGCAAAGCAAATACACTGGCTAATTGTGAAATATGCTAATTACCAGCTCAACCCGTGAAATAAGGCATGAGTGATGTGTGACGAGCTTTGTACAGAGTCGTGAACACTTGGAAATGCGACACTTAAATAAAGTCTAAAACTGCTTATGCAGAGAGAAAGGAGAACAGACAGGGCTAGGGAACAGGCATGGTGGAAAAATATTTTCATAAGAAGTTTGAAACCTTTTCGCTTCTGCTACTCTCATGGGATTAAAGGCTGGGAGTAGGGAAATGCACTGATAACAGGCTACAGACCATTTTCCATCTATTTCACACCAATCTGAATCTATTCAAGGTCATTACCAAAGAGAACTGAGCTACCAGTTTGGGATAAATTCACAAGTTGGCACAGTTTGACTTGAAGTCAACAGCATGGTGGTTTTCCATTGGTAGAGAATTTGTCCTTTTATTTGATGAATTCAGACTCTCTTGCTCACCAACCAGGCACTGACAGTTGGGCTTTGCAAATGTCTTCGTTATTGAGAACAGGAAGATGATTCACCAGCCTAGGGCTTTCTCTGCCATTCACCTTGGCTCTTATGGAGACTCTTATTTCCGTTTCTACACAAATCTCCTACTTGTGTTTTTGTACTTGTCTTCTAAATTATGTAGTGTTTTCTCTATTTAAACTCCTCCTCCCCAGATTTTCATCCTGCTAGAGGAGGGAAAAAAAGGCTCTGAGAGAAGGATAAAGTCTTACTGTGGTTCATCAACAAGGGAAGGCTTCACAGATGCAGAAAATGAGCCCTGTTTTATATGGTTTTCAGTTTAGTGCCCAACAGTTCTTCCCCTCTGCTTTGGTCTTGTGAAATCCCACCTGGAATACTGCATCCACCTCTAGGGCCCACTCACAAGAAGGATGCCCACTTGTTGGAATGAGTCCAGAGGAGGACACCCCCATGAACAAAGGGCTGTCTCTGCTATGGGGACAGGCTGAGTTGGGGTTGTTCAGCCTGGAGAAGAGAAGGCTCCAGAGAGAACTTAAAGCCACTTCCAGTGCCTAAAAGGGTTCCATGAGAACTGGAGAGTGACTTTTTGCAAGGACATGGAGAGAAAGGACAAGAGGAAATATCTTTAAGGTGAAAGAGGGCAGGTTTGGATTAGATATTAAGATGAAATTGTTCCCTGTGAGGGTGGAGAGGACCTGGCACAGACTGCCTACAGAAGCTGTGGCTGCCCCATGCTGGGAAGTGTCCACGGCCAGGCTGGATGGGGCTTGGAGCAACCTGGGATAGTGGAAGGTGTCCCTGTCCATGGCAGGGGTGTGAAAAAGATGATTCTTAAAGTCCCTTCCAACCCAAGCCATTCTGTGACTCTATGATTATGTGATTCTATGATTCTATGATTCCGTGATAACTCTTATCTCGTCAACTCTTTCCATGGCGGTCAACTCACAAGGTTTACTCACATGTAGGGTTGAGGTTCAGAGCCAAGCCTTCAGAGGCTTTGAGGATGTCTGAAAATGGCATTAAATTTTGACTTCTGAATATGGGATTAAGCCTTATTTTGTAACAAACAAGAAAATTCTATATCTTTGAAAATTCTATTCAGAAAATTGGTACCTGGAGCATTCCCAGCTATCCATTAGATTGGCATAAATTCCCATGAAAGGTTTTTTTACCTGAAAAGAAATGTAACTCCATGATCACTTTCATTTACACAGCACAGTGCTGTTGCCAGAACATCCCATCCCCAGCTTTTTACCCTCCTACCCTCCCTCATGTCAACATGTGTGTGATGGGTGATAGATTGTAAACTGGAGTCAAACTGCAGCAGCTCTTTCTTTGCCTCTGGAAACCACAGAACAAAATAATGGGTGACCAGGATGAGTGGAAAGTAGCTTGAAAGTCGTGTGAGGGGACATTTAAGTTCAATATTAGGAAAAAGTTCTTCACCCAGGGGATGGTTGGGCCCAGGAATAGGCTCCCCAGGGAAGTGGTCACGGCCCCAAGGCTGAGAGAGCTCAAGAAGTGTTTCTACAATGCTCTCAGGCACAGGGTTGGGTTTGGAGTGTCCTGTGCAAGGCCAGGAGTGGGAATCAATGATCCTTGTGGGTCCCTTCCAACCCAGCACATTCTATAAGTCTATGATTCTATGAAATATTAATGACCCTGTAAGGTTTCTAGCTAGACAGTCCGAGAGGCAGAGTTCTGCCAGAACTAAGTTGTTGGCTTATCCCAACACAGAACGGTTTGGGTTGGAAGGGATCACAGTGGATCATCTGGTCTAACGCCCCGCTCAAGCAGAATTACCCAGAGCACAGGGCACAGGATTGTGTTCAGACAGCTCTGGAATATCTCCAGTGAGGGAGACTCCACAGCCTCTCTGGACAATCTGTTCAGGGCTCAGTCACTGCCCAGGACAGAAGTTCTGCCTCATGTCCGGGTGGAACTTGCTGGGCATCAGTTCCTGCCCGTTCCTCTGGTGCCATTGCTGGGCCCCACGGAGCAGAGCCTGGGCCCTGCCCTGAGCCCTCCCTGCAGACAGGAACAGACAGGGATGAGGGCCCCTCTCAGCTGTGTCTCCTCTCGAGGCTGAACAGCCCCAGCTCCCTCAGCCTTTCCTTGTCAGGGAGATGCTCCAGTCCCTCTGTTATCTTTCTCACCCTGCGCTGGATGTGCTGTTCAGGAGCTCCATGTCTCTCTTGTCCTGAGGAGCCCAGAATTGGACACAGCACTCCAGATGTGCCTCAGCAGGGCTGAGCAGAGGGGCACGATCACCTTCCTCAGCCTGATGGGACACAACTGGCAGGATTTTGTTAAGTGTCTTTCACAGAGTCCCATGCAATGTTGGCAGTAAATGAAACCCAACTTTTATTTTTTGGCAAGACCTCTGATTCACATTTTGCTTCCTGGGGGATCGTCTTGTGGCTGCAGAACAAGGAGCACTTAAAACAAACATACATGAGTTTGATGAATGGAAGAGCTAGTTTCCAATTTTATTTTTTTAAATGCTGCATCTTGAAGGATTAAATAGCTGAGCCAATTCATTGAAAGTTTGTTGCTGCATCCCAGAAAGAGGATGCCCACCCCTGGAAGTGTTCAAAGACAGGCTGGATGTAGCTCTAAGCAACCTGGTTTAGAGGAAGGTGTCCCAGCTCATAGCAGGGTGTTGGAATGAGATGAGCTTTACAGTCCCTTCCAACCCAAAACATTCTGTGATTGTGTGATTCTATGCCCCACCCTGTTGTGAAAGGCTGGGTGCTGCTTCTATCACAAAATCATTAGAATTAAGGTTGGAAAAGACTTTTAAGGTCATGAAGTCCAACTGCCCACCCAGACCACCACCATGTTCACCATTAGACCATGTCCTTGAGTGACATATCCACATATTGTTTGAACACTTCCAGGAATGGCAACTCCACAGCTTCTCTGGGCACTCTGCTCCAGTGCTTTACTAGCCTTTCCATGAATATTTTTTTTCCTAATATCCAGTCTAAACCTCCTCTGTCACAACTTGAGGTATTTTCCTCTCTTTCTGGTACTTGTTACCTGTGAGAAGAGATTGACCCCACCTGGCTGCACCCTCCTGTCAGGGAGTTGTGGAGAGTGAGAAGATCCCCCCGAGCCTCCTTTTCTCCAGGTTGAGTGCCCCCAGCTCCCTCAGCTGCCCCTCACCAGACTTGTGCTTCAGACCCTTCCCCAGCTCCGTTCCCTTCTCTGGACATGCTCCAGCCCCTCAATGTCTTTCATACACAGCCCAAAGGAAATTAAATTTCAAATTCTGCTAAATTATGGAATTGTATTTTATTAACCTCATTTTCTTCTCATTTGCTGGTGGCCTGAATCAGTCACTAAAGTCATGCCTCCATGAAGCCAATCAGTCTGACAGGAGACTCAGGTGTGAGATTTTAGCATTTGGAATTTTAGGTGTTTAAGAGACATTGCGGGGGGAGCAGGATGATGTAAAGAGACCCAGTGTATTTAGAGGAACTTACATGTTCTTCAGTGCATTTCCTTTGACAGTTTGCAGAAATACAGTGAGTCAGCTGTCATCATATAATATATTAGTATAAAACAGTGTAAAAAGGGACAATATGCTTAGGCACTGATTAAAGAGAAAAGGGGAAAGGAAAAAAAGCTCAAAACAACCAAGCTCTTTGTTAGTGAAAGGGAATTGTGTGAAAGTTTGGAAATGTGCCTCTGCTCAACTTCAGGAATTAGTTTTGAATTAGTTGGAAGTATTTTCATTCCGGCTGCAAACCAGCCCAAAGACCACCTGCTGTGAAATAAAGGAGCACAGACCAGCGGTTATTATAGCAATAGCCATAAGTTTATTGCTTATTGGTACTAAACTTAAATCTTAGTAATTTTGAATTACTGAGTTAGCTTAGATTTATGGAGATGCAGGATCATTTAGAACTGCAGTCATTCCAGAAGGGTATATTATCTAAACCAATTTTCTTATAGTGATGCAATTGCAATACCATAGTTACGGTTGTATCAGCCTTTCCATTATAAACTCCTATTTTCAGGGGCTTGTAATTTGACCATAAAAATTCACTCCTTGTTGAAACGTGGCATACAAGGTCTGAGATGAACAGCTCTTTTTTTTTTTTTTTTCGAAATTTAAAGAAAAAATATTAGATCTACTCAGCCACTTCTAATGCTCCAAATATACCAACTACAAAAGTGACCAAGCAAAAGTTAGCTGTTTGACATCCTTCAGTGTCCTTTTACCATAATTCAGAGGAGACTCTTCTTGGCAGTTAGAACATGGCAAATTCCAGTGGAAGGTGTGCCTGACCACGGCAGTGGGGTTGAATTAGGCGATTTTTAAGGTGTCTTCCAAACCAAATTGTTCTAAGATCCTGTAATTCTATGAAATTGCTCCTGTGGTGAGATGGGGAGGAAAACAAATCTTACACATTTTTGGAACCACTTGGGTGAAGATTTTCGCTTCTGTGTAGCTTCTCTAACATGCGTGGATGTGACTTCAAGATTCCTATAACAGTTACAAACAACTATTTAAGACTCTCTAGATTCAAAAAGATGGCCTAAATTTTAGAAAGCTTTAGAAAGTGAAGCAGTAGAAGCATTATCAACCTCTTTCTGCTAAAAAATTCCCATGACTGCAATTGAGCTAACATATTAATGTTTACCCAAATTATTTCAACATTGATTCAGTTTATTAATTTTAATTCTGATTTATTTATTAGCATTCCTTCATAAATGAGGGACGATAATATATTAGCTCAACCTGTTTATTTCAGATGTCCCTCTCTATCCACTAGAAGGCACACCTTACATTCTGATTAATGTATTTACAAACTGGAGGTTTATTCTGAATCATGTTTAAAACCACTTTTTTTTTCCATCTGATCTTACAATAATGCAGATAAGGTCTGACATTTCAACCAACACGAAATATATTCGTTTTGGCTTTAGCATTAAATGAATCTAGCAATGATTATTTTGCCTCTGGCTGCTAATTATTGCCATGCAGTATTTGAGAAATACTTAAAACCATGGACTGTGTAAACCTACAGCAAAGTTTGCTAAGTCACAGTTGGATGAAGCACCTGCACAGCAATTGCTTGGGAAAAGACTTTTCTTAATCTCATGGTGCATTTAGCTGCAACCGAGACTCTGGAAAATCACCCCTATGTAAGCAGTTCTTTAAACTATGAGAAGGATTTGTATTTTTGTTTATATCTCCTGTGGTTAATAGGCCATAGAAATGGAAGGTTTGGGTTAACCTCGGAAAGGACGTCACACACTCCAATTCCTTGAGGGGTTGATCTGATGCTCAAGGAATTCAATGGTAAAATGCCTATTGATAGCAAAGAATTGAGATTAAATCAACAATAATAATAAAAACCCACACACAGTGTATTGTATTCCTAAAAATCTGGACCCTGACATGATTTAGAAAGTGGAAATTACATGATTCTGCATTAGACATACATTTCACAGCTAAAATAAATGTTTCTGATGAGGAGTAAGAAGAGGTGTCAGCCCTAAGATCTAAGGTACAAATCTGTGTCTGGTTTATGCAAATCAGTATTCATTAATGTATAAAATAGCAAAACTACTTTTTCTATTATTAAGACTGTCATATTTTTTAAATTCTCTAAAACTGACTTTTATTTAATCCTGTAATTATCAACAAAGTTGGCAAAAATTTGAAGTACCATAAAAAGCTAGGGATAACACAAGGATTTATTTCTGCTGGCATCTGGATCTCTAACTTCAAGCATATAAACTTTTTTACCAGCCAAAGAACTTACAGTGCTTACAGTTTACTTTATTCAGCCGGAATATCTCAAAACCGAAATAGAAGTGTTGAACAGAAAATTATTTGCCATCCATGGAGTCCTGAAAAGTTCTGCTAAACTGTGTGATCGTAGAATTATAGAATCACTGAATGATTAGAGTTGGAAAGGACCTTAAAAATCCTCCTTCCATCCCCTGCCATGGACAGGGACACCTTCTGCTATCCCAGGTTGCTCCAAGCCCTGTCCAACCTGGTCCTGAGCACATCCAGGGGTGGAAGTGATATCTTGAAAGAAAAATTTTCTGTAGACTTAAATACATAACTTTAATCAAGTAAACTTGGTAATCTTGGTTTAACACTGAGCTCTTGAAATATTTTACTGTTATCATTTTAGGATTGCATTACTGGCTTTATAATCTATATAATTAAAGGCTTCTGTAATTGAATTTGTATTGGTGCCCTTGAGACTGGGCAATTATGGAAGGTCTGCTCTTATGACAACACTTTTCTTAGAATAGAAAATATCAGCTCTAGGTCAGATCAAGGAACTATCAGCTTTTCTATCTACAAAATCAAGGCTTGGAAAAGCCACACGTTGGAGGCATCCTTCAGTTTTAGAAAATGAATTTTACATCCAATACAGTTTAGTAGGGGAAAAGAAAATGAATTAGGTATTCAGAGAAGTTGGTTGGTCTCTCTAGATACCCCAGCATCTCAAAGGATCAATTCAGAGTTATTTGTCTCCCTTATTCAGGGGTTATTTTGGTGATGGCATGAGCAGAGCTTCAGTTTCAGTGGACTTTGCCCCCAGTCTATTAAGTGACCCCTCCATGGAAAACCGAGGAGGAATTGTCCCCAGCAGGTGGAATCGGCCTGCACTTGCCAAATTCCATATAAAATTTCATGAATCCATATAAAATATATTGAACATTTAAGACTACATGGGGTTTTTTATGCTCTCTCTGATGGCAGTGAGACAGAGGTGAATAACTCAAAATCAGAGCTGGCAGAAGAGTTCCTTTAAACCATGATAATTTTAAATTTTCACACTTTTTTCCCAATTCTCGTACAAGATGAGAGAGTGAAACAGCAAAGATTTTTACTAGACAAAATAAAACAAAATAGATACTATTTTGGATCAGGTCAAAAAAATGTTTGTTTTCATCCTTTTAAAGCATTTTGTTTTCAAACCAGATTTTTTTTACACATTCTTAAGTGGCAAATTAACTCACAGTTTGGAATGCTCTTGAGATAGAAAAATCCTTGAAAATCATACTTTCTCACACACTAAGAATTTGTTTCTGTGAAATTGGCATATTCTAATATTCTGCTGAGGGAGAAAAAATAAAAAGCTTCAGTTGGAAAATTTCTGAAGAGAATCACTAAAAATGTAAGGCTTTTGGGAAAGGTGGCAGGAAAGGTTTTGATGGCATCTTATCTTTCCTGTTGATTTTTACCCAGTTCTGGTTTGGCCACTGTAGGTGAGAGGACACTTGTCTTTGTCAGGAGTTAATTTAGCTCTTGTTTTCAGGTAGTCCATCTTCATTTCTAAAACTGCCTACTGCCTTCTTGCCACATGGAAGATTTATTCACACATGCTTCTTGCTTCCTCAGCAAAACAGGGAGCTGGATTCTCATGGGATCTCACCTTGTAGATCTGATATCTTTTATTCTTGCTTTCTACAAGAAAACATATTGGGCAAGAACAATAGTTTACATTTTATTTTATTTTAGTATTCTTATCCTAAAATTCATTGATCTGGATTAAAATCTGTTTTTTTTTTTTAAAAAAAGTGTGACAGCATTGGCAAAGACAACTACATTTATCAAAAACAAACAGGAGTGTTGGAAATGGATGATCTTTCGGGTGCCTTTCAACCCAAACCATTCTGTGATTTTAGGAATTGGAGAGTTGGAAAAATTCTTGTGCTTATTTCAAGCCAAGCAAAAATTCCATTGATTATGTAGAGAAAATAGGGATCATCATAAGGAGAGGCCGGATTTACATTAAGGGATGAATCAGTACTGGCAAATAAAATGGGCCATGGACCTTTCACCAGAGGGACACAGCATTATGGAATGGTAGCTACTTCCAGACAAAGCTGTGTTGAGGAATCTGCTAACAAATGGTGGGAAGACTGTGGGACCCAGCTCAAATCTGTGCCATGGAGCTGGTTTGCTTGTTTGTAAAGATGTAGTCTGGGGAACAGGGTGCTGTTCTTTTCAATTTTTTTAATATATATTTTACAAAGAAACAAAACCTCAGTAAACACACTCCACCTGCTTATGTCTGTTTCCCCATTTGCTAATGGGCATAAAAATCCTGACCTCTTTTGCAAAGATCCTTGAAATATGCTGACAGAAAGTCCTATATGTCAGCAAAGTTTTTTTTTGTCAGCATTATGAACAGAATCATTTCTAAGGACAACAAATTTAGACCACAAAGTCACAGCTAGAGAGTGAAATAACTTTGGCACCACTCACTGCAATGTAGAACTATTGGTGTGATTAGGGCCAATAAAGTTGGGACAACTTTGGTTCTTCCAGCCAAAAATGGGGCTTGCTGGCAAGTAGAAAACTGGATGAACCTCTGCCAGATACTGCATGTACAGCTGTATATATTATGTGCCATTGCTTTTCCATCAGTAAAACAGAGCCACAAATCCAATTCTTCATGACTGGACTGAAGTTGAAAGGGAATTCAATAAAGACAAAAAGAAAAGGCATGACCTTGAAATGAGAACTTAAATATTATTTTTGCCAGGTGTTCTTCACTGCTTTTTCTTCATACAAATCCAATAAAGTGCAAACTAGTAGCATTAGTTTATTTATTACTGTAGGGATCAGAAACCCTTGTTCTGATCCAGAACTCTACTGAGACATGCAAAAAAAATCCCCAAAGACAGAGAATGAGCTAGAGTGTGTTCAGTATTCTAAGCAACTGAGGAAAGCTGTCTCAGGGAGTGACATATCCAGGGTGCAGTATGTGCCTAGGATCACTGTTTTAGGACAGCACCAAGTATTTCTGTAAAAATATTCTCTTTCTCTCTATTACTTCTAACCAAGGTGTCTAAATGACCATGGAAACAGAGACAGAATCCCCTGGCATTTTCCCCTTCACCTGCTGAGACCTAGGGTCTAAAGATAGAAATATTCTAAAAATCATGATAAGGGGAAGTTTAGAGGGACTGGAAGAAAGTGGAATAAGGCAACTACAGAAAACAAAGAGAGTATAACCTGATTTCAAGAAAAACATCTTGGATTTTCTTGGTTAACTTTGCAAAAGACCCAAGAAATATGACCCTGCGAAGCTGTTTCTGAGATATGACTAAAGAGGATAATAACAAGACCCAAATTCATTTAGTGGAGTGTTTAGGAGTCAATTCTGAATGGTACAATAAGGAACAGGGAAAAATGAACTTCTTTATTTATGAAGTCAAGTGTGATATAACTTTACACTGAGTGGTCAGATGTATCATTAACATGTTCCAGCTTGTTAATTTATTATTCTTTGAATAAAGATCTGAATTTGTAATGCTAAGTACCACAACAATCTGAATTAGAGAGAGACCAAACGTTCCTCGTAGTTGTAATGTGTTAATCTTTAATCTTCACTTCTTTCAGAAAAAAATTAAAATTTATAGCTAAGACTTTGAATAATCTTGTTTTGAATAAATGCTGAGGTTAGACAGCACAGTTAGTGCCTGTAAGAACGGGCCAGCACTGAGTGTCTTGAACTGTCATGACCAGGTACCCTTACCTTGCTTAAATCATTGCTTACATTAACAGTAACCAAATAGAACAAAAGACAAAATGAATAAACACACCAGAGAGTGGAGTCAATGTCGATCTCTTCTTTGAAAAAATAAATAAATTAATAAATAGAATCTGTTGTCTTCTAGGACAAGTTGAATTTTCTTGTTCAGCTTAGACCATTTCACCAGTTTATGTTTATTCTCTTTCAGTGTACTTTTATCCATAACTCTAAATTAAATTTTCTTTCAATGAGGTCCCAGTGTTATGACTTAATTGTTAATTTCCCCCAAATTCAGTGACCTTCTGTCCTGTCCACTGATTCTGCCAATCTAAACGGAGACATTTCTTTACTAGAACCAGTGTGCCTGTCCCTGTTCATTTTTTTTCCCCTCTGCTGAAATCATCATCCAACCAAATGCGCTGCAGTCCCCCGGTTTGAGATTCATTTCACTCTGACTCTCTGTGATTTTTTCCACCATAAATTTAGATTCAGAATTCCCTGCCCAGTAGGAGAGGGAGGAAAGATGTGTGCTGGTCATTTGCATATTTTAACAGACGGAGCTGCTTTTGCTGTGCAGCTGTCGATGCAGAAGAAATATTCTTTGGGGTAAAGCACTAGGCTGGGCAAAAAAGCCTGTGAAGGCTTCCATCTCTTCCACTCCTGCTTTTCCACCAATTGGAACAGAAGAAATTGTCATGGTATAAGATTATCTACCCTCCATTGTCACAAGAACAGATATCCCTGGTGGGTCCTGGAAAGCTCAGCTCCTCCAGACACTAAAATCTTTTTTATTTTCATACTCCAAGAGCAGGTGATTGTGCTTTTCAACTGCTGGGATTTTGCTAATCAAACAGATTGAATTCAATTTTGCATTAAATCCATAAAGCAGAAAGATTCTAACTCAATGGTCAGTTGTGGCATCTGCTGCAGCAAAACTCCACATATTCTTTCTGGGAGAAATCAAAGATTAGGATTGCATTAAATTCTGCTTCTTTTCCAAACCAGGTATTTGCTACCACAAAAAATAACAGAGAGTGATAAAGAAAGGAACAAAAGTTGTAAATCTGTTACTGAAGATGGTAGAATAGTAGGATTTATCTGTGTATTTTTAATTGACTAAAAATCAGATATACAGGAATGTTAGTAATTCAAAGTACATTGATATCATAGAGCTCTGAAAGTTAACCTGAACATGGAGGTTGTCAATGGGGAAAAATAAAAGCCATCTTGAGTGAGTTATTCATCATACCACAATACATAATATATAATGTAGAATATTCCCCTGAAGCTGCCCCATTTTATTAAAGGTGAGGAAATATTTGATGATTAGCTTATACTGAGCACACAAGTATTAGAAAACTAAACACAGGTGTGAAAATTCCAGTGTGACTGGATTTATTGAGCTGAAGAAACAAGGTTTCATCCTGTCTTTTGGTAATTGTGGCTAATATGTCTGATTTTCAGAAATCTGCCTTTATATTTATGTTTTTCAAGTTTCAGGTTCTGAGCATGGGGATTTGATGTGCCTGATCAATTAAACTGTGGCCAAAATTGCAATGAGGATGGAGGCAGTTCCTGAGTCAAAGACAGCAGCATCAAAATATTGACAAGAAAATTTAAAAAATAGGACCAGAAGACACAGAGGGCAAATAACAATATTTTATATACGGTGGTCTGCAGGGAAATATCAACAAGTCAGTAACTCTCTCTATATATCCAACCTTTTGTTCTGAACACTGCTGTGTGACCCAGAGCATATTTATCAACCTCAAAAGTTTTAATTTAACTCTTATTTCAGTTCCCCTGATACATTTGCAGAGCTACATTTCCCACCATGCTCATTGTTAGAGCATAACCCAGTTATTTCATATTCTTCACTCCTCAATGCAAAATGCTATGTCTCTTTTTTTTCCCTTTTCATTTATTTTGTATTTTATGAGCTCTGTCCAACAATACTGCCCACATATTTTAAAAGTGGCAACATAAGGAGTTATTTGCAAGAAGTCTTGAAGCACCATCAAGGACACCTGCTTGCAGGATTGTATTAAATTGAGATCAGCCAACATTACAGTGTATTTCAGCACTGGAATCAGCCAAAAATATGTCCCTAGCAGTGCTATTTTCATTATTCAGACCTTCACCCAAAATCTGTGTAACTGCCTCTTAAATTAATTTTCACACTTGCCTGTCTCTTTAACTAGCTTCAGCAGTGTGCTGTGTATTTTAAATACAAGGAAGTGTTGCAGGTAGAAGATTTCTCCCTGAAGTCACTCGAATCCTCCTTAAATTCAAGCCACGGTCTCTCAGTCCCACGCTTGCAGTGGGGGGCACCTGTCATCTTTTTCATCACGGCAAGCTGTGCCCCAGATTCTGCACCCCCTCCCCTTCCCACCATACAGGTATGTGTGAGTATGTGTTCTTTTCCCACTGAATTTTTTATTCAATAAATAAATAAAACTTTCCTGAAGTTGCAAAGGTCTCAAAGGTGTGGGAACTTGTAATATGAAAGGAAAAAAAAAAAAAGAATAATAAAAAATAAAAAAGAGAGGAAAAGATAAAAACAAAAAAAGGAGTTCAAAGACAGCCAGCCAAGGTAGAAAGGAAAATATCTGTTCTGTGGGACATGACAGGAAAATGGAGTTGTTCTAGACTAACATCAATGAAAGGAATGGGAAATATTATTAAAGTTCAAATAAATATCATCTTCATCTTGTGCATTTGGGCCAAAGTCATGTGGGTTTGCTGCAAAACCTAGAAAGAGAATCCAAATGCTTGGGGAGGTGCTACAAACTTTCACTGGTAGCAACACAGATTTTCCAGGAAGGCAATATTTAATGGTGCCATAAGGAAATTATCTCTTTCCTTCCTGTAAGATGCAGGTGTGCTGGATTCCTCTCAGCTGATGTATAGACTTACTACAACATTAAGCATAACTTGCAGATCAGCATCAGCTTTTCCTAAAATCAGACTAAATCTCACAGTTTTCAGTGATTTCACAGAATCATTAAATTTGGAAAAGACCTCCAGGACCATTGAGTCCAAACATTTACCCAGCATCGTGTCCAGCCCTAACCATACCCTCAGGAGCCACATCCACATGCCTTTTGAGTGATTACAAGAATGGTGATTCCACCACTTCCCTAGGCAGCCTGTTTCAATGCCTGGACAATGCTTTGCCCCTCTTTTGCCAAGTCCCATAAGTTGAGGCCATTGCATAACCTCCTTTATTATATGGGACATCACACGAAACCCTTTTGGACTCAAAGACAATGCTAACATTCCTTATCTACAGGTCTCATGTCTCTATCACAGCAACCATGAGATATCTTAGAAGCAGAGAAAAATAATTCTGAGACTATTTCCTACAAATAGTAGGAAATTAATATTCACCTACAAATTAATATTCACCATTAACTTCAGGCTTGAAGCAGCCTGGTCTAGTGGAAGGTGTCCCTGCAGGGGGTTGGAACCAGGTGATCTTTAAGGTTCCTTCCAACCCAAACCATTCCTCAATTCTGTGATTCCATCTAAATGAGAAGCAACAAACAGAAGCAATTAATCCCTACCCTGCTTTGAGTAGCCTTTCCTCTCCACCTTTCTGTGTGGAGCACAGATTTCAGTCCTTCACAAAATGCTCGCTCACTGAAGGCTGGATATTCAACATCCAAATCTTTTGATTTTAGAGTGGGAGCAGCAGAGCGTGGACAGGTTTCCATTCAACCTGGGATCCCCAAAAAAGATTTTTTGAAATATGAGAAAGTCCTATACATTAAAATTACCAGTTTTATCTGTGAACAACACTGATGATAAAATACCTTTTTGTTCTGTCTCTGGAATGATAAAAAATCAACTTGTTTGTTGATATGTTTTTGATTATGGGCCCAAAGTAAGCATTTGAAATGTGTCTGTGAAATGTCTCAAAGTGATGTTGGTAGGCAGCCAGTGTCAAGAATGTCCTTGAGGTTTATTTTGGGTCCCTAAAGAATTCCATTATTAGGATATTGCCTGGCTTAAATTATAAGTATTTTTAAATAAATAGTTTAAATTAGAAATAATTTTATCTGAATTAAATTATAAATAACTTTCTTGGAGAAGACACATGTCCAAGATGGATAACACTTCCTTCTTGCCAATCTTTAATCACAGTCGTCTTAAAGCTCTGCCTGGACAGAATTCTCTCAATGTTGTTTCTCATATCTTCCTTATGTTGTCAAATTCTGATGGCTTGGTGAACCCCTGCAACATGGTTCAGAAGGATTGTTTAAAGTTTATTATTTACAGTGGCCCAGTTCAGGAGATGTAGCTTCTTTCACTCACCCGTTTGTAGCTTTAGGTGCTACAGGTCACCTCAGGGGCTTCTTCACATGCTGGTTTCTTGGTTAAAAACAGGAAGGTCCTCGGGATATGAGCTTTTTGGGCAATGCTGAATGCAGTGGGGCTCGAGTTCACATCCTTGAGATGTTTTCACAGCATGAGCAATCACAATAGAGGGCTAATGGTGTACAGGGCTTACCCGGGACTTCTGCAAAAGGGGAATTTGACCTGCTGAAAAAATCCCATACTGAAGTGAAAGGAACCTCTGAAACTTGATGCTGCTATCACACTTCCAGCACACACTAAATTATCATTTCCACCCTCCACATGGCAATTTTCCAGATGAGGTTTCTAAAGGCATTGTCTTTTGCCAGATATTTAATTTTATTTTTAATTATTCTTTTGCATCCATCTTAATTCTACTGAACTCATGAGGGAACGGAAAACAAACAAACAAAAATTTAAAAAGAATGAGACAGAGAAATAAGTTTAAAAAAAAAAAGACAAACAAACCCATCAAAATGATAATTGCTAAGTTATCATTTGCTTGCTCTTTTCCAGTCTAGCTGCTGCAGCAGCTCCTCTCTTGTCTTCCACTCAGCCTTAGCTCCCAAATGGTATCAATTATCCACAAATCTCGCAGGGCCTGCACCATCTGAATAACAATTCATTAACCTTCACTTTCCTCCTGCTGATTAACTCGCCCCCACCACCTCCCTGATGTAGGAGACAGCGTGTCGGAAATTCAGCCAAACTTTTTAATTATGCAAATAATACAATACCCGGAGATAATTATTTAGCCCAGGACTCAGGCTGTATATTCTCTGCTCTGCTCTCACAGGCTTTTCAGCTCTGTTGTCTTCCTTACATCATCTTGGTTGTGTCAAGGAGAATGAAGGATTTTCAGTTTTGCTCGGTGCAGGTGATCAATCCCAGAAGCTGCACGCAGATGTGCCAAGGCTTGGGGAAGAACAGGCTGCTGCAAGGCTGGCCAGGGAACACAAAAAGCCAGTTTAAGTTTTCAGTATCTATCTTTCAGTTCCAGCAGCCTCCAGATGAACTCTGCGTGGATCCAAAATCTCTCACTGTAGGGCTGAGTTTTGCATCTTACAGCTGGTAGGATCCCATCTGCGCAGCTCAAGTCTTTGCATTACTTGTGTCTGGTATGAAACTGCTGAGCACTCTTCACTTTTTAGCAGTCAAACCCCTTTCTTTTTCCAGGCAAATTTAATATTTCATAAAAGAAAAATTGGAAATCAAGTTTAAACCTCCAAACTTTTCTTTTTGACAGAGACAACTTAAAAGCCAAACAAATTTATGACCAGAGTTTTTTATACAGACACACATAACTTTCACCCAGAACTAACTCTGGAATGGCAGGATGGATTTGTTTCAAACTCTCTAGCATGCTTCCTGACAGACACATATGGGATTATTTCTATTATGCACAGGGTATGATTCTGAGTACATGAGTTCTGGATCCTGGGTCTGAAACAATTCACCTCATGTCTCTGACAAATCCTGTAAATATATCTTTGCACCAGCACAAGTTGCCTACGTACTTACCTTTGTAGCTCTGGCTGGTCTGTTGAGTTTATTTACCCATAAATAGAGGTGGCATTGCTTTACAAAGAATTTTAAAATCTCTGAACTGAAACTTTCTTAGCGTTACAGATCACATCGGCAATATCGAATTTTGCCATCTGCTACATTCATCTGACATCATTCCTCTACAAAAAAAAGAATTGATTCTGCCTGATAACCAGCTTCAAATATAGCAGCATAAACAAATCTTTGTGAGATTAGACAATGCAAAATTTGGGGAAGCTTGGCAATACTTTATATGTCTCAATTTAACAGTGTTTAAATTTCAGGTCATGATTATGAAGTAAATATCTCCAATTTTTTGCTAGCAATTCCTTAAAATTTCAAGATTTCAAACACATTTAGACTGATTTCACTCTCCAGGGTGTGTAAGAGAGCAAACCTATGGTCATAAACATCCAAATCACTTCAAAAAAAAAGAAATAAAAACGCCAGACCATTCTATTATCTTGTAGTTCTTGTTTTCTTAGACATATCAGGGTAGCTGAATATAATTATCTCAGTCTGATAAGTGTGAAAGTGAAGATACAGGCAAAATAAGGCCTTGTTCTTAAATAATTTCTTAAGGTCGAGTTTAAATTGCTAAATCCATAAATGGACTATGAAGAATATTTTCCCAGCTGCTTCCTAATGGAAGAGCAGTCCACGTTTCCTTGGTATCTCAAATGTTCTCCAGGAAGACCTCCTTTCTTTTGGTGAATATGAACTACTCATATCATGGTGCTAGAACATTCATCACCTAAAATCCCAGTATTTCACAGAAAATGCACTGCCTAATTTCTCTTGTCAGTCAAACTCAATCCACTGGGAAGGTGAAAGAGCTCTGGGTGACACAAAGTGTAAAAATGTTCATATGATTAAGAACTATGAGAACAGACTCATTTTTCTCTCACATTTCTTACTCTTACAGGCAGTCCTTTGCTCAGGCTGTTCTCCAGGTCTCATCCTTAGTTATCCAGCTGTTCTTGTACCTTGCACAGGAAACACAACTGAGGGCATCCACCCAGCAGCAGGAGAGAGATGTGACAATAAGTCCAAACTCAACCTATAGACCAAATGCCAAAAGTTATTTAAGAATGTGGTGCTTAAGGAAATACCTGTCTCACAGAGCTGCTGAAAACCTTTAGCCATTACTGACTACAATGAAAGAGTCAGGTGTTCTCTTCTAGAAACAGGTCGCTTAATTTGTTATGTATGGTGCTGCATAACCAATTTTAGGCACCCAAGTTTAAATAGTTCAGCCTATGCAACTGGAAGAGGTCACACTGAAAAGCAGAATCAGTGAAGAAAAGGCAGCCTTAGTTCTCTAGCCCACATTCAGGGTCTCTGATTATATTGCTTTATATCAGTGCTACCCATGAGCAACTCTTTGCCTGCCTAGGCCTTACTTCGGTCCTTTAGAGTAGTCAGAAAATTACAATATGCAGAAATCATGTTGAGAAGGTAAATGAAGAACAATATTTGATGTGAATGAAACATTTGGGACACAACATCAGACCTCTGCGAGGATTGCTAATGGAATGAATTTGCTTCCCCAAAGGCTAGAGAGCTGCCCACTAAATATTTTCTGTGAAGGCAATAACTGGGAGAAGGTATAAATCTCTAGCTTTAAAATGTATTCATGAAATCACTCTTGCTAAATCTCCAATCAATGTGAACAGACAGGGTTTGGTTTTTTAACTGATTTAATAACATCCTAATACCTATGGATTGCATAATGCCACCAGGGGACATGGGTTGGGTATCAGTATGGATACATTGGCAAAATTCTTCTTAATGGAGCTCCAAGACCATGCCGTGCACCATTCTGAAGGTCTCCACAATTCTGGTTGGACATTTGTCCTTCAAATTTTCTTCCTTAAGCAAAAAAATCTTTCCTGCTATTAGTTCATTCTTAATAACCAGTGAGTTCTTGATGATTAATTAGTTTGTCTGGTTTTGGGTACAGTCATGGTGCACTCAAGTAAATTTTAGTGATATTGCCATGCCAGGTTTTTGGCAGATATACATCATTGATTATGTGGCTTGTCTTTTCGTTGGTACAAACCAATACTCATCCTAGAGCAGGTTGGATGGGGCTCTGAGCAAGTGCCCCAGATCCAGTGGGTAACACTCCTTGCCATGGCAGGGGGTTGGAACTGGATGATTTTTAAGGTCCCTTCCAGCCCAAGCCGTTCTTGTGATTCTGTGTTGATGAACTTTCAGATTTAGAGCTGGAATAAGGTTCTCAGGTAAGACTTAACTGCCCCTGTTTCTCTGTCCATTTGGACTGACCTTCAAAGTCCAAGGTGGAGAAGGACTCAGTTAATGTATGTCTACAAACTTGTAACTTGATTTTTATATAAGTGCTAAGCTAACTCTGTTTAATTGATTTTCCACATTGTACACTGAGAAATAGGATTTTTATGGCTCTTGAATAATTCAGAACTTTGATTCCTAAGGCAAAAAAAATGGGCAAGGAATAAAAGCATAATTATCATTGTAGCAGAGGTCAAAAGGACAAGCTGGCCATAAGTTCATAATGTGCTTGTGCTCTTGGACTCATTGTGGACTGTGGAATATTACCTTGTTGAAATCTTATTACTTAAGGAAAAAAAAAAAAAAAAGCACACAGGCAGTTAGCTGCAAAAGAAATGGAGGAAGTGTTAATTTTTAAGCAAGTTTGACAAAGATTGAGTTTCATATGACAAATACTGTCAGCAAGACAGGATTCTGTCAGTGGAAGAAGTTTAAACATTAACAATTTCTGTCAGGCTGTTGACACAACCACGGCAGACATTTCCCAAGATGCTGAGATGACTGCTGGCATTTGTCAACAATCCTGTCACAGTGACAGCAATAAGACCATGTCTGGAAATGTGACAGTTTTGGCTTTGTGTTCCCCTGAGCATTGGCCCAGGTGTTCAGAGAAAGTGTGGGAAAAACCCGTATTTCTGCATTGTCATTCGAACGCGGAAAAAACACAGGAGGAAAATGAGCTGTCACTCCAATTCCCATGATGCCTTTCTGCTTAGCATAACTCCACTCCGCGGCCCAGGGTCCACTGGTCCATACTCTGACAGATAATTAAGAAAGCAGCAGCTTTTTCTAGACGGCTCTTCCTCATGATTTGCATTTTAGCCAGAGGCGACCAGTTATAAAAAAAACATGATGGAAAGATGGTAAGAAGCCAATTAGATGGATGGATGGCTGACTGACAGCTCTCTGGTGTTATTACTCCAGATTTCATTGTATGTAGCCTGGCAGTTTTCAACAAGAACCAACTTTTGCAGGTTTGTAGAGCTGTTAAATGAAGGACTATATATAGAATGCAATGGTTTTGCACAAATCTTTTACATTTTCCTGAAATAAACATTTATTACTTCCATTCTAGTTTAAGCACCATAATCTTTCTTAGTTAATCACAATTTACGTAGCTGCGTTCAGAAATTTGGAAGAATTTGTATTAAAATAGCTCTGTTGATACAGAATGATTAAAAAATTAGTTGCAAGTTAAACTATGACACTTTATGACATGGCAGTAATTAATGTTTCTAAGGAACAAGTCCGATTATTAACATAAAGAAATGACACTATTCTTCCAAATACTTTTGTTTAAATAAATACTTTGTTTTTACAAATGAATTAAAGAGAAATCTGAATTTTCTCATTGTGCTGGGAGAATTTGTTCTAGTCGATGTTTCCTTTGTTCTGTGGATCTTTATTTTTTTTTTCTGCTGTTTTTCCCAGAAAGAAAACATTGTTTTGCACAGGACTTAACAGTTTTAAATATGAAATAGCTTGTAAATTGCTGCTTTCCAGCTCATCTGTGCAGCTCCAACAGCTGGTAGCCAATCAGAAATATTCTTCTCTAGCTATTCTAGCTAGTGCCTGGTGGCTGTATCTCACTATAAAATTTAAACATTAGCAGGGCTTTTGTTACACTTCTGTGTTGTTTGTGGATTTATTTTTTTGTTGTGAATACCAAATTTAAAAAAGCACAGCAGCATTTGCAGTTCCAAAGCTACAACTGCCACCAGATGAGTAATGGCCATTGCCAACATAAAAAGTCCCTCAGCTTTCTTTGGCTTCTGCACGTTTATCCAGTGCTGGCAATTATCTCTTGATGAATGGTTGGTTGTTTGAGCAAAGTTTCCCCTAAGCCAGTGCTTCAAGGGATATGACTTTGTGCATGTGAGTCATCTGAATTGTTGGGATCATGGAGAGCTGAAAACATTATTCCTTTCTTTTTCCTGCTGCAATTCGTTGTTCAGACCTTGATAGGATTTCTTTTTTCAGATAAAAAAATAAGATAAAGATATAAATCAAATTCACAGCATGTTAAAGGCCAGATTATACTAATGCATGTTAAATAGGAGTCTGTGGGGTTTTCTCTGCGACAAAATAGACTACTTATAGAATCATAGAATCACAGAATGTTTTGGGTTGGAAGGGAACTTAAAAGTCACTTAGTTGCAACCCCCTGCCATGATCAGGGGCACCTTAGACTAAACCAGGTTCATATTCATATTAATAGAGTAAGTGAATTTATAGTGAATTACTCAGAGCTTGCAAAACTTGTGGAAGACTAAGAAATCTTCTCCCTGTATTGCCTTCTGTTTCATTTCTGAATTCACTACATCCCCATTTTCCAGATTCTCGGAAAAGCCTGTGCCAAGGGCTACAGGACATATTGTGAACCCCCTGGGGAAAAAAATTTACTTCTAATGCCAAAACCTGCAGACCTTCCCAAAAAACAAGTCTCCCCTGTGAGATCCTTCATATCCTTTTTTATCATGCAGCTACACAGAATCCTCTCCCACATAATCCACTATTACCTTACCACAATAGATGGCCCTTACGACTCCTCATTGCCTTTTCACTGTATCTGAAATTTTCTGCTGTAATTAAGGCTTCTTTTTATCCTGAAAAGCCTTAGACTATTTTCAGTAGTAATACTAAGCCACCTCTCTATTAGTGATAACCCCAGTATACCACAGATTTACCCAAAAAATATCATTGCTGGAAAGCACTGAAGACTAAATAAAACACAAAGCAGAAAAACTGGAGTACCAAATATATGTTGCCAACTAATCACCTTGAAGGGGAAACATGTTGACCTGTGATGGGGCTTAGAAAACTGGGACAATTCTGAAACACACTAGTATAGGAATTGTGATGAGCTGCTCAGGAAGTCCTGTATAGGTGAGGAAAATCTCATTCTACTGGTGCTGACCTGAATTTAAGACCTCAGAAGCTGGGAAAAAAAGAAAAATACAGGCTTAAATCTATATTCATATCCTTTGATGGGTATTTGCCACTTTTCTTTCAAATGTTAGGAAAGAAGCAAAGATGCTGCTCACTACCATCTCTAAACTGAAATTTCCATCTGCTGTTGGGATGGCAAAAAAGACTTAGAACAAAGTATTTCCAAATAAACTGAAAAGTCTGCTAAAGCTTTATTTTGTGGATCATTTAAATATGCTTTTCTCCATTAGACTTATTTTTCTCCATTACTTATTTTAAAATATGATCTGTGAATTTTGTATAGTAGCTGTTCATGAGAATTCCTCTTATTTAAGCTCACCTTTATTCCTCTAGGTCTTCAAAATATTTATAGGAAAATGAAAAAAAAAACCCCAAACCATCATTTTTAGGAGCAGAATATTTTAATGACATGGAGATCTAATTAAACCAAAAGTTTTTTTAGCCTGTCCCAGAAATCATGGTATATATAGATATATGTAGATATATACATTCACAAATATGCACATACATATATTCAAAGGGAGGTTTTTGCAAATAAACCCAAAATTAAAGACTGTCCTCAAGAAATTTGTATATATTTCAAAAGAAACAAGATCTGGAAGGAAGATGAGAACATGGAGAAGGAAGGAGGAATGCTAATGTAAATTTTCTATTATAAAGTTCTTCCAATGTTTATCTATCTACTTAACTATTTATTTTCAATCTAAAAATGGATTCATTCCAATTACTTGCTTATTTTCAATCAGTGTGAGAAATGCTTATGGAATTTATTTCTATCAGTGAG
The DNA here is from genome assembly GCF_041296385.1 of Aphelocoma coerulescens. Taxonomy (NCBI): domain Eukaryota; kingdom Metazoa; phylum Chordata; class Aves; order Passeriformes; family Corvidae; genus Aphelocoma; species Aphelocoma coerulescens. The sequence goes on from NC_091016.1 coordinate 121,100,330, forward strand.
GTAACACTGATCCAAAAAATCCACAGTGAAAATTAAATTGACTTGACTCACCACTACTAGAGAAGAAAGAAATAAGCAGACGTGGCATAATTTTTAACTTTTTCACCTGGAAACACCCTAAAAAATCCCAAAGTAAACATTGCAAACATTGTTTGCTTGAGCTTCTTATTTTATTATGTTTGGATTTCTGAGAGTGGGAGGACAGGGAATAACTGGGAAATAACACAATCATTAAATGAGTGATGGAAGGAAGGGTGATAACATGTGCTCTATTAACATTTCAGTGATGATTTTATTGTGCCAGGCTGAGTGACCTGATTTGAAACGTGAGTATGACACCTGAAACCACTTCTGTTAGTAAGATTTATGGTGGAAAATACCTAATCTACCATTACCTGCCTAAAAATTAAACTTTCAGTCCAAGTTTGATTCTTCTGAGGTCATGCTGAGAGAGCCGATCTGGGGATGATCCATCCTTTCCTAAGAACAAGTGTCTTGATACTTCAGTTATTTATCTTTATAATCTCTAGGAGGAAGCTGAATCTCTGGTTTAAAGTAGTCACTTGCTCTTTAGGTGGTTAGCACTGGACAAAATAGATCCCAAACTCCCTCTACACATGGCTGTGCTGTGGGATATCAACCTTACCCAGTTCTTTGCTCTATCTAGATCTGCAGGTCAGGATATTGCTTGGTTCTGGCACAATTGCTTTCTTTAAGGAAAATCCAGAAATTTCCATATAGGTCTTTTTTCTAGTACTCAAGTCTGTCCAGCTCCTTAGAGTAATATTTTATAAACCTGCCAGTGTTCTACGACTAACTTTCTTTGTTCTTTCAATGTAAGTTGCTAGATGGGAACTGCTTTATTATTATTATTATTATTATTATTATTATTATTATTATTATTATTATTATTATTATTATTATGATGTAGTGAAAATTATTCTTTCTGTCTGTTTAATGCCTTATTTTCCCCTCAGCAGTGATGAAAGATTACATATGAACTAAAGGCAGAAGATAGTGAAGGTGAGAACTGCTTTATTATTCACCACTATTTATTATTTCCAGTATAATAAAACACTAACATAACAATAACACTCCAAATAAAGCCAGAATGATTTAGGAGAAAAATTTTGCCCAAGATTTTGAAGCCAACACCAGCATAATTTAATGATAAGATGGTTGTACTGAACATGATACAACACCAGGCTCTTCAATCCGAACCAACACAAATGTGATGGATGAAAACAACTCATAAAGTCGAGCTTAAAAGCAGAGCAAATGTTAGAATTATTGCAGCAGGTCTTAAGGTTTGACTAAAGACCAAGAAAAAAAAAATCCTTCCATTTCCCTTGTGACCTGGAGAGCAGGTTCAAAAAGCACAGGGCACAGCAGCAAAAGGTCTGATCACACAGGGGTTTAAAACCCAAAAGGAAAATCACAAGTATTCCCTAATTGGAAGGCCAGAGAGAACAAAGGTGAGTGTAGCTCTTTCTAAAATTCAGAAGAAGGAAGAATGAGGAATATGAGGCATTCACTGAAATGTCAAGATAAAATCGATACAGCATTTTCTGGGAAATCAATGCAGAGAGTGGAAGACATTGGAGATAACAGAGAGGCAAATGCTTTTTCTGGAGCAGATGAAAACTCCAAGAGTGGCATTGAAAACAGGTGTTGTTTTCATAATTAAAACTCAGGGGAAACCTGCCTAAAGGGAGCTGTAATAATGAAATAGGGGGAAAAAATACCCATGGAGAACAACGTCTCATTAGGAGAGATAAACTTCACATGTGAACAACACTGAGTTAAATGACAAATTGTTTTTCTTAATGGCACTCTGGTGTGAGACAGGTTCAGAGGTTCTGCTTGTTTTGCTGCAAACTGGTGATTAATGACTGCAAAGTTTACCACACAAATGTGAAAGACAGGAGTGGAAAATGAAGACACAAGTTGTCTCTCCAAAGGGACACTTTATAAAACCATTGTCTGGACAGAAATAGGAAAGGAAAGCCTCTGAGAGATTAGAAAGCCCTTCTAATAACTGGCTGTGGAATGACCCACTTTAGCTATTTTCTGTTTGGTGTCTAGTTTATACTGTTTTCCCGTTGTAACCGATGCACACTAAAACCTCACGAATAAGACCCTGAGGCAGTTCTGAAATCATCTACGGTGTATTTTCTCAGAGATAAAAAACATCAGCAACTCCAGTCCCTCTGACTCAGCTTGGTGTGCAGGTACCATGGAGTCAAACGTGGTGCAGACAGGCAGAGCATTGCTGGAAACCCTCCAGGAAATCTGAAATGTCTGGGTGATTCCACACTTGATTTCCCATAACCTTATCGATATTGTCCCTCAAATGAGGATGCTTAAAGAGGGAGAGAAACTGCTTATGTCAAGAGGTGGCTTGTAGGGCAGAGGAAAACTAGTTTGGTCTGAATAAAACTCTTCTGCTACAAACAGAGTTTTTCAGAGGTGCAGTGTAGCACAGGGATTTCTGATAAGGGATTTTTGGGATAAATGTCTGCAGCAGATCCAATGTTCTCAGGTTTCAATGTGCTTAGTAGGCACAGCTGGAATTCAGGAGCTGTTACAGTTGACTAACTACGTGCTGCATGCCCAGAAGTACCAAATAAACCAATAAATCCTCAAATCTGTAAGCAAGCAAAACCACTATTCCAGCAAGTTCCTGGGTGGGAAGCAAAGATACGCCTTAAAGAAATCTGTAAATTGTTCAAAGGTAAAATAACTTGGCTGCTGCAAATACAGTGACTTGAAATATTTAGTCAAACATGCCTATTCAGCATCAACGTGTTTAAAATGTTTGGTTTCTAATTAATACCGTTTTATTAGAATTAATAAATACTAAGTAATGATACAAAATTAAATAACAATATATAAAACTAAAAAACAATACTAGAAGAGAAGTCATACTTCTAAACATGAAAGCTCTGTTTGAAGGCTTGGTTCATCAACTGCAAGCAAAAAGAAATTAGAAAGGGTGAGAATTAATAATGTTCTTACATATGTAATGTAGGGTCAGTAATGAATAGCAGTGAATTTGTCTCCAAGCACATCACTGGAGAGATCAGTACTTTATTGAGTTTGGATCTTTAGATGTTAAAAAAGGATGTTGGAAAACTGGAAATGATGTGGAAAGCTACTGCCAGCACTGAAACCCTTGGGTGGCAAACTTAAGGATTTCCATCTCTTTTTCTACCTCTCCGAGGCTAAACAGTGACAGCCCTGAGTTTTTAGTTCACGTGCACAGAGTATCAGGAACCATAAGAATCTTCTGCCTCATAGAGAAAAGTTCATGGTACTGCCTGGAGTTGAATGTAACACAAGTTGACATTAAGAAAAAAAAATTCTTTTTTTCATTCAGAGCTATAAATCATAAGAAAAATAACCTGTAGAATTATAAATTATTTTTATGGAATTTAATAGAGACTTATGCATCATGGCAACAGGGCACTGCTGTAAAAGTTACATCTCCTTTTGATATGATTAAGCTGATATAAATGTCTTAGAAGACATAAAGGCTTCCTGTGGTCTCAGATCATCCAGAGATATTTTCCTGAAGGTGGTATATGCAGACACAGCATTTTTCCTGTGTATGGAGTTTCAGAGTTAAAGAACCTTGGTACACATCCTTCTGCTCTGCCAGAAAAATTCCCTTTATTTAGGGAGTCAGTGTGGCAAACGTGAATCACAACTGAGCAACGCCCCATGAATTCAAGGGGGACACACATGTAAGCTTTTATAATTAAAATTTCCCAGGGAACACATAAAGGTGAAATCATAATTATCAAACTGGAGCCTTGCCAGAAAAACAGGACAACCTTGTTGTCTTTGTTTGCTATCTCAAACTTTTTCATTTCAAGAGAAAAACATTTAGGATGCCTTTCCAGATGCCTTATGTGCCATCCTCATCCAAAGGAGTGCTTTGCAAATTAGGACTGATAACACATTATCTCCTCTTCCCAGTAGGGCAGTAACTCTTGCCCAGCCAGGACTGGGACCACACATCTCCTGTCCACAGAGAAGGCCAAGACAAGATATGTTATCTTACAAAAAGTTTTTTTAGCTGAATTATTTTAGCCAAACAAAACAAAAACCCCAACAATAACAGTATGTTCTACATAACCTTTTTTTTTTCCAGCCATGGGATAATTGTTGCTGTGAATTGGGAGCAACAGAATCATTAAGGTTGGAAAAGACCTCTAAGATCCTTGAGTCCAGTGGTTCCCCCAGCAAAGCCCATCACTAAACCATGTCCCCAGCTCTACATCTACATATCTTTTAAATCTCCCCAGGAATGGTGATTCCACCACCTCCCTGGGCAGCCTCTTCCAATGCTTGACCACCCTTTCTGTGAAAAAGTGTCTCCTACAATCCAATATAAACCTCCCCTGGTAAAATTCACCACTGGATTTTCACTTTTTTTTTAATATTTCCATTATGGACAACAGAGTTAATGGATGGAAACTTTTCTACATGGAGACGCCTTGACAGGAGGTGGAGGTAGAAGGTCCTTGCCTGTGGCTGGATAAACTCTTTGTCACCTGATCCCAGTAGGATCAATTTCCTCTCTTCCAGATGTCCCTTTGAGTCCTGAGCAGCCCACAGATGTGTCAACAACAGCAGAAGTCTCTCCAGGCAAAATGTTTGGGATTTTTGCACATCTCTCTCTGTTTTTATTTAGAACAAAAATTCTGTCATAAAGGAAGTGTCTGTATTTGGTTGTGTCCCTTTGGCTGTTCCACACCAAGCATCTGCAGTGAATAACTTACTTTTCTCTATATTCCTACTGGAAATATTTCAACAGACTCTCTCCCAAGTCAGGGCACTCTTGCCCCTAGAACAATAGCAGTCAAATGATGGCAATCATTTTCCTCTGTCCTCTCCAGAAAACAATTCTCTGAAGATTGTTGGTGCTGTAAGCATGTCAGTAGTTCAAAAGTCAGGAGTAGAACTTGAATACAATCCTGCACATTTTAAAAGTAAAGATTAAAAGGTTTGTTGTGTGAACTTCAATTTTTTCTCACATTTTATTACTTGCTTCAAAAAGAATATACAACAGTAACTACTAAGTATATATGTACATGTACAGAGGAAATAAAACAATAATTTTTAGTCTAATCACCGTAAAAATGCTTAAGTAGCCTTTTTATTTTCTAGATTTTTAACTAGTTGCTTGAGTTTTCTCAGTTTTCTTATGAATTTTATGTTGTAAAAGAAAAAATGAACAACTTTGCTGGAGCACTCTCTAACTACAGTACAGCAAGAAGGGCAGTTGGAATCATGGATTTCAAAGAAGTTTCATGAGGAAAGTTTTCAAGCTGCAGCTGTGCTGCTAAGGCAGAGCCAGGCCCAGACCCAAGCACTGCCTTGTGGTAAAATTGTGCTGTTCATTGCTGGAATGGTTCCTGGACTCGGTTTTGGCCCGTTCCAAACAGCAACAACCACAGAGCATCTGGTGGTTTGCACACAGGGATCACGGCTGGTAGGAAATTCAAGGGCAGTTGTTGGTGGTGGAGGATGAGAAAGACGATCTGTGTGGATGTGAACTCTGTCTTGGATGTGGGAAAAGTCATTGGCTACTTTTATAGTGATAAAATCAGAGTAATAAATTGTTATTAATTTTTTGCTAGCATAATTATAAAAGGTTAAACTTACTTCATTATTTGCATAGTCAGACCAAATGTCTGGAAATATAGTTGGAAAGCCTGTTGCTGGGTAGTGACTGGTGAAAGGGTCACGAGAAAGCCAGAACAAGGCTGGTACAGGCAGGTATTTCTCCAGTACCTGCCCCAGACCCCAGCAGCTGAAGGCCTGGGGCATTCCTGACCCACTGATTGTGCTGATGTATTGAAAACCCTTCCTTGCTTTTGGGATCAGGGCTCTGCAGAGTCATTCAGCTTCTGCAAATTCACCTGTCCATGAAATAACATTTAATTGGCCAAAGTTTCAGCCAAGTCTGACATGACAGCCAGGTAGTGCTTGAGCTGTGGAGAGAGCGGAGAAGGGAGATGTGCTGCAGTGCAACAGGAATGTGATGTGGTGAGGATTTGTTGCAGGAGAAGCCAGTAACCACAGTCAGCATTGGAGGGTTTGGGGTCTGTGCACACACAATAAAAAGAAGGTTTTGTCCAAGGAAGGTTGAAATAGAAAACAATAATAAGAAAAGTAACACAAGCAAGCAAATAATATTATTTTCCAGTTTCTAAGCAGGGATCAGAGGCATATAAAGAGATTAAAGGATTTACCCCAGCTTGAACAGGATGTGTGTGTCCTAACCAGGGATTTTTTCCTCTGTTTCTGCCCTTAGATTATCCTCCATCAGATTTGTAAGATTCAAACTGCTTCCCACGTTGGCCATCGACACATAACAATTTGTAAGGAGCCCTGCATGTAAAGCATGTGTCCTAATGTCTGACTGGGCAGGGGACTGAAGGTCTGTAGAAATTTGGAGGAAGGATTTGAAAAATCACAGAATGAGAAGAGCTACTTGAACTAGGCCCCAACTGCATTTTAAGGCTTACTAATATAAGGTATATTTGCAAATGCCTATTAGCAGGAAAATGCAGTGACAGCAAACCCCCTGAATCAGTCATCATAAACTCATTTTAACAGACCTGCCAAACTCCTAATTAAGGCCTCCCTCAGGACTCTTGTTTTCTATCTCATTATCCTGATAAAGTGGACACCAATGAGTCCCTTAATGAGGATTAAACTGTAGGCTTTAGTTGAATTTGCATCTCACATTTGCTATCGGTGAGACTCTCCTGAAATACGCCAGATACACTTGCCAGTTTCTAATGCAGAATTCAAAATACTGTATGAAAAAAATCTGGTAATAGAATTCCACTTCTTTGCCTTACAATTGTCCAAAAATAAGAGATAAAAATTGTTTGGTTTGATAAATACAGCATTTTCCCATCCACAGGCCAACGGTGTGTGTCATATTGCTGTGTATGCGGCTTAAAAGGGACAGCTGCTCCAGGGATCTGGAAACACTCTCTTTAGTTTTTAACAGAAGGAAAAACTGAAACGGAAGCAGATGTTTGTGACTGTATCATGCGTGAGATAAGGCCTTTGGAGACTCATTTTTTTTTCCCCGACAGCAAGTGTTTAAAGTCTCGTCTTCCTTAAAGGAATTTTGATTTCGTGCCTGACCCAAGAAATATGCTTTGTGTAAATTCACATGACAGAGTTCCTTGCTGATGGTTTTAGTCAACAAGGGGGTTGAGCCATTAGGATGTTCTGAACACAGAGGTGATCCATGGCCAGGTGGGTGTTTGCCCTTCTCCACCTCCACCACTGCCCTGCTTTACCTGTGAGGTAGCACCACTAAAGCCCATGTCCACACAGTGGCCAGGAGCCTCAGAGGCCCTGGGAGATGGGAGGATTACCTGCTGGAAATCGGACCAAAAAAAGGTTGGTTTGCCTGCCTAAAATCTGCAACTTCAGAATTAATGTCTCAGTTTATTCAGAATGTCCAACAGAACTTAATTAACGCCTTCTAAATGAAGTTTATGTCCATCCAGCAGAGATCTGCAAACCAAGATGCTAATTTATTTCTTAGTATTCCTTGCTCTTCAAGATAAACAAGGATCAACAGTGATGCTCACAGGAGCTTCTCCTTTTCTCCACCTAATCGTTGACATCTGAATGCAGATTGGTGAGAAAATTTATGCTTCAGAAAAGATAAGGACAAGAGGGAATGGTTTTAAACTAAAAGAGGAGAGATTTGGATTGGATATTAGGAAGAAATTCTTCCCTGTGAGGGTAGTGAGGTCCTGGCACAGGTTGCCCAGAAAAGCTGTGGATGACCCATCCCTGGAAGTGTCCAAGGCCAAGTTGGATGAGGCCTAGAGCAAAGTGGGATAGCGGAAGGTGTCCCTGCACATGGAAGAGGTGGAACTGATGACCTTTAAGGTTTCTCCAAACACAAACCAGTCTGTGATTCTATGATCCTAAGTTTAGAGATCTTTTTTAAGACTCTCAGGGGTGCATGTGCATGTGTGTGGCCCGGCACACAGTTTTTTTTTATAGCTGGGAGATGAAAATATTTTAAGAAATATTTTCCATCGTTTTTGCGTGTCATCATCTACCAAATCTGAGATGGGAAACACATCAATGCTATGGAAATAAGATCAATGTCCCCAGTTAGGTTCAGATAAGAAATATGACACCAATTGTAACCACAATAAAAACAGTGAGATTTGAAAGCAAATCAGAGACCTCAGGCAAAGCCAGAGGAAATATGCAGGAAGACTTCAGTCACAGAGGCAATTTCATTCCTACTTTGGCATCATTGCCCACAAAATGATGTCAGAAACAAGTTTTTTTTAAAAAAAACTTCTTCTTTTGCCCATCCAGTAACAGCTGCCATGACGAGAATTCTGCTCTCTATCTGTTGTGATGCCAAAGCAGTTTTCAGCTCACAGTGGGGATTTCTGTTCAAAAAGGTTCCCCCCTACACACAAGAGCAGTGGGGGCTATAGGAGTGCCCAGTCTCACGAATCTTCCAGCAGCTGGTTTTGACACAAGCATTTTTCTTTTTCCCGTTTCATGGCAAGAAATGAGTCACACTTACTCAGAAAACTACATGTGTTTGGAGGTTTTTTTAATTCAATGAAGCAGGATACACTGGAGAAGGACTTATCATGGTCTTGGTGCAACAGTGAGGTGGATCCAGTGAAAATACAGATCGAGATTTAAAACAAGCTGAGAGAAAGTCTCTCATCATAGAACATGCAGCCAGCCCATGGAATTCCCTCTTTCCAGACACTGATATCAGATATTGCAAGGGCTAAATCTTCTGATAATTTCAAGTGTTTCTCATACAGTTTTGTAGACAAGAAATTCATGGTATTATGTAAAAACCATTATTTCATGCTCATGAACCCCCTGAGCTGTAAGTTATTTCAGTCTGGGAGAGAATTCTGAAGAAATATTGTACATAGACATTAATTTTTAGCTCCTACTGGAGGCAGGATATTGGTCTGATCCAGTGTAGTGATTTTTTGTTCTTAAATATCAACACATTTCACTTGGCCTTACAATGTGCAATATTTTGTCTTCTCAGTCCTAAACTCCCAAACAATATCTTTTTTTTTCTACAAAATTTCATAAGAACAAGGAAAAAATAATCAAGTTTGTTTTGTTCTGATTGATCCAAGCTGACTTTTATTTCTTTTTTTTTTTTTTCAAATGTTAAATTGATAAATATGTTATTTGCAGTCAAAGCTAAGATTTGCTTTACTTTGTTTAGTCACTAACTCATTTGGACTTGAATTTAAGCAGGTTTGCATAATGACAGTCTGTTGTGCTTCTTAATTTGGGAATTAGGGATCTTGGAGGAACCCTACTGTTTACCAGCTTCAGTAAAATATCAATTTTAAATTCATTCCAATGGGTTCAGTTTCTTCTCTTCCCTGTGGAAAAGCACACCTCATATTATGTGGTACACTGATTCCAGTGGCACCTCAAATGATGGATAACCCGAATCTCTTGTGCCCCAGGGATCACACCTCTGTGCACATGAGACCTCACAGCTGACAGTCCTGAGATGTGTTTGTTTGGTGACTGTGACAAAGAAACAATTTTGAGTGAAGGGCTTGACAGCTTGGAATTTGCTTCAGCCCTTTTCTAGTAGTCAGGACATTTCTGCAAATCTTGTGTCTACATAAAAATATTCTCAGTGAATCTGCTATAAAAAGGCAACATTTTGAACTGCAAGAATAACAATTGCACTGATTAAGATTTTCATGTCTTCTTTCTTAATTTGGCAAGACGTACCATATACTGGTATTCTAGCACTTCAACTTTTGGCTAGAACTGTAACAGTTTAATTCAGGTTATTCATTCTATTCTATGAAATGAAGACACAATTGTTAATGGTCACTGTCACTGTACCTGACATTTTCCTTCTGAAAAGTCTTGTGCTACCAGGACTGAGGTGACTGAAGTTAATGGACAATCAGCATATTGACATAAAGGAATTTTTAGTCATAATTCTGAGGTCAGAAAATAGTTTCAGTATGCTTTTGAGTTGCAGGATGACACTGAGAAATAACTTGGATGAGCTCATCCCTACCTTACTTTGCAGGAAGTCTTTTACAGCAGTACCTGCTCCAAGTGGGATTGACCTGGTTATGTTGCCATCACTGAGAGAATCAGAGAATCACAGAATGGTTTGGGTTGGAAGGGACCCTAACGATTATATAGTTCCAAACCCCTGCCATGTCTCGGAAATAAACCTTTTCATTTAGCAGCGATGAATCCCACCCTGATACCTTCTCTGCATTTCCCTAATATTCAAATCTAAAATTCAAAGGTTGGTTGAGATCAGGGCCTACTCTGCATAGTTTGATGGAAAGAATGAATTCAATATACTGGAATGCTCCAGTTTTGCTTTAAACACAGATTTTCCCATTCTCGTCTGAAAAACAAAGCTTTGTTCATCTGTTATTTACACAATTATGGATTATGGTATAATGACAAAGATCATGTCCATATGACAGATAAGCATCATAACTATAACAATAAATTTTAGAACACCAGATGTATTTCAGACAAGTCCCATTTTACCAGGGGTTAGTCTCTGTGCAATTGCATCTCTTACTTTTAAAAGAAGGGAAAACAGATTGCAAAACCATTAAAAGGAGTAGAAACTCCTTCTGTAACTATCTAGAAAGTCGTGTGTAGAGCTGGAGGCTTCCCTTGCCAGTTTTCCAAGGCACATGATGCTTTCTAAAGAGACCCAGTTGCTGCTTACTGTATATTTAGTACAGGACAAAAATCTGTCTCCGATGGTTTTGGACACTTTGTTACATCCCATTCCCAAATCTGTCAAGCATATGATGACAGCTGAGGCACAGAGGAATACTTCTCTGGTTCAAGAACAAGAAGGCCCACAAGGAAAATTTGCTGATTTGCTAAACTCTTTACATTTCCAGATAAAGCTGTAGGATACTGAGCATGTCTCTGTAAAGTAGCACAAATATCAGGACTTTTGTCTCCATGGATTATTGAGCCAGGCAGTTCCTATCTGAACTGTTCCCCTGTAACTTGGGCACTGGCAAAAGAGTAATCCTGAAATCTCATGTTGACAGATAGAGCTACATTTGGATTCATCCAAATCTGAGTTGCCTAGAGGTTTTGATGGAACAACTTTTACAGGAGATTTCAAATCAGACTCTAATGACTTGTGTTTGCTATCTTTGTACAGACACATCTTGCCTCAGAGAAGCAAGAAACATAGTTTTGTGTGTATTTTTATTATAAAGGGTAGCAGTAAAGGTAACCAGTCCAAGAGTGTTATCCAATATATCCATGCTGGTGTTGAAACTAATATAATTGTTCAGTGAGAAAGCATACACAAGGGGAAGATGACTATATTTTACTTAAATTTTGTAGCAGAGGTATTCCCCAAAATGTTGTCCCCAACTTAGTACCAATGAGATGATAAAAACATGTGGTGTCCTATTTTTAGCACCAGATGTCTATGTGCTCTCAGAGCCTTTGTAGACTCCCATGACTTAAGCTAAAGCACCTTGTCTTTGGTTTAAGCCCATCTGAAACTTCACTAAAATGGTGCCAAGCATTGGGATGGGCTGCCCAGGGCAGTGGTGGAGGGATTTAAAAGTCACGTAGATGTGGAAATTTGGGATGTGATTTAGTGGTGGCTTGGCAGTGTTTGTCAGTGTTAAATTAACAGTTGGACTTGATGACCTTACATGTCTTTTTCTACCCTAAAAAATCCTATGAGTCTATGAAAGCAACACGACAGTGCCCAAAATTAGATCTTGTATGAAAATGTACAGGTAACTTAAGTGACTTCTAAAATCTTTCTGGGTAGGAGCAATTCAAGAGCATGGTCTACAGCCAGTCCTTTTCAATTCCATCTCCACATCTTTCCTGCCAGAAGTCTCCCTCCTGCAGGGTACCTGGAAATATGCAGAGAAGGCAGCGATTTCACTTGGCAAAAACTCAAATCAACACAGTGAGCAAAACTTTTAACCTTGTCCCCAAGACTGTCTAGAATAGATGTTCTTATGCTGTTTTCTTTTGGGAATAAAATCCTATCTCTACCCTGCAGGTATCCTTTCTCTCTTTGTAGTAGCATAGTTACTGGGAACCAATTTAAAATGTTCAAAACCCCAAATTCCTCAAAAGGCAGTGTGAAACTACACCTCATATATCCCTGCAAAAACAAGCAAGCTTTGATTTATTTCAAAAGTGGAGCGTTCCTTCACTCTCACTAAAAAGTTAGTTGTACAGGAGAGGTGTTAAATTGGGTAAAATACAGGGTTATAAACATTTTGATTCTTTCCCCAGCTTTGCTGTAATCTACACTTTGAGTGTAGAATTGCACTTACCTCACTGAAAATTACCCACCTGTAAGTCAGGCATGCAGTCAGAGTCCCTACGGCTCCCTGGACAATGAGCAGAAAGAATGAAAACACAGAGAGGATGTTTATTGTGTTTATTACAATGAATATTGATAGGTACACGCTTATCATTAAACACATGTTTATTGAAAAATCAAGTTTTTTATAAAAACTTTCTTATATAGGTTGGATGTATTATGTTTTGGGGGGTCGCCTGTCTCTGTTTACAGAAGGAGTCTAGATGTCCAGTTTAAATTTTATTTTAGCTTTAGAGCAGAGAGATTTCAATATGATGAATTCCAGGTTTTTTTTCAGAAGTATGAGGTGATTACATCAGTTCCTCACCTCCTGGGAGCACTTTACACACGCTTTTACCAAGCTGGATCACCCAAAAACCCCACTGTACTTCTTGCAGCCTGTCCACTCCTTTAAAATATAAGAAGCCTGTTAAACAAACTTGTTTTTAGTTGTTTTGCTTGCTAAAACACATCATTTCCCAGGCCCTGGCTGAACTGTACCGCAGGAGCACTAGGTGGCAATGCTGTTACAGCGAAAACTCCAGCAGCTCCCCAAAACACAGCGATCCCAACCATGCTCCACAGGCAGTGCACCAGCTCAGAGAGCTGACACCACTTCTTCAGGAGCTGCAGGACGTCGTTTTGATTGTCCCCTTGTGCTGGGCACTGGTGAGGACACACCTCGAATCCTGTGTTCATTTTTGGGCTCCCCATGACACGAAAGACTTTGAGGGGCTGGAGTGTGTCCAGGGAAGGGAATGGAGCTGGGGAAGGGTCTGGAGCACAAGTCTGATGAGGAGCAGCTGGGGGCACTGGGGGGGCTCATTCTGGAGAAAAGGAGGCTCACAGCGGACTTTATAACTTTCTGCAACTCCTTGAAAGGAGATTGTAGCCAGGTGGGTGTTGGACAAAAGAAAGGGCCCCAAGTTGTGCCAGGGGAGGTTTAAGCTGATTATTAGAAAAAAATTCTTCATGAAAAGGGTTGTTACGCATTGGAACAGGCTGCCCAGGGAAAATGTGGAATCACCATCCCTGGAGGGATTTAAAAGATTTGTGGATGTGGCACTTGGAGACATGGCTTAGTGGTGGTTTAACAGGTGAACTTGATGTCCTTAGAGGTCTTTTCCAACCTAAATGATTCCAAGATTCTGTGGTTTTGGTTGCCCATGCTTGCTCTGAGTGAGAAGTAGGTGGTCAATTTGTTTCCACTTTCAGTATAAAGCAAACAAAGATGATGACCTGACATTTAGCACAATTTTCATCTTCCCCATATAGTTTCCAGCTATTCCAGGGAATCACGAATGGCAAATATTGAATAAGAAGCACACAGGAATGAGCTGCCAGTCCTACCAGGTTGGGGTTCAGCCATCTCACTGAGGAAAGTGAAAACTCAAACTTGATTCTAATAATGTGGGTGAGATCATAAAGTCTTCACTTGTGCTTCCCCTTTCCATATGTACTGCTTGCAGTGAATCAAAGACAATATTCCTGGGTATAAAATCTTGGACATGGACAGCTTTTGCTAAGATAAGTGCTTTTGAAGACAAAAAAGCCAGTGCAAGTGTTCTACAGCTACCGGTTCAGCACAGCACAGCCAGAAATATGTTTAATTGACTCCAATACAATTTAATTAAATGAATCAGTATCATCAGGTCATGATTCTGGGACGCCTCTCCACACTTTCAGGATTTATTTTTAATCCATTTTAATTCATATCATTTGCTATTATCATAAACTCTGTGAATTGCATCCATGGATACCAGCAGAATAAGGAACTGTTCTGGTCTGAGCTTATCCCGTCACTACAGGAGCCTGGTTTTAATTTATTTTTATGGAAATACTGCATCCTGTTGATAGCAAAACTGCTCACAGTACAGAAAATGCCTCCCCATGTCCCAGAGTGAGGAGAAGATTCATCTTCACTATTTTGGTCCTAAAATGTCTTTATAGCTTTATGTACTTTATATGGCAGTTGGACTTGATGACCTTAGAAGTCTTTTCCAACCTTAGTTATTCTATGATTCTATTCCAAATGTAAGCTTAAGTAAAAATAAATAAATAAAATGAATGGATGCATATCCATGGACTTGTAAGAGTTTTGCATGAGTATGTGTAGTCAAATGTGTGAGGTTGCTTCATGCTAAATTTAGACTTTGTAGAAATTTTCTAGTAGCAAAAAATGAGTAGTGCTGCTAATCTAAAAGGCAAGTACATTTTCCTTTGGAATTCTCCCATTTATTTAGATTTTTTCCTAATCAAAATGCAATTAGAGTATTTTCCACAAGGATGCAAATTTAGCTAATCTGAGTGGAATTGGTTTTCTTTTTGGAGCAGCTCATAGGTCCCAATTTCACAAATCATATCAACATGAGCTGCCCCAAACGGATTCCTGCTTTTTCCCTGTCTTATCTGACTACCTTTTCCCTCCCCTCCCTAGTCACTGAACTCTTCTGCAGTGTCTCAGAACAGGGAAATTGCCTGTTAAATAAATTTCTTCTTGTTTGTTGGGAGAAATCAACAGTCTGTTTTGTTATAAGGAAATACAGTGCAAACAAACAAACACATAAATAAATAAATAAACAAATAAATAAATAAATAACTTCCAAGGAGTAGTTATTAGTCCTGAGGAGTTTTGTGGGTTTGGATTTTGTTTGTTTCCTTAATATGTCATTATGAGATGGGGAAGGAAACAAGAAAAGGTTTTATTGCTATTTTGGAAAGAGCAGTTTCTTTTTCAGACTCAGAGCCATCCATTTAGAATAAAAACAGGCAATAAATAAGGGAATTTTGCTGGGGTTTAGCCATGTGATCCTACTCAGGCTTTGACAGCACAGCAAAGTTGTGCTGATATCTGAAGAAAAATCAGAAGCAGCTATAAGGTGGAAAGTTTAAAGAAGTGGAAGGATGTGCATTTCTGACCTTATTCATGTCTCATTAGCTTCTGGCACAGTAAACTGCCTAGACTTGCAGAAAACACTTGTTCTTTCTCTTTTTTAATGCAAATTTTTTGGGAAAAAAAAAAATTGTAATGTCAGTGAAAAAATATGGTGCCCAGAGAACAGACCGGACATAAGATTTTCGAAAGCATCAGCTATGACAATTAAGAGTTTATGTCCACCATTCCCCTTTCCAGACAGGTTTATCTCCCCATAATTCCCTCTGAGAAAACATATCAGCAAGTTTTCAAAAGTATATTCTTGCCATTAGATTCTCCATGTTTCTGTTCTCAGTCAATAAATCCCTTTGACCAGGACAGGGACATGGGAACATCTACAAAGGAATTAATTTCACACATACTGAAATCAGTAGTGTTTGGATGATCCCTTTTTCTCATTACATGCCTTAGTGGGAATTTCCAGAGGTTGTTGGATGGTGAAATATGTGGCTAAAACCTCAAGCCTTTTTGAAATGACCTTACACTTCCAGACACTAAAATGTCCCTGATCTGGTCCCATGGATCACAGTGAAGTGACAACCAAATAAATACCCCAGCAACCTCCAGACCTTCCTCTTCCTTATTAATTCCAAAATGAATGACTCCAAACTCCCAGATGAAAAAAAAGTAGGGAAGAGCAATGCCCCTTCCCCTTACGTGGGGAAGACTCCAAGAGAGGCATTTTAAACTTCACAGGTCTTCCTTTACCCAGACCATTTGTGGTTCCTGTGTGATTTACCTCCTACATTCTTACCAGAATTCCCAAGGAAGAACTCCAGTGAAGAAAATAGGCACATGAGCCCAGTCAGTCATCCTGGAACTGGGTGAGGTAAGAAGATCATTAGAGCAGTTGGAACAATCCTGAAAAATGCCATACTCTCTGGAAAACTTCTAGCTGGAATGTGAAAAACTTTTTATTTTTCTTTGACTTTTCAGAAAAGGACTTCCCCCCCATCTCCTGCCTTTGAACCTCCTTCCCATTAATTTTCTCACCCATATTTTTAATAAAATACTTTGGTAAATAGTGGTGTTTGCAAAAAGCCATGACAAAAAAAAAAAAAAAAAAAAACCACCTTTTTATTTATTAAAACTGAAAGCTACAATAGGAATATCTCTATGATCGTTTCAACACAGATAATTAAAAATATATACTGAAGTAAAAAAAACCCCAAACAATCACAGACCAAAACATATTTTATATGTTATTTAATATTTTCTTTTGCATTCAGAGCAAATATCTTTCAAATAAACAGAGGAAATTTGCTGAATCACAGAATCATGAAATGGTTTGGGTTGGAAGGACCCAATTCTCCCAGCCTTTCCTCATAGCAGAGGTGCTCCACCTCTCTAATCTCCTTGGTGGCATCCTCTAGATTTGCTCCAACAGGTCCATGTCCTTCCTGTGCTGGGGAACCCAGAGTTGGATTAAATTCCCAAATATACATGACTCATTAATGCATGGCTTCAATGTGCAATTCCACTTATTGTAATGCCAATCTCAGACAGGCAAAGGCACGCATTACAGTGAAAGACACCATTCTTAATGTTTCTTGCAACAAAACCCAGTGTTTTAAGGGTAACCTGGGCCTCCACAAAGCCCACTTTGTTTTGTTATAACTGCTAAGGCAAAATTGGCTGTGAGAAAGATGTTAATTCTGGCACAATAACTTAGAAAGTTTCATGCCACAGTGAAGCATAAAACAGTAATTAGATGAAGAAAAATTAAGTAACTCCTTCTATTTTAATGGTGATGTGCTGTCTTTCAAAGAGCAGCTACACAGTCCATGGCTTTCCCCAGACACATTAAAGCAAAAACCTGAGCTTTCCTGCCGCTCTCAAACGCATAAATTCTCTTGGATTACATGCCAAGTTGATTTAAAGTGGTTGCTCAATGAAAAGAAAGTGTTGACTCTAAATTTCAATGCTTTGTAATGTTCTGAAGGAAGCTGCAATCTGCTTTCATGGACAAAGTGAGACTTTTCACCCCTCAATTCCGACTGTGAAGTTTTTATTACTGGTTTTATATACTGGTATTATAGGATAATCACTGGGTTTGTTTTTTTTTTATCTGGTTGAAGTTTTTCTCTTATTTTTTAAAAGGAATCACTGATTGCTCCAAAGAGAATTCACTCCATGTCCTCTGGAGTTTGTGTCCCACCTGTGGAGCAGTTTAGGTCACCCTGTGTAACTCAGACCTGTACGAGGCACAGAGGGCTGAGCCCTCCATTCTTTGGGCACTCAAGATTCCCACTGAAGCACTGAGTGCTGGATTCAGCCCTCCACAGCAAACATATGTCAATACACAGATGGTCACACCAGCAGAATTTTCCCACAGACATTCGCTCGATATTTTTAAGCAAAAAATGTTTTCCATGTGTCCTCAGACCTGTTGTTCCCCCAAGTATTCCAGGCAATTTAACCTGCAGGGAGCTTGGGGATTTTTTTCCTGAGAAAAGCAGAGGGATACAACAGCAAAAGGAGCCCAAAAAAATAAGCTGGGAAGAAGATGAATGAAACAGATGGACAGAGGGACTGATAGTTTGATATGCAGAAATAGTTTACTTGTAGAAAATCCAGAAGGATGTTTAGAGAACACAGATTACAGCTTGTAAATGGGAAGAGTTCAAAGTGGGAATGGGGTATTCCATGACAGGCCTGTGTAGGCTGGGAATTAAATGTGTGTATGACACGCAAAATCTTATTTCTAGAAAGAAAAATTCCCTTTCCCCCCCGAAAAACAAGGATTTTAACTGTGAGGTAAATATAGATGAGATGGAGACACACTGAATAACAGGATCATCAACAGGAGGGTGAAGCACCCTCTGGAGAGATTTGAGTCCACAGATCATGGTAGAAAATCTAGAAGATGAACTGGGATGAAGGATTATCTTTTACAAGATCCCAGTTAAAAACTAGCAAATCAACTGGTCAAGGACAAGTTTAGCAGTCTTGGGATCTTGCAGTTCCCTGAAAGCTGTCTTGAAAGAAAAGAGCCCTGTCTTGAAAGAAAAGCACATATGCTACTGAAGTCTCATGGAAGTGTGAAGCAAAGCACAGGGACGGAGATGAAAGACAATATAAATTAATGTAACTCTCCTGGGAATGGTACCAAGTAGGTCATTTTTCCTGTAGAAACAGAAATAAACAGTGATGGTTCTGTTGTACAGAAATTGGAGCACTTCATTAGCACCTGGCTGTGGATGAGCCTTTGTCACGAAAAATGCAGAGAACTTAAACAGACCCAGGACATGATTCATTCATTCAGCTTTCATTGAGTTCCAGTGCATGGGACAGTCCAATGGTCCTGCTTCCCAAACTGTTCTGTAGGTAAATATGTATATTAATAAAGAGATACGAGACATTCTTCAGTAACAGTATAGTCAAAGACCATCCTCCCCCCAAACATTTCAGCATTTAATAATTGCATCCCTTCTCTGTCACACTTGGGAGGTTCAGAGAAATTGTTGGACTTCTTTTTCTGACTCAGTTTTATGCATAAAACCAGAACTGCCAGAAGATACTATATTAGTGCAATAAATTTTAAAAGGGTCTTTTAGCCAAGTCTATTGGTAGCTTATTAAATTAACTGATCTATTCAGTAATTGATTATTGGAAATTTTTTTTTTTCAAAATTTGAAAAGATAAATTTCCTCTTTCAATACCCTCCTGTCTCTCCTACCCCTTCATTTAGATTTCTAGCAGGCTTTTGTGACTATCAGATTTCTCAGTTCTTCCCTTTCCCTCCTCTTCATTTTCTCCTGTCTTTCCACAGGCCTGATTTCTCCAGGACCCCACAAGTTTGCGTCCTGCTCTTCTCTCTCTCTTATATCTCTTATCTCCATCTTCTGCTCAAACATTCTAATGTCTGATCTAATACAGGCTCCTCACTACCCTTTGCTGCTGCTCCAGACTTTGTTCCTGCGGGAATGATACCCATGGTGTCAATCAGCATCTCCCTGTTGCTTTCAGTACAGCTACCTCCAATTTACACAAGCTGAGGATCCAGCCTTCTGCTGCCAAAAGTACTAATGATTTTGCAGAAATATGGGTCTCTCTCCCCCCTCTTTCTCTTTTTTTTTCTCTCAGCATGAAAGATCTAATTACAAATTGCTGAAGGCTTGCTACAAATAAAATTCTTAAAAAAAGGAGAAAAAAAGATACCCTTTTGACTCTGCATTATCTGTTACTAATTTACTGAGAGGAATTGTATCCATGTTTTCACCCAAATAAATATTTCTCCTCATGAATACTGAGAACAACTATTCAGAGAAATATCTCCATGGAGAGGTTTTAAACTTATTTTCACAGCTGTGAGTTTGTTCAGGCTGATGTTACTGGATATCAGTGCTCTGAATGATAGCAACATTACCCTGGCATAATATGAACAGAACCATCCAGCCTGGCTTCCTGCTCCCCAGAAATACCAATTATCCTACCTCCCCATATCTTAAATCCAGCGGGTGGGATGCATGCCATATTTGTATTTGTTATGATTATATTAAGGATGACAACACAGCAAAGGCTAAAGGCGACATTCCTACTGGTAGGCTGAACGGTGTGAGGGCCTTTTCTCTGCCCCTGGGGTGAGCTGCAGTAGGGAATATCCTGATTTCACCTGTACAGGTGTGCCCTGGGAAAACCAGCTGGGTCATGGCAGAGGGGTCTCTGCTTTGTGATGCTTGATGGACCCAAAACAAATGAGACAAAGGGACAATTGACACAGAGGATGCTCAGTAAAAATAAGACCCTTATGGGATTCAGGTGCTGAAGAAGGTGCAAGAGCCCCAAAACTGAGCTCCTGCTAGAGGCCTCCAAATCAGCTGTCGCTGCATCAGAGAATGGTTGAGATTGAAGTGACTTCTGGAAGTCATCTGGTCTCTCCTTCCTGCTCAAGCAGGGCCACCTAGAGAAGGCCACCCAGCACCACATCTCCATCTAGAGAAAGAACATCTTCTTTCCATAGCTGGACTTTAACAGTCCTCTGATGGTTACAGACTCAACAATCTTCACTGGAACATCCTCCCCTAGTTATCACCCTGTGTAATTACAGTGCGCTTTCTGCAGCTCGCTGGTACCGGGGCAAGAATAGAAATCCTGCTCAAATCACTAGAAATAGTTCCAGCCTTTCCCTGTAGGCATGGAATGACCTTTTTCTGTCTTCTGAAAGGACTATTTTGCCTTAATTTGTAGTCACTTAGCCCTGTGAGATCCCAACAAAACAAAGGTGTAGAATTGCACATATCCTTGGCAGAAGTAAAAATGACAAAATGCAGCAAAGATGATGGCAAAGTGGACTCAGAGAAGAAGATGGAGAAGCAACACGTGTCTCAGCTGCCTAAGCCTATGGACCATGAGACTTACAGGATTCCTGAGTCCTTCTGGAGATGTGACTCAAGGCAAGCAGGGATCACTGAATCATAGAACTCCTTGTGTTGGAAGAGACTTTAAATATCATCTCGTTCCAACCCCCTGCCATGGGCAGGGACACCTTCCACTAGACCAGGTTGCTCCAAGACCCATCCAACATAGCCTTGAACACTTCCAGGGATGGTGCAGCCAGACCTTGTCCAGGAAAATATTCCAAGACATTTCTGATATCTGTAGTCTCTCTTGGCTGGGCAGCTGCATTGCACACTGCGTGGCTCAGTCTTAAAATGAGCCTTCCCCAAATGTCCCAAACCATATTGGCCACAAAATTGTGAAGAAAAAAAAAATTATCTTCTTAAAAGAGCACCTTTGAGATTTACTTTTGAGATCCTCCAGCACCACTACTGACACCAGCACAGTCTTCCAAAACTGGAGTGAAACACTACCAGTCATTAATATTAATGACTTTGTTTATTTGTTTGGGTTTTATGGTCAGTTTCATTTGGTTGAATAAGGTCATGTAGGGACATTTGAGGTATCTTGTGATATGTACACAGAGTGGTCTGGTCTGGCACTGGGTTCACAGGAGATCTGTGTCCTTATGGACCTGCAGAGTCCTCCCAAAGTGATGCCTAAATAAGGAAACTGAGCCCTGTCTGCAGTGCCCCTATAAAGAGCAGGGACACAGACAATCTTCTCGTTGCCTTTGTCTTAGAAAGCTCTCTGATCTGTGTGGAACAAGCACCTGGAGACTGTTCACCTCCTGCCATGAAGACTTTGTCTATGGGTAATCAAACAGCCCTGATTATCTACAGAGAAACCAACAGATTTCCTTAATCCTTAGCAGTGAGCCTGCTCTTTCCAGCCCCTGAACATGTTTTAGTTCAGCTGATCATTGCTCATCCTTTTATGGTTTACAATGCAGGTCATGAACTTGGAGTATAATATTCCAGCACTTACGTTTTTAAAGTGCAATCCATGTACCATTTTAAGCAAAGAAAATACTCAATTATAAGGCAGCGTGATACTCCGAGTACAATGCTATGTGACAGGGCAAACAGGATAAGTAATTGTATTTGTGTAATTCAAGAAATCGAGTGGACAAGGGTATCCAGACCTTTCTCTTACCCTTATTACTTGTTTCAATTTTGTTGCTGGTATTTTTCCTCCTGTTTAATAGGCAAGGCAGCTGACAACTGAATTAGTACTCTTCCTTTAGTATGCCACTGGCTCATGACAATAGCCTTAGGGGTAAGATATAGATAACTGAGAAGTTTTCTCACTGTTGTGATATATTTTTTCATATGGTTAATAAGGCAATTGAAATGACATCCTGTCACAGTGGTAGAATCCCGTGAATTTGTGATGTCCCTTGCGTTGCCACTAGGAGGAGATGCACCGTATTATTATCCCCCTCTTTTTCTTGGAGAACACGTTGAAAGGATATGACAGTCTGCAAGCTCAAGCGTCCTTTAGTGTTGCTAAGGATTAGCTACTGTTTATTATCGCTAATGGGAAAGGGCTTAGGGATGAATTGTTGTTGCTCCACTGTGGATTTCGTTTCAAAAGCCTCACAAGTGTGCCCTTATATTCCAATCAGGGAGTTCAGCTAAAGAAACACAAATAAGAGAATCATCAGCAATTAAAACAAAACAAAACAATAATAATGGCTAAATACGCATAAGAAAACACTTAATTAATTGCTTATGAGCAATTGCATAGCTTTCCTTACAACAGAGTCTAGCAAAGTGTGTTGGGCCCAGATAATTTCCAAAAAAATCAAGTTAAGGTTCTGATGCCAAGTCCTGCTATTGCCAGGGTAAATCAAGGAATTTGCACTGAAAACCGGATCAGCTGAAGCCTCTGCTGGGTCTGTTTGCATCAGGATGCCCTGTCCTGAAAAGTGTAAAAGGCAAAGTGAGAACCCAGTGCTGAGCACCTTGTGAGGGCAGAGCTTTTGTCAGCAGAGATCTCCATCAGCACCAGACGCTGCTCTAACACAGTAATTGATTATTTCCCAAAGGCCTCCGCACCATCAGCTCTGATTCACATAAAAGCAGTGCCTCAGTTCAAGCATTTATGAGATCTCCAGTGGCTGCAGGGGAAGGAAGTAATCGGAGTGGCAGGGAATGCCCTGTTCTCAATGGATGGACAATTGCCCCATGGCCAGGCAGAAGTGGACGGTGGATTTATGCACAGGCACATATTGTTTGAGTGGCCCCTGCCTCTAGACACACTGTCTGCACTCGAAGGGCTCCAGCTTGAGTGTTGCAGATCCTTAATCTGATCAGTGTTTAAGCTCAGGGCTTTCAGCTGGAGCTTGGCTCACTGTACCCAGGCCATCGGAAAGCACATTTCACTCGCAGCTTGTAAACTGGTTATTGGAAAACTCCAAGGACATAAATAAAAGTAAAATTTTCTCTTAATCATTAAAATCCAGGCACAGTGTATGTATATATGTGTCTTTCTATTTTGCTTTACTGGTGTTGAAAGCTATCAGAGATCTGGAGTTCCAGCCTTTCTCCCCAGCTTTGAGGATTGCTACATGCTCAGATCTGTCACATCTCTTGCTTTGGGAATGCTCTGTATTTATTTGGTCCTATAGTTACATCTCTCTTTTCAGCTACTTCTTCTACTGTATAACCTCCCTGGCATTGTTTTTTTTTAGCCAACAACTGGTGGAATCTGGAGTACGAATTGGAGACAGTGGTGTCACACAGCCAGAGAGTACAACTTAATGGGAACCTTCACCTTCAGCATGGCCCCTTCCCAGCAGGTGACCTAATGTCCCTGTCTGTGGGGACTTAAAGATCTTGAAGGTCTTTTCCAGCCTAAATGATTCCATTGTATGACCTCATGACCAGATCCTGCTCTGCAAGCTGAGTGTTGTGTGCTGGTTACCCAATACAGTGATGGTCATGTAGATACACTGGACACAGCTCAGGGTTGTTTAGTGACACTTGAAATGCCAACTGCTGAGCAGCTGCTCCAGAAGGGAATGGTCATCTGTAACCCCATTTCACACTTGGTCATTCTTCTAGGTGACCTGGATGACCTGAGGGCCCTCAGGTAACACTGGACCCCACCATACTAGGATGGGTGGGCCCTCTTAGTCTATTTTTGCCCTAATTTTACACTTATTTTTGTGTTATAAACCCCTGGGCTTTATGCAAGTTTGTAGATGAGCAGTTCAGAGGCAGGAACTGTTCAACTCTATACTTTCCTGGAAGGAACAAAAATACACCCAAATTCAACCACACTTCTTTAATAGTTTCATTGAAATAGAGCTTTAGAAAAGAGGAAACATTAAATGACTTGAAATAGACTTTTCCTTTTCAAGTTAAATGTTTGAACTTTCCACTTCAGAAAGAACTTTTATTTTAAAATCAACTTACATTTTTAAAGGGAATAATAAAGAAGTGATAAATTAGAGCAAGATAGTTTGCTAGTTCAGCCCTTACTGACAGGATCCATGGTCCTACAAGCAGGTATGCACACTTTAAGACTCAGGACTCTCTCCAGCTTTTCCCCACTGCTTGGATGCTGAGAATAACACAGGTATATTTTTTTGCAGGATGGAGGCCCAGCTGAGTTATATCTGATATCTGTATTTGGAAGCAATGAGTGTATGAATAATACATCTGAATAGGTCTGAAGATTTAATGGCATGTAGGAAACATGACAGGAGGGGTACAGAGTACTGCAGAGCAAATAGAAAATTTCCAGTAACTTAAAGGAAACTCAGAGTTAAATAATGACATATGAGGGTCCAGAATAGTGATCAGCAGCTCTTGGTTTCAGCAAAACCAAATTCTCTGAGGCTATATGGATGGGAATTCAAAAGCAAGTGCTTTGTTCATGTAACTAATGCTGTGGCCCTGAACATCAGAGACCAACAACAAAGTATGTTTGTTGGAAGGAACGTTCTCCAAAGCTGGACTTTGTTGTTTGCTGTAAAAAACCCCATGTCTAATGAGGTTTTCACTTCCATATTTTCAGTGAAGAAATTGTTCCTAATATCCAATCTGAACTTCTCATAATGCCACTTGAGGCCATTTCCTATGGTCCTGTCACTTGCTACCTGGAAGAAGAGAACAAGCCCCACTTGGATCCACCCTCCTGTCAGGGAGCTGTAGAAAGAAAGAACGTCCCTTCTGAGCCTCCTTTTCTCCAGGCTGAGTCCCGCCAGCTCCCTCAGCTGCTCCTTGTCAGGCTTGTCCTCCAGCTCCATTGCCCTTCCCTGGACATGCTCCAGTCCCTCAATGTCTTTCTTGTCCTGAGGGGCCCAGAACTGGACACAGGATTTGAGGTTGATGATTTGGCCTCATCAGTGTCCAGCATAGGGGGACAATCACTGCCCTGGTCCTGCTGCCACACTGTTGCCATTGGCCACTGTTGCCATTGGCCTTCTTGGCCACCTGGGCAGACCTGGCTCATGTTCAGCTGCTGTCAGCAGCACCTCCAGGTCCTTTTCCAGCTTTCCAGCCACTCTGTCCCAGCCTGCAGCACTGCATGGGACAATTGAGGCCCAAGTGTAGGACCTGGCACTTGGCCTTGCTGAACTCCATAAAATTTGCAGTCAATAAACTGAAGCCACAGACAAGATTTATTTCCTGTAGTAGCTTGGAAAACTGTACTCCCCAGGATCCTGGCAACTCAGGTACTGCGTCAACCCAGAGCAAAATCTGCAGGAGGGGTTACAGCCCAAGGATGGTGTATGTTTATGTGAACATTATTGAACCTGAGGGGGTGTCAAGCAGCATGGTTTTGGCAAGAGCTCTTTTGGAGAGTTTGCAGGTGCTGACTTGTTCCACACTGCACAATACTTCTTTTTTCCACACCGTGATTTCAATGGAGCAGCTCGTGAAAAAAAAAACCCTGTAACTGAATAAGAGCAAATAGATCAGATCTGAACCCTTCAAAGGTTTCTAGAGCTTGTGCTATTGACAGTTTCTTTCCTGAATTTGCTTTGGTTTTTTGTGCCTGGTGAGTATCTGACTGCTGTTTTAGGGACTACTAGCATATTCTACAGAGCACTAAATTTTACAGTACCCCCACAGTAAGCTTAATATCTTTTATCTTGAATACTGTAGTGCATGTACCTTTATTTATAATGTATTGTACAGCCTGTGATGCTCACTAGTGCTGTATTTTTACCATTAGCACGCCATGAAATGAAAGCACTGTAGCTTACATTAGGACAGGGGCAATTCATGGCAGTCTTGTTTGTCAGGGCAGCTTTCATTTAAATTGGAGCCTGAAGTGGTCTATAGGAACAGGGAATAAACAGCTACTAGGCCAAAGTACTAGAAAAAACTCAAGCTGGGAAACAAAGGCCTGTAGAAGTTCGTAATTTTGCTTTTCAGTTCATTTTTGAAATCCACAGTGGAGCTGAGGTGGAAGCATAAGAAGAGTCAGAGAGTAGTGACTGAAAGAAGAGACCTCTCTGTTACCTGATGGTATTAAGAATGGAGAGAAAATGTAGGAAAGAGTAGAAAGAAAAAAACTGGAAAAGAAAGGCTTAAGGAATGGAAAACATAAATTAATTCATAGCTTCAAATTTAGGAACATGTCTGTTGCTCAATTTAGTTGCACAGCACTCTCTGAAGTCACCTAGTCCTTTCCTTGAGTTCAAGGGGAAGTTAGGGTTCCTGCCATCAGCATTTGTGCTCCATTTCCTCTCTACGTGGCGGAAAAGCCTCTAAAAAGGAGCCAGTGCTCTTGACACATAGTGGGGTTGAAGTGAGAGGACTAAATTGAGTGACACAAAGCCCTTGAGGGATAGGACAAAATAGGCCAAAAGTGAGATGGAGGAAAAGAATAAATGCACGTGCCACAAGGAGGGTGGAGGCAGCTCCATCATGTCCTGTGACACCTGTGGTGCACCACCACAAGGCTGTTGGCTGGGTATCTGCACCTGAGCAGGAGGGATAGGCTGTGCTGGTTTTGTCTGGAGTAAAGTTCTTCACAGTAGCTGGGGCTGTGTTTGGGATTTGTGCTGGAAATAGTGTTGATAACATAAGGATGTTTTTGCTGTTGCTGAGCAGGACTTACACAGAGTCTGGGTCGTTCTCTTCCTCACCCCACCCCACCAGAGTGGAGGCTGGGGGTGCACAAGGAGTTGGAAGGGGACAGAGATGACCCCAACTGACCAAAGGGATATTCCAGAGCAAATGGTGTCATAGTTGGCAATAAAAGGTTCTGGGAAGAAGGAGGAAGGGGGGAATGTTCAGCTTTATGGCATTTGTCTCCTCAAGCAGACAACAAGACAGCTCAGTCTTGTTCCCTGGACATGGCTGAACACCTGCCTGCCTGTGGGAAATGGGCAATGAATTCCTTGTTTTGCTTTCCTTGTCCCCACAACTTTTGCTTTGCCCATACAACTGTCTTTATTTCATCCAGCAAGATGTCTAATTTTTACCCCTCTGATTCTCTCCCTCATTGAACCAGGGGGAGGTGAGTGAGCAGCTTCCTACAGGGGTTAAATCATGACAGATGGTGAGATCTTGGATTCCCCAGGTGGGAAGTGCAATGCAATGCCATCCAGAGATTCCCACTTGGGGCTGAATACCCTGGAACTGACCAACACCACCTGAGGATTTGTACCTGCACGGAGCTAAGACAACTTGTATTATCTGAAGGAAGGTCCTATACCCAATGTACTACCAATTTTTTCATTTATTTTGCATTAGAACCCACACCTTTGGGAAGAGCACTTTTTGTTATCTACAAAACAGATGACAAGGAATACAGAGGTCCTGACCCCGCTGACAAAGCGTGTGCTGCTGATCAATGACAAACTTGTATTGACTGGAACACCATCAAGCCCAAAAGATGAAAGCAAACCAGGAATGTTGTGATCTTTTTTTTGTGTTTCCTGGCAATGAACTATGCTACAGTAGAAAAATGGTGTTGATTCTGCTTTTCCTTCCCAATATGTGAGAGGAGAAATGCCACTGAGTTCAGTGTAGTTTGTGTGGGTAAGTGGAAAATCAGACTCAGGAGCTCTATCAAACCCAACCCCACATCTTGTAGGAGTCTGCATTTACACTTCTTTCTCACAGGAATTCTTTGTTTGTATTTTCCCCCTCTTTGTCTCTCTTTATTTTCCTTTCCTTTGAAGTCTTAAATCCTAGAAGTGACCAATCTTTCATCCATAATCTGCAGCATTCAAATTAAAGGGAATGGTCTATAGATTCTAGGATTTTCTGCATACTAGGGCTAAATCCTAGTGGAGTCCCCTATGAGCTAAGAAAGCTGGGAGAAGAGTGCGAAGTTAATTTGATCTAATCAATGTGCCACATGCAATCATGTTGTGTTCATTACTAGTCAACAAACAAGCTAAAGCCCTACATATATTTCTCCTTTTTAGTGAACTGTCGTTTTATCAAGTGATGGGCTGGCCAAACATGTTCAGCAATCTCAGTAACTCCTGTTCTTATTAATCATTGTGAAGCCTTGAAATTCCCAAGATTCCATAAATCTTCCTGCAACGGAACACTTCTAAAATCCTCTTTGTGTTACAGCAGTAATAAATATGATCATTTTCCATAGCAAACCTGTCTATTGCTTTAAAGAAAATAGATAGACTGTAAATAAGTGCATTTTCCTGCAGTAACATTAAACAAAAAGGTTAAGCTCCTACTGACAGGAAAGATGTATTTGCAAGTGATTAGTTATATTTCTACCATAGTGCTTGTCTGTGTTCTTCTTTTGATGTTTAAACAAAGCTCTTGAACACACTGGGTTGTAGTCTCTGATGTTGATTTATAGGTAGGACTGAATTCCAAACACTGAACTCGTAGGCAGGCATTAGTAAAAAGGAGAGACTTTCTTCCTGCTGGTTAATATGTGACTAAGCTCTCCTGTTTTAGGCCTCAATCTGTC
The DNA here is from genome assembly GCF_041296385.1 of Aphelocoma coerulescens. NCBI lineage: Eukaryota > Metazoa > Chordata > Aves > Passeriformes > Corvidae > Aphelocoma > Aphelocoma coerulescens. The sequence goes on from NC_091016.1 coordinate 121,128,931, forward strand.
AAGAACAGGTGTATAATAGGGGAGTCCTTGAGGCGCAAAGACTGGAGCTATACACAAAGGGTTTTGTTCAGCTGCACTCAGGACAAATGTTGAAACACCAATTTACAAAATTGTTTTGACACAGAATTATTTTATGGCTATTATGACACAGACATAAAATTATTTAGGTTATCTGGGCCCAAGAGGATTGGTAGGAACTCCAGATGGACCTAACTAAACTACTGTAGGTAATTGGGCAACACAATGGCAGATGAAATTCAACACAGACAAGCGGAAGACAAAATGTGTTGGGAGAAGAGTTTAAGTGCTAAAAATCCCATAGACTTAAGGGAGGTCAGATGCTTCAAGAACTGATAGGAACTGAGCAAATCTCACTCAAAACATGCAGCTCAGTGCAGATGGCATGCATTTAGAGAACAGGGATCAAAATAAATTTTTCTTTTATATCCCATTTCCAGTTGCAAATAACCTCTTGCATTTCAGAGGAAGGCAAACCATCATCAGCCAAGATATTCCCTCAAAGAAAATCCTCTCACCACAAATATCAGGCTAAAACTCAGAAACATGAAATGGAATTGTAAACATTGTCTAAATATAGACTGTATGCTTCCTGAACATGCTAAGGACATCCCAACATGGATTCCTTCCAGGTATTTGAAGTGAGGTATTTGGATTCCTCCTCCTGCTGCTGCAGACACAGACCAAATAAATATTCCAACACCTAAATCAAAATATATAGGTAAACAGAAGTCAAATTACACTTTAAAAAAATGCAAAAGCCAAGTGCATCTGCACTTGGGTGGTACCACTAAGCCACATCCTCTTAGTGCCAGGAAATCCCACCTTATTTAAATAAATTGTATTTATTTTTTGAAAACTTCATCTTCGAGACATTGGATGTTGTTATGCCCTTGTTAGCAGGGATGAAAAGCTCCCTGCTATCAAACATTTCTGGGTACCTTACGCAGTGATCAACTCACCTCTCTACTCTCCCTTTGATAATCTGAGTTGAGCTCCTTAAGCCTGATGTTGCAGAGCTTGTTTTCCAACACATGGATCAGTTTTGTGGCATTCCTTTGAACTCTGCCTAGTGCATCCCTGTCCTCCTGAAAATTACCTATACCCTCTTAAGGAAAGCAGTTTATGGTCACAACATTCCACTGTCCGGCTTCAAATTGACTTGAATCCCTTTTATAGAGGCAAAATTATATCTGGTCTTTCTGTGGTGTTTGGACCGAGTGTTTATGTGGTCTAACAAAGCAAAATATTTGCATTTCCATCAGATACTTAAAATAATAGCACATTTTTTAGTCCAGCTTTTAAAGTTTGGGTGCAAAGAGCTCAGATATCTTGTCCAACCAAATTGATTCTATGATTCTGTGATCCTTGGCTATGTACCTGTTTGGTGTCTCTGCTAGGGCTTCTACCAAAACAGCATGATGTTCCTGAATATGTTGTGATTAAATTTGCATAGAACCCTTAAGGTTTTCAACGTTTTTTTCTAAGCCTTGTTGCTGCCTTTTAAACATGACCCCTGAGTGACTCAGCAGTAGGTGGAACAAATCAGAGCAGGTCACCTAGAGCTTGGAAAAAGCAAAGCATCCATTGTATCAATCTTCTGCTGCAAAACTCTCTGAGGCTCACAGGCAGAGGGGTGACTGCTCTGAGAGTACCCACCCAGATTGGGTTTCAGAAGCCTGACTTCTCCCTTCATGTACAAAATTATGGAGCCTCCTGAAAACTTGAATCTTCTGCAACTTTATTCCTGAGCATACATATATAAATGTGTATATATATATACATATATATATACATATATGTGTATGTATATACGTGTTCATTTTTTTTTAACTTTTATTTCTTTTTGTTTTATCTCTATATACCCCATCGGGCTCGTAATACTGATCCTGAGCTTGAGCATCACCTGGGACTGAATAAATATGATTCCATTGATTTCAAGTGAGCTAAAGAAGGTTATGTAAGATGAGGATCAGTAGTATTATCTTTATTTTTTTAGTGGTGTAAGATTTTCTTAGTGGTGTCAGAGCAACTCAGATCAGTGAGTCCATAGGTTGCAATTGTGTTATGATCTCTACAGCTGAGAGAAAACATTCATTTAACTGCAAGTGGAATAGTGTTGCGTTCCTTTCTCAGAAAATGCTTCAAGTAGATTAAAAAAAGCCCAGGAAATATTGTCTTCAGTTCACTTTTTATGCCTGTGTGCTACATTAGTGAAGGGGAACAATTAGATAAATTTTGCAGGGCTGATTGGGATTTCGCCTGAACAAATGTGCACCAGGAGTTGCTCCAGAGATGTCAGCAGAGATAAAAAAGCATCAAAACAACACACAAATCAAGCAGTGAAATTACTGCAAGTACAGAAATGGAATTGAGAGTCAATATTGTCTTCATGAGAGCGTAGAATTTCTCTTTCCCAGTCTGAATTTTCCTTTTTGCAAATCATTTAATAGAGAAACAGAATTGTTGAAGCCTTGTCAGAAAACAAACTGGAACAGAATATTACACTCCCAGGTTCTCACTTATTCTGATATGAAAAAGAAAGGAGACCATATCAAAGCCATAACCATAGATCTAAGAGTATAAAATGTCTTTTTATACTGGCTTAAAATGCCCCTAAACTGTATGTTGGCTTAGTATAATATCTTCCCCCAAATCTTTCTCTAGGTTTCCCAAATAATTCCATAGGGAATAATTTAGAAAAGGGAATAGCTCAAAGAACCTGTGGACAAGAAAAGAGAAAAAGAATGCCAAACTTTACGGGAAAGGATTTAGCTCACTTGATCCTGTACAGCATCTTGGATGTTCTATGAACCAGAATTTTTGGCCACATTAAACTCCAGAGTGTTTTCCCTGATATTGAATTTTTGGGATTACAAAAAACCAAAACAAACAAACAAGGGAATTATTAAAGGAATTTGTGAACTTAATGTGTAGGGAAGAAAAATATTCTCCACCTTCATATTATTCTCCACCTTTATATGTGACTGACACCAGGCCCTCATGTTAAAATTGCTACAGAGATTTTCACTGCATCCAAAGGGCTTTAAGGCTAACCCAATCAGAAAAGTGATCCCTGTGCTTTGCATGACTCCTGAGAAATCTGGTCTAGTGGAAGGTGTCCCTGCCCATGGCAAGAGGCTGGGATGAGATGATCTTTAAGGTCCCTTCCAACCCAAACCATTCGTTGATTGTATGAACTTTAATCAAAAATGACATCTGTAAGCTGCAATCAGGGCCTTAAACTGAAATAAAAGTTTCTGGAAAATTTAAAAAGAAATTAGAAATAACTAAGCATAATCTGGGCCAGTCTAACAAAAAAATGAGGTAGGTTTTTAAAGCATCTTCCAGTACTAAAATTTTTAAATCACAAATAAGATTGTGAAATTTATTTCAATAGCAGCATCAACCCTTCTCCATTTTTATATATAATTGCCAGAAAATTCAGCATACAAAACATACAGCTGGATGCAGTTCTCGAGGTCCCTGTGTCTTGTGACTGCAATCCCCCCTTGCCATTATTAAAGTAGATGGGGAGGGGACTTGGGATTTCTGAAAAGGAGAGGAGAGATAAAACTGTGCTGGGGAAAAAATAATAATAAGAAGAAATCAGGATGCCTTACTGAACAGCCAGAGTCATTTTATGTGGAGTTTTCCCCTCCAGCAACCAAATGGAACCCAAACAAGTCTATTTCTCTGAAAACTTGTTCCACCCACCATTCCCCAACTAAAATACATTGTAATAATATCATAAAACAGCTGAGTATGAAGACTTTATTCTGATGGACTGCTCAACATCCTCAAAGAGTGGAAATTAATATACCTGGGAATCTCACAGTTGAAGCATTTTAATGCAAACTCGTGGTTTGCAGGGAATTGAAATACTTCACCTAAATAATTTATATATGTATCTGTGTATATAAAAAAAATGGAAAAATGAAATTTCATAATAGCAATAAGTCTGGGGATGTTGTTTTCAGGAGATAATCACATCCCGTGGGGGTTCTCGCACTCAGCTGCTCCTCCTTTCCCTTCTCTTCCTCAGTCCTTGTCTCGCCCCTGAGGTATGATTTTTCTCCTGATAATTCTTATCGTGCCTCCGTGGTTAGTAATAATAATTAAAATAAAACGCTTTATTCACAACTTGCCTGGGTGCTTGGCATACAATCCAACTCCCTGCCCACCCCCAGTTTTCTCTACCTCCACTATTTGATTAACTGCCTTGGAAAGAAGAAAAAATAAAAAAATCCAAGGAGTGGGGTTCTGTTTTCTGACAGAAGATGCAAAAGGCTGTTGTGGCTGTATTGATCGGGCTGAGAGACCAGCACTGCAAACAAGCAGAACTCTCCTGAGAAATATACACTGAAGATCCATACGTTCATTGACATTTTATAGGATGTCTAGACTTGCTAATCCACTATGAAAAATGCAAGCTTTGTAGTATAAGAGGATGGAGAGGGGGGCATGTCTCTTGCTCACAGGAGCAGCCCTCTCATGTACCAAATTGCCAACAGTTTAATAAGGAAGGAACATGGGTCTGAATTAAGACTTGGTTTCAATGGCTGGGACACCCTCTGTATTTCCCAGAATGCAGAGCTGCAATTAGCCTCAAGCCAGAAAAAGGTTCTGAAAGGTTGGTTGAGATGCTGGCTGGATTTTTTCTGTGAATGGGGAGGAGAAGAGAGCTGTAGCTGAAATTTTATAACGTCTGAAAGTCTCTGTACTAAATGTTCCTTTCCAAAGTCAGACACTTTCCCGCTCCATCTATTCACCTTTCACAGCAATTTTTTCCCCTGCAGACTGGTAGAGGATAAAGTAGTAAATACGACAAGTTCTCAGTGCCCAGCCATCCCTTTCTACCAGCCTCCACGGAGACTTCTGTAGGCAAAGATAAAAATGGAGAGACGGTTGGAAGAAACCACATCTAGAGGCGAAGGCAGAAAATTTTCCACCCCAGAGATGGGAGGAGGAAGGCAACTCTAGGTCACCTTTGTGGCTTCTCATATTTACATCGTTGCAGAGATGCCTTAGAGAGATTCGAGCCTGGCTCAATTGCTCCAGCATCTTAGGGACCAAAGCTGAATTTCTGCTGTCTGGCAGCTTGTTGCCCTTGGAAAGAAACCCTCCGTTCCCCCTTCGCAACAGCTTCCAGACAGTAAAATTTGTCTGGCAATCTAAAATAAACGTGTGGGTTTTTATCAAATTGCAGGGTGTTTTTTGTGTAAGGTGAAGGCAAGGGCAGGATATTGCTGTAGTCAAACTAGAGGTCTGTAACATCTATAAAAAATTAGGTTAGAACTAGTAGTTTGTCCTGAATACAAATGTAAGTGCACTAATGTAGTGTATTTTGTGTGTACAGTTCATGTTGTGGCAACAGTTACAGCAGAGCAGTGAAGGTGTAGTAAACCGTGTGGGATTTTTTACAAATTGGAGTAGCGTGACAACACTCAGTGAAACTAAGTCACATACCCAGAAGTTCAACTACACAGAATCAATAGAACAGTTTGAATTGGAAGGGAAGATTTAAAGAACATGTGTTCCAGCCCTGTCACGGGCAGGGACACCTTCCACCATCCCAGGTTGCTCCAAGCCCTGTCCAACCAGGCCTTGGGCACTTCCATGGATGGGGTAGCCACAGCTTCTCTGGGCAGCTTGTGCCAGGGCCTCACCACCCTCACTGTGAAAAAATTATCGACCAAGAATAATTGCTGTTGAAACTACCATTCCTTGATTCTAAACCCCCTGTACTTACTCTCACTCACTTCTTGACAGATGCTCTTAAAAACCTCTCTGAAGGACTTTCACTGAGGAAGGAGAACTACACTGGATTCATGTAATAAATTTTAGTCAATGCTTTGATCATTCACAGTGCACTTAGGATTGGTTGGAGAAAATACTCTCTGCCACACAGAAACAGATGATCTGTAAGTAGAGTCCCCTGCAGCAGGAATGCCTTTGGTAAGGATACTGTCAGGCAGGGAGATTCAAATCTCAAGAGCTGAGAAAGGACTTCCCTCAACTGCATGGAGGCAGCACTCTAGTATAGTGTAAATATATATATGTATAAACATTTTATATATATTTTATATATATATATATACACACATAACCAGTAAACCAGTAGTATTATGTAACACCAATCGTATTTTATATATGCATATATTTCTAGCACGCTAGTATATATATACCCTGCAGGAATGAAAGAACTCTTCCCTCACTCGGACACTGAAGACAAAAATTATTTGCAGATGGTTTACTGGCCTAGGGCAAGGTTGCAATTATTGGTGGGAGAAAAGACAGGATAAGGTATTATATTCAAACTGTATTGAAGCGAGAGAGTAGACAACCCCAAACTTTGCAGGGGGTTGCAAAAAACCTCTTATTATATGATCCAAATAAAAAAGTCCAAACTTACTCTCAAGTCTTGGGTAGGCTGTGCAATCCTATGTGGTAAAAGAGTTGGACTTCATCTTCTGAAAAGATACAGAAATCCCAACAACACTTATCGAGAGATATGGTTTTAACACGTTAAGGAAAACATGATCTGTTCCAAAGGGTGAATGGGATTCCAGAAGGGCCCATCCCACTGCTGCCATAGGGCCAAGCAATAATCTTCCAGAACAGAAGGAAAATATACTTTTGGGAAAATTTTTGCAAACTTTCTCAATTATTAGTTTCTTCAGGATTTTCCAAATTGTTAAACAGAATTGGAGAGCATTACCTCCAATCAGAACTTTTTTTTTAAACAATAAAGCTTAGTAGCAGGGGAGGAGGTTTTGCCTGAAATCATGTCTCTATCTATGAGATAAATATTTATGTGTGCTGTAGTCATTTTCTGTCACTGTTAATATTGTCATTTTTTACCTAGTATTAACTTTGTAAAACCTTTTGGGGAAAAAAAAATCTCACTGAATTTACTAATGATCTATTATAACCAATATCAAATGGATTTTCACCACTTGAGTTATCATACAATAGATGCTGAATCAGATCTGATGTTAATATTCAAGGGATGAAATAAAAATAAATAAAAATCCCTCTCCCATCCCCTCATTATGAATAGAAACTAGTAGTAAGCTAAACACATCTAAGTTCTTAAGACCTCTTGTGAACCTAAGATTTTCTGATGAACTCAAAATGTTGGTCTCAAAATACCCAACACAAAAAAAATTAAAGCTTTAATACCTTCTTGAAAATGAGCCTCAGTTATGTTGTTTCAAGCAGGGAATTTTTATATATATATATATATATATATATATATCAGCAGGAAATCCAACTAATAGTAAACGAGTCTGAAAAGACCGATCTGAATACTTTAAAAAATCAAGATAAAATACTCTAGACAATTCTTTAGTTATGGAACCACCCTTTAGCTATTTCTCAGTTCCACCTGCCTCAAGGAGCAAGTGAAACTAAGAAACCACTTTTTCTAATAATATTTTCTGGAAGCCAAGTAAAGTATTCCAGGAAGTTCAGCTCTGTGAGAAATTTGCAACTGCTTTCCTTTTTGATGTCCCTCCAGTGACAGGAAAGTCATTTGCCCCAGAGTGTGTATATAAATAAGAAAGAATAACTGCAAAAGAAGATATTTTGTTCCCCTTCACAGTTCCTATGGAAAAGGGCATTAGTCAAAAGAAGTAAAGTATGCTGGATCGTGACTCGTATTCATTACAGCTTCCTCAAAGCTAGCTTCAGTTCAAAACCACGTATTTTTAAATTAATAGGTAGGGGATCAATACTTTTTTTTCTCTTTCCAGGATTAGTGTCCTGGCTTCTGACAGAGAAAAAAAAAAAAATCTTGGGTTTCTCAGTACAAAATCAAGAGTCTGTGACTTGCATATACAGTTAGCCTTGGAAACTGAGTTAAAACCCTTGTAATACAGCTTGGAGTTACACTGACCTCCATTGAGCTCTTGGCTGAAAAAGGGATCAAATTATGGCAATTTTGTTGTAGATGTACAAAGAAAACAGTGAACTTCATAAAGGATTTCTTTTTTCATCTAAATGCAGTTAATTTGACTCACTCTTTGTTTTGTTTCTAGGTTCAGGCTCTAGATCATCAGTACCACATATATGCTAATTCACTACGGGGCTCCCAAGTGGAGAAAGAAAAATAATTCAGTCATAGAACCGTTTAGGTTGCAAGAAATCTTGGATGATCATCTGGACCAGACCCTTCAAGGAACATTTCTGAAGTTATATCAGATTGTTTAGTCCCATGCACACCTCACATCCTGGTGCTGCTTAAAGGAATAAGAATTTTGCAGACTGGACTTGGAGAAATGAAATTTGCCTCTTCTATTTCCTACTGAAATAAAAATATAGTTTGCAACAAATTAGTGTTTCTTTCATCAGCCTTCTCTCTCCTCTCCTCAAGATTACTGGTCATGGGTCAAGTTTCTGATGTGCAATGTACTGTATAAAAAGCAAAACAAAAGTTCATTCCATTTACAGCACAGAGCTTCAAATGACATTTCATATTTCCCAGGTTCCCCAATTCCATCCAAGCTAAAAAAATAATTCCAGCTGCATATCTACTGCTATTCACTGTAGCACAGAGTAGGGCAAACATCACAGAATTATAGAATGATTTGGGTTGGAAGGGACCTTAAAGATCATTTCATTCCAACCCTCTGCCATGGGCAGGGACACCTTCCACTATCCCAGGCTGCTCCAAGTCCCATCCAAACTGATCTTGGACACTTCCAGGGATGGGGCAGCCACAGCTTCTCTGGGCAGCCTGTGCCAGGGCCTCACTAGCCTCACAGTAAAATTTTGTAATTTAGTTATCCTTAAGAAGAGGAGGCTTTAAGGATAAAGTCGGGAGACATACAACATACACCTTTTTAAAGCAGTGTGTGAAATAATAACACAAAGGCAAATTATATTAAAAGTTCAGGAGAAGGTCCAGTCTAACTGGATTTACTGATGGACAAATTGAGAGTACACCAAAGATTTTGACACAACTGACTGCACTGAGATTTGAAAAGATCAAGGATAGTTCACATACCAACATGGGGTGGCAGGTGTGATGCAGGAGAGGTAGAAAACTGTAGGATATTTAGAATTTCATTAGAGACGTTGATGCTTAAGAAATTTAACTTAGACTTCACATCTTTGCTTTGAAACGGTAAACGTAGATTCCTATTATTTGGTTACCCTGGCTCAGCAGCACCTTTCTGAGCTGCTTAGGAGAGAGATTAACATGCATGTGTAATAGCATGAAGTGTGCCAGCAATGATGTTTTCCATCTAGATAGAAAATGTAGAGAGAGGAAAATTACTCTTTTTTTCACCTTGCAATTGTTTCTTAATGGTAATAAAGCAAAAGAGAGCTAATAAGGACCATTACTCCTAATGGCCTTTCAGCTTTTAGAAAAATTTTAGGCTTTTTAGACTTTAAAAAATTTTCATAGGTTTTGGCATGTTTTAGCCTCATCCTAAGTGCTTCTGAACCAACGTCTCTCACCCAAAGTCTTACAGGGCTAAACCAAGGGTTCAGCACAGTCATTTCGATCTGCATCAAATACTTTAAGCATAAACCTGCCCTCACATTTTTCAGTCAAGTTGGAGAAAGGTTGCTATTATTTCTCATTTCCTACGAGAGAGTCACACGCTATTTCCCCAGAATCCTGCTGAACCCCAGCCTCAGGTGCCTTCATGCTCTCGTGTGTGTCAGAAACAGTCTGTGGAAGTCACTTGTTTGAGAAGAGCACAGCGACTGAGGCTCAGCTAACACAGCACGGATTAGGCAGGCAACACAGAGCAGCAGCCCAAGTTTGCTGTCAGATGTAGGCCATTTCTCTTGTAGCTGAAGTATCTTCTGTGGACTGTAACTCAGGAAGATTGTGCTTCTGGGTGAAAAAATAATATACAGTACATGGCTGTTGGTTAAATAATTAATTTGTAAACCTTAGAGAGAAGTTAACTTATATAAAAAGTCCAAGCAGATAAAGACATACTGGATCATTATGACAATGGAAATAGTGTAAGGATACAAGAATGAGAAATACATTACAAGGTGTAACATATGCTTTATTTTTTGCTTGATTGCTTAAACGAGGTAGCAGTGGGGAGACCACTATCCTGTGACAATGTTATGCTCCATTGACTTTATAAACCAAAATAGAATTACCCCTAACTAATCCAAAGACAAAATTGCTCTATGGTAACTGTATAGATATTGCTCAGTGAAGGATATGAATTAATGTGTTTAGTTTGCCTATAACCAGAAAAACACTCCAGCAAAAATACTGTTTGAATTTATTAATTCCAGCGCAGTTATTTTTCTCATTCTAACTTCCCCCACACCCAAAACAAATGTGAATTTTTTTCATTTTTCTTCTGTTTGTTTGAATCACGGTTGCACTCTCAAATTCCATTCTGGAAGAGGACATATTAATGTAAACATCTTTGCATCCATGCATCCATGTGGGTATATGGAGACTCCTGCATGTCTGTCTGTCCTCAAATTCCACCCTGGAGCTTTCCCAGGAAAGAGATGGCTGGGATCTGATTTGCACATGGGGTTTGAGCAGTGTTTGGGAGCAGTGGAGGCAAAGCCCTCTCTGGCAGGCAGTCTGAGGACAGTTCAAAGCATTTTGATGGAATTTAAGGCAGAGTCTCTTCCAGTAAACTGAAACTGCCAGAGCCTCCTCTCTGGCCACGTTTATTAGCATATTTTATCTTTCAAAATAGACTCAAAATAGTCTCATCTTTCTACTCCTCTGGAATAGTGCTGAGACCAACCACAGCACCCACTATTTGAAAGGGGTGAGTGCAAGCTGGTCCATGCCAAAAGATGTCAAGGATTGCTCTAATTATTTATTTCTATAAACAGTTAATTTTGGCATCTGATTCCATTGTCCTGACACTAATTTACTAGCAAATGAGTAACCTGCAGTTATTAGCCCCAAGGCTAATGCAACTTGAACAGCTCCTTCCTGTGCAACTCAAAACACACTTCATACCTGGAAATTCAAGTGCCAAAATCATGAAAGAGTTTTCACAGGCTTTTTTTGGAAAAAAAAAAAATCCTCTTAAAATATATGGAAGGCAGGAGGTAAAGATGACAAGGTAAAACTGGCTCAAATATTGAGCATTTTTCAGAGTAGAACTGCTTAATTTAGAGAATCAGCTTAAAGGAACATTTTAAAGACAGAAAAACAAATGAGGTACAGTCGAAAAATGCTTAGATTAAGAGTTTGTAGATGCATGTCTTTAAAATATAGTATTTTACACCATTATTAAGAAATCACATGTTCATTGTCTTGTCTTGAGACAAACAGAATCTCATACAGGCCTGTGTTCTTCATCTTCCTTCTTCTGGCAACATTTTATGCCCAAAACCTATTTTTTTCCAAGAGATACGGGTTATTTCATGGCTGAATGGAAAGAAAAGGGAATAATGAGAATTTCTTTTACACTAAATCTACTTTGATTTTCAAGGCAACAAGCTTTTAGGAAATGAGATTTGACCTTAGGCTTTGATCCTGCTAAGAAAGTGTGTGTAGAAGCTTAAATATTTGCTTATATACATCCTGTGAATTCAATGGGATTTTTCACATGATGAGAAATACAGAAGAGTGTGAAAGATTTACTTTTGACTTCAGTGGAAATAGACCGTGGAAAAATGTATTTAAAATTCATGCAGCAAATTAGATACTTAGTATTTGTGATGCAAGAAAGTTTTATTTGAGGTACCTCATTCTTTATGCAACATGACAATTTATTTGTGGTTTTAATACATGCAGCACATTAAGAGACCACATAATCATGGTTCTGCTCCTTCTCATGTCTCTGGTGGGTCAGTACAGAGCTGGACTAATTCTTTGTTACACTTTCCTCAAATACAGAACGCTGGTGGTAACTCAGTGAGGGAATACACACTTGAGAGACACCTCGTTACGGACACTTCAAAGCAATCATTGCAGAAATTAACATAAGCAGCTGAAGAAAATTGGAACAGTTTCTCTTAGTTGATTACATTTAAAAAAAAATAAAAGGAAAGAAAAAGTATCACACTGTAGATTTAAGTTCTCTGCCAGGATGGAATACCAATTCTATGTTTTCTTTTAAAGTGTTCTGACAAGGAGAATCAGGAGGAGAAGGGTGTGTTCTTATGCACATCAGTGTGAAAGCATGAACATAGACATAGAGGAGGGGTTTTGGTGGCTGTTAGAGAAATGAGTGTACCTGAATATGCAAATGCACCCTTGCAGCTTTGGTGTTTACACCTGATTCAGATGTATACAAACACATAACAGACAGGCCATTACATATTTTTGCATATATATGTATTTATGCATGTGAACACAGACACACAAGGGTGTGTTTGACAGATCTAAGGAAAAGTAAGGCTCTGTATCCTTGACTCATCCAGTATTGTTCCCTCTGTTAATGCCAGATTTGCTTTTGCTGTTTTGGGTCTTTTGTCAGTAGTAAACACACTACTACACTGATAAAAGTGGAAAAGCAACAAATTTTGCTTGTCCTTTTTACACCTCATCCACTGTTAGGATTCCTTATTTACATGAGTTTTAAACCAGTTAACTACATTTCCTGCACCCTTTGGAGATCAAGTGAACTGGACAAGGATGAGTTTAATCTAAAGGTCATCCAATGGGCATATCAAAGATAGATTTACTTCTCTACTCTTTTATGCAATATTGGAAAAAAAAAGAAAAAAAAAGCCTGGAAAACTATGCTAGAATTTTCCTGATTTTTGCAGCTGGGTCAGAAATCCAGGACCTCAATCTTCTAACTCACATAGAAAAAAAAAATTAATTGTCACAATCTTGCTGCTGATGTTTAAGGTGTTTAAAGGTAACTGCTGCTCCCAAAAAAAGATCTTATTTTTTCTTCAATGGCTGTCTGGGGCAAACTTTACATGCATTGCAGAAAGTCAGATCTGGAGATGTTCTGCTTTGTTTTAGCAAAAACATTTCACGATAGACAAAACTTGTAGAACTTCAAAGATTGCCTTTTTTTCATCAGTGCCACTCAAGGTAGTGCATGAGATGGTGGCTTGATCACATGATTCAGCCAGACAGTACAAAACATAGAAGTGACATCTCTTACTCCAACTAAGGCATCCAATCTTGAGACCTAAGGTGACATCTTCCCTGAGTTGACCTCATTCCTGACCCTTTCATGGTTCCTTCTGTGAACCTGAAGGAGTTCGTGTCATTGTCTTGACCATGGTGAGCCTTCAGGTAGAAGGCAGAAAAATTCTCTCTGAAGTTGAACTGCTGAATACTTGGATGTAGCTAAAGTTAATGACCCACAGAGCTTGTACAAGGGCAAGGGAATTGGGTGTATACAAAATAAAGGGTTAACAGACATGGAGGACAGGTATATTTATTGATATTTAAATGAGTTTTAGCCGGACTGAATTGTAGAAACAATCCATGACCAGCAAAACAGCCCAAAAGAGGAGATGGAGGTACAGTGTGCCTACTGTCACATCATCAAAATAGCAATATTTCAGTGCAGAACACTGTGAAAAGGAAGTCTTGTCTGGGGCTGTACCACACAGTTTATTTGATTTTCTGCAGAGATATTAAAAAGCATTGCAAATATGGTGAGATACACTGGAATGTCAAAGAACTAAAAAGATTACCATTATGAAAGCATTCCCCACTGGTTGCTTGCTTCTATTTGTCTTTCCAGAGGGCTCTGCTTCCAAAATCTTGGAGTGCACACACACATACACAAACACACACACAGTTGCAATATGCACACATACATGTAAGAGGAAGATGAAACTTCTGCAGCTTCCATTTACAGGTCCAATAGAAAGACATCAAAGGAGTGATCTGACATTTCTGGTCACAATCCCAAACTATGCTCAGAAAGAAGTGTTAACTGTGGTATTCTGGCTTGATTCCAGGTTATATTCAGCTTACCTAAAAAAGGTACTTTCAGGTGAAAAGGTTACCCTTCATTCCCTCTCCAGAGACCCAAGGCACTTGTTGAAGACAGAGTGGCTGCAGTGCTCTACCTCAGAAGTGGCTGCATTTCAGAGGTGGGGGAATAATCCCATTCATTCAACTTCTGCCAGTGGATGTGCACTCGTGGGGGAATCAAACTTTAAAATTGCAAGCTGGAAAATGCTTTGGGACTTTCCAGAGCAGAAATACAGATTTTAAAATAAAAAGCAAGGAAGGCAAGGAAATAGAGAAAATGAGGGATTGATAGAGTGAATAAAGATGGAAAATAACAGAGTAGAAAAAAGGAGTAGGAATTCAGAGTACACAAGTTATTTGAGATTTTTCCAGCTGAGCTCCAGGGAAAAACTGAATGTAGAGAAGCTCCTACTGAAAAAATGTACCCAGTTGGTGGCTCAACTTGGTCTCATGATGCTGGCTAAACCAAAGCAATTTAGCCACAACTGAATGAGTCTTCTCCTTGTCAGAAATGTGATTATTACTTCTGGTACTTGCCTGAATATTACAACCTATGGCAGAGGCTGGGCAAAGCAAAAGCTTTACTCTTACTCTTGTTGCTTTACAGAGAGAGAAATGAAGTCAGAGTGTGTACAGATTTAACTGTATTTTTTGTCTAATATAAGAGCCAAGTAGACCTCTTGTTTCCTTGCCCAATGCAGAAATGATTGATAGCTGAGCAAAAGCTGCTGCACCAAATTCCAGATGATTGAGGATATTCTTTCAGGACAGGGTCATTTATAAGCCCAAATGGTTTTGACAGAAGAGATAAAATTGATTTAACTTAAGAAAGCCACTTTTTTTTTCTAGACAGACACCCATCAAACATTAAATATACAATGCAGAGGTACAGTGATCTTGAGCCAAAGCAGACTGTATTCTCTTAAGAGACCTGACTGGTCTTTCAAATGTACAAAGTGCATCCTCTATCTGTTTAGGAGGCTGCCATGCTTTATTAGAGTCAGATCAGCTGCATGATGGTGTGAGTCAGGCAGAATTGTTCCTCCCTGTGCATTGAACTGTCAGTATCCACCAGACCTCTGCAATTTAAACTTGTATATAAATAGTGTCTAGAAATGCTCCAGAAGTCCATACACCCAGAATTCATCTATGAAGAAGGAGCATCATCAAGCGAGGGATGTGTGTGGCACTGAGGAGGCATCTCCAGGCTGAAAAGGGGTTGAAAAAAATTTTAATTGTGTATTTTTGATTGTGTCTGGGTCTTTTTACCTATAGCAGTCATGATTTCTGAAGGACATGGGTGATTTCCCTGGCTCTGTGTGCTTGTCCTGTCCTGTCCCTGGCACTGAAGTGTCTGAATTACGTCCACCCGCTTCTCATTCAAGCCAAACATGCGCGGGGCGATTTCTCCCCGCAAATATCTAGCAGGAAATAATTCTAGAACAGCAGAGATTTGGGGGAGAGTTTTATCCTTTCCCATTGTTCTCAGCCTTCCCACCGTCCTGTCCTGCCGGGCCAGAGGTGCCACTGTCCCCAGGTTGGCGGCGGCGGCCGCGCGGGGAGCGGTGCCCCATCCCCTCATTGTCATTCTGCCCGTGTCCCCCCGTTCCCTCTGCTCTCCAAAGGTCAGCCCGAGGTCTGCGCTGGAGCGATAATGGGCGAGCAGCGCTCGCCAGCAGCTCCTGCCACTGCATAGGCACTTAGTCCCTGCACATCAAGGCACACACGCGCTCTCCGTGCTCCCTCGCCCTCCCTCCCTCTCTCTCTGCCTTGCAAATGACTCTGAGGAGCAGAGGCTGGTGGATGATTTAGATCAGGGGGGTGGAAAGGGGGGGGTGAAAAAAAGCACTCAATTTTTTTTCCCCCTATTTTTTTTTTTGAACTGGGCTCCCAGAGAGCACTCAGGGCTGCCACGCAGTGCACGACGCCTACCTGCTCAACTGCAGGGAAACAAGCTTCTGAAGGCTTTAATGGGATTTTGCCCGAGGCTGTTTTATTAAGATGTCGGCTTTTTCTGCTGCCTCTGCAGCTGACACCATTCACTGTCAGCTGCCCCCCTTCCCCAGTCCCCCTCCTCCCGTCCCCCCCAACAATGCACCAAATTACTCGCTTCATTTAGTGCTCATGGCTCAGCACAGGCAAATAAGAGGAAAGAGTTCGACTTGACCAGATGAGTCTCAGCGAGGGGAGGTGAAAAGACACTGCTGCTTAACTGAGGGGGGGGGTTTCAAGCAGAAAAGGGAAAAGATCAATACCGCTGGGGCTTACTCCCACTCTATTAGAAAGAATCATATTTCATATTAACATAGCCAATTTAGAAGCCACATTTACATTCCTAATTTGCATCCTGGCTTTAAAAGCTCATTTGTAATGCATTGTATAATTATTGATGCCTTATATGTGACTATACCACACAGTAGCAGGTTGGGAAGGGGAGGAAATGCCGTCTGGTTTCAATAAACAAACTAGTTACAAGTTTTAATGAATGTTAGTCAGTAATAAATGACTTTTATTTCTACTTCCATCTCAGATTTAAAAAGAGAGCAGAGATGGACTAGCTAATTGGAGGTTGTGTATTTCAGTAGCAAGAGTAAATGAGATACGGCACAGCAGTGGAAAATGTTCTGTGTAATGCCCCTTTCTCCCTTGTTGTGCCTGAGTGGTAGTGGCAGACTGGAGGATGGTTTCCTATCTAGAACTGAGTAGACTGAGGAAATCCTGTCTGGAAGGCAAGGCACGCTTTGCAAGTGTCGGAAAATATTATCTCTGATATCTCTTATTAAGTTCTCCAGATTTCCATGTAAGCTTAAGATGAGCTGAGAAGGAGGAGAGGAATGGACAGGAAAAGTAATGATCTGTGAGTCTCGGCATGCGTGTCCTCACTTATCTCTTAGTAGGTTATTTTTTTGGTTCAAGTAGGCTGAAATTATCACTGAGGTGGGATAAAGTTATCTCTGCATAAGGAAAACAGAAAGGTTTCCTAAAGCTGAGGATGATATCATCATCTAGACTGAGGAGTCAGGAGCTGGGCTTGCTGCCTCTGCTGAGTGCATGGATGAGAGGAAAAGTCTGGGCAATTCAGGCACTTTGACTTTCAGAAGCAAAGTGACAAGACATAGAAACCCTCAAGAGACCCCTATGTTTAACCCCCTCATGGGTGAGTCCACTTTTTCCTCTAGTCTGGATGATAAATAAAGCTCCTTGATGAATTTCCTTGGTTCTCACAGGAATTTCATCCATTTGAGAGAAAAACTCACCAGTACACACTGGATGAGCCTTTGCAGGAGGTTTGCTTGATGGCAATACTTGGAATGTCCTGGGTTACTGTCCAAGGCTTTTGAACTGGGAATTGGGAACAGAGTGATGGTGTTTTACCCCAACTGAACCCAGTGCAACTTTTTTATGGGTTTTATATTTTGCAATTCATGACATCCTTTACTTACTTCTCCATTTAATTTCTTTGATCTGTCAGAGCAAATGCTTTCTGATTTGAGCTGTTTGGGGTTTTCTCTTCAGCCTTCCTGCAAAAGGTTTTGCTGCTTGGCACAGGACATCAGTGACGGTTGTAGGCTAACGTGTTTTGCATGGCCTGTGTAGACAGCATTTGAAATGAATTTTTGTTCACATGACACATAAAAGTTCAGATTCAACGAGTACAGGTGGAAAGATGAAATAAAGGCAGTTAAAAAGAAAAGCTAGCCAAATGTGGGAACCCAGAGTGCAGAGAATATTTCTCTGCCTGTTTTGAAGGGTTCTACCCCCCTGGACAACACTGTTTTTGACCTTTGTCCATGGAGAAAATCGCCTACCCTCTGGGAATAATTAGAATCTACACTGGTGTGAGCTAGGTGATAGAATACTATGTAAGATTTTCACAGGGTGAAAAATTTAGAGGTTTTGGGTTTATTAATTTAGTAAATAGATAAAACCAAAAATCTTCAAAATGGAGGATTGTTGTTCTCCAGACCTTCTTCTTCTTCTACTACTCCATATTCTGCAGTAGAAGTAGTTTGGGATGACTGGATAAAGAATTCCACAGTTCCTGTCTACGTGACAAGATGATTTATTATACATTGGTGGAAAAGTAAAAATAATGTACGCTTTTAGTGACCATTGGTTAATTTACCTTTAAAAAGGCTGTGTAATCTTGATAATTTGGCATTCTCCTGCATTCTCTGCTTTGTGCTACGTCTGGGTCACTTTAGTGGCTCTATTTCTCTGATAAGACTTAATAAACAACTATCTGAAAGCAGAGAAGGCTGAAGGTCCCGTTCATCTCTCGGACTCCTGGCAAAGACTCTAAAATTCTCCCCCATCAGGGGAGGCACAATTAAGGCACGGAGAGTGTCAGCCAAAAATCAAAATATTTTTTCAGAAGCTATAGAGGAAATAATTTTTTTAAAGTTTCTTCTATTCTGCAATTGCAATTCCTAAGTCCAATCTTGATTCAAAACTATTTATTGGTTTTATCAATTCAGTTTATCTCTGCAGCTTGCAAAGACTTCCAGGGGCTGTCAACGTGTATCTAATGCCTCTTCCTCATGTAACACCAACCAAAACTGAGAATAGATTATGATGTGTTTCTCCCTTTCATGAAGTATTGTGCATTTTAGTCACACTGGATGTGAAATTGCTCAGCCACTCCCTGTGATACAGGGGTGTTACTACTCTGTTGATAAAATAAAAGAGTAAAATTCTTTCCAGTGTCCTGTTTCTCCCTCAGATGCTGAAAGCTGATGGTGCTGGTCATGTTCATGGTCAGCATTCTGAGTGAGGACATTCCCTCCAACCCTGCAACCCCAACAAATTTCCTATTTGTTGTTGTGCACAAGGAAAATTATCCACACACCCAAATCTTGGTCGTCTTCTAAACACTTTCCAAACAAAAAGGAGATGTAGTCCATGAGCTAGAAATTTAGAAATTTCCTGGAAAACAAGGTAGGAGATGGACCCTCCAGCTTCCTAGTGATTCCCAGGGAATGCTGGCATACTGTGCTATGCCTTTGTCCCTCTGCATCACAGATGCATCTAGAAAGGGGAGCATAGGTACCTGACTGTACTGAACAAGGTAAATTACGCAGAAAAGCATTCTGAGAACATGACAAGTTACACCCTGAAGAGGGATTCAGTATAGGCATTGATGTCTTGAGGGTTTTCTAGGCTCTCTCTCCTATAAAACAGAGAAATTGGCTTTTTCAGTTTCCTATTCATCTTATCTAATAGTAGACATTTGTAATACACCACATGAATTCTGTCTTAAAAGTACTCCTTTTCCCTTTGCAAAGAAAAGACTTTGTAAAAAAATAATCTGCTTAGAAGTTGACAAGTATCCTATGAGCATCTAATATAAGATCACTTGATCCCTTCCACGTCAGGGAGTTGGAACTACATGATCTTTAAAGGTCATTTCCATTCTCTGAATCCTACCTTTAAGGTTTAGGAGATGTCAGTCTGAGGGGAGCAAAGACCAGCACGGTGGTGGTATCTGGGAATGTTTTGTTGCTTTCTTCTTCCTGGTATAGCCCTTTCCCTGGGATTAAGTTGAAACTGATATTGACCAAGGTTTTCCAGATGTCTTTGGAGAGCTTATCCATGTCACCACCTGGATCAATGACATCCCTCTCACTTGCCTCCATCTATAACAAATGGTAATTTCATGTATTCAGTCATACTCAAATTTTCCCACACAATCCTTCAAATGCAATTACCTTTGAAAAGAATATAGTGTCACCAGACTCAAAGTGGACACTGGTTAGTCATGGCAGTGGGAATGGGATCAGTGCTCAAAGCAAAGGTAAAAAAAGACTTTTTTTTGGAGAACTTCTGCTACGACTTCATTCTGCTGCCTCCCAGTAGATACTGTTTATATACATGTGTCTGTGTTATACATAACAATTAAGAAATCATTAAGGTAGTTGAGCAATCCTATGTGAACTATGCCTACATGTAATTTTGTTTTATTTTCAGAAGACATCAGTGAAAGTAATTTTTTTTTATTATTTTATTTTATTTTATTTTATTTTATTTTATTTTATTTTATTTTATTTTATTGTTAAGAGAGTGTTAAAAGAACAACAGAAAATCTAATTTCCCATAAGTTGACATATATTTAATACAAAGGATTACTTGTGCAATCTCCTGAACTTGCTATGTAGCAGATCATCCCTGTTACACTGCAGATGAAGGAATGAAAGGAGTTCAGCAACCTCAGTTTTAAGCATTCAGTTTACATTAATCACCAAAGATTCCTGTGTAATTAGCAGAGAAAAATCAGGACTCCAGGCAACTTCAGCTTTCAGGTTTCTCAGAAGAGATGGAAATATTAATATTTTGGAAATATTAATCTTTCTTGCACTGATGAGAAGTAGCTTAGATGAATAACATAGAGTAGACATCTCATTTTTAGATGACTAACTTTCCAAAATGAAAGATATCAACAAGGATTCAGGCTTTCTATAAGGTTATTGTTCCACTCACCTGGCTGTCAGGCACACATCTGGCCTTTCCCAAGGCAGAAGTGTTGACTATGTAGAGAATTCAGGCACTTTAGGAGGATGGGTTATGACTGTAAGACCCTGTAGGAATATAGGTTTGAATGCTGTGGGAATTAGAAAAATAATAATAATGCTCACGTAAGGCTGAGACTCTCTGAGTGAGTTTCCTTGGGGTTTTGTTGTACCTTATTAAGAACCAGATTTCAGCATACATTCTGCAAAATGCCTTTTCTGCACTGGAGCCATGTGGATATGACAAATTCATTTTGCTATAAACTTTGTGCCTTGCTGAGAAATCATATACTCCAGAGGAATATGTGTATATGTTTCCTAACTATCAAAAAATGTAGGTAGAAGTAAATGTAGATAAGGCAGAAGTAAGCGCAGATCTATGCATATGCAGACACAAATATGTGAATTATCCACATATACACATGTAGCTGGTGAGTGTCTTTTACAGTCAGAGAACAGGTTTGCCTTCAGGTATTTCAATTTAATGATATGAAGCACCTCAGCTACACTATAACTGTTAAGCTGAATTTTGTTTTGCATTTTGATTATAAATTAGAAGAACGGTACATTAACTCTGTTTTGAGGATAAGATTTAAAAAGGGCTCTGTTTATTAAGCTGCTACTCTGGTGATATTTGCAGCATACATTACATTTATAATTGACTTATTAAAACTTATACACTGCAAATTATAGTGATAGCACCCACAGGCTAAGAAATCATCAAAATATATAATGGCAATTTAAGGAGGTTTGTATCCACAAATGGGAATTTTTATCTGGTGTTTTCTTGTTCTAATGTTTTACTCACAGCTTTTGCAATATTCAAATATGTGCTGGAATGCTGCAAAGAGATATTGAAAGGCAAGCACGACAAAAAGGGATTCAGAAGAAGAATTGGGTGATAAAAAAAGAGCCAAAGTATAGCACATAAGACTATTTCAGGTAGGTTTTACTTCAAATTTAAAGGAAAAATAGAAGAGTCAGCTGGGTCATCGTTTTATTCTAGGCTATGGATAATGTAGACTAATCCCTCAGACCTTGTCTTCATAAAAATGTATCATTATCTCCCTATCTGCATTATTATTAGAGCAGTGGAGATTAGCACAGTGAAGATTGTAACAAATTCAGAAATAAGGGCCATAAAAACAACTGACCTCCTAATGGCATCTAATGAGCTCCTAATGACTGCCATAAAAATTGTTATCCTTCTGCCATGTAGGCTCCCACAAAAAAGCAAACAAGGAGTGTGGTGATAAACCCCAATTTACTTCTATTCCCTTGAACATGTTTAGTGGCAGCCCAGTGGCATGGCCTTTTTCAGGCTTGGTGACACTGCACAAATGTGGTCTGTAGATCAGAGGTGGGGCTGAGGAGGTGGGGACAAGAAGAAACACAGTGCAAAGCTGTGAGTGACAGCCTCTTGTCGCTTAACACATGACCCAGCTGCACAACCCATGGCTGTAGCACTTTAGCCATTATATCATCCGTGATTCTGCAGTGACTGCTTTCCTTTGGCTTGTCCACAGGGCTAAGTAGCTAAAAGACTTGTTGATCAGGAGATAATGGCTCTTCTGGTGATCAGGACGGGAGGCTGGAATTTAGACCTTGTTTTCAGAAACTGCTGACAGGGATGACAAAATGAGACACAAAATGGCTAAACTCCAAAAAGATCTTTAGACAATTGTTGGAAGATGATTTATCTTCCTAGTAATAGGAATATAGTGTCCCAAGACACATAAAACACCCTCCCACAATCAGCAGAAACAACTAAAGGATCTAAGTGAGATCAAAATTGTTTTGGAGAGTAGTCAAAGATCACGAAGGACGCCTTAAAATTCTGTAAGGGAAAAGATTCTTCCTTATTGACCGTGTTGCAATCTGGTCTGCATTGGCTGTAAAGGGAGCTTTGTCACCTCGTTTGAGTACGGAGAGCTGTAGTGCTGCTCTACAGACATTGAAATGTGGCTTCCTCAACGTGGAGCTGAATTGCACTTTATCAGGGTAAGCAATTTGTAGTTAATTTGTAAAACAGGGATGAGAGGAGTCATGTGCTACGGACCGTGTCTAGAATCACAAAACTCAGAACTGAGCCAGGAGTTTAACTGATTCCCACTCTTGTGAGACTGCTACAAGTCAGCTCACCTCTCTTGCAGAGGTTTGAGCACTGGCATTTAAAATATATAGAGTTATATCTTACAAATGCACCTCACACAGGTGCACTTAGACTGAGGTTTTTGAAGCTGAGATACCTTGTAATGAAACTGCACATTCCTGGGTCTCACTTCCCCTCTACATCTTGAAAACTTCTCTTTTTGCTTCACCAACTCAGAAAATAATCAGACAGAAATACTGGGAAAGTTTCAGTAAGTTCTTTTTACTGCAGGGTTTTGTGCAAGGTCTATCACAGAAGTGTATCGTGCTCTGAAATTTGACAGAGCTATGACAAGGCTTAGGTATTCTGGGCTGCTCAGAGCCAAGAACATATCCTGAAATTATGTGACATTCACTTCACTGAGGTATTTATTGTCACTGAATGTGGCAAGTCAAGCTACAAAATGGTGAGACAGATATGGATCAAGTCCAGAAATAAACACCTTTTAGTTCTGTTGAAGGATGGTTAACATTGGATCTCACTGCAACCCTGTGTTAACACAATTTAAGTGAAGACTGGCTGAAGCCTTGCACCCATGAAAAAATATTTATGGAAACACTAATGGCCATTGTAGCAAAATAATTGAATCACAGCACTTAGATGGCCTGAGCTCAGAGCTGCAATGTATTTTCTAGGATGGAACATGTTTTCTGAGTGTATCTTCCACTGATATTTATATTTATTATCTACCCAAAACCGCTGGTGAATTAGGGTTTCTTTAACTTTAAATGACAGCTCTTTTGCTAGTGGATTTGTATTAGACCACACAAATGCAGCTGAGTTATTCATAACTAATTTGTGTATCATAATCTTGGAGGGATGAGGGAGAAAAGGCATGAAAAGTTCCATTGAGTAGCTTTCATGATTTTGAATGCTGCCTGATTTCTATCTTTTTTGCTGCCACTTCTGTCTGAGATAAACTATTCAATGCATATGAAATGTTAATCTTGACTAATTTAAGTCGGTGGCTGTGAATATTTTCTCTTTAATTTGTTTATTAGAATATTATCACAGAGAAAAAATACATTTTTATAAAGGGGTCACAAATAAAGGAAACATAAAAATATTTGCAATTTCATTAGTTCCTGGTGGGATCTTTGTTATGGACAGGTCTGGACAGGGTAAATGAGAAGAACAAAAAAATTTTAAAAATATTTAAATCCAAAAGACATCAAATGTTTTTTAATTGAGATTGGAAGCAGTCCAAGTTTGACTTTCAAAAAAGGCTTTGATTTACAGTAGTTCATGTTGGGCTCATGTTGTGCCTGCCAAAAATCCAAAGTAGATCAGAGCTTTTTTTGAAATAAACACAAGCCTAATCTGATGTAGGTATTTCAAAACTCCCACTGCTTTAGTTGTAACATCATCTGTTACTGAATGATTTATAAATCATCCCTTTACAAGAACATTTCTACGAGGCTGAGGGTGATATATTTTAACTTTGGGACACAAGGACATGTTTAAATTACAATTGATGGAGACCTTCCACTGTTTTAAAAGTATTTGTGAATTGGAATGTCTGTTTTCCTGTATATTAGATAAACAAGGGTATGATGGAGTGTTTGTTGCTTCTTTGCTTTTTCACTCAGTAGAAAAGAGGCAAAAGGGCAGAACTGCTAATAAACATTTTAATTACATAGGAATTCAGTTCCTTTCTAAAATAAGGAAAAAACCACCTAATTTTGCAGTTTTTAGAAAAAGACACGTTCATGACTGGGTTCTGTTTATAACAAACCAATTTATTCAAAGTGATCATTTCATGTTGGTGGAGCAGGATTTGTCTCAGCTCAGTTTAGGTATCTACAATCAGCACATTTCTCCCTTCCACTGGGGCAGATTCCTTCTGGAGTTGATCTCTGGATGCTCTCTATCTCACAGAGGGCAATTCCGACCACCCTGACACTGGCAAGAGTATTTGCCCTCAGGAATATCAATGTGGGACAACTTTTGCCTTCTCAGAGGGAAATATTCACATCTCTAAGTTGGAAGCCTGATCCAGAGTTTGGAACAGGGGATAGCCTGGAATGTGTCAAGGCCAGTGAGAGCTGCCCAGTTGCAGCTTGGTCAGGGCTCCTACAAGGAATGTGGAGAGGAACTGTTTATGAGAGTAGGTTTAGATTGGATATAGGGAAGAAATTCCTCCCTGTGAGGGTGGTGAAGCTCTGGCACAGGTTGCCCAGAGAAGCTGTGGCTGCACCATCCCTGGAAATGCTCAAGTCCAGGTTGGACAGGGTTTGGAGCAACCTATGCTGGTAGAGTTAATTTTCTTCACAGTAGCAGGCATGTTTGGGATTTGTGCTGAATACAATGATGATAATATAGAGATGTTTTCGTTATTGCTGAGCAGGGTTCACACAGAGCCAAGGCCCTTTCTGCTTCTTGTATGGCCATGCTGGCAGGGGAGACTGGGGGTGCCTGGGAAAGGCAAGAGACACAGCCAGGACAGGTGACTCCAGCTGATCCAAGAGATATTCCAGACCTTGTGACATCGTACTCTGTGTATAAAATGTGGAGAAGAAGGATGAAGGGGGGACATTTGGAGTGATGGTGTTTGTCTTCCCAAATCACCGCTACTTGTGATGGGGCCTTGCCCTCCTAGAAACAGCTCAACACCTGCCTGGCCCTTGGAAAGCAGTGAGTTAATTCCTTGTTTTGCTTTGCTTGCATCTGTGACTTTTGCTTTCCCTATTAAACTGTTTTTATCTCAATCCACGAGTTTTTCCAGCTTTTACCCTTCTCTCTCCCTGATCCTGCTGCTGAGGGAGTGAACAAGTGGTGGCCTGGGCCTTGGTCGATGGCTGGGGTTAAACTACAACACTGCTCTAGTGGAAGGTGTCCCTGCCCATGGCAGGAGGGCTGAAACCAGATGATCTTTAATTCCCCTTTCAACCCAAACCATTCTGTGACTATGATTCCTCAATGCCAGAAGCAGCAGGAAGGGTCTGGGACAAAAGGCTTCAGTCAGAACCGACTTGGTCTGAGTTCCACAATAGCTGGTCTGAATAAAATGCTGCAAAGACAGGACTGAAGTGGAGCAGGCCGTCAAGTCCACAAAAGTTTTTGAAGAAAAACTAGGCTCTTAAATTTAAAAAATAAATTAAAAGATAATGTTAATAGATTTTTTTTTTTGCTCTATTTAGGAAGTACAGAAAAACATGCGGGATGTGCTGATGAACTCTGAACTAACTTACTGAAAATCCAGAAAGAAGAGTATGTTTTCCTTTCTGCCCCTCATCTAACATCTTAGGTATAAAAAACAATCCATTTGATTTTCAAACTTCAGTATAGAAATTCAAATACTGATTCCTAACTTCATTATGACAAGAATATATGTTTAGTCATTGTGGAAGTATTCCCTGAAAAAAAAAAGTTATGCTGTAAATGTTTTGGCAAAAGAATAAAGGGACATTGATAACAAGGCATTTTACAAGCATAAGTTAAAATTTTGAGATTAGAGGAAAAGCAGAGCAGAAAAACAAAGATTAAAAAATGCTAATTGTTTCAGGAAAATAGTTGAGATTTCAGGTTAAATATTTCAATTCTACAAACTGAATCTCTTCTCTCATTAGACACTCTTTCCACAACAGCAAACTGTCTTATTTCAGATATATTTTGCACCTAACTGAATAATGTCACTTTTTTAGTGTGCCACATCAGAAGAATCAATCAATGCATTCTATAGTTTGATGGTTGGAACATCATATGAAATTTTTGAAAAACATTGTGTAGGTCAGATTTAAAGTGCTGCGAAATTCTTCAGTATGTTCTAGGGTCTATGAATCTACATTAACAACACTGGATTTTATCATGGCAGTCCAGAATGATGACCTAATCTGACCCTGGGAATGAAGTCATTGTACATTAGCAGTTAGAGAGGCAAAGAGCGGTTTGCTTCTAAAACCTCTAAAGAGCATTTTGTTAAAATGAGAACTCCACTCTGAATTGTAATGCTTTACCTGTTTATCTTCTTTCTTTGTCACTATTTTCATTAAAATATTTATTTTAAGAAACAATTGTCAGACAGACTGAGCTGTCAGGAGTCTTCTCACTGGAAAGAGGTAATAATCATCCCCAAAAAGTGAAGTGAATCCATAATCAAATATTAAGCACCTTTGCATTAGTTTGGGTGAAGTGGCACAGATGCCAAGTTTTATTTTAATATGTTAATCTAATAAAATGATGCAGTTTATTTTATATCTTCAGGGAGAGGTGCTGATGTTATCTCAACTTTAGATGCATCCTTCCTTGCCTGTACAGATCAGCCTTCCACTTTATCAGGGTGATGTTACTGAATATGGCAATTAATAATTGGAAATGGCAGCCTGGAGATTTTCTAAAAGCTTTGGCTTTTTTCTGAATACTGTGGAATTTCATTAATTATTATTATTTTGACTATGAAAAGAGGATTTGCCCAAGGGCAGTTTTGAGGCTCCTTAAAGATTATATTCCTCCATGGAAGGCTGCTAAGATTTCAAATTTCTCTGTCAAGATACTCAGCTTTTTTGGTGGGAGGTGGCTGGAGTGATGGGAAGCATTTGCAGCTTTGGGAAGGAGACCTCGAACATTTCTCATTCTCTTTGAGGCTGTTTTACCTCCCTGGAGTGGGGGCAGCTGTCACAAATTGTAGCCCACCAAACATTCCTCACCAAGGCTGCTGCTGCTCTGTAGAGCACGGGGAGGGAACTGGCAGCCCCGTTCCTTGGGCGAGGTGTATCCAGCTCAAAGCAGGATCAGTCTAAGCAAGGTGGGGTTATTTGTAACCTGTCACATGCCAGAGAATAACTGCTTCTCCAGAAAGATCTTTCAGCAACACAGCCTGAGAAATAAATGGGAAAGGGAAGATTTGTTATGGATACTGAAATCTGAAGCTGAGAATCACAGAGTTCTAGAGGCAGGGAATGGTTGAGGTTGGAAGGAACCTCTGGAGTTCAGCTTGTCCAATCCTCCGGCTCAAGCAGGGACACCTAGAGCCCGTATCACAGGACCATGTCCCGCTGGCTTTTGAATGTCCCCAAGTGTAAAGATGCCACTATGTAAACCACCTTATAAAAATTGGCATTGAGTAATGAAAGTACTGGAAAATAGATCTATTTTGCCTAGGTTGTGGAAGAAAAGGACTAAAGGAAGAGCAGGTGTAATCTTCTGCAATGAGGGCAAATAAAATGAAGAGCTGAATTGCAATGTTTTGTCAAAACCTGAAAATTATTGCAAAACTTTTGAAAGAAAGAACTCTCCTCTCTGCCAGCTTTTTTTTTTCCCCACCAAAGAGATCCTTGTGGAACAACTCTCTTCTTTCATCCTCTTCCATTGCACATATGAAGAGCAAACGGGATCACGGCCCTTTTATACTCTGAGCCCTTCAAACAATTCCCAGCTGATGAACAAAACACAAAGAAGTTCAGATCCACCCAAGGGCTTCGAGTGACTCATCTGTCTGGAGCAGAGAAGTCCTTGTGATGAGTCACTTTTCTTTTGATGCAAGTTTAAAAGTAATTAAATAAAAGGTGAGGATACAGCATTTTAAAGCTCCCTTCACTGCAGTAGTTGGATAAAACCAACATCAGCTCTAATTCTAAAGCCTCAAGGTGTAAGTATCCTGCCTAACCATGATGGGAGATTTTCACCTTCATATCAGTGCCTGACAGAGATAAAACATCCATGGGCATTGCTCCAGAAGAACTGTTGAAGTCAATGCTCCACACTGATCAGCTGCAAATCAAACCCCTGGAAGGCTGGACTTTTTGGTCAAAGACTCGATGATCCTGGAGTTCCTTTCCAACCTTAATGTTTCCATGATTCCATGAAATGAGACACAGCTTCCATTCCAGCTGATCAGCACGATAATAAAGGGGTGATAAAGAGAGAAACAACTCTAAGAGCCTTATGAAGGAAAAGGACTGACAAAGAGGAGTTACCAAAATAAATAAAAAATTATTAATCTACCCATTTATCTTATTTATTCCTCTGTAACTCACTTTCAATTTTCTCTTAAAGCTGTGTGAGAATATTGGTTTTCTTCCATTGAGGGAAAAAAGGGCTGAAGCAGAGAGATGATAGCCAAGGAAAATATGCAACGTCTTCTAAAATATGCAAGAGGAATATCAGAAGAAGGGTCTTTTAGTCAAAACTTCAACTCTACAAGACAGCACCCCTGTTTCACCAGGTTTTGCAGGTCAGGATATAGACTTTGGACACCCTGGTTTTGTCCATCCATAATTATTTCCTGTGGATCCATGAGGAGGTTTAAAGTTGGAGAACTCAGCTGATGGCTTCCCCTCCATCAACAAGTAAGGACCACACATCTTACAATAAATCCATGTCTGGAGTATTTAGGAAGGGCATCAAGGGGTGAGTGTGGCCTTTAAAAGGAATGTAAATTCTTCAGCATTTGTACTTAATCAATTCCTCAGCTATAACCAGTAAGAAAGTTTGTGCCCTGGAGGAGGAATTTGCTCTCATCTCATTCTTTATTTTTTTCTGTTTTCTCCTTGTTTTTTCTGCTCTAATTTTCCTCCTTTCTGTCTGTGTTTTCTCTAGTCTTCCACCTGTCTTTCTCTCCCTGCAGCAATTCCAAACTCACAGACTCACCCTTCTCTCTCTACTGAACTGATCATCAGGAGAAGAGATTTAAGGCATATGCAGAAACTTGAACACTTCTGAATATCATTTTCTTTTGGGTTTGCTTGACTTCACTGTGAAAAAACTGGGAAATATGTCACAGAAGAAAGTATTCTTTGCTGCTAATATTTTTATTGATGAAACAAAATGAGACAAAAATGCAAGGACCTGCATATCATACTACAGCATTAATCGTGCTACATAAAAAAATGATTCTCCCGTGATTGGAGGTATAATGGTGTATATATAATTCCAGACATTTGTGTCCAGCTTTTAACCCAGTTGTATCTTAGATGATGAACTGTTTTGGTGGATTTGGCATTTGGACTCTTTATATTTCACTGTCTTTCAGTTTTCTCCATTTTTGAGTCATCTTAAAGACCAGGTGAGCCAAAGGGGCACAAGTAAGGAAAAGCTTCTGTGGTGGTTGTTCTCTGGAAAAATTATTGAAGTGGCATTTGAGCTATGACTAATTTATTTAGTATTCAAAATTTAGTGAATTCTTTTGTCACATCACCCATCATAAATAAAAGGAAAAAAATAGAAACCTGTTTGATGCCTCAGGCATATTTTAGTTCGTTGTTCAGGTCAGTTCATTTCAATGCTTAATTTTTAATGGTTCATTTAACATAACTGTTTAGACTTGAAAATATTTTTCACATAAAACCTGGGGTTTTGGGGTCAGTTGCTGTCACCTCAAAACATTTTATGTCTCACATGACAGATTCAACATCAGTTGGAAAAGGTGGTCTTGTTGTTTGGGCACTTGAATGGGACTCAGTAGACTCAAGCTGAATTTCAATCTCTGCTACTGATTCTTTATGTGACCTTGGGTAAAACATCTATGTTGCATCTCCAAAGATTTTTGAGTACAAATAGTTCTGTTCACACAGTCACTTGCAAAGTTTTCCTGTTTGCCACACAGTGTCCTTCCTGTGGAAGAAGGAATCTAGTACATAGAGAAAAATGACACCCAGCAGTGTCAGAGGTGTCCAAAATCATGCATTTTTAGTGGGTATAGGAACCTTTACCTAAAAATTACTTTCTGATAGATAACACCTTTTTAAAAGGCAAAGTTGTGGTGCAAGATCTACTACATGAGCAGTTTTAAGCCCTCCAAGAAGCCTTCCTCTCTCTATATCTTCTTCATTCCTGCTGGGTCTAGACCCATAGAATCCCAGAATGGTTTGGGTTGGAAGGGACCCTAAAGATCCCCTCATTCCATCCCCCTGCCATGGGCAGGGACACCTTCCATTATCCCAGGTTGCTTCAAGCTCTGTCCAACCTGGCCTGGAACTATTCCAGGGATGGGGCAGCCACAGCTTCTCTGGGCACCCTGTGCCAGGGCCTCACCACCTTCACAGGAAAGAATTTTTTTCCTAATATCCAATCTAAATCTACTCTCTTTCAGTTCGAAGCCATTCCCCCTTGTGGTGTCACTCTTGTAAAAAGTCTCTCTCCATCTTTCCTGTGGGATTCCTTCAGGTACTGGAAGGTCACAATTAGGGCACCCCAAAGCTTCTCTTCTCCAGGCTGAACAATCCAAATTCTCTCAGCCTTTCCTTACAGCAGAGCTGCTCCATCCCTCTGATGATCTTGGTGCCTCCTCTGGACTCACTCCAACAGCTCCACGTCCTTCCTGTGCTGGGGACCTCAGAGCTGGAGGCAGCTCTGCAGGTGGGGTATATACTATTCATATACTGAGTATATACTATGGCTTTCTTTCTCCTAAAGTAGAGATAATTCCCATTAGTAATTCCATAATTAAGCCCACTCTTTACAGGACCGACACAACCTAATTTTATGTTAAGTTTTGCCCAAGTTCATTACAAATTTATTGATTAAATGTTTCTTTTATTTGATAAACCATTAACCATTTCACTAAACTCTCAGGATTTTCATCTTCAAGACTTTCCTTCATTCTCAAAAAACAAACCCATCCATGTAGAGCAGTGTTAATGGTGCTTACAGTGTCTCAGCAGATAAGTAAAATAATCAATATATTAAAACCAGGATTATAATGACTGGAAAGAGGGTAATTTTTCAATGGATGATTATATTCATACTGTCAATTTTTCTCTGTTCCTTAGCCCAAAAGCAGGGGCCTGTCTTTGAATAGGTATAGATATATATGACTGATTGCTACTGAATATATTGGATGCAGAACACTGACTTGCACCCAAACCCACACCTGGAGGAAGAAAAGCAAAGAATTATTATAGTTAGAAGAGACTTCCAAGATCATCGAGTCCAATTTTGACCCCACTCCAACCAGACCATAGCATGTGTGCCACATCCAGTCATTTTTTGAACACTTCCAGGGATTGGATGGTGACTCCACCACTTCCTTGGGCAGCCTATTCCAAAGTTTAACCACTTTCAGTGGAGAAATTCTTCCTGATGACCAACCTGGTGCAACTTGAGTCCATAAATCCTTCAGAGTTTACACTCACAATGGCAGGATTCACAGAGATGTGGCCTGCACTCATCTTCAAAGCACCTGACCTGGTTGCTGGCATTGTCACAATTAAGCATTCAAAAATCATTAGAAATCATAGCATTTAATATATTTTCCTCAAAATTTCAGAGCCCCCTACATTCAGATTTTCATGCTTCTTCTGCCTAGCCTAGTGAATATCAGTCATTAAAAAAATAACAACTAAAAACTGTGATTTTTCATACAAAGTGTATATCTCTAGGAGCAGTTGCCATAAAAAAAGACATTTCCAAATACTGTGAGATCATGACATTGCTGTGAAATGCTGGAATAATTCATAAAACTATGCTGAGATTCTGCAATTGGAATAGATAGGTAATAATAATTAGAGGAGAAGGAGGTTTTCTTTCCTTTCAGAAAAAAAAAAAAAAATTTACCTGTTTTTCTTCACTTTTCCTGTCTGTTGAAATGATACACCACTATTTTGTGTAGGAATTGCAGGGCCAGGGCAAACCTTGGTTTAGCAGCAAGAATTTCAGGTTTCAGTCCCGAGAGCTGAGTTGTGCTTATTTATAATTCCACCACATACATGATAACAGCCTTCATTAAACCTCCCATATTTCTTTTCCTTATCAATTTTGCCTGTATTATCCATGTAGAGTGTGCATTTTTAAGGACAGGGCTTTGCTTTCATGTATTTGTGCACGACCCAACAAAAGGAAACTTCTGTTACACATCTACTGCTATTCCCAGTGTTTGCAAAGTGCTTTCAAATCCTCTGAGGAGAAGAGATCGATGTGCTACAAGGCATTAGCACTGCAGAGAGATCCATACTTTGCTATATACAAATAGACTGATTTCCCTGCCTTCAAAGGGAGGCAGGAGCCTGCTCAAAAATACTCCACACAAAGCTGTTTATCGATGCAGTGAGACAGCTCAAGTCAGCTCCCAAATTTTAAAATCCAGATTTAAGCATGAAATGCAAAAAACTCTTGTTTTGTGAGGGCTTATTAGACACTCTCAGCACTTGAGACACGGATTTCTCTCCCAGACAGCTTCCTCTGGCTTTAGTAATGTCAGGGTAAGCAGAGAGCACTTTCAGACACAGTCTCAGCCTGCCCTTTGCCACAGCTTGTTAGCTGCCTTCCAAAAGTGAGTCCAGGCGCTCTCCCGTCCTAAGGAATCCGCGCTGATGACACGGGAGCTGGGAGCCGGCAAATCACCTGCCAAAGAGCGCGACGGCATTTCAGCATCAGGGCTTCCCACAGGAGACATTATACCTTCAAGGGGGAGAGGCAGAAGGGGAAGCGGGGGAAGCAGGGGAAGGAGGACGGATGCGGAGTGGCAAGGCACCCGGAATGTCACTTACAGTCGGTTGGCCACAGTTGTCAGGGTTCACTTCCATTAAGCTTTGTGTCAGTTCAGAAACTTTACACATGAGGCTGTGTGAAGCGTTCTGCCACTGCTGACTGCCCGGGGCTAGCCCACAGTACCTATCTTGTCACTGGTTTTCCAGAAAACCTCTCTGAGAATTAGTTGCATATGTTGGCCAGGCTAACCAGGGGAGGAGAGGTTTTGTCTCTTATTTGTCAGCTTGGGACTGGATTTTAAAAATTCTTATTCTTATTAGGTTTGAATATTTTGATTTCATTTGGCAAGGGGTGGGTCTTGCTTTGGAGGTTTCAGGAAGAATCGATTGTTATAAAATGTTGCAAAGGTTAACTGAACATTTAGTGTCATGAGAAAAAGAGAGGAGTGATGGCAATGAGGTGAGTTCTCTTAGCACAAATAAAAGTCTCCACTATGCACTTTTAGCTGTTAAAAAAATCATCAAAAGTGACTGTAACAATGTGATGGGATTTGTTCTGACACTGTATTTCATCTACCTTAAAAATGTAGAGATTTTTATTGAGACAAGTCCAACAAATTTGTATTGCATTGAAAAGGGAAGACTCTATTTCTACATAAATATTCTATACCGAGTTTGGAGAAGTTGTGCAATCCTTGCCCTTATGGGGGATTTCCACTTATCAAATTCTGCTGGAAATGCAACACAGAAGAGAGGAAAAATCTAGGAAATTCCTGGAGTTTTTGGAGAACTCCCTAACAGAACTGGTGAGGGACCCATCTAGGGAAGGTGCCCACTGGACCTGCTGTTTGTGAGCAGAGAAGGATCTGATGGTCAGAGGCTGTTTGGGGCAGAGCAATCAGGAAATGAGAGAAATTTTGATTCTTGGAGAAACAAGGAGAGCAGTCAGCAAAACCACTGCCTTGGACTCCCAGAGGGCAGATTTTGGCCAGTTTAGGAGATGGTTGAGACATTCCCTTGGGAAGCAGTCCTGAAGGACTCCAGGAAGGCTGGACATTGTTCAAGAAAGACACCCTAAAGTAGCAGAAGCAGCCGTTCCCATGTCCCAAAACACAAGCTGGTGGGGAAGAAGATTAACTTGGATGAACAGAGAGCTTTGGCAGGAACTCCAGGAGAAAATTAGAAGAGCAAAAAAACAACTAGAACTTTATCTGCCTACTGCCATAACAGACAGGCAAGGATGAATCTTCTCACCCTCTAAAACTCCCTGAAAGGAGGTTGGAGCCAGGTGAGGGGTCTGTCTCTTCTTCCAGGTAGCAAGTGACATGGCAAGAGGAAATGGCCTCAAGTTGTGTCAGGGGAGGTTTAGATTGGATATTAGGGAAAAATTCTTCACTGAAAACATGGTCAGATACTGTAAAAGGCTGCTCAGGGAAGTGGTGGAGTCACCCTCCCTGGAGATACCTAGAAGCTGTGTAGATGTGGCACTGAGGGACATGGTTTAGTGGTGGACTTGGCAGTTCTGGGCTTATGGTTGGACTTGATCTTAAAGGACTTTTCCAACCTAAACTTTTCTTTTATTCTATAATTCTATTACTTATTTCCATACTATTGAAAGGTATCAAGCTAAAGAACAGTGACAAATTCTTAAAAAACTACATATCATTGCATCATTTAATCAATCAGAAACAATTATACAATGGCTGTATGTGAATCAAAGTTTAGAATTTTTTTCTCTGGGAAATATCAATGTTTCTTCTGCACTGGTTGCCTTTAATTTTCTTTCTGTGTTAATTTAGAAAGGAATGTACTTTTATAAAAGTTACTTGTTCCCATGTTATGACTGGGGATGAGTCATTGGGATAGACTCTTCCAAACACTGTCCAAATACTAAGAAACTATCTATGCTGTGAAAGTATTTTCAGGCAGAAACAGAGCCTGGGAATGCCAAACTGGACTTTATGTGATCACTGAGCATCAAGATCTGTGCTCACACTAAACATTACCATCTACCCCCTGCTTAGACTTTGCTTATGCCTTTGCCAATCTAATACAAAGGCTGGAAAATAAGAGGAAGGCAGGAAGAGAA
The DNA here is from genome assembly GCF_041296385.1 of Aphelocoma coerulescens. NCBI lineage: Eukaryota > Metazoa > Chordata > Aves > Passeriformes > Corvidae > Aphelocoma > Aphelocoma coerulescens. Next base: position 121,163,966 of record NC_091016.1, read on the forward strand.
ACGTCCATTTAGAAGGTAAATCTGGGACCTAGAAAGGCTATATTTATGTTCAAGAGCTGGTCCAGACAGGAAGAGCAAATCCATGTGTGCATAATAAAAAAGACATTTGTCTCTCAGTGGATCACAGGAATTTAACTAGACACTTGAGGTCTTCTCAGAAAGGGGGTCTGACCCTGGCTCCCCCAATGCCTTAAAACACATATGTCTCTGATCTACACTTCTTAATTTTCCTTGGCTGATAATAACCAGTTAATATTTATGGATCAAGCTGAAAACAATTTTTACTCTGATTATAAACCTTAGGGTGCAAGCTGAAAACAATTTTTACTCTGATTATAAATCTTATATATAAAGTGCAAACTTTGTCTCTAATCTCTGCCTCACATCTCACCAGTCAGGCTGCTTATGTTTAACAAGTGAATAATGAGGCAGGAAAAAACAAAGCCAAACCTTTTTTTTTTGTAATACGACAATTTCATAAGCCAACTCCCTGCTTCTAGGAAACATTTCTCTTGTTCTTCTCAGAAAAGCAAACTTTTTTTATTTTATTTTAAGTTGCTCTTTTAGGTTCTATATCCCAGGCCTTTTTATTTTCCCCTTCCTCAGGCTTTGTTTTTGAGCTGCAAAAAAGGAAAAAGGGCAGGAAAGGAAAAAAGGGCAGAGAAGAAAAGAGAGAAAAGGAAAGCTGAATATTTGCCAGCCAAATGTTTTTAAAACATAACATTTATACACTGAACAGAACTTTCCTTCTTCTTCAAGTCCTAGCTGAGCTTCTTTAAACTTCCAGGAGTCTACTTAAGATTGTCTCTACAGAGAATGGGCAGAACAAGCATCTCCTACACAGGGCTCATTCCTCCATGTTTTAGATTGGTGATTTTGGATGGGATTGTCTGAGGCAAAATATCCTGATGCCTGTCTGTCAGCAGCTCATTTCTAGATTTTCTGTCTTGTATAGGCATCTGCTTCCTGTCTGTAATCAGTGGAGAAAAATAAGGGAAGAAGTTTAAATGAATCAATCTTAAGACCAAAGATTGGGCTACGTGGACTAAGCTACTTTCTGAAAGCTTCTCTTTCTTCCCATTAAAGAGGGAAATCCTACATACTCTGTTTTCAAGAAAGTGAAATTAAGAAGATGGATCCAACTTGTTAAGAACAGCTTTAATGTCATTGCTGAAAAATCTGGACTCTTCAGTCATGAACCAGGGCTTCTGCAGACACAGGCAGAAATGGATGTCATAAGGTGACATCCACCCTGTGACATCTAGCCTGTCTGCAATTGGCAGTGAGAAAGAGGCACTCCCAGGATATGTTTAACACTCTGCAGGAGATGTGTGAGTCAGATGAGTTATTCTCTCAAAATGCACCTTTTTTTTTAAATTAATTGTCAAGAAAGCCCTGGATGAGTGAATCCCCTCTACTCAAATACAAGGCTTTACTTTTTAGATGCCTAATATTGGGTAAAATGGATCATGTCCAGAAAGTCTCATCTGTTCCAAGAAGTTCACTATAGCAACCCAAAGAATTTGCATCCAGGTAGCCAAAGTTGTGGCTGCCCCATCCCTGGAAGTGTCCAAGGCCAGGTTGGATGGGGCTTAGGGTGACCTGGTCTAGTGGAAGGTGTCCCTGTCCACGGCAGGGGAGTTGGAATTGGGTGATCTTTAATGTCCATTCAACCATAAACCATTCTATGATTCCATAGTTTGTGTACAAATTGCACAGAACATGTACACAATCAGAGCTTAAAAGACTTCCCCTACTTATTTGGTTGAAAAGATCAAACATTTTCAAATATCTCACCCTGTTTTGAACTGCAAATCCTGGGGAATGGCTGAACTTTACAGAAGACCATGAATCAGTATGCAAGTAAGTCTGTTATTCTCAACTTTCCACTGGGATTGTGCCATTGCCTGTCTAAGTGAAAGATCATTTCTTTTACGGAAAGTGTCAAGCTGCACTGCAACTTTCTGACATAAAAAAAATTCCAGGGAAAACCTAAAATAAGGGGTAAACCCAGGTGGGCTTGTGTTTCATTACATCTCAACTACATACTTTAAGAGAAGGGGAATGAAGCCAGGCAGGCAAAGTTTAGTTGGCAGATAAATGGAGATCTCTTATGAAAAAGACGTTCAGACGTGGGGTCTGTCAGTATCAGCAAGGCTGAGAGATGTCAGAGGTACAGGTACATCTCTGAACCATGGTATGTTAGTGTGAGATTATAAACATTGGTGAAGCAATTCAAGGAACATCCCCTTTTATTTCTTTGTCTTCCACTGAGTAGCTGAAGAGGTTCCTTGCTCTGTGCCCCCAATATAGATCAGATACACATATCCAGCCATTGTCAGTTATCACTAAAATACAACCATTTCTACAAACTAACAACACTCAGAGGTACATTCCTCTTCATTATGGTGGAATGGAAACAAAAGCCTTTCAAAAGTGGCTCTAGACCCAGCCCCACAAGTATTGTGGTTCATGTGAGCAGAAAGCTCTTGCAAGTAGGACCTTTAGATTATGAGACACCTGGGACAGATAGTTTTCTGGAGATATCCAGAAGGGTCTTACTGAGATGAATATTTCAGCCTCGACAAAAATTTTAATGCATCATCACATGCTCTTTGCTAGGAGAATGTCCTGTTTATCAAGCATGTTCAAATCCTGCCATAGAGAAGGGAGGTGACAAAAGTCCTTGGGGTTATGCTGGGTCTAGTCACTGTGGACCAAAATGGAAAATATTTTGGTGTTTTGGAGAAGTTCACACTTTTGAGCTCTGTGAGAGATCCAAGGTACTGTGCAGCTCTTGGTGCACCTTCTGCGACTCTTTGCATCATATGTGGTCAGAAATAAATTCCCACAGGTTGATCTATGAAGTAGCACGTGTTGCCAGACTGATCCGTGTTTTAAAGCCCATTTTTTGCCTTTCCACCTTAGTACTTTTATGGTTAAATCAAACACGTGGTTATGGTGCCATAGCCTTTCTCCTTGAGTCTGTTTCATGCTAAATACAGATGGATGGGCATTTCTGAGGTAGCCACAGTCGATTTCCAGAGAATTCCACCACAAGCCAGGCCAAATGGTAACTTGTTGCAGGGGGTAATTAGAGGTGAAAAGTCAGGAGTAAGACTGCAGCACTTTGGTGAGCAGTGCAACAAGCACTGAATTAGTTAAAAAAGGCTGCAGAGGAAGAGGACAGCAATTTTTTTAGGAGAAAAATGGGAGGCAACCCATGGAGAACCTCCAGAGACCACACAACTCCTTTGAAAAAAGTAAAACCAACCAACCAACCAACCAAAAAATCCCAATGCTGCCTCATTCTAGGTTACAAGAGAGACGAATACTCTTTGTTATTGTCTTTCTTTGAAAAACAAGGCCCATGAATGTTTTTCTACATGCATTGAGAACACCTAGGAAATACCAGAACTATTCCAGTCCTTTTGAGAGGCAAACAGCAGAAGTGACCTCAAAGAATGCAGTTTCAAACTACTTATTAGTCAGTAATCAGCTAAAAGTTAAACAGGAATCACTCTTCTTAGAAAGAATGGGGCATTTTTAATCTTTTTCTTTACTCAGCCTGGCTGACTGCTTTTTTTTTTTGATTTTTTACCATTCTTGTATGAGAGCAAATAACAATTGTATTTAGTGTTGGGGGGTTATGATTTATATTTTCAAAATGTGTGAATGACATCAGAATGTCGTGGCAGGGTCATTGTAGCCTTCTGTGTTAAATCAGAAGAGATTGACAAAAATGCTAAAAGTAATGGGTAGGTTCTGAAAAAGACCAAGAAGGATTTGATTTTCTCACTGTTTTAATGGGAATTGGAAACTTAATTGTGATTAGTGCCTTAAAACTCCCTCCCTATTACAACAAAAAACAAGGTGTTATGTCAAAACATAAGTTTGAGAGCTGTGGACACCAGGATTACTTTTTAATGTGCTGCACCTATGACTAATGACATATTGACATGACAATTGACACGAGTATTGTTCTTTCACAAAAATATTATTTCTGTGTCCTTAGTGGAAAATCTATGCTTGAATCCTATATAAAAGGTTTGATTTTAAGCACAAGCACTTATTTATGCTTGGATTGAGTCTGTTGTAATTAAGCAGACTGTATTTCTCTCTCATTCAGGCCTTGCAAGTGCAAGTATAAGTATTCAAGTGATTTTGTAGCGGGAAAAACCAATGAATTAAGACCTATGATTTCTGTATTCTGTTGCTGGTCTAGATGGATGACACAGATGAAATTATGTCTGGAAATTAAATTCTTTGTAAAATGTAGGGAAATCTACCAATCTCCTTTGTAGAACACCTTGCAATCTCTTGAAGATCAGCAGTAAACAAGAATGTCATTACAATGAACTAAGTACAAAACGAGGGGCTCTCTCATTAAAACTCCAGGTGATCTTTAACTATTGAGGATAATTGCAGTGACAAATAGCTCCCCACTGTGTTCCCGTAATCCACTCCTTTCTTCAATGCTTGAGTTCTGTAAGGTGCAGATTGCAGGACACTGATGTCCTGAAGCGAGATATCAGAAAGGTTTAAAGATGCTGGAGGTGTCATCGAGGCTCTAGAAAAGTAAGGGCTGAGGTTAGGAAACTCTGTGGGTGCAGCCAGGTTTCACAGTGAAGAGGTATTTTACTCTTCTTTCAGAGAAGCAGATGGATACTGTATCTTACACAAGCTCATGTACAAAGGGAAAGGTATGGAAATTAACTTTCTCTCTGGCTATGATAAACTACCAAGGGAAATTCATAGCAAATCTGTCTACTACAGTTAGTGCTGCAACAGAGCTATTACAGAAAAATAAATAGAGGCAATGGTCAAAAGAATGTCAAGATGCTTTCAAGTTGGCTAAACAGACACTTATATCCTCCAGGGGCTTAGTGCACTTTGTCCCGTCCCTGCCAATCTGTTAAACTACTGATGCTTCACTGTATGAGGTCAGGAGTGGTGATTTCTCACATAATACCAAACAGCCCAGAAAAGCCTGTAGCATTTGCATCCAAAATGCTTCCTAAAGTGGAAAGGGAATACAAACAGATGAGGTGAAAGTAGATGGTGGGGAGGAACTCACAGAGACTGCATGAAGTGCACTTTGCACTCTAGTAAAAATTCAGCAGAAAACATGGCCCACTTGACAGAAATGTTTTTGAGGCTTGATAAGCGGATTCTAGCAACACTGAATTTAATCATAAGCATATAAAATTGATTTTTGTGAGACAAAAATACATAAAATTAAATTAAACAGGAAGTACCAGAGAATCACCCGTGTTTTAGCCTAAAATACCCCGGTGTAAAATCATACACAGATTTAATATATACCTGATTTTGCTATGCTGAACAATCAACAGTATTCAGCCATTCAGCATTGAAAGAACAATTCCTTAAAACTTGAGAGAAATTAAGTCCTATGCCAGCAAATAAGGTTTCAGTGAAAAACTATAAAGTCTGAGCACAAAATCTATGTCTGTAGACACAAACTGAATTTTGACCATCCATCCTGTTGCATTGCCTGCATAATGGCTGGCACAGCTTGTACCCAGGCTACCTACCATGCCCTGAAACTATTCCTAGGTCCCATGTAAGACTTGGGATGTGTCAAAGTGCATTCCCAAAAGGTAGTTTAGACATAAATATTAACACTGAAATAGCAGGGAAGTATTTTGAAGAGGATTTGATAGGATGATGACAGCCACTACACACTAACTGGCTTCTTGGAGAGAATGGTTCCTGGCATTTTTCGCTTGCTAGCAGAAATATGTCCTTGTAGTAAAGCTTTCTCAGACTTGTTGAGGTCCTGCCAAGGCAGAGTTATCCAAGAAGCTTTCCATGAAGGACAGATTCAGGAAGCTGATGATGCTGTTGTGTTTAGGTTTCAGGAAGCTTTCAGAGAAGAAGGAATAAGAAAAGATTGACCAAAGTAATCAACTTTGAAAGAAATTACATGACTAATTAGTGTGTGTGTGGGGGGAACGATAATGATAAATCATTGATGAGAATGATATCCAGACCCATTACACCTTTGTACTAAGTGTAGCTTCCTCTGGCTGAATGTGAGATAATCCTGGAAAGAATGACTGTGAATAGTAGATTAAACTGGTACCTACAATAATGGGAAATTATTATTTGTTGTTCCAGCAAATCATTTCTCTATCACAGCCAGCTGTTTTTTTGATGCACAACTTCTTGGGATTGAAGGTTAATTTAATGAATGGGTGTTGGTGATGATAAATTTTTCAGGTGAAGTCACAAAATTGTTCAGGCAAAAATACACTTTCTTTCAATTCCCTCCTTAAATTGTACAGCTTGACACTGAGACTCAAACAAAGCAAAGTACTGACCCTCAGCTGCCTGACAACCTGGTTAATATACTATCTTTGAAAATACTGGATAAAACTCCCAGTGTGAAATCTTAGAAGCCTGTGTAGAAAATATAGCCCTGTCTATTTAATACAGAGGAAATTACAGATTATTGAAATTGGATTTTTTTGGCGGGGGGGAGGGGTGTCTGCAGAAATAATTTGAATATGTATTTGCTGTCAAACACCATTCAGAGACAGATGGAATGAAAATTTTTAAAGTACCTTCTGAGGATGACTATCAATAGAGCAGTATTTTCCTTTTACAGGGAACACATTTCATAGTGTCAATTATATGATTTTGCACCCTTGCAGCAAACAAAGAGTCTTCATCTGAAGGGCCATCACCTTGAGACACAAAATCAAAACAGAAGCCAGACATTCTCACACAGAGTGTAAATCCAAAACAAACAAAAATTTAAGAATAATTTTTTTTCTAGTGAATTCCTTGATTTTTGGATCAGAACAATGACCTATAAATTCCAAGTCAAGCTTTCTTGCTCCTCCTAGGCTGGAATCACAAGATCTCAAGATCTTTGAAGGGACATCAGGAGGCCTTAGTCCAACCAGCTGCTCCAAACAGGGTCAGTTTGGGGGCCAGTTCAAGTTATTGTGTGCAGGATGCACAACCTTCCAAGAGGAGTAACCCCAATACCCAACTGTCATGGGGAAATTGTCCTTCATTTTGTTTCCTCTTGCTCCCACTGTTTCTCATCTTCTCACCACATGAACAGCCTGGCTAGATCTTCTTGATAACCTTATCACAGGTAATAGAGGTTGATCTCAGGTGTCTCCAAACAGACACTTCTCTGGGTTGAACAATCCCACCATGTTCCTGCACCAAGCAGCTGCTCCAGCCCTGAGCACCCTGGTGACCCTCCTTGAACATACTGTGGTTGGTCAGTCTTTTATGGATTAGGGGCCCAAAACTGCAGTAGAGTATTTGTAATCTGAGTGCTGAGTAAAGGGAGATAATCCCTTTCCTTGGACTGCTGGACTCCTGCTCATGCAGCCCAGGGTGCTGTTGGCCCTTGTTGCTGCCAGAGCTCACTGTGGGCATTGGCCACAGAGCTGCCCCAGAATCTCTCAATGCCCAGCCTGTACCACTGCAAAAGGCTCTTCTTTCCGATGTGCAGGGCATTTGTCCTTGTTGAGTTCCATCAGGCTGCTGCCAACTCATCAATCCCCACTGTCTGAAACCCTCTGGTCCTAACTCAGCCTTGGCCTGTATCAACTGGTCCCATCAGTTTGGCATCACCTGACAACATGCTGAGAACAGCCTCCATCTCCTCCTTCAGGGCACCAACACAGAAATGAAACAGGACAAGTCCCAGGAGGGATCACGAGTTACTCACTGGCCTCCAGGCTGAGTGTGATCCATTAACCACTACTCAGAGTACAACTACACAAGCACCTGTCTGCATCCATCCCACTCTCCATATCCAACTCCTCTTTCATCTCTATTTTTCCAGAGCAGGAAGTCAGTCTCCTTTTGGGGAATTTGATAGCACTTAATTAAAAAGAAAATCTTGATCCCTAATGAGAACCCTGTCTCTCATCACAACAGTAATAAATGCCAGAAGTTACAATCTCAGCTATCCAAAGGATTTTCTTTCTTTTTTTTTTTTTTTTTTTTTTTGCATATTGGTGGTCTGTATTGAGCTAAAACATTTAGAATAAGAAACATACCTGGGGCAATTACAGACAATGATTTCTAAAGTCCTCGATACAGCCCAAACATCACTATCTAGGCTGTAAGTATTTGACTCTAGATAATATCAAGTTGGTGGTAAGAAACTGTTCTGGCTGCCCAGGTTTGATGATAGACAGTTCAGCACATTGCTTAAATAGCTAGGAGCAATGCCAATTAAAGTGAAATTCTGCTCTAACACTGCCTTACAAGCCTTTTAAACAGACTGGCAAATCAAGAAACAGACTTCACTAGAATATTATGGTGTGCAGGTTTCAGAGGAACTTTGGAGGAAATTCTTTAAACCTTCATTAAAAAATACACCTACTATCACAAAGCATGAAAAATATTTTTTAGGCAGCTGGTTATAAAAGGAGGGCAGCCAGGGGAAGTCTTATATGTTCATATTAAAGTCCAGAGCAGAAGGTTCAAGTTGCTGGTTCCATTACAGAAATATCCCTGTCTCTATCAAAAAAGTCTGTTTCTAAAGGGAGCTCTTTATTCGCTGTGTTGAGATGGAAACACGAATTTGATATCTATGAGAGGCCAACAGGGTTAGCAAGAAAACAGAGAGAAAAAAAGGACAGAAGTAACCTTTACAAAGCACTTCTCCATCTGATACTGTTGAGTAGACTTGGCTGAATAATCTACCTCAGATATTATTCATCAATGTGAATGTTGGCATTTTTCTCCCCCATTTCTGCCAAATAACGATTTGTAAATAATTCTTATTTGCGGGTAGTCTGCTAATAAAACTGCAAATGTTGGCCATCAACATTTAAGTGTTTGCAAATTGATTCTTTTTTCTCTTTCCTCCCCCACGCCCTCCCCCCCCTTTCCTGCCAGATGCAACTATAAAAGAAATTCAAAGGGATGAAGTGAAAATGATATTCAAGTGTGTATTTTCTTGGAAACATTGTGAGGAGGCTGCAGCTTATGCTGCAGAGGGGAGTAAGTGGTCTGAGGCTTAAGCAGCACATTAAATGGCCAACAGCAGCAGAAGCCAAAGCTCTGGACATTACATACACAGACTCTGATGTCTCCCAGGAAAGCTGGGATCATTAGTCCTGGTTCACTGACTTAGAGCTGGAGGTTCCTGATGAAAAGGACATAACACCAGGCTCAAGCTGAGACTAATGGGAAACAATACGCATCTGCAGACTCTGATGTTGCTAATCCAGCTCCTGCTGAGGATGAACAATTGGAGCAAGGGAATATTCCTGAAGCACTGACAAACTGCAATTGAGGATTAGAAAAGCCCCCTGAATGTCTGAGTTTGTAATATGTCTCCAAGTTGGCATTATAAACAGTTGTCCCATAAAGCAAAGCACCTTTTCTCACTCAGGAGTATTTTACCAAAAATCATAGCAGTGTTAAGCTTCTGGTGGTGGTGGTTCCTTTCTTCCCTTATTTTTCATCTGAGTTTGGTAGGAAATTTAATATGGCTGTTTGCATCAGCTGCACATTAATGATGCAGAGAGAGCCCTGACACCTCAATGCCGTAATTTTCAAGCACATATAATTTAGTGATACTTTACTTTACCACACGCTCCCATATGCCCTGTGTCCTTTGAAGGCTCAATGTAGTCAAATATACAGCAAGATCCCATCAGTGACCAACTTCAGCATTCAAATCCTTCTTGTTCTGTAAGTTGTTTTGTGCCAGACAGTATCAGGACCAAAATTTGATTGTCTGCACCTTTACATTATTAGAAAATATCTGGTGAGTTTTTGGCTCAGTTTAACTATGTCTTCCACCAATTTGCAGGCACTGTTCAGGAATTAGCTTTGGCACTGACCATTTCCAATAAGCATTTAGGACATGCCCACCTGTTTTGGAGAGCAAGAGAGTTCAATAAGGAGGATGTAGCCTGAATATTACAGTTGACTTCAGAGGAGGAGCCACAAGACCACGCAGGGTGTCAGGGTAAATTTGGCCTAATTGTCCTGGGTAACACCCACTGTAGTTCTGAGAAATTGTAGTTTTTATTACAATAATGGAGCTGCCTAGAGTCAAACTGATTTGTTTCTAACAAGGTAATAGAAGGTAAAACCAAGGCATTTCAGCCAAGTGTGGCATTTTACTTCCTCCTAAACCTGGAAGAGAACTGAGTCAAAACAGGCTGGACCTTCCAGTGTAATGATCTTGCAGTTGTGATGATCTTTCTATTTGAAGACACCTACAATTTTTTAGGCTGGGGGATGAGTTTTTGGATAGTGAGGTTCAACCTGTTAACAAAAGGCTCATTTATTTTAGTTACTTTTGAAAAATGATATAAGGATTCCTGGAGCTCTAGGCTGTACCTAATCACAGAATCAGAGAATGGTTTGGATTGGAAGGAACCTTAAAGATCATCTCGTTCCAAACCCCTGCCATGGACAGCGACACCTTCTACTAGAAAAAATTTACTCTTTAATTAATTCTTGTTATACTTAATAATTATTATGCTTTCTTCTTTCAAACATTGTACTGGAGGCCTATCCTGGACATAGGTTATATTTTTAAGATAAGCTTGGGGGAGTAAAATGGAAGTTTGTTTTTTTCCTGTCACTTAATCTGAAGTTGAGAGCTTTCAGTGAAAAAATATTCTCCACGTAATCTCATCATAAAAGGCTCATTTACAGCTCCATTTTACTGCAAAAGGCAATAAACAAAGTCAATCTGTTGACTCAACTCAGCTGAATTACAAGCCTGTAACAAAATTTATAATCCAGTTTGTTTTTTCTTTTTTAGTCTCAGATTTGGAAGTTTGCATTGTTCTATAGAACAATTATTTTCCATGTTATTTTTATAGGTAGGGGAATTTCTCTTTGAAGGCTGAATACTGTAGCACTGAGGTAACCCATTACCTCTGCTCATTTTCATAAACAAAGGATATTCTTTGCAATCTTTCTTGAGGAACAATGAACAGTTAAGGTGGAAACAGAAAGATTGAACAACTGTTAGGTACATATTTGATAAAAGTTCAAGGTTACAGATCCTACTTTGTGTCCTCTTAAAAGGAATTAATTCTGCCAAATACACATCCAGGACTTCTCTTTAGAATCAGGGAGTGATTCATCTTCTTCTGAAGCAGACATCTAATATAAATCAGTAACAAGTTCAACTAAAGACATTTGTTGCAGACACCTAATTTCTCATAAAAAGACAAAATTAAGGGAGTTGAATTCCACCCTTTTCAACCACATTTCTGAGTATTGACCCAGATTCTTAACTGTACAAACCATTCTGTAACTCCTTTTAGGAGCTACACCCATTTGTACATATTGAATATCTTGCCTTTTTCTTTTTTTTTTTCTCTCCTTACACCAGTGACATCAAAAGGTAAAAAGTGTAGATCAAAGCTCCTGCTGAAGATCAAAGATAAAAGCAAAAAGAAATTCAAGAGCCACAGTCAGTTTTCTAAAATCATGGGTGGAAAAGGATCATCTGCTTTTTTTCCTTTAATTTCAGGGAGAGCCAATAACCATCCACAAACAGCCAGGGTTCAAATCCCTGCCCTGAACCAGTCACAACAAATTGGTGGGGTTTTGGTATTCTTGTCCGTGAGGTTTTTTCCCTGATTTTTTTTCTAAATTCAGGCTGTGTTATTGGTTTGGAGTTCATATTCACCTGAACCCACATACAATTTTAGCATCCTTTTCTTTTGGCAAAGAGCTGCCCAGCCTAACTCTACATTGAGTAAACAAACACCTTTTTTATTTGTTTTGTCCACATTACCTGAGAATTCCATTTGATGCCCCCTTGTGTTGGGAGAGCCAAGGAACAATCATTTCCTCATTTTCTCCTTGCCACTCAAGATTTTTAGAAATGTCATGTTTTTCTTCAAGTGTTTTGTGCTTTTTCTTTTTCTTTCCCCTTTTTTTTTTGCCCCTAGGCAAAGAACCTTGTCTATATAATAGTCTGACATTCTTGTTCCCACACTGTCTTCCTGTTCGTGGCTTCTCCCAGAAAGACAGCAGCAGCAAATTCTTTATGTGGGGTGAAATAGGAAAGCAGCACAACAACAAAAGAGAGTCAACAAAAATATTCTGTTGTGATAAAAATGTCTAAGCATTTCCAGATTCAAAAATATGAAAGCAGAATGATGACAAAGTAAGAAATGGGGCATTTTTTCACCTTTCTTCCTCTGTAAATATGTCAGATTTGAAAGAAATATTTTCTAATTTGCTTTGCTTCTCTATTTCCTACTCTTTCACTTTTTTATTAGCTTGAACTCAAGGTAAAGATGATGAAAAATATGCAAAAATTAGGGAAAATAAGTATTGGGATACTTGATATTCTAGCAAGAGAAAAAAATGTGTCATAAATTTAATCAGACACACTATAATTACAGTATACCTACCCTAGTTTCTGCTATTTAAGAATTTCTTGCCCCAAGAACTCCTGCTGACCTCTTTGCCCCACCCACCCCAAAGCATTATTTTAAATTAACTCAGACTAATTGTGTCAAATTAAGGTGAGGAGTTTGCAGATTGCTGAAACCAGGAAAAAAAAATGCTATAGAGTTGGTTACACAGTATCTATAAAATATTAGTTAAATATCGTTTGCTTCCACTCTGGGCACCTTTTAGTACATATCTTGACTTTTAATAGTTATCTGAGAGGGAAAGCTCCCCTTCTCAAAGGAGCCAACTCCCACATCAGTAGGACTTTTGCTCTTAAGTCCTGTCTGCTGGCAACAAAAGCAATTTTAAAACCTCAGCTGTCATCTTTTCAATAGTAATGCATAATACTTCCATTACACAAGAAATAACACTCTTAATAAAAACTTTCTGATGTTTTGTCGGCAGATCCTAATTAATGCCCTGAAAAAAAGCATTGCTGAGGAAAGCAGATTTAATGACTTTCCCATTTCAATAAAATTTTTAAAAGAAGACTTGAAATATGAAAATGTATTTTTATATGATCAGAACTTGTTTAACATAGTGGTGGTACTGGGCTAATGACCTTCAAGATTCTATGATTCTGAATTTTTATCTTAAAGTGACTTTTCATTTTAAAGCACTAATTCAGGAATAAATGAAAAATTGTCTTTTAATTTCTAATTACTTAAATTAAATATTTCAAATTACCCAAACTTTTTTTAAATTAAAAGTTTTAGTGGATGAACACTTGGGAGATTTGAGGGTTTTATCCATCTTCAAGAAAAGCAAAAAAAACACCTGAAACCCGAAACACAAAATCAATTCCTACCACTCCCTAAGATGCACTTTCAAAGGGCATAAAGGGACAATACATGGGTAAAAAAACAAATCCCTCTTGTCTTTGACCCCAAAATCCAGAAATCTGGTCTGTAACAGTAATTTTATGGCAGGCTGATGTTGGAATATTTGAGATTGAAAGCAGGCAAACTACACAACTGATGGCTTCTGTCAAGGTTGATACTTAATATGACAGCTTACTTGAAAATTTATCCACTACTTTTAACTTTCTCCATTATCAGAGCATCCTCCTATTCCAGTACAAACAACAGTGAGTCTGAGGCAATATCCCCACAAAATACCTGTGATCTTCCTACTAATGCTCACTCTGCTTTGCTGACCTTCAGGACCCAATTTTGCATTTCTTTTCTCTTATTCACCTTTTACAAGTCACAAAGGACAGCACTGTCAGTGCAGAAATACTGGCTTCAAGTCGTCCAAGACACAATGGAAAAAAAATTCCTTGCAGTGTGTTGAACCTGCAATGTGAAATTGCATTAATTCTGTGCACAAAAATAATACACTGACTGTGAACAATGATGTGGACTGAGGACCCTGCTAGTTATAAAGATCATGGGTTTAGTTCCAAACTTTCACAGCTTCAGCCCCATTACAACAGATTGTTTACACTCAGGTCATAAAACATGGACATGTTTGTCCTTGCACTATCCTTATATTCAGGGTAGGAAATATGATGAACACTATAAAATGGTAAAGTCAGTAATACATTTACTGCTTGATTATTTTAATTTTAACAAGGATTACTCATAGGAGTTTGTTGGAGAGGAAGAAGGTAGATGCAGGATGGAAGTACTACTCATGGGAGTAATTCACTTGCTATTAAGTGGTTCAGCCAGGATGTTCTTATGCAGATATATGCAAATAATCATACTGACAAAGCAGTATTGAAGAGGGGAGAAACCCACTCAACTGGACTTTAGCTTTTCATGATTATGAACCATGAACCTCCAAACTGAAGGACACAAGGCTGCCTCAGTCTGCTCTCTAATGTGTGATTTATAGATTGCAAAATAATATAACATGGTACAAATTGGGAATTGAATTGCTTTTCCACTAAATAAGTTAATTTCTTTTCACATGCTGTCATGTTTTCAGATTGACCAAATGTATTTAGTACACCTACCATGAATTTGGAAAGTAAAATTTGGCTTATTTGTGAATTCTTCTTTGGGTTCTCCAGTGTTCTGTTGTATGCCATGAGTCACAAAGGATTGTTTTGTTTCTTACATTGAGCTTGGTTTTTTTTAAATTTCTGACTAAAATCAGTAAAAATGCAAAATTACAGAATAATGGATATCAAAGAACTTCAGAAATATAGCAATTAGCCATCTGAATATTTTTAGCAAAAGTATAAAGAGATAGTCATTGCAAAATGAATCAGAATCCAATTCACTTCTCCTAGGATAATTTTTAATAAGATTTTTTCATTCTAATTATCTTTAAAAATCCTAAACATTCTAAACATTAGATTTTGGTTTGCATTTTGTTGTGTTCAAAAAATTCCAATTTTTAGTGCCAAAACCTGGTTATTTTCTGGCTTGGAATTTCTCTGTGGAAATTTCTATCAAATGAGAATCTTCAGATGTAGCTTCAGTTCTGTCAAAATGTTATTTAACACTTGAGAGAGAAGGAAACAATCAAACCCCTTTATTTTAGCCCCAAGTATCACTTTCAAGTCTTCTTGGATCATCTCAAATTCAAAAATTATTATCTGATGTTAGGAGCTTGAGGCAAATGACTCCTCTTGGAAATCAGGGTCATCCCAACCATCCCATTTTCCTTCATGTATGTTGGGATTTACACATTAGTCAGTATTTGGCCACAGGCAGGTGAAATAAGACCAAAAGCCAACACTGGAAGAGTCATCCCAAACTTTCCTGAAACTTGAGCTCAGCCACGCTGCCTTTCTGCCACATCACCCACGCCGGTCCAAGACATGTGTCCTCATGGTTTCCCTAATCTGGAGACAAAACCATGTTCAAAGATCTCTGCTGAGAAGCAATGAATATAAAACCCCTTGGTACCAGTTAAAGCATTTACTCCTCCTGCTGCTTCCTTGAGGGAGGATGTTCCCTGTGGTTGTTGTACTCCTGGGTGCCTTAGGCTCCAGGTTGAGAAAACCAGGGAACAGATGAGAAAAGAAATCTCTCCCTTCATCCTGCCCAGGGTTCATTTGTGAATTTTTTCCTGCCCCAACTTCTTGGGTTCGTGGTTTTGTCTTTTTTTTTGTGTGCATAAATCCCCTGAAAAATCATTTTCATTTGGGTTTTCTGTTTTCATGTCACTACGCTTCGCTTATTCTTATTTACTTGGTTTTAGGTTTGTCAGATAGGCCCCCATCAGTCTCTGAACACATTTACATAATTTAAATACAAAATGCAAACATGCTGACTAATGTCTGCCTTAAATAGACTCTCTTAGGATAAGCTAGACATGTTTCCTATCTCCAACCCCTCAGGCTAAAACCAGAGAACATAGATGAGCTTCATGCACTTCCCTGCAACTTGATAGACTAAAGGCTGGTGTGGGCCAAGTGAAGGAAGCAAACTCCAGAATTCAGGTCCCTCCACTGATGATGTCCAGGCTGAAATGCTAATCTGAGGAAAACAGGGAATTTTGGGAAAAGTCCCAGAGCTGCTAAAGCTTTTCATGGCGTTTGAAGTATCCTCAGGTTGGAGTGGGTCCCCATATCGTGAAGGATCATGTAATGCATGCCATGGCTAAAGATGGTTCCAGGCAAAATTTGGTGAGGTCAGAAGGCTCTGAATTACCCCTGTGACTCAGAAGGCAAGAAAATGCTCTGTCTTCAACCAAAATGAACAGTTGCTCCACAGCTTCTCCTTTCTATACTGGTAAAATAACACTTACTGTCTTTCTCTGACCTCACTTTTCCATGGAGGGGTTTTCAGGCATTTTGTCCTTCAGCCTTATACCTCAAGGGATTAATTTCATTTAACTTCTGTCTATTAGGTGGTTCAAGTTTGCTCTGAAAGAGTTGTCAGGCTCCCTCAGTTATCCATGAAGGAAACATCTCTAGAAGGGTGTTCACAGCATTTCCTCAAAACAACTTTTCAAGGTGAGAGGAGTTGACTCTTTCTCCATTGACCAGGGGGCAAGACTTGATGGCAGCTTCAGATCAGAGGGGAACTCTTAGATGGTTACAGGTGGTTTGGATGAATCTCACAGTGTTTCTGGATAAATAAGGAAGATTTTTATACTGGGAGGTTGTGAAGAGCCTTTCACAAGTTGACCTGCTGGTATCTGATGATAGAATATCCTGAGTTG
Organism: Aphelocoma coerulescens; assembly: GCF_041296385.1. Taxonomy (NCBI): domain Eukaryota; kingdom Metazoa; phylum Chordata; class Aves; order Passeriformes; family Corvidae; genus Aphelocoma; species Aphelocoma coerulescens. The sequence continues at coordinate 121,180,529 of NC_091016.1, forward strand.
GAAGGGACCCACAAGGATCATTGAGTCCAACTCCTAATAACAATATCCTATAATAAAACCCTTGATAATTTTTAAGACAGGGCTTAGGTGTTTTGTAAATATACTTTCAGGCAGTCTTTAAATCAGACATACCTAAAAGGCTTAGACAAAGGGAGAAAATGAGACATTAGTTATACTCAAGGAATTATGATACAAATACTGAAAGCTAGACAGCCCAAATCCTGTCAGAAATGGACATTCCCAAGTCAAACAGAACATCTGCAAAGCTTTTTCCTCCCCATGCTTTCCTTTTGCATACTGATTCAAAAAGTCAGGCTACCTCTTTGAGAAACTAAACGCTAAACACATTTAGACTTCTCTTGGGATATGCACGGCATCTTAAATATCTTCTCTACAAATCTTTTTAAGGAAATTTTTAGGCACTAAATAAATGAAAGAAACACCATATGATTTAGTCAGTTGTAAGACTATAACATTTCTAAGACTATAATAATAAGCAAGTGGCCATTGATGATTATAAAGTGTCTGGTTTTGTGATTTGCCTGTATTTGGTTTGTTTTACTTCCCATCAGATCCTGACTTTCAGTCATTACCTTGATTCTGCAGTGCCCCACTTTGTTTTCTCTCTTTCATTTACTTAAGCTATTCTTTACCTTTCAAATTTCTGCTGATGAAGAAACTAATTAGTTGTTTCTATCTTTGCAACTATAGTTTTCTTAATTCTGGTAAGTAAAGCTATTTCTTGATAGAGTAGAGACCACATCAGTGCTGCTGGAAACATTGCAGGAGCATTTATTTCAGCTTTGGTTTCCTCTGAATGATATGTTTGGAAATCAGTGTCACCATACTAGCACAGGAAAAAAATAAAAATACACCTCAGCATCCTCATTGTTTGGTCTTTGACAGGTATGAACCAAATTCCCCTGGAGTGAGCCTGCAGGGTTCCACATAAACAGAGTTTCACACAGACTCTCAAAATTAGGAAACAACTTTATGGAGGCTGGCAACTTTTGGCCTATCTGGTTAAAGAAATCAGAACAACTTCCATCCTGATGATTTTATAACTCCACATGAGGGATTTTTGTTGTCATAATAAAAACAATTCTTCTCTGTTGCTCATTTGATTAAAGAATAAAGCCCATTGTGTGGCAAATCTGGTAAAGCAGAAGAGTTCTGGTTCTGTTTATGGCTCTAACACACCCTGTGGAATAACTGCAAATGTTTTATTTGTCTCCATACACCTCATTTTACTCACTGCAATAGGATTTTTGTCTATCTCCTAAAAGTCTGAATTCCTTCAGAACATTGAAATTATTTGAAAAGCTTGAAAATAAGTGCCTTTTTTAGTGCAATATCTTTATTTAATTCAGCTTTCTGTGAATATCTTCTTCCCTCTCCAAAATACTTTGGGAGTAGGTTTGTCTGTCTGGAATCCCTGTCCTCTTTTCAATCTGTTTTTTTCTTTTTTATGTAGAAGGAAAAATGAATCTGCCCAGCAGGACACAGTGACTGCTTTCTAAGCAAACTGATGCATAGAGACAGGCATTCATACTGAGGACAATGAAAATATCAGCAGGTCAGAGCATCTCTGCTCTCTTTCTGTCACTATTCTATTACTCCTGGAGAGGACCCACATCTTGGTGAAGCTGGGGCTTTCATTTGTCATAAAATCATGGAATATCCTGAGTTGGAAGGGCCCCACAAAGACCATAGAGTCCAACTCCTGGCCCTGCACAAGACAGCCCCAAGAATCCCACCCTGTGCCTGAGAGCTTTGTCCAAACACTCACTGAGCTCTGTCAGGCTTGGGGCTGTGATCATTCCCTCGGGAGCTACAAAAATTCTGGAAAAAAAGTATCTTTGAGTCCTCTGTTTTCAATGGTTTCAAGTTCATGTGACTGAAAAGAGAAAAGCAAAAATAAAGCATCAGCTGGAAGTTAGTCGAGCAATTAAAGGCAGAGATCTGAAATAACCTCAGTTGCTCAACACTGGGACAGCTTACCAAAGGAAGTGATAGATTGTTCACTTTCTTGGAGACCTCAGCTTAAAACCATCAGCTCTTCCTGGAAAAGTGTTATTATTGCACACAAGCTGGAAGATTTAAGATGAGAATTACTAAATAAACTCTAATTAAAAAGTCCAAAGCAGATATACCTAAAGGTAATTCATCCTGCTCACTCTTTCTTCTAAGGGCTGATAATTATTTTTCAAAGTTCCTACCTGTCTCCATTGACTAAATGGAAACCAAAAAAGTAGATTTCCTTGTCTACCTCAGCGTGCATGGCTAATGCAAATATTTTTCTGTTTTGTTTTGCTTGAAATTAATAGCAATGATAAAAAAAATCCTGAAACACAAAAGCATGAAGTGATTTATTGAATGCCATGGGGCAAGAAAACGGCAACAACAGAACCCACATCATTGCAATCAATTTTCAAAATAGCTGGAACTACATTGCAGATAAGCCTCCAGATAGAATGAATCATCTTACTGGGGAGTTGGTACAACACTGGAGCTCTGTCTGCTTTTCAAGGTCCCCATTTAAAAATAAAAAAAATAAATTTTTTAAAAAAAATAAAATAAATAAAATAAAATAAAATAAAATAAAATAAAATAAAATAAAATAAAAATAAATTTTAAAAGAGATACACCAAAATGCCCACACCAAACAAACAAATAAACAAACAAAGAACCCTCTATTGATCTGTTGGATTAGGCAGGTTAGTGACCTCAAGAGAATTTGAAAACTCAATCTGAAGACATAAATCTTTAGGATGTTAACTTTGATTAGTTCAGCAATTGTAGAACTATTTGTTACTTCACCCCAACATAGAAGAAGCTCCTTAGAGCTGGACCCACAGTGAGAAAGGCGTGTATCCAGCAGGAAGGGGAAGGAATTTTTGGGTTCTGTAACCAGATTTTATAATTGTCCTTATTAAAAGTCATTTTAAAGGAGTGAGAAGAGTAACCTGTGCTCATACATATATTTCATTAAAAGGGGAGTTAATTTATTTCTTTGAATCAGAAGGCTGGTGGTTATGTCTAAGCATGAGCACAGCTATACACGAGCACAAGGATGCTGCACTAAGAGTATTCCCCTCCTGGGAGCAACCCATATTGGATAAATAGTTCTATTACTGGGCTCTGGCTAGGGAGGTTGCCCAGATGCAATTACACTGGTATAATTGGTAGTGCTTTGGTGTGGAGGCAAGGCTTTATTGTGGATAATTTGTTGACAAAATGATTAATCATTTATCATTTGACAGTTAATCTGGAAGTCTATTAATTCACTTCTTACTCCTCCTCAGCCTCTCTCCCCAGCACTCACATTACATATCCCAGTCTGGACCAATAATCCAGACTGGTGGGACACTTGCAGGACACTTCAATTCCCTGTGGGGAATTGAAATCTCTGTCACATTTAAACTCGTTTTCCTGGTACTGGAGAGACCAAATCTGCCTTTCTTTTCTTCTTTTTTTGGGCCTGATTTCCCATTTTAATATACGGCTTTCAAGTCTGGTATATTAGGCACAAAAACTGACCTTCTGACCTCATCTTTCAAGCTGAAGTATGAGGCAATATCTGACCAATTATGTTTCAGTTGCAAGTCCTATGTAAATGGAATATTTCTCAGGATGTGAATAGAAGTCAGTAGTATTTCCCTTTATGTTTAAATGGCTTTTTTAGCCACTTAGAGATTAAGTGGTGAATATAAAGGGAGAGACAAAAAAAAGGACTTTAAAAGGTGTTAAATTTATCATGTGCCATAAAAGCAAAGATATCTAATAAGCCACCAGTACTTCTTCGGTGGTTTTTCAGTTTCGTTTTACACTTTTGAGATTAAAAGATACATGCAAAAATATGTACAAAGTACCTTTTAGAAACTTTGGAAGAGGTCAAGGAGAAAATAGCTGGATTTCAAAAGCTGAACTTTTCAAGGATTTTCTCTGATTTCTCTAAAACAAGATAGCCTCCTCCTCCTCTTAATAGTTCTTCAATGCCTTTTTGGTAGCCAAAATCTTTGTTCTTTTTTTTTTTTTTTTTTTTTTAAGCAGCTTTGTAAAAGAAGAACTAAAAATTAATTATGGCTATGGAACTTTTGCACAGAAGAGTTTAAAAAGCACAGACGTAAAGAAGGGAAAAAGATGAGGGCCCATTTATCTCATATTGACAGGACTAGCTTCAAAAGATGACCTTGAATCATAATCATCCTAATGAGCTGAAAATATTTCACTTTAACAAGTGAAACTATAATCAAATCAGTTTCTGAAAGCTCTACTAATGAGCATTTCCTTTGATGAAAACATGGTTCTCTGTCTTAGTCTGCAGGAGGTGCACTACAGTAAGAGGCCAGCTCATGACAACTCATTAGCTGACCTGGGGAGAGACTAATTTGAATGCTTTTGATAAAAATTTCAAGGCTTTTTACTTAAATTACAATTTATGAACTTTTATAAATAGTCTAATTTTTATAAGTTGGGGGAAAGGGGTTAGGAAGACTTCAAAGTCATGGAACAAAGTTTGTTTACAACATTTATTCTGTAGGATCTACAGAACTTTCAGGGGAGAATATTTTTAGTTGGTACTTTTATTTTTTTTCCTCATAAAAAACAAATGTCCTGAATTCAACCAAGTCTTATGTTTGTTTATGCACAGAAGAAGAGGTCTGCCCTCCCCAGCTCCCTTTCTTCCTGACTGATGAAAACACTTTAAACTTTATAGCATTTAGCACTGGCAATATTTAAAGTCACTATTATTTACTGTGAGCTACTATATCAATTATCTCCAGAAAAACAGGCTTGTCTCATTAGGAATCTCAGTAATTCATTCAATTTCTTCAAACTAGCAGCAGAACTTAAATGAGAAACGATTACACAAATCTGGTTTACTACCGTAGAGCCCCCCTCCAGGGCTTACTCATTAGGATTATTCATCATTTTAACTCCTGCTCTGCTCGACACAGAGAAACACTTTTCTGCTTTTCCTCCCTGCATGGCAGAGATGCTGTCAAAGCTGCACTTCACGCTGAAGTGTTCTTCAGCTGTTTTAAGTTTCACTCCCAGTCAGATCTTGGCTTTCAGAGACTTTTCTTTTCCCTCTCCAGCACCGCCTTTGCTGCAGACTTTTAAGGCCGTTTGACTTGTCTATGTGTGTGTTATGTGTCAGCGTGCTCTCCTCAGCGTCTGTGTGCTGCAAAAGCTGCACTGAGATGCACGGAATGTGCACCTTGTCACTGTTTATGAGATTATCCTGACTCTAACTGAAGTGGGGAGTGTGATGCTTCCAGTTTGTGCTCCACTCAGTAGGTGATTTTGCTGCAGCACGTGCAGTAAGGGCTTTACCCATTGAGTATAAGGAAAGTTATTCTTCTCTTGCCCAGAAAAATTGTGGCTGCCCCATCCTGGAAGTGCTCAAGGCCAGGTTGGATGGGGCTTGGAGAAGCCTGGGATAGTGGAAGGTGTCCCTGCCTATGCCAGGGGGTGGAATAGGGTGGTTTAAGATGCCTTCCAATCCAAATTGTTCTGTGATTCTGTGGTTCTATGAGTCCAGCATAAATCCATGCTGTCTGCCTGAGATAAGCATTGCAGAGCTCAAAGTATCTCCTGTCAGCTGTAGACATCAGTGAGAATGCACTTTATTAGCACTTTGCAGCTGGAAATTATGGTCTTGATTCAAAACTTACGAAGGAGGTTTCCCTGGTGTCCCCCAGTCACGGAACCATAGAATCATTAAGACTGAAAAGGACCTCTGGGATCATCAATCTGATATTTGAATATCACATGGTTTAGTACCATGTTGAGAAGCACCACATCTACTCATTTTTTGAACACTTCCAGAGATGGTGACTCCACTCCACTGCTCTGAGCAGGATGTTCCATTGCCTGACCTCTCCTTTTGTGAAGAAAATTTTCATAATGTTCAGTCTAAAACTCCCCTGGTGTAACTTGACGCCATTTCCGGTTGTCCTGTCGTTTGTTACCTGGGAGCAGAGCCCAACCCCCACCTGGCCACAACCTCCTTTCAGCTACTTGTAGAGAACTATAAGGTACCCCTGAGTCTCCTTTTCTCCAAACTGAGACCCCCCCCAGCTCCCTCAGCTGCTCATCATTACATTACTGTCTGGACACAGCTTTTCAGTGGCTGTAATAATTTGGTGGCTCATAGTTTTGGCATTTGTACGTGCTATCATCAAAGCCAGTCTTTAAAAACTATTCGCATGCGTAATAGAAATGTTGAAATAAAAAACTAGGAAGGAAAATGGAGCCAGTAGGTAAATTTTCTTTTTATTTGCAATCCGGTTGTAAACTCAGAACACAAGCTGGTCTGTGTTTGGAAGGTCACTGAAATTAAGTGTGATGTCCCTGGTGCCCAATTCAAACAAAATAAAAAAAAAGTGAAAACAAACCCAAGCAACTGCAGGCCATGATTTTGAATAATTTCCATTTTGGGGGAGGCTTCATAGGATTTTAATGAATTGGACAAGGCCAAGCAAGATATTCTCAAAGCTTGAAGTGGAACAAGGAGGAGCAAATATTTCCTCATCTCTGTGCAACTAGAAAATGACGGGGGAATCCTAAAAATGTAAAACCAAAAAAAAAAATTTCATTGGACTTATATATTTCTGTACTTTTGGAGCTGCTTTCATAAAATAAGTATATTCATGGGAGATCCACGAGTTTGTTCTGTCACAAATCAAAAGTGGGAATACAGCTTTAGGTGAGTTTTACTCAAATTTCAAGTTTTATTACAAGGCCAGGTTGGATGGGGCTCTGAGCAACCTGGTGTAGTGGAAAGTGTCCCTGCCCATGACAGCGGGGTGGAATGAGATGAGCTTTAAGATCCCTTCCAACCCAAACCATTCTATGATTCTATGAAGTTTTTGTGCACATCAGCAATATTGAATCACTAAGAGTTTGGAGAGTTTATCACTTAAAAATTAAGCCAGCAGTTGGAAACTTTAGTCATTTTTTTATTTTAATCTCTTGGGTTTTGCTAATCTTTGTGACAATATTTCCATCAAGGGAAAAAAAAAAAAAGAAGTAAAAACTATCCTAGTTCTCCTGTAGGATTATACTTTTTTAAGTCCTTGCAAATGTAAAATAGAAGCAGTGGTGGTTTGAAAGAAGTGGGAAACAAGGGAAAGAAAAACATCTCCTAGAAACCTCCAGCAACTGAGGTGGTGAAGGTGATAGGGCTTCAAACTGCAGCAAGCAGGTGGATGGAATGAGCTCCTCTCTGGAGAAAGGGAAAGTGGACTTGCTAAAGACTCTGACTGATGATCCCTGTCAAATTTAGTTGCTGTGACTGAGGAACTTGCCAGCTTAGCTGTCAAGCCGTAGTTGTGGTCTGCAGCTTGTTGTTCTTTTACCAGAGGCAGCGGAATGGGTTTATGTTCCTGGAATATTAATTTAAAGTCCTTTTGTTACAGTTTAGGTCTTGCTAAATCTGACAGGGATTGTTAAATTGAGCCTTAAATTTGCATGTGCCAATTCTTATAGCTCCAGAATGTTCTTACAATCCTCTTGGAGCCTTGGTACCTCTTGCATCGTCATAGGGTGGTGATTATGCTGTTTGCAGAATGGGCATATTTTAGGTAGGGTACTTCAGGCATCACCCACCTCATTGATTGAAAAGATCTCCTTTTACCTTATTTTCCCCTTTCATGAAACAATAATAAAAGTACACATCCTTTTTTCCTGGGGACTGCACATTCAACTTTGCAAACTCATTTCATCCCTCCACTGAATATCCCACTGAAGGAACACTGATAAATCTGATGGGATAATCCAAAAGCTCTGAAGATTAATAGAAAACTGTGATCTCCTTTACATATTATTTCTTATTTTAGGGGTTAATTCTGGTATAAAAGAGTGAATTTTCCTTTGAGAATTATGAGAACCTTAAAAAAAAAAACCTAAACAACCAACCCACAACATAAAGAATAAAAAGAAACTTGGTTGAAATGTATTTCTAATATTTTCTTTTTTTCCTTTACAGAAGTCTTAGTGGGAGAAAAATCAAAGGATAGTAAATAGTGCAAGACAATGTAATTAATTAGGAAAGCTTTGTAGCTGGCCCAGCATTCAGCTGCTCCAACTAATAGAAGGAAGTGTTCATAAAACTAAGTGAGCAAACTCACCACAGAAAAGTAGATTGGTAGAAATATTAAAGACTCCAGTTTGTGGATATTTTCATAAAGGAGAAAATAAATTTTTTGGAATGTAATGGAAAAAAATTTTCATTACACCTTTTCCCTTATTTGTTTTTAGCACCTTGGTTATGGCAGGGCCTAAAATAAGCCATCATGGGGTATTAAGAATAAAAACCTGAAAGTGCTAAAAATTTCAGAAATGCTGAAAAAGAAGTCAGTGAGTGCTCAGGTGGACACAGGGTGAGTATCTGTGTAATCTTCCATAAATTCTGAAATTCTGATGTTCACACAAATATTAGTACAACACAGTATTCTTCCAAACATTTATAGAAGACATCATGCTTCACTATCTACTTAAAAAAAAATCTTCGAAGGGAGAATCAGAAGGAATTATGCATGACTTGCACAGCTAATCATACAACTTGAATAACAAACATCAAATAGTTGCAGCAAACAGCTCATGAGCAACCAAATGTCTGAAAATTATTCATTAAAATAATTCTGCTAGCACTTAATCAAGCTGGAAAAGAAAATAATCACAAAGAGCAAATAAAAATGGAGTGAGTCTGTGAGCATTAAAAAAAAATATTTATGCTACTGAAATATAGTCAGACTAGGACATTTGGCTTCAGGGACAGAGGATGGAGTCTGATACTGCTTCATTCCTAGCACTAACATCTCCCTATTAAAGCCATGGAATCATTTGGAGAATAAAGTTTAGTAAAAGACTCTGATTTTATGATTCTTAGACAATTTCTTTACAAAGACCCAGCCAGACAGGAAGTCACCCCCACCCTCCACCTGCTCCTTTTAAATGTCATGGAGACATTTAGATGAAAAGGCAAAGATGATGAACAGTGCATACAGGGGACTCAAAAAAAGAGGGAGAGCTAATAGGAATAGGACAAGAGGGAACATTTTCAGATTAAAAGAGGAGAGATTTAGGTTAGATATTAAGAAAAAAATTCTTTCCTGTGGGGCTCTGGCCCCACAGGTTTCCCACAGAAGCTGTGTCTGCCCCATCCCTAGAAGTGTCCAAGGCCAGGTTGGATGGGGCTTGGAGGAACCTGGGATAGTGGAAGGTGTCCCTGCCCATGGCAGGGGGTGGGACTGGATGAGCTTTAAGGTCCCTTTCAGCCCAAACAATTCTGTGATTCTATGATTGCATTATAATTTTCTCCTTTCTAGAAGGGATGATCCCAATCCTTACACTCTCTTCCCTTTTCTTCTGGCTTGATGGTCTTTCATGTCCTCTACCTTTCAACAGTCCCAATCCTTTTTGGAAGGATTTACTTGTTAAGCCAGAAAAAAATTATTATCCAAGAAGAAGCATGGCTAGTTCTTGGTCTTTCAAGTGTGGGACCATGAACACTGGTGCCAAATAGTTGAGGGGAAGGCAAGCTGGAGTGTAGAGGTGGAAGTCAGTGGCCACAGGGAAGGGTAAAAGGGAATTCCTTACAGTTTCATGGCTGACAGTGCTATTCTGTCACAAAGTTTAGTCTGTGGATGGGTATAGAAAAGGAAGACCATTTCTTCCATAGTGGGATATTTTAAAAAATAAAAATGTAGGAAGAAAAGAAAGGAGAAATGTTTCAAAAATGACAACTATGTGAATTATTTCCACCTTTACTCATGGTGCTCAGCAGCTGGGATTAGGACAGCATGAGATTCTGAAAGAAATATCACGAAAAAAGCTGCATAAAATCTGAATTATGGAGGAGATGATTTTCTTAGTAATTGAAATTTTTAATTTCCTAATATCAATATTAGAGCAAAATGTGTACATGCATGTATGAATACACCATGCTAAAATGTAGGCATCAAAATGGATCTGAATCCACCAAAATGGATTCACATCTTTTAGGATGTGAAAGGACACAACATTAGAAAGGGGGTACATACAGTTATATGCATATGTTCAGAATTAATTTAACTGAAGATTTGATTTTAATACATAAATTCTACATAATCATAATGAAAAAGTAGAAATTATTTTTAAAGACTATTTACTAGTGATAGATGTTGAAAAAATAATTTGATATAGTCTCATCCCATGCTCTCATTTATCACGATCACTTGTTACAGAGAGAAAAGTGATTCACCTAAAAATGTTGTAGTGTTGTTGATATTTACATCTATTCTGGCCTCACCCAAACTTCCCATGTCCCACTTTTACACAGTTATATTCCTAAAGAATGTTCTCTTTCCTGCTTATTTGCATCTTGGCACTCATGTATCACTTCTGCTTCATGGCTGGTGTTTTAGGTGCCAGCGAGCTTGACTGGTGATCTGAGGATGAATTTATAGGGTCAGGAATGGAAAGCAGAGGCCACCTCCATGTGCCTCAAGCTGCCACGAGCTGGAACCTGGTGAGACCTTGTCCTCCAGGTATCTCCTTTAATGCTCACACCCCTGTTTGCAACCCAGCTCTGTGGCTTCTCCCCAGGCAGATGATCTCCTGCTTTCCTCTCCCTGCTCTTTACCCGATTCAGGTGCCTCAAACCCTGGGAGAGAAGAAATTTCAGAGGTTTGCCTGAGGGTGTAAGGCAGGAAGCCACGTCAGACAGAGCCGGCTGTCTGACCCAGCTCTAATGTTGTGGACTGCAGCCTCCAGGATGCCTGTAGCATGTCCACATGGTTCTGCTGGCTCTCTGAGCCTGAAATACAGTTTAGACCTAGTTAGTGGGAGCAGCACAAGAAGGGACTCTGCTTCAGAAAGCTACACTAGGGAGGGAACACATCGCTTTGAAGCTCTCTCTGAAGAGGCTTTGCTTGGCTCCCTGCTTGTCCCTCTGTCCTCATGACACTGACAGTTCACAGAGCTGTTTCCCAAAATACATCTCATACTTCAAAATGAGAAAAAAAAAAAAAATCTTTCATTTTGAACAATTTTCCCTGATAATTCTGTTATCCTGACAAAAAGAACTTGCTTTCCGAGCAAAAATTCAACGTAAGTTTTGAAATTGTCATCTAAGCTTATTCAGAAATCAAGGAGCTGGCTTTTTCCCAATGCTGTGGATTGCTGTTCATTTTCAGGGAACATATATAGTTAAATTGCAAGGGGGGATGGACTTCACCTAGTGTGTATTTAGAATGTGTTTATATATATATAGATGTATATATAGAGAGTCCAGTCTGGTGAGATCCCAGCTGCAGAGCTGCCTCCAGCTCTGGACTCCCCAGCACAGGAAGGACATGGAGCTCCTAGAGAGAGTTAAGGGGAGGCACCAAGTTGATCAGAGGGATGGAGTAGCACTGCTATGTGGAAAGGCTGAGAAAATGGGGGTTATTCAGCCTGGCGAAGAGAAGGCTTTGAGGTGACCTAATTGTGGCCTCCCAATGCCTGAAGTGAGCCAACAAAAAAGATGGAGAGAGGCTTTTTATAAGAGTGAGAGGACAAAAGGGAATAACTTCAAACTGACAGAGTAGGCAGAGAAGCTGTGGCTGCCCCATCCCTGGAATAGTTCCAGGCCAGGTTGGACAGAGCTTGAAGCAACCTGGGATAGTGGAAGGTGTCCCTGCCCATGACAGGGGTTGGAACTGGATAATCTTTAAAGTCCCTTCCAACCCAAATTATTCTCGGATTCTATGATTTTAATTCCATCTTGGTACCCCACCTAGCATCACCTAGAAGATGAAGGAACTGAGAAAACAGATGATGTGTATACGGAGTTGAAAATCCATTTTAGCTCCCGTACTTACTATTTCTTAGAATTTAAGAATTTATTGATGGTCCACAGCCAGGCAGCACTAAAACTGACGGAATTGGCCAGAATTTAGCTCAATGAAATGGTTGTTTCCATGGATCTTCCTTTCTATTGCAAAACCTCACATGCTTGAGACATTTCTGCTTTTTCAAATATTTTTCTCTTGGTTTCTACAGCACATGTACTGCTGAATGAAATGGAAATTGTTAAAAGGTTAAATCAGAAAGATCTGTGCTTATTTTTTCCTTTTTGAGTGGTGATTAAATATTGATGAACTTCTATACTTTTGAATCAATTTTTTTCTTGCATCACAATATTCACATTTTCATATCTCTTTCCACTTATCCATGGAAATGTTTTCCTCCTCCTTCCTTGAGGAGGAAAACTAAACCTTTGCAAACCACAGAGGCTCTCACATTAAGACACTAGACTTGTGATCACCTTGTGTATAATAAATGCAATTTTAATCCCTGTCACTTACAGCCTGCTCTGTCATTGTTCCTTGCTGCAGATTAATGCTCCTTCACACGTAGTGAAAAGCATTGTGTGAATACTCCTCACCTGCTTCCAGTGTAAGTTGTTCTCAGTATAAATCATGGCAATAAAACTTTTTAGTTCATTTGGGTGCCTTTGCTGTGCCACAGATTGGGGTATAGTGAGAAACTGCTCTCTGAAAGCGGGACTGAGGGGCATTAATCTCCAGCTGATGGCAAGAAACGACCAAAGACACAAATGTCTTGGACAGGTCGAGCTTAGATTGTAACAGCAGCAAGTGGAATCATGGAGGTCACAGTAAGAGGTGCTGAGAGATCATTCCAGTCATCCAGACTGCACAGTTTTCTTGTGTTATTTAATAAAATAGAATGAAAAGCTATACCCTGTTTAAAGGAGATGAATAGCTTTTTGCTCTCAACTTTTTCCTGTCAGAGTATGAGCAAGAAAACAAAGGACATTCCTCTGTCTTCCTCAAAGATTCCACAGTCTTCATTTTTCCACTTTTTTAGCTGAACTCAACTTCTCTTCTTATAAGATTTTTGCTTCTGTATTACAATCTGATTACACCAATTTGACTGCTTTTAGTTTTCCTTGCCATGGAAGAATACAAATTAAATGGGCTTCTGGCTCATGTTTGTTATGGTTTGTCTCTCCTTTACCAGAGTAACACTCTTCTCCTTGGTTTAACTGTTTTCATTATTATTTTCTTATGGTGTCCCCAAAACAAGAATCAACAATCTTATTACCTTAAATAAAAAAAAAAAAAAAAAAAAAAAAAAAGAGAGAGAAAGTAGAGTAAGTTAACTGTTTAAGAAAGGTTAGATACAAATATATATGAAATTGAATTTTTCTATCTATATTTGAGCCCAAATAAATATGTCTTCCCTTCCTTCAGGAAATTCCATCTGTCCCTGATCTGCCCATGCCCTTAGCATATATAAGTGATGTTTTGCCTGTATTGCATTTAAAAAACTGACCTTCCTCCTCCCCACTCCTGCCTGGACACCCTGGGCCTGTTTGGGTGCAGATTTAGAACACAAATATACCATTCATTCTAGCTGTGTTGTTTGTATAGTAAAATATTATCCTGTCTCAGGAAGAAATTCAAGGGCTGAACTCAACTATCAAGTCAATGGGAATTTCATCAGTGTCCAAGAGAAATCAGGACAAATTCTAAATTTGCTGTTTCACCAGTGTCAGTCAGATACATCAGCTATGATTTCACTAGCATTGAACAAGCATTGAAACTTGAGTGTTGGTACATGATCTGTTACCACAGATCTGGAACATTTTTCTCCTGGGCCACCAAGTGTCAGGGACCTAGAATTTCCCCCAGAGTCCTGGATTTATCATGGATGAAGAACTGTTCCCAGTAAGCAGTTTACAGCCAATCACTTTGCTTTATTTCAATAGCAGGGACATGGCCAGGCCATAATGGCCACTTCTTGGGCCAGAGAATGTTACTTTTATTAGAATACATGTAAATTTATTAATATAGATGTAGTATATTGACCAAAAATTAAGAACAACAATTACTGAGAGTATATTGAATGCCCAGAAAGAGGAAACAAACTTTTCCACATACGAGTTAGGGTGCTCAACCAAAACGGTTTGGGATATTAATCTTCCTTTCTTCTCTTTTCTCTCCTTTCTCTCATTCCCTTTTTCATAAATAATTAGTTAACCTATGGCAAAGGGGAATAACCTAAAGTTCATTTTCTAGGCTTAAATAAAACATTAGCTGGTTTGGCATTTTCAGATTTCAAAAGCTTCTTTCAAGAGGTAAAGAGAGTTCTCAGATATTAAAGACTAAAGCCAGTAATAATTGCCACTGGGTTAATTGGGAATGAGAGAGAGAGCAAGCTTGGTACCCACTCAAATTAGTTATGGATTAATGAAACCAAGGAAAATAATAAGTTAACGTTGTAATTGATAAAGCTATATCAAAGGCTGTGTGTTTTGCTTAGGATTTTCGCCAGATTTGTGTACCCAGAATTCTCTGCTCCTCCATTGAACTATTAATAGCCAAAATCTTCATGCTCTACAAATCCAGAGTAACTTCAGCTCTCTCTTCCACAAAGGCAGGGTTTCATAGTGCAGGCAGTCACTGCTGCTGCATGGGGAGAAAGAGCACATATCATCACATCCTTAATCCTGTCAGAGAAATCTGTCTCTCTCTGCTGCACTGGAGGCAGTGCACAGCACCTCACTTAGCTCTCAGGAGACATGATATGATTCTCTCAGATAACAGCTAGTTTCTAGGGTTTCTCAGGAGAAAAGGGCAAAGAAAAGGGATTACCTCTTGCTCAGGATAAGCATGTGAGTAGTATATTAGGATGTAAGAATAAGCATGTAAGCATAAATATTATACCATACACTGATATATGTTAGTTAATCACAGACTTTTGCCACCTGAAAGTTAAGTTTCTTGTCAGAGAAGAGGAATTAACATTATTGGAAAATAATTTGTCTCACGTTGATGTAAGTAAATGAACTGCCTGTCTCTCACACCTTTGGCTGGCCTAGAAGTGATACTAAATGTTTGGTTTAGGTGCTGTGTAAGATGTTTATATTCTAAATGGGAAAGAACCCACATTATCCCACAAACAGAGAAATTGGAACATAGGCACTGGGAAGTTAAAAGTCATTGGGTCTTGATGGTAAATAACTTACCAGGACAGGTTTGTTTCTTCACAGGACCCCTTCAAGAGTGCAACAGACTTCTAGAGCTGAAGATCCTGGACAAATGACTGACACAGGCTGCAAACTCTTATATGATACCAGGGGGTGATCTACATTTGCACAAGAGTTCTGCAAAGGCTCTGGCTCCATGGAGGAAATATAGAATCCACTGCTGTAAGCAATTATTCATCTGCCAGGCTGAAGGTCTTTAAGGTATTCTAGGGCAGGTCCACCTCTCCTCTTACGTCCATATCCTGTGTGAACAGCTGAGCACAGTAACTTAGGACCCCTTAATAGATATCTAATCAAACAGGAAGCAAATAACTGGGATAAAGCAAGAGAAATCTCTTAGGGATTGTTTATTCTCAGTTATTTTTCTCTTTTATTTTGTAATCAAAATATCTAAAAGTATAATTTGTAGACATTTAATTTGGTCAGACAAATGTTTCCATGTACCCTATATGGGGAACACCCTTATAGACTTTCTTCTCATATGATAATTTTCTTTAGATGGAATTTCAGAATTGAGGACATGTGTTAGAGTTTTCCATCCATTACTTTGTATAGAGCCCAGGTGAAATGGTCTTTCACTTTAATGATATTTTCTCTGTCCATATACTTTGCAGAAGTCAGTGGGTGTTCAAGACACTATCTTTCCCTTACAGTTGCTGGACTGACTCTGAATAGTACAGCAAAAGCAATAATTTTTCTGGAAATGCCAGAGAAAAATATGATAGTCTTACTTCAGACAGAGTGGCCAGGAACAGGCTTTTCCCAGCAGCCAAAAAAACCCCTAAATTAACTCCATGCTTGGAAATCCAGGTAATCCTCTTAAGTAGGAGTGGAAGTCCAGATGTCAGAAAGTAGAGGTGACTGCAGAAATTAGATAAAAGAAGGACATAAAACTGAGAGCATCCCTTAGGTCTGGCGTCTGAGTGAAGGGCAGAATTCCTGATGAAGCAGGAGGCATTAAATAGAGGTTTTGTTTCTCCTGAAGCCTTCCTTGTGCTTCCTGCTCTTACAGTCTTGAAGGGACTGTTCTGGTAGGGCACTTCTACATCTCCAAAGCTCACCAAAAGGATGGATATTGGCATTTCACTGGTGTGGAGACAACTGAACATCACGTCTTCAGCAGTCCTCCCTCACAAAGTTCCAGTGTCCTATTCTTTGTAGTATATTGCTCTTAAAATAATGTACTCGTTGAACTTTTTGTGAGGTATTGCAGGTCTTGGTTCTTATTTCTTGAACTACATACTTATACTAACTGAAAAAAAAAACCTTCACCAAAAAAGTCCGTACTTCAGTGTTTGTTTGCAGTAATATCAGGTTGTAACACCTGGGCTGAGTAATAGTTTATTTATCTATAAATAGGTTATTTGCAGAGCAGTCACTAATCACCACCATAAGTTCGGATGGAAGAACCTGACCCTGAAACACCACAATGCAGTTGAACAGTTGACAGCATTTAAAGACTATTGAAATCCCATTAATGGGGCTTCTGTTTAATTTGCACTTTCAAAGAAGACTGTAGTCTTGGAAAAATTATTATCCATCAAAGGCGACCTTATTGAGACATCACAATGAATATTAGTCTGGGGTAATATGTAAATCTGGGTGTCATTTGCATGACAATGCAGCCTAACCCACCGCATGCTTCCATCTGACAGCCCAGTACCAACATGTAAACTGTAAACAATAAAAGGGCACAGAATGGCCCAGTGGGGGTCCTGCACCACTCAACAACAAAACGTCTCCCGCAGACACAAAGCCCAATCCGTTAGTTTAATAGGAGTGAAACCAATTCAGGAGCTTTCTGGTCAAAGATCTGACACAATTTCCAAGCTAGTCCCCAACATTGCTGTCATGATCTACTGTAACTTGTGGTAAGACCCAAAGAAGTTTAATCAAGCAAAATTGCTGAAAGTAGAAATCTTTACCACATTGCTAAGAGCTCCTTTTTAAAGACTGGCCTTCTTTTTATTGGAAGCTAACATTGCATGCTTCAAAAAGTACTCTCTTCAAAACAGTTTTCATAGAGGGATTAGGAGCAGGACAGTAGAAACACATAAGCCTTTAATCAATAGGTCACCCGTTAAAATTTGGCTTACAATAGCAGTGCTTGCAAGCGACTGACATCTGTGAGCAGCATGTGTAACCTGTCAAGGCTTCATTGGTGTCAGAGAAACTAAGATAATTTACCCCAGTTTAATATCAGACCCCTGAAGTCTTCCCCTTAGTCACTGGAGGGGAAGATTTCTCTGTGTGATTCGCAATTCGTAAATGGATTCATCCAAAAACTGTGACTATATTTTGGCTCTGCTGAATACTGATCTCACATGCCCTTCAAATCTAAATAATGAAAGGGCTGATATACTCTCTTGTCCATTCTCTCATCTTCCAAATCCTTTCTCTAGCCTCACTTCTTCAAAGAGGCTTTAAACTCCTACAATGCAATGTAAATGAGGAGAGGAGCTCTACTGAAGTTTCCAGTACCACGGAACAGGAGCAGCATGGCTGGAGAAACAGCTCCACATCCCAAAATCTACCCACCATGGAAAGTGATGCACTCTGAGATAGAATTGAGGTCAAATTTTGTTTGACTCAGGCAATCAATCCAATGAATTCCCTGTGTCCCTACAGGTAGTGTGAGCAGAGGAGTCAGCAGCTGAAGGCACCTGGAGAATGGACATCTGCCTCACTGGTACTGAGTGTGAAACACGCTCCAGAACTGTGTCCTGCATGCTGAGCTTCCCTGTTTATTGTCTAAGGAGCATCGTGCACCTCAGGCATGAAAACCGAAACATAACTATGATCCCTTGGTGAGGAGCTGGTTGGTTGTGCAGGGCTATTTCTTGAGATCCTACTGGTCTCCAGAGCTTGGCAACTGGTCAGAGCTGGAGTCAAAGATGCTCCTTTACAGTTCAAAGCCTTCTCCACTTTTTTCAGTGTTTGGAAAGACAGCTGTTTCCTTTTAATGTGTAGAGATGCTTTCACCCACCTTTACACTATAAAGTGCTAGACATAGTGTTGCTTTCCAAGCAGGAATCTTGGGGTTTCTTCTCTTCTTGGCTTGAGGTCAGCCATGCAGGTTTACTGCTCTTCAACAAGAGCACACTAAGAGATCTCGATGTTTCTGTCTTTACATAAAACATCACTGGAAAAGTCATCACCAAAAAAAAATTAGCTCTGGCAGCAGCAGCTTGAACCCACCAGATGCTGTGGCTTCTTTTCTGAGCAGAGAGCAAATGAACCCATGTCCTTGAGAAGGAACATGGCCTTCTTTCCCATGTGTGTCTGTGCTCTAACCACCATTGGATTATAATATGAAAGACGGACATTGTCACTCTTCTAAATAGAATGTGTCTGTATCTCTACTTAATGAAGTGTCTGTCTGAACTGGTAAACTGGTTTTAAGCTGAAAACATCTGCCAGTTCAACTGCCTTAGGGGATGTCACTGGTATCAAAGCAATCACACAGGAACATCTCTGAGCATGCACAAAAGTGGAATTCAAGGAGCTTCAAGAATGTTTAAATGAGCTGAGAAACACCATAATAGCATAACCTCTTCCAAAAGTTGCCAGCTATTCACCTGAATAGACAAATAGAGGTTTTGGGTTTCAAGCCCTATTTTATGCATTCAGACTCTGGATGTGAAGTGTTTAGAAAGTTTTAGGAGGATTTATCTAGCTCAACACTGAGAAAAATGGAGATCACCTTCACAGCCACGCTTCACCTCTTCAGACTTTCAGTGTGAATATAGTTTCATCAGTTTCTGGACAAAATTTGCTATTTTTTTTAAATTGTATGAGAACTTAAGACAAAATACATTATAAAACATTTTGCCAGAAAACTTTCGAGCTTTTAATGCTGATCCAGTTTTTTTTAGTATTTATACAGCATTTTTTCCTATATATGTTTGCATTAGATAACACATGACAAAGTGGAAGCGAAGAACCCAGACTGGTTTTTTTCTTTCATGAAACCAAACATTTGATTAGTTTACCCAGAAAATTTTGACAAAATTGTAATGTTCTTGAAGAAAGTTTCACTTTGTCCAGTCAGCATTCTCCCATGTTCTTTTGGAACACTTTATTACCAGTTCTAACTAAATTCACATGAGAAAGGTAAAGACAGCAATATGGCAAACAACGCCTATGATATTTCAGAGAACAACTGCTTGACATTTATATTAGATTTCTGGCCGACTATTACAATATCTTTGATGAGTGAGATCTTGATTTAACTCCTCCTGGAGGTACGAATGCACCTCCCAGAGCCTGTGAAGATGCGATGCCAAGGAGAAAGAGCAGATGGTGTTTGCCTTGTCCCTGCCCCATGAGTATTACCCACAGGGATGACAGCTTTACGCTGCACCTTGGCTCCACGGAAACCTGGTGAGGGAAGATCCCATGTGGTCAAACTGAATGAACCCATCTCCTGCTGCTTCTTTCATAAAAGTCTAGAAAAACAAGTCTGGGAGAAATCTCAAGGGGCCATGCCATCCATTCCCTGCTCCCAGCTGGCGTCAGCAGGTTCATGGTTGACGCAACATAGTTCTGGGGGGCTCTGTCAGCTGAGCGTGGTTTCATGTGCAGGGAGCTAGGGATTAAGGATTGAGAACCTTTGTAAGAAGGTGGGATGTTAATAGATTTCTTTCCCAAATTAGACGAAGCATTCTGGTAGACAATATTGGAGTTTGAGCACTGTTCAACCTTACAAAAGGGGAGAAAAAGCCAAGTGACCAAGAAGTGGTACCGTGACTGTAGGGGAGGATCTCCTCATGGCTTTGATCCAGGGAAGAGGTAGGACCTATTGCTTCAGGAAGATGCTTCAAATCCTGGCTTTTGGAAGTACATCCATGTGCATGGTTTTGAGATGGTTTCTACTTGCATGTCCTTGGTTTGCAGAGTAGCATTTAGTCTCATTTTTATGGGGAGGTGCGCAAACACTGGAGTCCCCAAATCAGTACTGTAGGATGCTTGTCAGTCCTTTGTCAGGTAGTGATGTATTTCCAAATATATTTCACATCTTTTAGAAAGCAATGACTGCAGCAGCAGCCTCTCTCATGAAGTCACCTGCTCGGGGGAAAGAATTCAAAGCCTTGCTGAAGGTGTATTTCAGAGAAAGATAATTCTTCTCCTGGTTGTACTCTGGATTTTGGTTTATGCCAAAAAATGACAGTGCAAAGTTAAGTTTAAATCAGTTAAATATTAGGAATATTAGGAAAAAATTCTTCCCTGTGAGGATGGTGAGGCCCTGGCACAGGTTTCCAGAGAAGCTGTGGCTGCCCCATCCCTGGAAGTGTTGGAAGCCAGGTTGGACAGGACTTGGAGCAACCTGGGATAGTGGAAGGTGTCCCTGCCCATGGCAGGGGGTTGGAATGAGATGATCTTTAAGATGCCTCCCAACCCAAACTATTCTATGTTTCAATGAAAACCAGAGTATTTCCCTCTCACTACATCTGGAAATGTCGGCAAAAATATTTTAAAGGACTTTTCTTGATATTTTCTCTATAGGACCAGCAAATGAATGCTACTACTAATGAGAAAATTATAATCCACAAAAACACAATTACCACAATAAATCTGATATTTTGTTTCATTAAAGGAAAAAAGAAAAAAAGAAAAATATTTGTATCTAATATTTATGGATCCTCTAAAGACATAATCTTTTTATTTTCCCTGTTTATTTACCAAATCAACTTCAGTTTCAAGGTAGTGAGGCTTTAGATTGTGAACATCAGTCATTACCTAAGGCAGAGCCTATACTTACACAGGTAGGGAGGTAAGCAGATCCATGGTCCTGGCTGAGGCTGACAGTGCCACCTTTATTGGGTTTTGGAGTGATGGTGCTTGCAGTATCTATTTATCTTTGTTTTCTAAAAAAAAAATACAGCTACTATCATGTCGAATATGTATGCACATGTATAAATGTATCAATTTTCTGGAAGCGGGAATAAGCTTAAAATTGTTATATGAATCAGTATGGGCTATATTGTGCCTTAAGGCACAGCCCTAAGCAAGGGCTGGTGCATAAACTAAAAAGAACAGGTTGGATTTTACTGCCTTCCCTTTATTTCCTCCCATTCTCCTCCTTCCCCTAAGGAAAAACAGGGGGAAAAAAAGGCTAATTGCAAAATTCTCCTCCAGCCCTTTCTGTGTGTCATCATATCTCTGAACAGAAGCAATGAGACATTTTGGCAACACTGGACTCTCTTTCTCCCTGTGCACTCATTCTTTCTATTCCTCATGGGCTCCCAGCTTCCTTGTCTCTTTCCACCTCCCTCAGGTCACTTCCTTCTGCTGCTGCTTTGGGTTGCTGGAGACATCTGGGCTCTCTTTCTGGGCAAGTGCAACCTGGCAAGTCTTTGACATATTTGCCTGTGTATGTCACATCTTCATTACGTCAACCCTGTTGCAGCTGTCTTTGGGCCTCTTCACCTCTGTTTTTTTATTTCCCTACCTTGTTTGGATAAGTATTTATGTTCCTCTTTATGGAATGAAATGGGGGGCAGGTTGCAGGGTGAACTCTGCTGGCTCGGCCACTTTATGCATGGGACACCTGTGAGCTGAGGCCCCCCATCTATTGCCCACCAGCTTCTGCAAATGCAAATCTTGCAGTTATTTTTGGCTGCCCAAATGCCACACAGGGAGTTTCCCTGACTTCTCTCCCTTTGCTGGGGTATTTGGTATTTTTAGGCACTTGGGTGAGGGATATACATTACAAGCCTGCTGATTCTGAGCTCCCCAAATAATCAGTGGAGAAAGAGACATGAGCACACTGGAGGGAAATGTGTGTCTTGGGGGTGCTGACTTACCCTCTGGAGCTGCCTGTGCCCCCCTTTAGGGAGATGCAGGAAGAATAGACTCTTTTTGCCTCCAGTTACACGTTGTGGATGTGGGTACTTGTTTCAGACAACAAACTGACAGGCATGTTACACTGATTTGTTTACTCCTTTTTTATGATAAAAATGATCACATCCCATGAATCATTCAAAGTTAGATGAATCGCTTTGCTGTTCTCACTGTCTGACCTTTTCCATTTGATCATTGTTGATTCTTCCATTTACAAGAAAGAATCAAAAAGTCGTGCTAGGGTCAAACACAGTTTATTTTAAAATTTAGTATCTCATTGTAAAGGAAGAAAAAAGTTCAACTATTCGTTCATCTTTGAGTGCACTCAGTGGGTCATGATATTCCTACATCAAACCAAGATTTATTTTAATTTAACAAAAAAAAGAGGGCAGGGGGGGAAGATTAAGCCTGAAGACTCAGTTATTGCTGGTTCCCCAGTCACATCAGTCAGCAACATGGGATTTAAGGTGTCAGAATGACAAAGAACAGTTCAATTTGCTCTAACATTGCACCTATCCTCATGTACATATTAGACAGCTATAAAATCTCAAAGAGGCACCATTTGAAACACTCTGTGTTAAAAGGGGGCAATTAGTGGGCAAGATGAAATGAAGGTACAGTTGTAATTATTTCATATCTTGAAACAAAAAGAAAGGCCTGAGATGTAATTTCACTGTTAAGGAAACGCACGGCTTCTGGAAAAAAAAAAAAAGAAACTTTTTAGAACTAATTGCTTGGCTCTAATTAGAGAATCTAACCTTTGGAGGAATAGTGGCTGTTGAAACTCCAATTTTATTTGCATATATTAATATGTACATGACAATTACACCCCCAGAGAAAGTACAGCCTGTGCCCCAAAAGCCTAGTTTTAAATTTAGAAGCAAGAAAGAAATTCTAAACAACTTAAGAACACTTTAGTGCTTCTGTAGACTTAGGATTCATTTTATGAAAACTTTGGAGTGCTGAAATGACAAATCTAGTTGTCATTTTAGATGATGTGGAGATACACATGCTTCTGTTTAAATGTTTGTACAGAACTGTCCTTACCATCAATATTCATACATGTGTAAGTGCAAAAAAAAAATAGAATTATAGAATTGTTAAGGCTAAGACCTCTAAGATCATCAATTTTATACATTTATCTAAATATACAGATATACATGAAAGTTCTCAATACTTAGACTGTATTTGCAATATATGTTGGTAAAGGGATTTTCCCATCATATCCAGCAGTAATACAGGGACGGAGAAAATACAATATTTTTGCCACCAAAGAGTAATAAATGTGGGTGAAATTGAGAGAATTTGGGCAGCTGTTGAGACCCCCCATGAATTAAAATGTTACTATGGCATTTTTGAACTGTCTGCTAAAGGTCTAGAATTGTAACTCTAAACTATTACCATTGAAACCTTAATTACAATGATCATGAGGATAAAGATTAAATAGGTTACATAGGGAAGATCAGGTGAGTAGCAGATATTCACACAGGATTCAAACACCACACTAAAGACAAAATATTTCTGCTGTTTCTTATCCAGATTTACCCTATAGAGGAAACAGTGTGAATGACTAATCAAGAAGGTAATAAAAAATCAGGGTTATCACTGTTGTGCTTAATAGGGAGTCTAAGCAATGTATGAAAGGAAATATCTATGAAACCTCACTGTGTCCTGGGTAGTCCCTTTGGCTGGAACTCTGGAAAATATATTGCATGGAACAATTTTGAGGTGACTAATGAATGAACAGTAGTTTTCCCAAAAAACCTCCTAATTCCCTGGTGATTTGATATTTTTGTGTCATCACAACATTTCAATCTCATTGACATGTTTTCCTCTCTTTTGGGCTAAATATTCTGGTTGCTGTGGCACAGAGATGGAAGAGTTATTGGTTCCAGCTATCAGAGGCATTGTTGCAGTTCCCTGAACACCAAGTCAAACATATGTGAGAGGTCAGGAATATTCTCATATGTGTCTGTGTGCAAGTTTAACAAATCCAAATATATTTATTTAAGAATTCAGAAAAAATCAGATAAAGACTTTTGTAGTGGGAAATTTTAGGCAACAGCAAAGGTGGTTACAAACACTTCATATTCACAAATATTAAAAGTCTTCGGTTTCAAGTTATGTGTAATTAACTGTCTTTATTCTAAAATATTGCTATTAAATCAAATCATGCAGTTGCATTGAAATAAATATCTACAAAACAAAAACAAACTAAAACCTTCATTATTTTTCTGTAATTTTTACAATCTCAAGCATTATATGAAAAATAATACATTTAATTACTATATGTTATGAAACAAATGTCTACCCAAAAGTCTGGAGGGTTGGAGATTCAAAATTCAGCAGTTTCTGGTGCAAATGCTTTGAAAAGACAGAGAAAAAAAATCCCCCCAAAACAAATATAGCTCGTATAACCTATGGTAACTGTGTAAATTAAGCTTCCAAAACAAAAACTCAGTTATGCCAAAACTGTAAAATTTCAATATAAACAGTCTCTCTAAGTTTCTTGAAGTATTTAATAACATTTTATCTTAAAAAACCCTGTTACCTTTAGTTTTCATAGCTGTTAGATTTTTCGTTTTCAGAGTCAAACATTCCAAACTCAAGATCTGTAATATCTGGGAAATTATGCTCTTGATCCTTAAGAAGACTGTACTTTTGAAAATCAATGTCCTTTTTTTCAATGCATAAAAGGGAAACCAAAACTTGGGTAATTGTGTTTGAGAATCCTGTTCAGTGATTTTAATAAATAAGGGCAAAATTTATTCACATCAAAGCAGAGAGCAGCTTGAATTGCACAAACTTCAGAGGTATGATAAGGACACATATTCTGCATCTATCTCAGTTCATTAAATATTTCCATGGCCCTTGGCAGAGGCACTGAAAACCAGTGTTGAGCTGCCAGCATCATCCATGGCACACTTGGCAAGCACTCTCACATTTCCTGAGAAGGTTTAGAAATTGGTCTGGTCCAGGGATTAGCCCCATCTTGAATATAGTGACCTTCCTTTGGGATGCAAAATTCATTGAGAGTTTGAGTATGGGTAGGTGGTAGTTGTTCATCTCAGGACCAGAGAACCTGTGCTCTTCAGCCAGAATTTTAGAATGATATCCCACTTGGATTTTCAACCTGAATTAATGCAAAGGGCCTTAAACTCCTTGCCTAATGATATGGATTAATGGCAGGCATTATTTTCATAATCTAGATAGCAACTTTACAAATGAAACAATTTATCTGTCTTTAATTTAAAGCAGAAAGTAAAAGTTTTCTGTGTGAGTGTGAAGTGTTTTTCTAATTGCCACATTCAAACCAGCAAAATCAGGCCAAAGCGTAGATTTCCAAAATAAAGAATATCCACAGTTTGTAGTCACAGTTGGACTTGGTGATCCCAGAGGTCTTTTCCAACCTTAATGATTCTTTGATTCAAGGAAATATCTGATTTTAGTGAAAGCAAAGGCAGTTCAGTACATATAAAGAGATATTTAGGAGCACCTCCATTCTCAGTTGCAGTGATGCCACTTAAGCCATCTTAAATTTCTATACAGCCCAAGCTGTGACCATTGCTAATTTTATTTGCACTGCACACCACTGAGGATCCCAGGGAGCCATTGGCAATGCTCTTTTTTTTTTTTTTGCTAGAATCTAGAGGCTTTCTGCTGGATAACTTCTTCTCCTAAGGGGAAAATATGAATAAAATAACAAGTGAAATTTATGGCAGTGCTATTTCTGAGACCCAAGTAATGTGTCTCCATATGAAAGTGAATGTGTATTCATTTAGGAGTGTAAATGATGGCATGATGGCAGAGACAGTGTGTGGCACTGGGATCATTCACATCTTGTTACAACCAGTGATTACAGAGGAGTCATTTTGTAGTTCAACAGCATTATTGAGGCTTATTCTCTGTAACAAATGATATCTTTTATTTTATTTTGTGATTATCCAACAGATCACTGAACCATAAAGCGCTGCGGCTCCCAGCTAACAGAAAGAAATACCAGGGCCATATGTCTCTCCTGGAACTGTTACTATTCTGTATATAATTATCATTTTTCTCTCTGCTACTCACACTGTGTGGGTCAGACTCCAGTTACCTCTGATATTTTTGACACTCTGATAGAAATGATGGGAGGTAGAATTTTTGTAATAAGAGATGTAATGACTAATCATTATTCTTTTCCCCAAGTCACTGCAAAAGATTGCTTCACAATTCAATTAAAAGTTTCAGCCTGACATCTGCGTGATGAGAGACATTTAGTATAACATCTGACTTGCACAAATATGAACAATATCATCTTCATAAAAGCAATTTCTTTTTTATTCAATTTCTATTATTTTAGTTTTTAAAAATTATAACATTAATTATCCTTATGACCATGCTGATGCCATATGGATTTTGAACAGTAAAACCATTTTTATGCACATATATAAGTATATATAAAATTACTGATATGAGAGATGATGCATTTGATTACACTCCTCTTTCAGCTTACAGAATTTATCTTGTCTGATCTGCAGTGAGTCCTCTGTCATGTGCACTGTACACTGCTCTACACACCCTCCTCATTTTGCTTAAGGAATTATTCATTCCTGTGTGCTTACAAATTAACCCCAAAAAAATATAATCCATGCAACCAAGCTAGGACCACATCATCAGTCATCCTTTTCCTTCCAGAACTTACAGAGACAGGACAGAGAAATTTGGAGTTATTTTATCAGCTGTAGCATTTTGAGCCATATCTTCTTCAGAAACATCTGAGTCACACTGACTATTTCCAGTTTAACCAGAGATACTTAAAAAATCTTTTGAAAAACATTTTCCAAGAGCAATCCATAAAATTAAATGAGATTTCTCTATAAAGGAATGAGAAGATGTCTGAAATCAGAAACCAAATTCAGCTAAAGTGTGTATCTTGTAATGAGGTGAGAGTTGACCTCTTCTTCCAGGCAACCAGTGATAGGACAAGGGGCAATAATGGCCTGAAGTTGTGCCAGGGGAGGTTCAGGTTGTATATTAAGAAAAAATTCTTCACTGTGTGGTTAAACATTGGAACAGGCTGGTCAGGGAAGTGATGGAGTCACCATCCCTGGAAGTGGCACTTCATGGTACTGTTTAATGGGCACGGTGATATCCAATCAAGGGTTAGACTTGAGGATTTTGGAGGTCTTTTCCAACCTTCTTGACTCCATGATCCTGTGATTCTCAGCCCCACACTAGCTGATTAAAAGGCTCCAGTGTAGATTATCCTGAACAGGAACCAAATACACTGTGGTTTTTCAGGAACTAGCATCCTGTTGAAGGATAGGCCAGGAAAGAATGTCTTCAGGCAATGGTTTTGAGGACCATATGCTGGAAAGGTTATAAAAGATCTCCTCACAGCTCTGAGATATAGAAACTTGGTGATGAAAAGAAGATACATATGAAATATTTGTGATATTTTAAATGGTAAAGAAACACAAGACCCCTTATGGTATCACCTGGGATAATTGATGTGTTTTTCAGGAGATCAGGCTCAGAACTGCCAGAAAACTGGGAACAAGCTCAACCCAGCAGCACCTGTAGTCAAGAAGCATGTTTTAGACTGGAAGAAAAATAAAAAAAAAAAAAATCAAGCCTGCTTGGTTTTGCTATTCTTGAATATGTCCCGGGAGCAATTTGCTTCAATTTGTCCAAAAGAGTAAAATCACAAGACAAGCTGGAGGGACAGCTTGAATGAAAACTGAGACATTGAGACATGATACACTGGAGATGAGCTGAGGGAAAAAGGTGCCATTACAATCCGAAACACTTGAAGAAAAATACTTAAAAAGATAAAATTCAGTGTCTGAAAACTGGGGTGCAGGAGAATTCTCTACTGCTAATTCTTGCAGTTCTGGTCATTAGCTTCTCTCACTCCCCAGCCCCTGTTTGGTTTCTAATCATCTTAATGAACAAAGTCCATTAGCTCACTTAGTATTTTTCTCTGTGATTTATTTGCAGACAGAGTTATCCCTGCATTAACTTCATTGCAAAAAAGTCAAGCTATTCTGGGGAACTATTTCCATTGCCTAACAATTTCCATCTAATTGAAGTGACCAAATTAAAGAGCTGTCCCTCTGTAGGCTCTACAGCTACATCCACATTAGCAAAAGTAAGAGGACCAGGACATGACCAAGATAATGGATTGTTACCCTCATCCCTGACATGATTTTACTTTGGGCCAGCTCTCATGGTGAGCTGTACAGGGTTTAGCACAATCCAGGGAGATTTGATTTACCAGTATAGATTTTGCCAACAAGATTCCATGGAAATGAAAAAAAACCAAAAACTTCTATGACAGATTATTCCAGTAAATATATACTAAATGCTTTGACTGTGCTCTGAAGGATCCTCCCACTTCTCACTGGCCAATGACAACAGCAACATAAGGATAAGATAAGTACATTTATAAGTTACATGCCTAAAGTGAGTGGGTGGAAGACAAACTGATGGAGCAAAAATAAGTCATCTTTAGAGGATAAATAATCTTGCTTAATCATAGAATCAAAGTATCACCTATCTTGCAAAATACCTAGATAATTTTTTATTTTATCCTACATTTTTCATTTGGATCTGAAAATGGAAAAGATAAAAGACCAGTTTCTTGTGCTGATTTGTATCCTGTTATGCTGCAGGGTTTGCACTTCTGAAAAAAATCTCAGGTCTAAATCCTTCAGGGTCAAATCTGCAGCCTTTTCTTTACCCTTCAAGCTGATATTCCAAAGAAGAGTGACTTTCAGCTCTTCTATAGCAGCCAAATGTAGGGTTTTTCCATTTAGC
This sequence comes from Aphelocoma coerulescens, assembly GCF_041296385.1. NCBI lineage: Eukaryota > Metazoa > Chordata > Aves > Passeriformes > Corvidae > Aphelocoma > Aphelocoma coerulescens. Next base: position 121,209,219 of record NC_091016.1, read on the forward strand.
TGTGGAAATGTGTTTAAATTAATCTCTGGTGTGCTTCCATTCATTCCCGTGGAGCTATATCAGGCATAAAATTGACTCAGGGGACCATATTCTTAGCTTCTATGGAATAACTTCTCTGTCTTTAGTGTATCCACACAGATTTACACAACTTTATGTAGCCACTCTAGAGATGATTATGCGCAGAATAGTTTAAGTGAGTAACAAAACTCTTCGAAAGTCTCCCACAATTAGGTGTTTTTACTGTATTTAACACATACTTCATAACTAGAATGAGAACCAGTGCCAAATTTAACATCACAATGCATGAGGTAGGGGAAAAGTTATGCAGCCTACTACAAAAATAGAGCCTTAAAAATCAGAATTGACTAAGAATCTACATTACTAGTGCTGAAAATGGCACAGTAGATTTTGAAATTTAAAGTGCTGAAAAGAAATTGCAGAAAAAAACCATATTTTTTCATCTGCAGTTCTGTCAGCTGCCTTTTTAATCTGATTTAAAGGGATGTGCTAATGGAGAGTGAACTGGTTCCCAGAAAGAGCTGATGCAGTAGTTAAGGATTGTCAAAATGAATAATGATTGTCTTCCCTCTGTAGTATCAAATGTAAACATCAAAAGGTACCAGTGAGTATGGTTGTGCCCTGTGCTGCATGAAATGCATTTTGTGAGATTTTCAGAAATACTCCAAGGTGATGGAGCTCCACTCCTGCTAAGGTGGATGTCACCAGCAATAATTACACTGGGATCAGAATTGAAGCATCTGAGACGTCTGCAATGCCAAAAATGTAAAGGCCATTAGTGTATTTTAATCCTGAGAAGAGAGTCAGCAATGCATGTCTGAGTCAAGTCATTCCTTTCCTTGACTTTATTTGCCTGGAGAAAAATTTCTACCATTTTATAATCTCACTTTGGAATGCTTAACAGCAAAGTACTTTTCTTCAAAGCAAAAATATTCTTTCCAGAAGAATTTCATCATGGGAAGGGTTGTTAAGCCTTGGAATGGGCTGCCCAGGGAGGTGTTGGAGTCTCCATCCCTGGAGGTGTCCAAGGAATGATTGGATGTGGCACTTGGTGTTCTGGGCTGGGTGACAAGGTGGGGATTGGTCACAAGTATGACTCAATAGTCTTGGAGGTCTTTTGCAACCTAAATGGTTCTGTGATTCTGTAGTGCAACTATTTTTGTATCCATGAGGAGATCTTTTGTCTTGTTCTATGATTTCTGTACCTACTTGATCACCATGGTATGATCCTGATATTCAGGAGGCAAACCTCTCAGAAATCCTGGAGATTCTGGCTCAAGTGCTCCCCAAATATGAGGCAGGCTGCCAGTCTTTGACCCCGAAATACTTCATCTCATCAAGTCAGAAACTTTACTTTGCTAAAACTCTCAGCCTGCCCTGGAGAATATCCCAAACTCACTTAGAAGATGACCTGAACCACATCTGGCCCTTGCGTGGATGCTGTCTTCATTTATCAATCCCAGGTGCAGAACCAGCAATTAAAACCAAGCCCAGGTACATCAAGGCTGCTGCTGCTCACCAGACAAGCACAAACACAAATTAAGACAACCATGCACAATAAAGGTTATCCTTTCAATTTTGTAATCTTGTAGGGCCAAGTAGCTCCTGGATGCTCTCTTTCAAAGCATGCAGTTCCTCCACTGGTTATAAAGAAGGAATATTATCAGCTATTTGTTTTTGTGAAATCATTTATATGTATAAATTGCAGCAACACATGGACCAAACTACACCATTTACTAAAAAGTATAAAAGCATATGCCAGATGATCCCAGTATTATCAGTGCATTTAGCACTAATATTTGAGTGCTGTCATTAAAACTGAAGCTGCAGCAATATTTTAGACATCTCTGTACCTAGAAGATTTCTCTATTACTTTGTCCATGAACGTTTTCCTTGGATGATTGGTTGACAATATCTAAAGGATAATTTTAGGTCCTGGAGAATTAAACACAGGTCTATTTTTATGAGGTGGGACAGATTGGAAACCGTTTTTCCCCCTTGTTCCAATGAAATTGGAAATGAAAAGAATGTGTGTCATATGAGGGACAAGTGTCATGAAGCCCATTTGAATTATACTTCATACCCCACTTTATAGCCTAATGCTCAACTATATCCATTTTTCCTGGCAGTATTTTGCCCATCAAAAACAAGTTATTGACACTTATGTCTCAGATATAAATCAGATCCGGCAGTAAAAGTAAAGAAGGTGGTTTCAGAGTCAATGATGGGGTAGAATAATGTATTTGGCTTTTTCCTCTAGGATATTACTTTAATATCACCCAGAAAAAGTGGCATAAAATCATTCTAATTAAATGGTCTTAAAAATAAGATATAAAGCAAATTCAGGTGATCTCATTCTGTTCTAAGTGTCAGAGCAGACAGCACAAAACTGAGCAGAAATAGTTTAAATTTAGCTGTCTTAGCATATGTGTACAAGGACCGAGAATGTGGAAATTGGATTTGCTTCACTGGAGTCAATTAAGAAGGACTCTCAACAAGGTAGGGTTGAAGTGCATTGACAGGGCACTGGGAATACTTCTGGTATTGATTGGCACTGTCTTGGGTACAAATAAAGCAAAGCATTCTGGTTTCTGACATTCATTTTCTATAACAGTGAAATTACACTAATGGATAAAATGATAATGAAAAAGTGAATGCAGAGAATAGGAGTTCTCCATGGAGATAAATTCCCTTCAGATGTTAAACTTTAGCTATGCTCTCATTATAAAAGATTTTCCTGCCTAATATACAGTTCCTAGCTTTTTTCCCCCCTCCTGTTACACTGACCTGTGCTTATTGTTGTCTCCTTAACCTCTCAGAAATTCCTTGTTTATGAGGGCAAAGCTTAATAGGTTGGCAGTTCCTGTCACTCTATGGAAGAGCAGCATCTCAAAGCCTTACCTTCTTCTGGTAGTCAATGTCTTTGATGCTACTTAACAGGGGGAAATGCTCATTCATATCTATTTTCCAGTTGGACTGGATGAAACAGTTCTGCTTCATATTAGATCATCCTTTTTTGTCTCAAGCATGTGTGGAGGTAGGAAGGATTAACAGCTACTCCTTCCCCATCCTCGAGAGAATTAGATTTGGAAATCATATAAATGCCTTCTTTATTTCTGATGTCTTTGACATTTATGAGAAGTTGTTTGATGGTCCTATCCATAATCATTGGTGTGCATCTGGTATTTCAGTTTTGACCAACACAATGCACAGTTTATCCCATTTGGATTTTCCTTAGGGGTGCACCCAATGAATCCACATGTTCACTTGCCTGTCTCTGAGCACAGCCAAATGGAGCTGTATGAAATCTGTGCTGCAAAGGTGGCTGTTGCGAGAAGTTCAGAATAATTGTCCCCAAAATAATTTGCCTCCTGATCTCGTTAAATATGGTAGTCTTAAGCCTTTGCTTTATGTCTTTCCCAGGCTTCAATTTTTCAGCAAAATCTTTACTGTCATAATTATAAATGTGTTCTTTATTTCTGTCATGGCATATTTATGTAAGTGTTCAATCTATTAAAAATATTTTGTGGGTGCCCTCTGATTCCAAATTCCAGAGACAAATAATGCATTTTTCCTTTTAGCAGACTAATATTTTCTATATTTGGAGATTTCATAACTTTTTACCTTGTCTTACGCATCCACTGTTTGTTGCTGTGAAAATTCTTCCAGTATGCCAATTCTTGTCATCAATCACTTAAAACACTTGGAGCACTAAGAACCCCAGCCTTTTCCCACTTACATCAGCTTTAGGACAGAAAAACTATTTCCTTCACTGACCAGGCTCTAAATAGTCACCCCTGGAAACAGAAAGGCTCAGAATGATTTTTGTGACTGTATATTTTCAGGAATGGTAATAAGTTGTGATGCCCCTAATAGAACATAAACTATAATTTTCCAGAAGGACTGGAGGGAAAGAGCAGGTGCAATACTAAATCCATTATAAGATTAAGTCTGGTGATTTTATATAACATGTTTTAACTAATTAACAGCAAATCAAATCTTATGAATTTGCTAGTCCTGTGTTTTCCATCATAGGATTTGTCATAGTGCCTGACAGATGCCTCAGAATTGTTTGTAGTTTTTCTCAAAACCTACGTCCGGAGCAAGGTGCTTTAGGGACTATTTAGATATTTCCAATTCAAATATTGCCATTTTTGAAGTGAGGAAAGGCTGAGGGAGCTGGGACTGTTCCTATGGACCTCCATCAGAGATGACTGACGGGGGCCCTCATCCCTGTCTGTTCCTGTCTGCAGGGAGGGCTCAGGGCAGGGCCCAGGCTCTGCTCCGTGGGGCCCAGCAATGGCACCAGAGGAACGGGCAGGAACTGATGCCCAGCAAGTTCCACCCGGACATGAGGCAGAACTTCTGTCCTGGGCAGTGACTGAGCCCTGAACAGATTGTCCAGAGAGGCTGTGGAGCCTCCCTCACTGGAGATATTCCAGACCCATTCCATGTGCTCTGGGATGGCCCTGCTTGAGCTGGGGGGCAGGACCAGATGAGCCACTGTGGATCCTTCCAATCTGACCCATCCTGAGATTCTGTGATTCTGTGACATGGAGCTACTTGAAGAGTGTCTTGATCTTGGAACTTTTTTATTACCATGGCCTTGACTCATTATTTGGACTCTTGACTGAACCTTGTTATCACCACCACACCTCTGCTGACCTCTCTCAAGTGACAACGACTTCTGTTGATGAAGCCATTGTCTCTGCTGGTCCTGCCTGTCACCCTGGCTCCTGGCACTTCTTTCCTTAAGGAAAAAAAATCTCCCTTGTTCTCTGCTATTTAAGCACCAAGGGAATTACCTGTCCCAATAAAGACACACTAGTTGATTTTAAGTGTTCCCTGGGGCTGAGAGACCAAGACAATGCACTCTGAATCCTTTTCTGAGGCCCAGCAGCCTGAAGTCTACTCTAAGTGATATTTAGGAAGAGTTAGAGATTGTGGTCTGGACCAAAGTGATATACCCAATTTCACACGTCTTTGGCAGCTCAGAGACCACCCTCCTCATTTACCAAATCCAGGGTTAATGTCTGAATTCCTAGGATGGCCTTTTCACCTCATTGCAGAAGCTTCAAAGAGTGATCAGTTTCTTACTTTCCTTACCTGTTATTTTTATGCACCCACACACACAGAGAAGATGCTTAGATATCTGTAGGACTGAAGTACAAAGGTAAATAGTGATACAGTTAGGGAAAATGTTAATTTATACAATTAATTTCTTAAATATTAATTTGGATTGTTTTAAGGTTATTTGTATCAATGGCTCATTATCTCTGAAAGAGCAATTTTCTTTCATCAAACAGAGGTGGGTCAGCTGCCTTTGATCAAGGAGTAATGACTCATAAAAAGCCAAGCCTAGACTCTTTATCCAGGTACTTAATAGTAGTTTGGATATTCTTTGAGTTTGAAGATGGGAAAAATTTGTTTGAATTCAGTTTCTTAGTTATTTGATGATTCAGGTTAGTTTTTCAAAGGGAGTCCATACTGAGCCCTTTGAAGAAGTTAGTCAAAACCAAGGTTAAAATCTTAAAACCAATGGTTTAGAAAGCCATTGTTGGACAAGTTTAAGCTTCAGCACCTGTGGAATATCCAAGGTATAACATGATTGAAGGACTTCTGCTGATTTAAGTGATCTTCAGCCAAAGACTCTCTCATTTATAAGCATTTTTTCCAAAATGCTGTGAAGTTATAAAAACCTTTCGTTCTGTTAGCATCTCCCACAAGCATTCTGCTCACCAGCCTAATGCCTGCCACCTCTAGGCAGAAGAAAAACAGATTTTTTTTCCACAGAGCCTCTTCCACTGTATTCCTACATCTTTCACAGTGAACCTTTTTCACAGATTCCCAAAGCATGGTAGTTAGTGAAGCAAGCTGAGGAGTTTATTTTACACAAAGATTTTAGTACCAGCCTTGCTGCTGGTCTTGATCTGAAGCCAGTTGAATTCAACACCCCAGTGACACCAATGAGTTTCAGATCAAAACCTGTAAACCAAAAGGAAACAAAGGTAAATGAAAATGCAACAGTGAAGGGTATGATGTTGGGAGTAAGCAATGGTAACTCTGCTTTTTTTGTGCGCTGAGAACAGAGAATGACTGGATGGATACAGAGAAAATGAAATGACAGAGTGGAACAAGGAAGGACAGAGATAAAAAGAAGGGGGGGGAAAAGCAGATATGGAAAGGAAGATGAGTGTAGAATCTGAAAACTGAAAGAGGAGGAAAGGATTGGGAAGTCCAAAACAAAAAGACTGCAATAGGTAAAGAATTACAAATATGTGTATATGAGAGAGTGGATGGCTACAGCTGACCACTGTTACAGATAATGTAGGCATCTACACGTGGGATACCAATAAAGATCACTTTTACAGAAAAAGAGGACCAAAAAATACTGCTATTTGTGATTCATTTGATTCTAGGTTAGGGATATTATACAGGTCAGTCAATCATGTCCTTTTCCAGTGGCTGTAAAGTGCTTTAGCCAGTGTTTAGCCAGGAGAACATTCAAATTGCAGACACCTAAAGTTAGAAGGTGGATCTATTAATATTATTTATTTATTGACTTGTTTTGTTTATATTGAGCTTTTGAAATGCTGGAAATACATTTAAAATATCAAAGATCTTGCAGGTAACACCATTCTATTGGTTCTGAGATGGGTATATTGTCTTCTCACTTTGATCTAGAGGAGGTGTATTTGAAGCCCAGAGGCTCCAGTGTTTGCTGGGTTCAAGAAATTTCACTGGAATCAAGAATCCTCATGGACTTGACTTTTGGAGTAGTCAGAAGGGGTGGTTAGAGGAAGGACACATTTATGGTCCCATTGTGCCCCACATGAGCTACGCCTTGTGCTTTTCCCACTCATCTATAAGTACAGCAGGATGTGTACAGCAGAGAAAGAGGAAGACTATTCACATCAAACAGCAGTTTTGGCCCAAGAACAATCAGGTGTAAGATGCCCATGAGTAGGTTTCTGATGGAAATTTGAAATAGGCTGGTAAAACATCAGAGGAGGAAAGTTTTGGAACAGCCCCGCAGTACAAGTACTGGGAGCAGAAAAACACCCCCAAACCCTAATTATTTTTCAGACGGTACATGTATTACAGGGATCATAACATGCTCCTGCAACAGCTGGGGAAGAAGCTTGGAAATCCAGGATATGTCTTCCAATCCAATCCAATATTCACAGGTTCATACCTGTCAGTCTTTGGAGAGAAAGGTAACACCTCTGTGTATTCCGAGGGAAAAAGTGTAACTTCCATCAGGAGCAGGATCAGACCAGTTGTGTGAATGTTATTCGCAATATTTTTTCCCTCTCCTGTTTCCCCAGTGGATATGTCTGCACTTTCAGATCCCAGGGAAAACAAAAATAAAAAAGAAGGAAAAAACCCCCCATCTCTACCCAATGGGGACTTCCCTCATTCTTTCTTCTGATGTTTGGTTGCTAATTTGCACTTTTCATACACCCAGAAGCAAATGCCTGTCTGACACAAAATAAAACAAGCTGCTTCAAGTGCTGTTTGGTTCTATAGGAAGAAAATAATTTTTGAAAATAAAATGTACTCACCAAACAACCCACCAATGCCGACTGACATTCTCCATGGTGTGTCTGACAGAGGGAAAATGTAGCACAATGCAGAACAAAGAGGCATTTTATATGCCTAGCAGAAATTCTTTAAAGTCTTTTTCTTCTTTTCTTTTTTTTTCCCTCTGGAAAATAGTTCTAATTTTTGTAAGAAAAAAAAAAGTCAAACCAAAAATACCCCACATAAATACTGAGAAACTATTAATTATGAAGGTAGGGGTAGAGGGGCTAAAAAATACTTTTTTTCCTTGTAGTTCTTGAAATAAATAAAAATAGCTTCTCCTTTTGAATTAATTTGCTTTTTACCTTTCATCCTTTCTTCTTCATTACAGAACTGTTCTTCATTTGACAGATAGCAGCCATGAGATAATTTGGGGTTTTGTTTTGGGGGTTCTTTTAATAGCAGTTTGGAATCTTTGTTTTCAGAGAAGAGGCCCACTAGGCACAATTTGGGACTTGTTATTAAAGACAAACTAACATCCCCCAAAGATTTTCAAACACTTCATGCCAGAATGTGATATTTTAAAGCTTTTCCCATTTCACATAATTGGATGCACGTGGCTTAGCAAGAGAAAGACAGTTTCAGCAAATACAAGAATTAATGCAATTTATTCGAGATGGTCTCACAGGAGAGATAGAGATTTTATGCATAATTCTGAGGAAGATAAAAATGTTGAAATCAGTTAGGACTTCTGCATATTGCTTCAAGACCACTGACCTAAGCTAAGGTGGTTATTATAGACAAGGATGGAATTTAGAGAAAGTTGTCAAATTAGTATTCATCCTGGATCCCAAAATGAGCACAATTATCATCCCTGGGAATATGAGTTCCATCCTTATACTTTCTTGGGATGCTTAGTCAAATAATTAGTCAAACTAATTCTAATGTTTGCATAATAATGAAAAAATATCCATATTCCATGGAAAAAAAAAAAAAAAAAACAACCAGCCCTACCATAACTGAAATGTCAAAATTCAGTCCTTTAAAAGGATTCTAAGTTAGATCTGTTCAAGACAGGCTATTGTGAGATTCCTTAAATTGGTTTCATATTTAAAATCTGCCTCTCACAAATCTGGGACCCTGAGGTTACACAGTTATTTAACACAGTCATTGAACACCCTGGAAAAAGAAAAGGGAGTTGCTTAAACATGTAATATTTATTCTTATAATTTCTATATCCCAATCCCTATGTCAAACTAACATCTGCACACTTTCTGTTTTCTCTCTTGGAAAATTCTCTAAGACAAAGAAATAGTATTATCTTCTTTTTGAAATGGAGTTAAACCAAAAGTGTGCTTTATATAGATATGAAATCTTGTTTTTAACCTAAGTTTTGCTCTTTATTTCAAGAGAACCAGCACTTCTTCCTTTTTTATTTTTAATTAATTATAGAAATCTAAAGCTATATTAGTGTTTTGACATACAGACATTTTTCTCTCCATGCCATGAGATATGGTTAACCTATATTCCATCAGTGCTCTGCCAAGTGGAAAGAAAAAAGGGTTAATTGCTGATGAGGTTTGAGGTAAAACTACACCTTCTGTCGAGCTGTGTCCAAATCTACACCCTGGGGCACTGATACTGAAAGATTATGGTGGTTTTAAACAGGACACTTTAATTCATTTTCAGCTGCAAATTAAATGATGGAAGACCTCATGATTTATTTTGTACCGGTCATCATTTTTCTTGAGTCCTTTTGCATATAAAATTAATACTAAGGGATATTTCACTAGTTCAAAGATATTAGTTTAAATGCTTTTCCCTGGAGGTTCTTTCCATTCCTTGTGGCATCTTGCTCAAGTGGATTTTAATCCTAGTTACATCATTTGGTGGCCAAGCATTGGAACAGGCTGACCAGGGCAGTGTTGGAGTCTCCATCCCTGGAAGTGTTTAAAAGACGTGTGGACGTGGCACCTGGGGACATGGTTTAGTGGTGCTGGGTTTAGTGGTGCTGGGTTAGTGACTGGACTTGATGATCTTAGAGGTCTTTTCTAACCTTAATGATTCTATCATGAGCAGTCTAGAGCTCTTGAAATAAACCTGGTATGGTTTTATGACCACATAATGGAGATGAGAGAAGTCCTTCACTGAGGAAATTCAAAAAAAAGAAGAGGGCCTTGATCAGTGAAACAAAAGAAATGTTGGTTTCATGTAGGTCTCCAAAAGGTGTGCAGAATTGCAAATCAGAACCACTAGAGAAACATTTCTTATGTCTCCTCAACTCGTGCAAATAGATATGTTGTGGGTGCTCTATTTTCAGGGAAGAAGGTTTGGAGCCTTACTGTGCTATCAGGCTATATTCATATCAAGGTAAGTAAAAAGTTTTTTCCATGAAAAAGACTTCAGGAAATTATCTCACTTCCAGCAGTCAGCTCTAACAAATTCCTCCATTAACAGAGCAGCAAGAAAAATTGTATTTATAAATGTTTTCAATGTACATCCCAGCACACCATAAGCTGCATAAACATATACACTGTAAAAATTCCTGTTCTCTTTCAACTCCTTCCACCTATCAACTCTTAAGGTCTGCTTCTCTTCTTCTTCTTTTGCTCCCTACCCACAAAGCCCTCACCTCCCTCCAACAAGCAATGAGTCCAAGCAGAAGAAGGCCTCATCACCCTCACAGGAAAGAATTTCTTCCCAATATCCCATCTAACCCTGCCCTCTGGCAGTTTGAAGCCACTCCCCCGTGTTATATCATACTAGGCCCATGTAAAAAGTCCCTCTCCAGCTCTCCTGGAGCCCCTTTAGGCACTGGAAGGGGCTCTGAGCTCTCCCTGGAGCCTTCTCTTCTCCAGGCTGAACACCCCCAGCTCTCCCAGCCTGGCTCCAGAGCAGAGGGGCTCCAGCCCTCATCTCTATAAAAAACATAAAATCCCAAGAGATCACAAGATTCATACTATCATCAAACTAACAAACAAACAAACCAAACAGATTTAAATTTAGAAAGCTGGGAAAAACTTAACAAAATTGTTTCCTGATGATACAAAGAGTAAGTGTTTGGATGCTTCAACCCTGTGCAGCCCATTTAGATCCAAACCACTTAAATTCCCCTGTTAGTGGGGCTTTCATGACTGAATGGGCAAATATTTACATGAGTAACAATGCCTAGATTTACCATAAAATCCCCCCAAAGTACATAATATTTGGTATTTTCATATTTTTTTTTATGCTGGTAAGATTTTCAGATTTATCAGTAATTACTCAGCAGCCATATTTTTTGCTTGTATTTATTATGTATGTATACAGAAACATAGACTTTCTTAATATTTGCTTTTCTCCAACACACACAAATATGTATATAAATGTACATATAAAAAAATCACAAACAAGATTATTTTGTAGAAACCAGCATGGACATGAATCCTCAGTCATTTCATAGCATTCCTGACACTTGACTCCTTCCTTGGATTATGAGATTCTTCAGAAGACAGAAATAAATAACTGGTCTCTTTTAAGAACAAAGGCTGAAGTGAATATATTTAAAAGCTGCACTGTGTTTTGATGTTATTATAGCAATCAAAGTCAGAAAATCACAGTAACTGAGTAATAAAGAATGACTTCAAAGTCTAAACTGTCTAATGATGATGTGACAACTGCAGCAGTTCATCTGTATTTATGCAATTTATATTATATACACACATATATTTATATTACACACAAAGTGTATAATTTATGGCTATGTGGTTAAAAATAAAATTAAAAAAAAAAATCAGGATATAAACACTAACCTACTTTTGGTGTTATGCTACAGGAAATACCATGTGTGTGTGCATTATACAGAGATTTATATGCAGTTATAGACCAGTAGGTCTGTATCCAATTAAAGACCTATGTGTAGCTCTTTATGTTCAATTATAGGCCTGTAGGTCTGTATCCATGTGGTTTTGAAAATTCATCTTCTTTGCTTGTCAGTCCCCTTATTCTTCTGCACTTTTATAGTGACGAGTCATTTCTTAGCGTTTCAATCCCCTGGAAGTCCAGTCTGAATTTCACTCAAACATTGGCAAGATGTTTGATATTTGTTCTGGAGTGGGAAACCAGGAGTTCTGGGACTTTTAGCAGCTAGCTGGCAGCTTTCCCTTCCTTGTAACTGAGGGGATAAACTTTCTCAAACCACCAGTTCTTTGGGATAAGAGTGTCACTTCAAGCATAATTGTTTATCTGAAGCCATAAAGCCCAAGACTGTTGGTGGCTCCATCCAATTCTAATATTACTGCTGTTGAAAGACCTACTTTGGATAATGAATTTGTTTGTTTGTTTGTTTTTATTGTGAACATTCAAGAGTTTTCCATGAGTTTATGCCAATAAAAAGAAAAATTCCAAAACCTGTAAAGCAACCAATTTAAAACTGTCACTAAAACTGTAGCCTGACTATCAATGTTTTCTCGTCTCTGAATTGTGCCATTTCCTGCAACCAGTTTCATTTCTGGGTACTGAGTTGTGGAGGATTTGCAGGTTACAATGACCCCAAAGGCAGTAGTTGGATAAGAAGGTTTCAGCAGCAAAGCCAGGTGGTGGATCTCCTGTTCTCCCAGTGCACACCTGCATCCCCCATTAATCACTCCCTCCGTTGTCCTTATCCAGATGTTTGTGAGATGTTTGTTCTTGTGAGACAAGAACTTGCCAATATCCATCTGATAAAATTATGATATCATCTTGAACTAATTTAAAGGTTAGGGCAGACAAAGTGGAGGAATTAATTGCTGGACATGGATCTAAAAAATCTGGAGTACCAAAGGTGCAAAATAATGTTTCTCAATACAGTCATGTCCTTCAGATTGAGATTTGGACATTAGGAAGAATTGCCTTTCTATTACATATTCCATATAGAAAAGTTAAAAGAAATGTGTGAGAGAATTCTCCCAGTAAACTGTACAAAAGTGGGGATGGCAGAGTTGTGCTTTTCCCAAGGTGACATGTGTCAGTGTCAGTGCAAGACTTTGGCAAAGGGAAACACAGCCTCAAAATTGCCCCTGCATCAAAAATTATTTTGATTTCTGATGTGTCACTCTGGGTATACTGCTAATTTATTTTCCTATTAATTGGGAGCAAAACTGACAGCTTTTCACTATTAGTTCAATCATTGTTTTATTAACTTAATAGTAATTAAGTACTTTCCAGCATCCTGATAACTGCTAGACCCAGATATCTATGACAGGTCATTAGTTGCAGAGAAGAATGGTCAGGAACTAATATTAAGCAATGAGATTGCTTATTCATACACTGCAGAGGTTAGAATTAATAATCATGATAAATTGAATCTCATGAATAGCTAATAAGGAAAAATCCAAAACAATTTGCTGTGGTTTCCAGAAGAGGTGTATTTTTAAGAAACAAGGGCAAAATTGCTCCTTGTTTCACCTGGGTGTAATAATCAAGAATACAGCTATTTGCCAGCAGGTGAAACAGAGGCTTGGGAAAAAGTGAATGCTGAAAGAAATTTGGGATGAGAGTAAGCAGCATAATTGTTACATGCCTGCTATGTACTAGAGCAGGAAAAAAATAAATAACATAGACCAATGTTATTTTGGGAGGCATTAAATCAAAGAGCCGGAGGAGATTAGTATGCTGCTATTAAGTACTCACTCAGTACTCAGAACACACCTGAGACACCTGCTTGAGGCCTGCACTCCTTGGAAAAAAAGTAGAAATACCAAGAAAAATGAGAGTAGAAGGGATTATGAGGCACTGGAGGAAAAGCAGTTACTTGGAGATCATGTAATTATGAAACAATTACATGGGAACATATTTTAAGAGAAACACGCAATTTTCTTGAATAAAATTATTTCTTGGTGGATGTGCTTATGTTTTGGAGAGTCAGAGATGCCTGAGTGTATCAGTACTGTCTGCTTTTGTGTGCACGTGGGCTGCACATTGCCTCAGATGCTTCCACGGGAAGATGAGCCCTTAGGGAAAAGCAGAAGAAATAGCAGCATGGCATCCTGTCTGTGCAGAGAGGTTGAGATTCTATTCCTAAATCTTATTGATGACTTCTTCAGCTTCTCCCTGGTGTATTTTTCATCTCTGTAAAATGGGGACACACAGTTGTCTTTCTCTAGTATCCAGGGAGCTGTGAACTAAATACATCAGCTGGACCTGTGAAACTTTGCCAGTGAACACCAGCCTGGAGCTCAGGGGTGAATTGTCTGCATCCCTGGCAGCTGATCCTAGCCATTCCTGGGCTCATGGGGGCAAAAAGGCTGTCAGCTCCCATGTTCTTCCCCCATGGAAACAGCTGATCAAGCAACAACCACTGAAAACCTCACTGGGTCACAGGATGCTCAGCCCTGTTCTGCAAAGGAGCTGTGGGATTACTGGGAAATCATCATCTCTGGCTTGTGAGCTCCCCCTTTCCATCTAATTGAGAATTCCTGACTGAGCTGTGCAAAAGTGTTGGTGGAAGGCTCAAAAGTACAAAATATTGATGAATGGCTGTATTAGGTGGATACATGTTTTAAATAGTGATTTATAGTGTTTGAAGGCCATCAGAAATATATTTATTTAGAAGGCTGAGAAAAAGCAGATGACTAGGAAATAAAAAACTTAACATGGATGAGGCATTTGGTCTTGGCCTGATAAAATCTTGATGAATTTTGAACTGAAGGAGAAACAGCTTTTAAAAACATTGCCAGGGACTGGCATTAAGAACTAAAATCTCATTCTGACTTCAGGAAAACCTCAGAAGTCGAACAGCTGCGCTGGTGTTGAAATGCAGCACTGGATGTCCAGCAGGAGGCCTAAGCATTCCCTTGTCTTTCATGGGCAAGAAAACCAAGGCTATCCAGTATTTCAGAGGGAGGTAAAACCAGTCTACACTTCCTCTTCTCCAGTGAAACCATCCACAGCACTTCCCCATTCAGCAACAATTTGGAACAACAACTGGGGGGGTTGCAAAAAGCATTTTCTAAACACTGCTGTCACCAAGCCCTCACAATTCATTTGTGTATTAAGCTCCTAATTTTGAGTGCTAGCATGAGGTTTCTTAAAGTTCATATAGTGTAATTGTTACCTAAGGCTGGGAGACTCTGCTCTGCTTTCTAGGTTATTTAGCTGCAGATAATTTATGAGATTGCTGGGGAGGTTGAAAAATTGTTTCACCTCTCGGTTGTTCATGCTTGCACTGGTTTTACAACAGATGGGAGAGAATTTTGCAGTCGTGAATATTTGATTCATGCCGGCCGACTGCCTTCTCTCACTCAGTGGAGACAAAAGCCAGAAGGCTGGAGAGGAGCTTCAGTGGTTTTTAGAGGGTTGGAGCTGGTATGTCAGATAAATACAGATATATCTCAGTATTTTTAAAGCAAAAAAAGTGATTATTTCAGTGCTCTGTCTTCTTTTCCTAGTGAAGCTGCACAGGGCATTGCACAGACCTACAGAAAGTGAACTAAGCAGGAATAGAGTCTTTGGGAGTTCACTGTAAAAGAAAAACTGACATCGGTTCCCAGAATTGTCAGTGACTTCTTCACTCATTTTTTCTTGGTACATATCATTTTAATTGTCTAGAAATGTCAAGATGGCCCATTAATAAGACTGCACAAAGGTATGAATACTGTTATTAAAGAGTTTTTGGGAGTAAGGACATAATAAATCTCAGGATGTGGGCTTTAGTCCCTTCTCTGGTGATTAATTTCTGACACAGGTCAACTCACTTTGGGCCAGACATGCCCTGACCTACATTTTTTTGTCTTTGTCTCAAATATATCCTCACTGTTCTTAAGCACCTGACTGACCAAAGGTTTTCATGTCATATCTGAACCTATAACTGAGTAGGTGACTGACTCCACCAAAGTGGAAGATCTGCCCTCAGCCCCTGTGGCAGCAATGAAAGGTGGTCAGGTCTTCATGTCTGTTGTGTCCACCCTCCAAGCCCGTCACACACACAGAGCCTCCCTCTCCCTTCCCTTGCCTCTGGTGAGCAGTGTGTCTTTTCCTATGATAAGAACACAAGGGTGTATTGCAGGAGGAGCTGTCTGGATCTCACATAATCAATGCATTCCAAAGACTGGGAGCTGAAACCCTCGCAACTTGCTTTGGTGCACATCACTGTGCAGCACAGTGTAAAATCCTGCTGGACACTGAGCCACTGGGCAAACTGGTCTCCACAAGTTGCAGGCAGCTCCTGGGTGGATTCCCAGCCTGGCAGGGACACCTGCAGGGTACATCCAGCCCCAATACAGGGAAGAGTCACTTTTGGGAAGGTGTGTAAAAGCACTAAGATCTGGTCAGATATGGAGAAAAAATTACTGATGTAGTTCCATTAGGTGCTTTTTTGATTTGTAAATGTGAACTCTGCAAGGCAAAAGACTGTAAATCTCTAAGTTTCTGTCCAAACCTGTTTGGTTTGGATGTATTATAACCCTTTAATTATAAACTTTTGACCAAATCTGAGACAAATTGGATCCAGCTGCAACTAGACCCCTCTAAGAAGTTCAGAAAGCAAAGAGCTGTCACTGAAACTCGTGTCTCAACATAGTTCCCTCACAGGAACAATGACATGATGGCACTATAAGTGTTGTAACAGGTGATGGAGTGGTAATTTAGATACTGCACTGGCAAGATTTAGATACTCTATTAGCAAAAGATCTGATCATAATCACCCACATCCTCACTGTGTCCTAATTCCTGCACCTGGCTGAGAACCCCTCAACTACTCTGTTACGGGCCCCAGTGACCACCAGCCACCTTGTTGTGCCATTCCTTTGTGTCACTGCTGACACTTTACCTGGGCCCTCATTCAGTGCAAACATGGTGTTTACCACTGGGATTTGATGTTCTGGGAAAGGTTCTTTTATTTTTGATAGACTTAATTTTCTAAGCTTTGGCTCCTATAGGTGATTCCTGAGGGAAGGAAAGGGATCATGAGATGAAATGCAAGGGAACATTTAACCAGAAGCAGGAGATAAACGAAGAAGATGAGATTGGCACTGACTTACATAACTGACTTACCTGGAACATGAAAAGTCTGAATTGCCTGATTTAGGATCTCACCCAGCAAAATTCCCTTTCTTTTTGTGGTGAGGCACCAGCACCTTCAGAAATGGCAATTTGGATTTCAGATGGCCAAGATCTTAATTTCCTCACCGACTCCAAGGGAACCTCTTTAGGAATCACAGAATCACAGAATGGTTTGGGTTGGAAGGGACCTTAAAGATCATCTAGTTCCACCCCCTGCCATGGGCAGGGACACCTTCCACTATCCCAGGTTGCTCCAACTCCCATCCAAGTGGTCTTGGACACTTCCAGGGCTGGGGCAGCCACAGCTTCTCTGGGCACCCTGTGCCAGGGCCTCACCAACCTCACAGCCAAGAATTTTCTCCTGATATCCAATCTAAATCTACATTCCTTCGGCTTAAAGTTGTTCCCCCTGGTCCTATCAATGATAGACGGTTAACTTCTAGTAAAGTAAAATTTTTGAAAAGTGAGTGAACCCTAAACTGGGCACTTCAGTTGAAAGCCTGACATTAGGTGGGATCTGGGCCCTTGCCACCAGCACATCTCTCCAGGGAGTTTTTTGAAAGCAGTTTCATTATGAGTAGACCTTGAAACCTATTTTTGGAGTGAGACTTGTCTCTGTATCCTAAGTGATTATACACTAGACTGCTGATAAGACGAAAATTCCACTTCGTCTTTCAGGAGGAAAAGAATTTTAAAAAATAAAAGCTTAATTGCCTCTAAGGAGTCTTTCAGGTAAGCCACGCAGTGGAACACTCTTGGAATGCTTTGTGTTTGATATAATTAGGGTTTCTAATCGCTTGGTGGCATCAGACCCTAGGGAATGTTGTGCCAACATATTTAAGGGACTTAGGCATCTCTAGAGTATGAACAAAACTGAACAGGGCTCATGCAAATCCCAATAACATCAAAATATTGAATTCAAGATATTACAGAGGCATTTGGGTGCTCAAATCTGTTTTTAGAATGAAGCTTTAGCCTTTCTGTGCCAGAGATCATCATCTGAAAAATAGATCTAAACAACATCTTCCCATGTTGAAGAAGAGCTGAATACCACAATGACAGTCAAATCCAGATCCTTCTGTAATAAGGAGTGTGAGAGGAAGAAATGGACAATTTTATATCTACCTATTTATCTGTCTAATAACTGTATTTCCATAAGTGGTCAGAATTAGCAACTTCTTTATGATATCTGAAAATCTCGTTTTCTGGGATCTTGCAAAAGCTGTCTCCTTAACATCATCCTATTTCCCCATTTGCAAAATAGGGATTATAAAACTTATTTTGTCTGTCTGAGTTGATCAGACAGAAACCTCTTCAGGGCAGGGAGCATCTTTTACCATAGAAGAGTATCATATAGGAAAGGTAATAAAAAAGTATCCATCCAAATTGTTTTTAATAGAAAATTGTGTTTTCAACAGAGGATATAGGCACACAAATCAATTATGAGATATTGTAAAAAAGATAATGTAAAACTTGCCCAGCATCCCCTTGAGGCTCAGCTCTATGTGGTTATTCAATGTGAGGTAGATTAAGTTATGTATTGTCACTTCTGGTACCCAATTTCTCTGTTGCATTTAATGAGGATGTAAAAAAGCTCCTTTTGGTACCGTGGAGAGGCTCCATTCATGCTTTTGATGCACCTTGAGCTCCTCCAATGCCAGCTGAAAAACTCGATTACTGTGACATGCAAACAGTAAAACTTGGGGAGTAGGAATCTCCATCTCTCCCCCTAAACATATTTGACTTACAAGCTCTATAACTTTCAAGCAAGATTAGCGTTATCAATAAATCACCGGGTTCACAGATGAGGAACACTACAGAACGCCGTGCTGCCGAGGCAGAGAGAATGACAATAGGTGCCTCAGCAGCAGTTACAGCAGTGCTGCAACAGATTGTGCCCTAAAGCAGAAAATATCCTGCACACAAGAGGTTTTTCAGGTATAGGAAAAAAAAATTTAGAAGTTTAGTTATCATTGCTAAGGTTTTCAGGGTAAAGAGATAAAGAGAGCAGGAGCAGGAAGGGTGGGACTGGGGAAAGGGGAAAGGAACTGGGGAGAAATTGCCGAGCTCTCAAGTTCTAAGGCAGCTCAACCAGCTGTCGGGTAGGAAAGCAGAACAAAGTAGAGCACGTTTTGGGAGGAAAGCATCTCTATTTGTAGCCATGAGGGCATCCACGGGTTCAGTGCTCTCACACACTGCAGAGTCCTGACGACACGTATCGTGTCCTGTGAGCCCCACACTCACTTTTCTGACAGCTCGCTCTCTTTTTCTCACACGTCCTCTCTGGGTCCCAGGGCACACCTGGTTCTCTGGCTTGTTCTGTCCAATATCAATGAGAATCATATAATCTGTGTGCCAGGCATGCTCTGAAAGGCTGGTTTGCCACCAGTCTTAGTCATCCTTTACTGCAGGGAGTGATAAAGAAGGAAAAGTGGAGAGAAATGGGGAAAAAAATTAAAACCTCAGAAATGCTCATGTAATTATTCATAAATCACACTAGCATATATCCAGCTGTAAGGTTTCAGAAGGTGAACAGACTCTTGAGAAATATTTCAGAAAGGGGCATTGACATTCGTCAACCAAAGGTCACAGTACTGAAGTTCAAATTAGGAGCTGGTACCAGTGAGTGGTCAGGGCTGGCATCAGCAGCCAGGCCTGCAGGGAGCTCTGAGGGGTGAAGCTGGGCATTGCAATGTGAACCGTGGGATGTCACAGAAGCATTTAAGTTGGAAAAGAACTCTGAAATCATCGAGTTCAACCATTAACCCAGCATTGCCAAGCTCACCATTAAACCATATCCCCAATTGCCACATCCACATGGCTTCTAATCCCTCCAGGGATGGTGACTCCACCACTTCATGGTTGTCCATTCCACCTCAGCTGCCCAGTCCTCTTTAATTTAAAGGTACTTGTGATGCAGTGGGGTAATAATTAATACCTGGATGTTCCAAGCAGCCCTTGATTCCCATTCCCATAAGTCTGCACTGGGTTCAGAGATGGATCACAAGTAGTTTCTGCACTAGGGACCATTTTCTTTCTGTGTTTTAATGAGGCCCAGACAACATACTTTTCTACCCTTGTTAAATCAGAATTAGCAGTAGTTGCAGAAGGGTAAATCTCCTTGAAATACATTGTTATTATGTTCTAGCACACTGATTACTTTTTTTTCTAGGAGAGGAAATAGAGGGATTTCTGGGTTACATGACATAGTATGTCCAAGAATTTGTTTTACCTCAGATATCTTGTGTGACCTAGAAGCACCTCTTGAGAGCAAGAAACCAAACCAGGAAGAGGGGACTGCTTTGTGTTGCCTAAAAGTTGTGTGTCCCCCTTCTTGAACCACACAAGTTCAGCTTCTATGAATCAGGACCCCAATCCTGTTTTTTTTCTGTTTTGGAGAAAGTTGCTTCACATGGATTGTGCCTAGTATTGTTCATTTGATTCATCCTTATGTAATTTCAGTGAATATAATGTTCAAACTGAGCATCAATTTGGCAGACTATCATCTGGTTTAGATTTCACACCTTCTTCAGGGTTCTTAGCACCAAAATGGGGCAGGAGGAGGTTGCTGCTTCATTCTAAGCCTGGAATAAGGGAAGATGGTTCAAATTCATCTTCTAAAGTGATTGCAGGGTGATACAGTGGCACAGGCAGCCTGTGGGTCCTTCCTGTGTTTGCAGTTTGTGATGAGCCAAGTCCCAGCCTGCTGCTCCAACCTGACAGCATCACTGCTCAGGGATGAATTTCTGTTCTGAGAGAGGATGATACAGATCTGGGTATCGCTGGCACAGCAATAATCGCCCCCACCAGGCTGCTGTATTAATTCTTCAAGTGGCATCACACGGAAAAGGAGCAAAGCTAACACAGATAACTCCTCTGGGACACTGGACCCTCAGGGCAGATGAGAAATTGCCCTTATCTCTGCTTTGGCTTTCCACATCACCCGCTCTCCATGGCTCTGTGCTGTTCCAAGCCATTTTCTCATCACATGTCATGGCAGGAAGAGCAGCTGGAGATGATGGAGGGAGTGGAAGGCACCAGGAGAGCGAACCAACCCTGATGTGAGGTTTGTAGCTTGGTTTTGGTTTGCAGTTCTACTTGATTAATGCCTGGAACAGAAAGGGAATCCCAAAATGCTGTTGGCATGAATGGCAACCTTCAGAACCAGAATTCCTGCACTGCTCATGTGGTCAATCAACCACGTATTTTTCAAAGCCAGAGCACATAGTGATCAGGACTCCTATTACAACTATATTAACTCAGAAACAAGTTTTGGATTAAACACTTTAAACTTGAAAAAAACCCTTTTTCTTCAACCCTCCAGTGAGCCTGAGTAGGGACACAGTGAGGGACCCTTTGCCTCACTCATCCCTTGACTCAGTTTCTGCAGGTTGAAGTTGTACTGCAAAGCCCAGTGAATACAACAGATCTGCTGCAGATATTAATGCATTTTAGATTAGACTAAAAATCCTTTAAAATTAAGAAAAAAAAAATAGAAATAATTTCTGATATATTGCATGGCTGCCTTTTAAATGAGAATATTCTCTACCTTGATCATGTAGGAAAAGCCATGGCAATGCAGGAGTTGTAGGTCAGTATTTGCATGCAGGGATGCAGGATGTTTTTTTCATACTGTGAAGTGGGTACAAGAGAAATACCTTGTTTTGCCTTATCAACATCGTGACTTTATGCACATTTGAGTACTACTTCTTTTCATTAGGGAGGTATTTTCTGAAGAGAAAACTTTTTATCCACTGTTAACACTTTCCTACTAACGAGGATCAAAAGTCACTGCTTTAACTTATTATTATATTTCTAGAGCAATTACATGCAAATTTTGTACCAAAGTATTCCAAACAATTTAAAATAAAATGACTATGAGAAAATAAGTTATTAGGTCAGTACTAACAGTTAAAGCTGCCACATTTAATTGAGTGTTTTGCAGTGGAGATGTCTGGGGGATAAAAGCGTGAAGCCCATCTGGAAATTGTCTCCAATGAAAATACTTTTGCTCTTAGAATGAAAGCTGGGTTTAGAATTCACTGAGTTAACAGCTCTAAGCAGAGAGGGTCAGATTGTGAGCTTGCCTTGCTTTCCTCTAGTTATTTGCATAAAAATTGTACTTGCTTCAGCCTGCTAATTCCACAACCTTTTCATCAAGCTGAAATAGGGGCTCATAAACCCCTAATTATATGCAAGTGTATCATAAGACTTTAATTTATCTTGGTTTTTTAGTTATTCTATTTTTCCAGCTGTAAATAATTAACATGTTGAATCAGCCCCTGTTGTACTTAATGCTTTAAAAGTAGATTATTTTTGAAATAGCAGTTTTTTCTGGGAGTAACAATTTTTTTTATCGTTAACTTGTTTGTAGGAAACTGATTCTTAAGCAATCACTGGATTTCCAGAGCTGGCCATCAAGGAAAATTCTGGTGTTAGAAAAGAATGATAATATTATGGTAATTGATTACCTCGTCTCAAAACTTGTCCATGTCAAAACCTGAGGACAGAGGAACACAGAATTCTGTAGATTGAGGACTCTGCTTATTTTTCACACTCCTGGAGCAGCACCTGACCCTTGGAGTAACCCCACAGATCACTCTAAAGCAAAACTCAAACCACTGGTAAGATGAGTTGATTAGGAATGGCAAGAAGAGCACTGGGTAGATTTTTTGAGTAAGCTGGTGATCAAAAAATTCAAAACTGGACCTTCTTTTTTCAGGCCAAATTATGCTTCTGTTAGAAGCTATTATTTTTTTCTGACACTAATAATCCTGCAGGAACTCACTGAGTTTACTGCTTTGAAGAATGTTTTTTCTTTTTTTTTTTTTTCATGGAAAACTTATAACTTAATCAAATCAAAACACATTTTCACTGGGTCCTTTAGAATGGTTTCTTCAATGCATTTTCCATGCCAAATTCTGCCTCTGGCCACTTCTTTCTGCAAGTGTTTAATTAAGCATTTCAGGGTTGGAGGTTTTGGGTGATTTTTTAATTACATGAAAAAGTTTTCCCTCTTTAATTTTTTTCCCTGATTCTACCATCTACCAAGCCAGTAGAATAATTTTAGTTAAGCTCTCCTGAAACCAGGCACAAAACAAAGCCAAGTTCAGTTTACATCAACCGAGATTTATTTTTCTCTCCAAGAGGGAAACAGTGTTCAGTTATGGGGTTCTGCAAAATAAATTACTGAGCAGTGATCCAGGTTATCCATTTGAGTAATCTGCCAGTGCTCTATTAGTAGGATGAAGCTGTGCCAATTTACAGTAATTAGTGAATGAGGCAGCACAACATTGCATTAGGAAGTGTTACTGGGTTCTTGCAAAGGTGCAGTAAAAACATGTCCCACAAAATAGATATTTCCCATTTGATATTTTCACCAGCTACCAGTGCTCTGAATTTCAAACTAGACCTACAAAGAGTAACTTGGGTTGTTGTTTGTTATGTATTCATTTTCACTTCCCTAAGTTTAGACTTAAATATTAATGAAGGGAAGATTAAAAAAAAATATAAAAGCAAATCCCATAAAACCCCTCCAGCCATGCTGGGGGAATCCATCATTTTCTAGCTAGTGGCAATACAAATAATGTAATGTCTTTTTTCTCCTTATTTTTAAGGGTAGTTAGAGATACCTGAACTACCTGGAAAATAAGTAAATAAAAACAATGGAATGTTCAGCTGCTTGTACATTCTTGGCACAGGGATGGAGCACATTTCTTCCTGATTAGAACAACAAGAGTTGTCTGTCGGCTCTGCCAAGCTCCAGCTCCAGTGCTCAGCACTGAAAATATTCCCTTTTGATGCTTCTTGGGCCATAACTCAATCTTTCTAGCAACAACAATAGTTGGATAAAGGAATGTTTTTCAGTTTGCTGCTGAAATAACAAGCCTGAGGAAAATTACTAGGCTGTGCTGAATTAAAAATGAAATTTTTTTATTGGATTTTAAATGAACATTTACTCCAAGTCTATTTTGGTTAGCTGGCTTTGGTTTTAGCTTTCTTTTAGATTTATATTTCCTTTGTAGGTGGCTGTTTTCAATGAAATATCACCTCCATTTTTATTTTGAAAACATTGAAACATCTTCCTATTTTTCGAATATGAAGCATAACATTAAAAAGTTCAGTGAATTATCTCCTGTGTAGCATTTACCTGAATTTGGGGAGCTGGAGGTAGCTCTTATTTACCCATGTGTTAATTTTGTCAAAAAATACACACACAACTGAAACTTTAATTGAAAACCTGATTTTTACTTTATAAACAAAGTAATAAATTTTACTGTTTATATTTGTTCACAATCTTGGCAGGTGAATGTAGGGCTCAGAGCTGTGATTTGACAGGTTTTAAAAGCAGCCATCAGAAAGTGTCAGAGTGCCTGAATTTAGGTGCAATAAATTAATGTCAGTAGCGTGCTGGGCTCTAGTGAAGGTGTCCCTGCCCATGGCAGGGCTTGGAATTAGATGATCCCTTCCCAGGGAAACTCCAAGGTCCCATCCAACCCAAACCATTCTATGATTCTATGATTTAGATGAGCTAAAACCAGAGGCTGATGAATGAATCCCAGCACATGGTTTATAGAAAACAGAGAGAAACACTTCCAAGGAAGATTTATCCCACCCTAAATAGCCCTCTTTGAAAACGGTTTTGATTGTCTTAAAATTTGACATATTTTCACTGCTTGGGCTCAGCAGAAACAAAAGGATTTAAAAACCCATAGTAGAGGTATAAAATAGCAAAAGGAAGAACTATTTACAGAATTATTAAGGTTGCAAAAGACCTCCAAGTTATCAAGTCCAACCTTTGACCAAATACAGCCATGACCTCCAAATCAGATCATAAAGTGTTACGTCTGCTCATTTTTTAAACACTTCCTGTGATGGTGACTCCACCACTACTCTGGGCAGCCCGTTCCAATGCTCAATCACTCTTTTAATGAAGATATTTTAACGAACATCCGATCTGAACCTCTGCTGGCACAACTTCAGGCCATTTCCTCTTGTCCCATAGCTGAATGTCTGAAGCCCAGTGATTTTATGTTACAAACCCCAGCTAAGCCAGGTTATGGCTGCTGGGCAGGACGTAAAAGTAAAACCAGGTCAAAAAGTTCTGGATTAGCCCATGGATGTCTTTCAATTAGCTGTTTAGCCTTGATCTGGTGTTAATTCATGTTGCCTCTTGGACTAGATCAAGCTGCAGCAGGACTCAGCTCTGACTGCAATAGATGAGCCAAGTGCTGCAGCTGATCCCTGATTTATTGTCATGTATTGGGTTTGTGTGGCCAGGTTTTGGTAGTGGTGGGGCTACAGGGGTGGCTTCTGTGAGAAGCTGCCAGAAGGTTCCTCCATGTCCAGCAGAGCCAATCCCTGGCAGCTCCAGGATGGAGCCACTGCTGGCCAAGGCTGGGGCCAATTAGAAATTCCCTGTCTCCCTGCACCACTGGGAAAGAGAGAGGGACGGAGGAAAGGTGTTTTTGAAATTTATTTTATTTGTCATTAGCCTGCTCTCATTTTGTTGGTAATAAATTCATCCAATATCCCCAAACTGAGTCTGTTTTGCCTGTGACGGTATTCGGTGAGCGATTTTTCTCTGTCTTTGTCTCAACTCATGAACCTTTTGCTATATTGTCTCTCCCCTGTCCAGTTGCAGAGGGAGTGATAGAACAGCTTCAGTGGGTACCTGGAATCCAGCCAGCATCAACCCACTCCAGGCCACAAACAATGTATTTCTAAAGTGGCTCCTATTTTACTTCTCTTCAGCCCTCTGAAGGTAAAACTTTATCTTAAACACCAAACTATTTATGCAGACAGATACACCAGGAGGAGGTGTCCTCACAGAAGTGGTGATTCCTCCTGTTGTAAAGTTCACAAGCAGTGAGATGAAATACTCAGGAAGTGTTTGTCCCTTTCCTCTGACTCTTGAAGTGGTTTAGGGGCTTGTACAAGTCAATTTTAGACACTGAGTATTGAGTAAAATGACCTCCATCACTCTGTCATCCTTGCACTAACTGGAATTTGAGGTGCCCTGACACAAGAAAAAAGAAAAGAAGAATTTAATATGCAAACAAAATATTCTGCCCAAAACCTCATGTATCTGAGAAATTAATGAATTTGCATCAAAAACCATTTTAGAAATGCTTAGAGTTCTTCTTGGTCTTAAAGAGCAAAGACACTCAGGTTCTGATTTTCTTGAAAATTTCTGTCGTGTTTCCTATTTCATATCATTTAAAAAGTGAACACAACTTATAAATAAAAAAATTCACTGACAGTGCTGTGTTGTAGGTTAAACACAATCCACAACAAAATTTGTGAAGAATGGGAAAAGGATTACAGAAAATGTGTTTAACGCTGCCAAGTTTTAAGAAAAGTTTCATTCTTAACAAAAGGCAATTCTTGATGCAGAAGAACATTCAGCAGCCAGGTCTATTCATAAATAAACTTAATGAATAATTTATTTCCGAGTTTAGTGTTCAAATCTAAAAAAGAAAAAAGGGGAAAAAAATAAAGGTTGCTTAGGGAAAAACCTCAGTTGACAAAATTTAAGGTTTTCTGGTATAGCTTTCAACTGTAAATAACTTTTTGGTCATTATTTTGTAATACATTTAAATTAAATTATATTTTTTAAAAATCATTCTATTTAAAAACTTAAAATGTATTTTTTAACATTTTTGGTCTTTTGAAATATTTTTCAAATATTGAAATCTTACCCACATGCAAAGATGCATTTTTCACTAAGTGTGATATTTGCAGGCAGAAGCTCACTTGGTCTTACCCACACTAAGTGTCTTCGAGGTCACTGTGACCACGACCCTGATAACAAATACTTGGTTGTTCAGTTATGTTGGCATCACCTTCTACATCACAGCCACCCCTCTACCTTCCTAAGACCTTCTGGAAGTCTTCTGGAATCTTTGTTTCCAGTAATCAGAAGGGGAATGGTCACAGTGAGCTTAATTTAGGCACCATCTTTAGGCAACTCCGTTGAAGCGACACAATTCCCACTTTTAGCATGGCCCACATACAGAAAATTTAAAAAAGGCCTCAATGCTGCTATGTTTGGATTTCCTCCTAATGAACTCTGAATTGTCCACCTTTTTTTGTATAGAATCATGGAATGATTTAGGTTGGAAAAGACCCTTAGGATCATCAAGCTCAGCACTGCCAAGCCCACCACTAACCCACATCCCCAAGTGCCACACCTTTTAAATACTTGCAGGGACTCCACCACTGCCCTGGGCAGCCTGCTCAAGTGCTTCACAACCCTATTGGTGAAAGAATTTTTCTTAATATCTGATCTAAACCTCCCCTGGCACAGCTTGAGGCCATTTTCTCTTGTCCTAAATAATGCTTTCACCCTTCTTTTATTATTTTTATTTTTGCTCATTCCACCTTAATCATTTTATTTAGTTCATTCTTAAATATTAATTCTTTATTAGGTAATTGAAATCTCTTTCAGGTTCATTCAAAAGATTTCCAATAGTAAGAAGGAGGAAGGGAAAAGAAAAGATTAGTACAATAGCGAAAAGTTATGCAAAGCAGAAGAGAAAATAATTGGTTGCCATACTTAGTTTGATCAATACAGTGATAAAATGGATAAATCCTGAGTGTAAAAGGGCACTGGCAAGATTAAACACTTAATTGTGGTGATTCCAACTCACATTACCAGGGTTAAATTCAGGGTGAGAAATTTTCTACATGAATGTACTGGTACGGGAAATCTCCATCTTTTTGGGAAATAAAGGCCAAAGAACTGGCTTTAATATCAAGATGATCTTGTTCCTCTTCTAGAACTGTGTACTATCAGCTCCCTGTGTCACTCCACAAGGCACTAGAAATTCTAATCAGTTGGTTTAAGAAAACTCATTTTCAAAGCAGCAGGTGAGAATGTACCCAGAATTGTGCCTAGTGGGTTATTTTTCCTGTAATTCATTAGAACCCTTTGCTTTAGTGCCTCCAGTTGTAAAATGACAGATTATTACTGTCACTGAAAGGGGGGATTTGGAGACAGTGTTTGATCTGAGAAGGCTTTGTGCTATCTCAACACCTTGTTTGATGACTCAGACATGGAAAGGAAAGAATCACCAGTGAATGAAAATCCAAGTACCAGGAAGCATCACCTGATGTCCTTTCCCAAGTCCATCAGTCCCATCAGACTGAAGCTATCTACATGAGCATTTATTCTTGTTTATCTTTACCTGTATGTATATCTTCCTTCTTTTTATCACTTTGTCAGTCTTCTCAACAAATGCCAGTTTGCAGCCACTGCCTCTCAGCATCTTCTGTGTATTTGGAAAAAGCTTGGTGATAATTGCTTTATATATTCTGCTCACATAGACAATACCATGATTTACACATTAAAATAGATACATATATTAGGTATACAAACACATATATTTACACAGAGTCCCTAAGTATCTTAGTTCCTATGAGAAAATATAAATGGATAACAACTTGCTTAAATTCTTTGGGACTCAAGAACCAATAGACTGATTCAGGGGCATTAGTTGCTCCAGTTGTTAAAAACACTGATCATCTGCAAGTGACATTCTTCCAGCTAAGAGGTGTGCCCCTATGGATGAGATGTGCTCATACAGGTGGAATTCATCCATGCTGTTCCAGATGATGCTTTACTTCTTGGACGGTATGACTGTGTGTGGGAAGGGTGGAAGAATTAGTCTTCAAATCACAGTGTGACATGGTAACTCCATCTTGGACAGGAAATGAAGGTTTTTCCAGCTCTCTGGAAGATCTGTGAAGACCGTAAGCTAGGGGATGGTTTCTTCCTGAGTCTCAGAGTGTCATTTGAAGCTCACACATGGATAAGTGTGGACCTTCTACATATACAAAGTCCGTGACACAGTCACAAAATCACAGAATCGGAATCATAGAATATCGTGACTTGGAAGGGACCTACAAGGTCCAACTCCTGGTCCTGCACAGGATACCCCAAAAATCCTACCCTGTGCCTGAAAATGTTGTCCAAACACTCCTTGAGCTCTGGCAGCTGTGACAATTCACTGGTGAGCCTGTTCAGTGCTCCACAACCCTCTGGGTGAAGAACCTTATCCTAATGTCCAACCTAAACCTCCCCCAGCTGTGATGAGAGGGGACCTTCCCTGGCTTCCCACACTTCCCTGCCAAGTGTCCACAGAACCACTGTACTCTACTACACAACCTCATGTGCTGGACATGACAGCTGGAACTTTACTGACTGCAAGCAGAGAAGATACTTTGGGACAGATGAGATTTTGGTTCTGTGTTGAATACGAGCACACGCTGAAAGAGGAAGAAAGAGGGAGCAGAAAAGTGAGGAGAATGAAAGAAACAGTACAGCAATGCGTAAAGCTGGGGCAGAGCTGACAGAGCAGTGAAATCTTGTGCTTCCAGGTCACTACGAGTTACTGCCTCTTGTCCTGTAGCTAAAGGGATTCAGGGAAAGGATCATAACACTCCCCACCACAATCCTTTCCTTGGGCATCTCCCAGAGAAGCATAATTACAATGCCACCCCTCACTCAGGACTCAGCCTTAGGGCGCAGTGCAGCCAAGAGACACCAGCGATAGAAAAGACCTATTAGGTCCATTTAGCCAATTCCCCAGACATTGCAGGGGTCTTCCCTTCCTGCAATGTCCAGCCTTGCTAGCCTTGGGCATGAAGCTGTCACAGAGCTGATGGCTTGCCACTTCACAGGCTCACGTGTTGCTGGGACTTCTAACACTGGGCTTCAGCAGTTTTTCAGATGTATAATGGATGATTCTGTGACTGCAAAGCCCCCCTGAGTGTCACTGTGGGTAACAGCACTGTCTTTAATGTTGGGTTCGGTTGACACCACAGCACCTGCAGCAGGTGAGAATCAAAAGAGGGACTGAACAGCAGAGTTGATCTGGTACAACCTGGCCCATGCACGGGAATGGTACAAAAATAGTTTCATGGGGTAAAATGAGGAAAATGGACCATGTTCTGTGGTAGATGTGTGATTATGCTGCACAACAATAGCTGAAGGAGGCATTTAGCCTTTGCAATGCTCCTCTGAGAGCATCTTCCCCATGAAATAACATAAAGAACAGAGAAGTTAGAGTTTTGGCTGATTCAGGCCTTCAAAATCCACTTATCACCTTGTCACACGAGACTCTTGACCCTCAGAATAGTGTGGCAGCAGATTTGGGTATGGAACATCTGTCATGGCTTTTTTGCTTATTTTTCTGGAGCCACAACAGTATCTATTGGTCCATGGTCCTTGCACATCTCCACAATGCTTCCCTTGTTTTATCCTGTTTAATATTCTACTCCTCTGTCCAGAAATTAAGGGAAGTAGGCAGGCAAGTTTCTCTACATCTCCCATTCCTTTTGTTTCTTTGCTAGAGGTGCAGCTTAAGCAAACAAATGACCTTACTTGTCCTACCTGACTGTGGTTCAAAGTACAAGTAGTCCCTTCAGTAGCATCAGACTATTTTATTTCCCTAAATGGTAGTTGAAATCACTCTCTATTGGTTGTAAACAAAAAGTAAAACAAAAAAAAAAGGTAAAGAATAGGAGAATGTGTGTGTGTGTGTGTGTGTGTGCGTGCGCGTGTATGTGTGTGTTAAAGAAAATGTGAAAAATGTAAAAAAATTTAAAAATTGAGAGAAAGATACCTGCAGATGGAACAACAAAGAACTGTGTGCCTTCCTAAGGATATAAGGAATGGAATCAAGATTCGTCCAAGAGATGAGAAAAATGGTTTTTTTCTTAAATCATTCTCCTCTTTAAGACTCCAGATTTTCCTGTAAGAAGTTTAAGAAGTCACACTGCCTAGCTCCTCTCAGGATTCAGGCAGCAAGAGGTGTAGTATTAAGACTTACATCTAAGTCTAAAAGGTATAATTAAGCATTCTCTTGGCAGAGGATAGAGCTGGAACCTGGAGAGTTAACACAGTGAGAAGCCAAACTGTTGGATGGGCAGAACTAGGTGGGTTCCTCAGTCCTGTCTCAGTCCTGGCTCTCTCACTTTTTAGGGAGTCTGAGTCACTCCCTGCATGATCTGTGAATGAACCACTTCCTACTTCACTTCCACAGCATTAAAACAGAAATAGTATCTTCCCTTACCTTGGAGGGTCATGGAGGGAATAAATCAGGTAATTTCAAAAGGTTGTGCCTGTGTAAACATGAACATCAGGGCTAAATATGTATCTTTGAAAGTTACCATCAGGAAGCTTAAAATAAATTATCCAGCCTTTGCAAACTTTTCTTGGATGCTCTTTCCCCTTACTGCTCCTAACTTGTCAGCTCCATATTTAGGGATGCTTCTGCCAGCTGAGCTGTCCCTGTCCTCACGCCCTGCACTCTGGTTTGTGCAGGCTCCAAACCCAATGTGGCCAGCAGTGGTTAAAGACTAAATGTCCTGGAAACCACAAAGTCTCTTCTCTGGAAGTAACATCCCCCTTTCTCATAATCTCACTCCCAGGGAGGCAGCAGCTACAGACCAAGTCCTGGACCTGGCTGGTTTCACCAGTGAAATTTGGCTTATCACAAGTCTTTGGCATCCCACAGGTCTTGTCTTTTCCTACCTCAGAAATCTTCCAGCACAGTGCCATGCTCTTTTTAGGCTCTGTGGGACAGTGAATGAGGTCCAGTTGAATGGCCTCATTTGTGGTCCACCAATGAGCTATGCCTGGCTCAGTGTTATGGAGAAGGAGAACATGGACTGTGAATTGACAGCTGGGACAGAGACTGTCAGGTGGTGATCATAACTTGAAGGAGGCCCAGAGCAGTACTATTTAACACTATTGTTGTATGTCCCAACTGGCCTGAGATGCTTGCAAAATATAAACATAATCCCAGGTCCCAATGAAAACATTTATAGCACTACATTGTAGAATCATAGAATCATTTAGGTTGGAAATTATCTTTAAGATCATCAAGCCCAACCATTAATCAAACACCACTAAACCATGGTCCTGTGCAGGGCCAGGAGCTGAACTCAGTGATTTTTGTGGGTTCTCTCCAATTCAGCATATTCTGTGATTCTGTGATCTACAGGTCTTTTAAATCCCTCTGCGGATGGTGACTCCCACCACTGCCCTGGACAGCCTGTTCCAGTACTCGACAACCCTTTCCGTGAAGGAATTTTTCCTAATATCCAATGTAAACCTCCTCTGGTGTAACTTGAGTCCATTTCTTCTTATCCTGTCACTTATCACTTGACTTTGTTCTGGGACACAGGACTTCCATTATTTCATTTTTTAAGATTCCTTCCCTGCCAACTTACCATTCCTAACTCCCTGGATGATGGGCAGCACACAAGAGCTTCTCCTTTGAGCCATGTAACCCCACAGTGAGCACTGAGAGTGGGGTCACCCTCCATTGTGTGATCTGGTGATGGACACCCACCCTCAGCCGTGGCACTTTGCACCTTCTCCACAATGTGACCAGACACATCAAAGCTTCCCTCTTCTTCTTATGTGACCTGAGGAAACATCAACCATATAAGAAATTCTGAGATGTCTCATTGTCATGAAAGAGTGTGGGAATGTACATCTGGATCGTTGAGTCAACTGGATTTTATCATCCCAGGTTTATTCCAACACATCATCCTGTGCCATCAGTTATCACTGCTTAGTTTTATCGACAATTCTCTTATCAAGATTTTTCCACACTGTTTTATCATTGTTTATTACTCTAAATGTTATCAGGAGCTGGGCACACTGATTCTGGGCTGCTCTGGCTGTTGTAGTATCAATCCAGTTGCTCAGTGGGAGAAAAAAACAGAATCAAGTCTCCTGAATATCTCCTGGCTTATCTTCAGGATATGGTGACTGGTTCAGTCAGAGACATTCCCCATTGATGGAACTCATCTTTCTCTACCACAGTGTCATTTAAAAAACATCCCCCTCCCTCCCCCCGACATTTCATTGGGTTTAAAACAAAAGGGTTTCTCCTAAACAGTACCCAGCATCGTTTGGATATCCCACATGGACTACTCCCAACAGTTAACTTAGAGACAGGTATTTTAATATAACCATGTAGGTACATGTTTAACCTGTTACTTAACCTCAATACATCGCAGCTACCCTTAATTTACTTGCACAGACAGAGTCAGTATCTCTCCCTTAGAACTAACACTTCTCTCTCTTTTTTTTAAATTTCCATATGGTCTAAATGATCCCCTCCAAGGACAAGTGTCATCTCCCCTCCCTTCTTATAGAGATAAAATCAAAATGCCTTATAGGCCATATATGGTACTGAAAGGTTTATAATGAGGTAGCAATCCAAGGTCTTTAGGAGAGGTTTCACCACATTCTCCTTGCAGCACTGAGTAAAAGAGCTCATGGTCGTTCTCTGTCACTACGCCACATTGCTTAATCACATTACTCGCTGCTTTCATTTGCTCTAATTCTTCACTTGGAAGCTTTTTTCTTTTTGCTCCGAGTAGAACATTTGCAATCTGCCTTTTTCCTGTGCATGCAAAAACTAGCATGTTTTTAACTTCTGAGAACTCATTCAAGGAGACAGCACCATTTTTGTACATGGTGTTCTCGGAGAGTGCAGTGCATCCTGCATGCTTGGTTGGTAGCAGCTTAATGCTGTCACGGTCCTCCAGGGGCTTGTCCCATGTGGTTATAATTAACTTTTAATGTCTGCCTTCAGGGCAAAACACTTAAGGGGTTAACCAGTTTTCTCCAACAGAATGAATAGTTAAATGGTAACATACGTTTATCAATATATTTCACAAAGCGGAGGAAAATACCTAAGTATTTTTTCTGCTCCTTGTCTCATATTTGTCTAATTCAGAGTCACTTGCCAACTTGAGAGTGGAGCTTATCCTTTCAAGTCTCATAATATAAATGTGCTTGCTACATGGTTAACACAGTCTTAGTAGCTGAGTCAGTGTGAAGCTTTGTTGGACCAGATCTTGTTGGTATTTAACCATTGCAAACACTTACAGTCTTTCTTTCTCCCATAAGTACATGTTGAAACCTAGGAGAGTGACTTACTACAAGGACACGCATGACTTTGCAAGTAAACCAGACAGACTTTACTTCTAATGTTGCTAGAGAGATGGGGAAAGTTACTGTATAAGAGTATAATTGCTTCATCAGCCAGGTCTACATTGTTAGAGTGTAATTCCGTTCCTAAACACTGTATTACAGTGTCACCTAAGACACCCTGGGGTACCCAAGGCACTTATTCAGTGCTTAAAATGACACTAGATACCTATATTTGGGAATGCAATCCCACCTTAAATTTAAATGTTTGCAAAGGACAAAATGAGCAGGAGTCAGCTCTTCAAACACAGATATCTCATGTAATTTTAGTCACTATGGGCTATCCTGACAATGCAGAAGGGTTCAGCACTCCTGTAAATTCTTTAATACCCACAAACATCTCCAATTATGCCATTGTATTCGTTGCATTCAGCAAATCAAATTCTTCTTGCTGAATGGGCACGATACAATCTGGCACCTTTCTGTAGGTACCTGACTGAGCACTGAATGAACTCTTGCCTATGCAGTTTGCAATTGAGCACAGAAAGTGCCTGGCTCTGAAGAAAGAGGCTTAGCAGGAGAGTTGCCCGAGTTCTGATTCAGTAGTCAGCACGTGTGCAGTGAGCTCTTGGCACAGCATGGTGTGGACATGCCTTCCAGGGCTGTTCTGAGGCTGGAGCAAACCCATGGAAGAATGGCCAGTGCTCTCAAAGCATGCTGAGTTAGCCCACAAAGAGGACCAAGCTTGTCAAGAGGCAGAAAGTTTGACAAAAAAAGTACATATTTGCCCTGCTTTGCTCCTGTATGCTTGGCTGTGGTATTTTTTCATCGATGTACCAACCAGAATTCTTGAGAGAGACTTAAGGGTGCATAATATAAGATTATTTCCTCTTAGATGTTATGGAAGATTAAGTTTGCATCTAAAAGTCTTCAAACTAATTCATTGTGTTCTTAAAGAAGTTCCAGTAGATTCATTTTATTTAATGACAGACACTACAACTGGGGAAATATTTCAGTAAAGCACTTATGTTCTGTGGGAATTTATCTCCACATTCTCTAAGGTATGCTAAAATCAGATATAGCAATTTGGGAACATTCCTTCCTCAACCACCGCCTTGCGTGTCACTGGCTGTAGACTGCAATGTGTTCCAGGATTTGAATTCATCATCTCTGGCGAGTACAGCAAACTCCTGGTACACCACCCTGCTCCTCACCAGGAACTGCCGAAGCGAAAGGCCCGCCTTTCAGCTGAGAATCTCACAACCTCCCTGCTCCTCAGCAGCTGAAGATAATCACAGACTCATCACAGAAACAGAATGGTTTGGCTTGGAGGGAACCTTAAAGGTCACCCAGTTCCATCCCCTGTCATGGGCATGGACACCTTCTACTAGACTAGGTTGTTTGTCCCAGTCCCCATCCAGCCTGGCCTTGAACACTTCCAGGGGTGGAGCAACCACAACCTCACAGTAAAGAATTTCTTCTTAACATCCACTAGAAACCTACTCATCCAATATAAACCTACTCTCTTTCAATTTTAAGCCATTTCCTCTTGTCCTAATATTAACCTTTGCATTCTGCTGAGTCTGAAGAGTGTGCAGGCACATTTTGCCTTGTCTGCCCTGGGATCCAAAGCCTGAAACAGTGAAACAAAAAGGATCTCCAGGTTGATAAAAGCTCAAACAACACAGACAAAGTCCCTAAGAACTGAATAAGATCTGTAGATAGAATTAAATTAATTACATTACCTAGCCATTTTCCGTCCTTTACAACAAGCTACAGGATGATGATCATCCCTCTTTTAGAGAGGGATGGGAACAAGACACCAAAAAACAAACTGTCTGCCCTTACATTGTCTGGCAAATTAGTAGCACAAGTAAAGTAAGAGCCAAGATCTCGTGGGTGAGTCTTTCAGCTGACCACACTTTCAAGTCTGCACAATGTTGTAAAGCAACATTTGCTGGCTTCAGGCTGTTAATTCTTTGCACTGTCAGCCCATTCTATTGAGACACGACTGAGCAACATTAACTTTTATACCCAGTCATTTCCTGTTGTTGACTTGATCTGATCTCAGTGGAGAGTTGCTGTCAGCACCCCTCAAAGAAAATGGGATACGTTAAACACCTCCGACTGGTGCTCGAGTAAAAGCCTGAGTCCTCTGTCAAACATTACCACCTTGGCAAAAGGGAAAAAGGGAAGGGGAAAAGAGCCTGATACACAGCTTGTTCAGGATTTCAGAAAATACTTAATAAATTTGTCTGTGTATTGTCTGTGACTCCAGAACATCTTTGATTTTCAACTTACAAATTCTGATTTATTATCCAATTCTTCTGCATGTCAGAGAGCAAAGCTATGAAGTAAGGCCTCATAAACCATATTGCAGTGTTGTCTTCAGTGTTTTTAAGGCTTATATATATATTTATGAGCAGAGTCAACCTTAAATACCAGATTTCATTGACATTAGGAGACACCTGGGGTAGCTCTCCAGCAATCACTGCAGTGACATGTGATATTCACAGTTACACAGTACAGCTCTTAGTAATCTCGAGTTAAATCATCCACTTTTAAAGAACATCTCAACATTATGAGATCAAAAGGGTAATATCCATCTCGTCCACATTCCTCTTCCCTCAGTACTAAAAGAAGCTAAACCAAACTATGTCATATATTCATATATTTATATGCCATATTCTCCTAAAACAGTCCCCTTTTGCAAAAGCATTGGAATATGTGGACACCCCAAGAATGAGGTTCCAATCCCCATCCAGAAATATCCTAATTATCTTTCTTTTGACTAAGTTATGCTCTTTTATAAGTCTGGATCTATTAAAAAAATCCATGCCATCATGTAACTCTTCAAACTCTTCCATAATAGACAAAACCTTAAAATTTTATGAAAATCATGATAACATATTGGAAGATTTCTCTATTGCTGATAATAAGTTACATTAATTAGAACACTTTTTTAAAAGTAGTCTTGATTGATGCTATGTATGTATAACCGAAATTGAATTGCAACTTTTTTTCCTAAAGGATATGCTTGAAGCTGGCTGATGCCATGATAATTTTTGCCTTTTCTTTTTATATACCTTTTATGTATTCTCAGTATTCTTAGCATAGATAGTTGAAATTCTTTAAACTAATAACTTAAGTCCTGGTATTCTGCTAAGCCACAAAACCAAACATCCTAAAGACCTCACAGCTGAGAACTGGAAAGCCTAACACTATCTTGAAAAACCAAGGCCCTCTCTAGAACATATTTTATAAACTAGACTCCACCTTGGGGAAAATACTTTAGAATAGAGAGATATCATGCCATTCCTTTAAGCCTCTCATTGGGGCATCTGGGTCAGATATGCTAATTTGCAAAGTCTATGAAATGATATAAGCAATATACCGAGTGTGTGCATTTCAATGTATTCCACCTTGACGAACTGTTGCACCTGAGGATCCTTAATAAATACTGAGGTAAAGACCCTTTTATGCCTTAACTATGTCTGGCTCATGATTCGAGGGCCAGGAAAAAGACACCACTGGAAAAAAGCAATGGGACATTTTTTTTCTTCCTTAGATTTTTTCCAAATTGCCACACAACTCAGTATTACATCCAGTCAGTTAACACTCTGCCAAGCATTTCACAAGTAGGGTTTAAAGCAGAAACAGTCCCAGAACAGATTTTTGTTGAGAAACTCTGATTTATCTTGAGATAGGGAGTAGTGTAGATAAGTTTTGCAGTTTGGGTATGACCAGACCTCACCATGAGGCTGCAGAGCAAGGGAATGGACTTGGTACTGATGTAAATGATTTGTATATTCACAGGTGGGTTAAAGCAGTCAAATATGGCAAACTACATGGAATCATGGAATGGGTTGGGTTGGAAGGACCTTAAAGTTCATCTCATTCCAACCCCTGCCATGGGCAGGGACATCTTCCACTATCCCAGGTTGCTCAGAGCCCCATCCAACCTGGCCTTGAACACTTCCAGGGCTGGGGCAGCCACAGCTTCTCTGGGCAACCTGTGAAAAAAGAAGAGTTTCCTCAGCATTGTGGAAATCCATTGCAAGACCAGTGTGATGAATGACCTCCTCATGATCTTGAAGGTCTTCTCCAGCGTTTATGATTCTCTCTCTCTTTCATACAGAAAAACCACAGACAGCTGGTTAAATCAGACTGCTACCTTCAGGTGGTTACATTTAGGTGAGATTAATTTTTCCTCTCTGATATCCACATAGGACCCAGCCACTTCCGAAAATTTCACCGTCAAGTGAGGTATATTTGCAAGTCAGATTATTGGGTTGGAATATCCAGTGCTTTATAATAAATTTGCATAAAGAGCTGATGAAAGCTTGTCTAGCTCCCCACTACAACACAAAAAGGAGAAGAATTATATCTTCTGCTAATAAAATATGCTCCCTTCTTGCTCTCTGTGTTTACTTATATTATAACTCACCTGAATATAGGCTGAAATGAGGTAAAGAAAACCTTTTTTTGGTGCATTTTCATGGACTTTGAGTGGGGCCATAAAAGAAATGTATTTGAAACAGTTCTATAATTTTAGCCCTATCTTCAGCTTCCTTAAATTATCATGTTTTGCCACAAATCCTACTTGAAGATTTCTCTCTTTATTTTTTTTTTTTCATTTTAGGGAACTTGGGAAATTTTCTCTTTTTAAATTTAATATTTTTTTTTGTTTTCAGTTCAATCTTTTCACCAGTGTGTACATCTGAGCCTAATAAAATATACACATGAGAAACAGACACATCAGTGAATGCTATAATTTTAAACTACAATGGTATAAAGAAATACTCTATTTTTAGTTTCAAAATTGTTTGTCTTCTTTTGCCCCCTTTGGAAACATGGTCTTGACTAATAGTTATTGTGCACATTCTTCAACTTTTTTCTATCTTTTCTTTGGGGAGTACCCAGGGGAAAAAAAAATAGAGCGTTTAAAAGATGTTTCAACTTTTAGTAATTAGGCTCTGGTGAGCATTACAAGAATATTTAATGCTCTTCTGCTCTATCTGAAGAGGATCTGGAGACTTACAAGGAATTACAAGAACATGATTTACAAAACATAAAGCTCACATTGTCAGAGCATCCTCTGAAATGCCTTCAGATGAGAAAGTTTTTTTCTAGTGTTTCATTAGAAACAGTGAGTGGGGAGAGTCTCACAGCATTAAGACATTTTTGTTTAGTTTTGTTTTGTTTTTCACTCCCATACTTAGGAGTAACTTGTTGGCTGTTTTCCACCTCATGCTCACTCTCACAGATGAGCATTAGAGAGAGTCTGGAAATGGAAGGCCTTTCTGTCTGCAGCTAGCAGGGTCAATTCAGTGTGGCAGCTGCGAGCGGGTGACATAGACTTATATTGACACAACCCACTTTTTGCTGCAGAATCACAAAGCGAAAGCACCCGGGGCTCTTCTGCCTTTTTCAATAAGATACAAATTTTTGTCTTCCTTGTATTAAGCAGAGATCTGTCATCTTGACTTGTACACTAAATGGTCCATTCTGACTGCCTTGTTTGTGTCCAATCCCAGCCAGGATCTAGAAACATGTGTTAACATTCGGCATGTTTGGGGGCGAGCGGGAAGGGCCTGAGGCTAGACTCCCTGATGTCTGCTGGAGGGTAGTCAATAATCATTAGCCCTTCAAGTGGTAGATGCCCAACATAAACTGTATTAATTTATTTTAAAAATCTTTACTTTAAGCCACAGGGAAAGGCATTTTAGAGAACCCAGCTCCCCTGAAGTAACGAAGCAGTGATAAAGATGTAGTGCCATGGAAGTGAAATTCTGGCTTATTGGCGGGGGGGTAGGGGGGTAGGGCATGGTTTTCTAGCACTGTGTCATCAGCCAGAGCAATGGGAAACTATTAAAAGTAATTAGCCCATGCCTGTCTGTCACTTAAGTTTATCCCTGTGGTGATAAAGAAGTGTGATTTGCCCCAAGTCTTTTCTGATTGCCAGCATCAGCGTTAGCCACAGAGCTAAACCTGCGGCGCTGGGGGAAGTTCTAATGTTCATTGTAGTCAACGCGAGGTAAATGAAGCTGGGCTTTTTAATTTTATTTTTGATGGAGCTCAAAGAAACCAAGTTTTTGTCCTAATTAAATATTCAGAGAAACTGTGAAGCATCTCATCTAACTGTGACTGTTTATGTGTGGATAGGTGTCAGTGGCAGGCCAAACATTGCTGTCATTTATATTTCCACCCATCTTGGCGTGAGTTGGGTGGAATGGTGTTGATGGAGAGACTTATTTAGCATAGTTATTTCTATTTCTATGTTTTTCTACTGCACATATATATCAGATGTATTAAAGTGATAGGAAAAAATTCCAGTAGAAGGCAGTGAACCTGTAAAATAGCATTCAGTGTGCCCAACATTTGAAGTTCAAAAGTGGGAAGTTAGTCTTGCCCCTTGGAGATG
This sequence comes from Aphelocoma coerulescens, assembly GCF_041296385.1. Lineage (NCBI taxonomy): Eukaryota > Metazoa > Chordata > Aves > Passeriformes > Corvidae > Aphelocoma > Aphelocoma coerulescens. The sequence goes on from NC_091016.1 coordinate 121,249,160, forward strand.
ACATAAAGAACCAGGAATATCCAAAGTGCAATTCAACATATCCTAAAAGAAATTGAATTACTTGCCCCCTTGAGGTATCTATTCACGTCCTTTGGCTACAGAGAGGTCTGTGAGGCTGGTTCTCCCATTTTTGTATAGCTGAAATCACGTGAGAAGAGTCCCAGGGGAAAAACTGAAGGATTCCCATACTGGGAGGAAATTTTCAAGTCCAAATTAATCTAGTTTATCATAAGGCAAATCAGTTCATAAGCTGTACCGTTCGCAAGAAAAAGAGCTCCAGCAATAGGAATTCTGGATTCTTTTTTGTTATATTTTAATACTATTAGCATTTATTATTGTTACATTGTTGGCATTTAGCAAGTGAAATACCCCAAAGGAACTAAAGGGTATTCCTCTAAGACACTGAAAAGGCCAACAGCCCAGCTGAAGCCTCTACGCCAACACAGGCAGCACAGGAAATGAACAGGAGAAAATGCAAAGTGTAACAGGAAGGGCTTCTACAGGTTTGCCATCCAGAACAGGAAGGTCAAAGAAAATGTACCCCCTGAAAAGCAATACTGGCAAACTGATAACATGGAAGAGGAGAAGGCTGAGCTACTCAAAAACTGTTTTGCCTGAGTCTTCACTAAGTCTCTCTTCCCACACCTTTTGAATGGACAGGGAGCAGGATGGGGACTGTGGGATCAATACCCCTCTTGGTGTAAGAGAGGACCAGGTTCACCTAAGGAACCAGAACATACACAGGTCTATGGGACTTGATGAGATGCATCCCAGAGGCTTAAGGAAATTCAGTGATGTAGTTGTCAAGCCACTCTCCATCATATCTGAAAAGTCATGGCAGTCAGGTGAAGGGAAACTGTGAGAAAAAGGGAAATATTGCACTAATTTTCCGAAAAACGTGGAAAGGAGAACCCTGGGAACTGTCAACCTCTCTTCACCAATCACTTCTCACTCATCTTCACCTCTGTGCCCAGGAAGATTTGGAATGGATCCTCCAAGAAGCCATGTTAGGGGATATGAAGGACAGGGAAGTTATTTGGGAGAGTCAGCAGGGCTTCACCCAGGGCAAGGCCTGCCTGACCAACCTTGTGGCCTTGTTTGATGGAGTGACTGCACCAATGGTCAAGGGCTGTGAACACCGTCCACCTGCACTTCTCTAAGGCCTTTGACACGGTCCACCACGACATCCTTCTCTCTAAATTGGATTTGATGGATTGACTCTTCAGTGCACAAGAAACTGGCTGGGTCGTGGCAGCCGGAGGGTGTGGGTGAGTGGCTCAATGTCCAGACAGAGATCAGTGACAAGCAATTTTTTTCTCAGGGATCAGTTCCAGGACCAGTACTGCCAGGGAGTTGGTAGATTCCCCATCCCTGGAACCATTCAATGTCAAGTTGGATGGAGTTATAAGAAACTTGATCTAGTTGAAGGTGTCCTGCTCATTTGCAGGGGGTTGGACTAGATGATGTTTAAAGGCCCCTTCCAGAACAAACTATTCTATGATTCTACGATTATTATATTTTATAGCATTATTTAGAGGTTTAAACTTGGATTTGTCAGATCCAGTAATCTTTTCAGATTTCTTAGAATTGTTTTCATGGCATCTGGGATGTGAATTCATCATTTTTAAGGCTCTGTTGTAGTAATATGTTTAGTTCAACAAGCCTTCCTATAAGTGTGTCTCAGCGAAGCCACAGGGATTATGCACATGCCCAGGTTTTTTGCTGAATTGGGCATTAATCTTTAATATTATTGCTTTGGCTGTCCAGCTGGATGAACTGTCTGCAATTAGTTACCCTAAAATAACTGCATATGCACTGACAGATTCAATATCCTCTCTAATAAATTGGAAAGATAGGTCCTAGGTGGAGAGCTACCAAGAAGCCGCTGGCAAAATGACCTAAGAAAGGAAGGCAGGCTTATTTGGCAGTAGATTTCATGATATGCTCAAGTTAATTCCATAGTTCTTCTGAACAAGTCTCATGTTTAACAAGACTGGGTGTGTAGTGTAGCAGATTTTTCCTGCACAGCAGATGGGCACTGACACGTGTAGACCTGTGTGTATCCAGACCTGACATGTCTCGTTTAGCTTGTTGTTGTACTGGAAGGACCAACTTTTAATTTGTCCTAAAATTTTCCCAGCTTTCCATCCGATTCCTTAATGCACAAGACACTCAGGTAAGTTATTGTTAAGTGACCCATATTAATTCTCAAAAGAAATATTTAAGCCTTTGCCACAACCTAATTAAAAACACCTTCCTTCATCTGTCCTGCATTAGAGCCTATCGTGACAGTGCCTTCAGTAAATGAGGTGGAAGAAATGCTTGTTTTCCTGTAGGATTTTCCACCTAAATAGCCAGTTTGAAAAACTGTGAGACAAGACATGGGATGATCAAGAGTATGCCTCTGCTAGAATCTGAAAGGGAATTTACTGGGAGAAAAATAAAACCATTTCTCATGGTAACTCTGTGGATAAAGGCAGTAGGCACCGGCGATGTCTTAAGGGACCAAACCCTCGTGCTTTAAAACTCATTAACAAATATCTCTCTTCTCAGTCCTCAGAACTGCAAGCAGAGACACATCATGGGGGTGTGGATCTGCTATTTTTCCTTTCAGGTACTGAAATTTCAATGTCCATTCTACACTCATCATTAAGGGTATCTCCATAGCCAAACTGAGAAGTCACATAGTTTTAGAAGGTGACACCACATGTTCTATAAAGGTCTTTCATACAAATAAGAACCAGGGAATATAACAATCCTTTCAGAAAACTACTTTATACCTATACTTTTATTTTCTCGTGGTCTTTTGTTTTCTGATTTTTTTTCATGTTTAGTTGTTGCATTTTTTTGAGAAATATGTTAATATTATTTGCTTTTTAAAAACATCCAACAGTTTAATTCCTTTCGTTAAATAAACCTTTTTTTTTTTTTTTTGTTATTTTGACCTAGTGTTTCTCCCTACTGTTTTCAGGGGAAAAAAAATCCATTCTTTCACAGATTTGTGACTGCAGCTGATCATGATTCTGCAGCATTCTTTCTCTCCTATTTTTTCCATTGATCCACTGTCTTACTAAATATTTACTGTTACATTTCAAATTCACCCAGTTGTCTGTTCATTTTTTGTATTATTCTGGATACATCCATCTCCCTCTCTTCTCACAAAGACCAGTTCTTAGATGATGTCACGTGCAACATTGATTTTCTCTAGCTGTTTGTTTTGGTTGTTTTTTTTTTCCTTTTTGAGTTTGTTTTATACAGGGCTGTTGGAATGCTTTCAGGAAAATACAAATATACTGAAGATTACTCCATCATGTGATTCTTTTCCCTTTCTTCTTGTCCTTGTCTAGAACCAACTGTGCATTTTACCTACACCTGACTCCCACATCATTTGGGAGGCAAGGTAACTCCCTATAGAAAAACTCCCAGAGCAGAAATATCTTCTTACACATCTACTTTAAGACAGGATGAATTGCCCCTGGAAAATTCTTTTTCCAAGGACTGTAGATAGAAACTAGAGAACTCCAGGATTTATCTGTTTTTCAGGTGAGGTGAATCTCATCTACGTTTACTTCTTTTATCTGCTCTGCTGACAATGGACCATAAGAATGATTGGAAAAGAAAGTAGGAATATCCTTGGGAGCCACACCTTTGGAGCATTTTTAAAGTAGACTTCAACTACAAAGAACTTTGGATTTCTTTTCATGCATGATTTATATTTTTTTATATGTCACTTGCTATTTATTCTCAACTAGTTGGGTCCTTTTCAACTGCCTGATGCAAAGAAGGAGACTTTGTTTACTGATTAGGCATTTAAAGATTATCATTCTTAATTATTATTTTACTTTGGGAAATGATTTGAACAAATGCAGGAAAATTAATAGGAAAAAAGCATATATATATATATTTTTTTTTTCTATTTCTATTGAGTAGTCTTTCGTTCAAGGTGCCTAGGACTTGTATTTTGTGCATTTCCAGTGCAAAAGCACAGCTGGGCAAATGCTAATTTCCTCGGCAGAGTGCAGCTCAGAGGTCTCAGTCAGAAAGAAGCAAATGATCAGATGTTGCCAGGTTTGAATAAACTGATTTGTTACATCCGTTCACTTTCCTGCCCAGAGAATCCCTCCCTGCCTTTCTATCTATCGCCTTCTCTGAACCCCTGGAGCAGGAAGATTCTGCCTTAAAGCTACTGGGATTAATTATAACCAACTAATACAAACTCTCTGTTTACCCACACTGCTTCACAGAGGTTTAGAGAACACCTGAAACGATCCCCAAATGTGAGCACATACATTATTTAGGCAGTCTTTCTCAGATTATAATTTTAGTTCTTCTACTCACTGTAAAAATGTCTCCTAAAGTAAGAGGTTGGGAGATAGCTAAGAAGACAGGAGAAACATCCCAGAAGAAAAGTCCCACTGGCTTTAGGTCAGACAGAAAAAAACCCAACAGTTCTTATTTTAAAATTTTTGGACAAAACTGTTACTTATTTTTCTCAGTTTTGTGGTGGGTTTTTTAAATTAAAATATCCTAAACTCCTAAACCTGTTAATTCAGTGTGTTGATTTTGAGTTTTTTCAGAGTAATAGTTTAGGAGAAAAAGGGAGTCTTTCTTAATGGAAGGTCTTGTTTTTTCCTACGGAAAACAAGAAAAAGACACTTGTACTACCTTGTGCTTCTACTTTCCTTATCAACTAATTTTCCATTTGATGTTTCCTGGCTCTCTACCAGTTTCTATTTCTCAACCATCCCTCTCGCAGTGTTGTTGTTATCTGCCTGCCACTGATGGCATCCTACAGGATCTGGGCTGTTGAGAGATGTGGGATGGATTCATTTCACCAAGAGTCATCTGGTGCCTGCCATCCCTTTGAAGGTAAAAGAGAGAAATAAGTATTTCCAAGGAGTAATTTATCAATCCCAGAGTCCAAAACAGATCAAATGCATTGTTAGTTAAAATCAGCTTCTCTGATGATGATCAAGAGAGGTGAGAACAGCTAACTCACATCTTTAGGTCCATTTAGAGGGCTAAACTTAGGTGTTGGCTTGATCCCAACTTCTTCCGGTGCTAAGAATGGCATGAGAGGGTGTAGGACCTCCTAGAATCTGAGTAGAATTGTTAACGTTGGAAAACCTTCTAAGACCATCAAGTCAAACTCTTAACCCAGAACTGCCAAGTCCAGCACTAAACCATGTCCCCAAGTGCCACAGCCACATGTTTTTTGAAACTCCTTCATAACAAATTTAAGGTTGTACTACTGTATTTAAGCATGCATCCATATGACTGCACCTTGGAAACAAGCATTATTTTATCTCATGCCTGGGTTGCACCTAATTTATCCAAAAAGAACCAGAAAGCAGTGTACTTCTTACTTTTATTTTGATTAATGTAGGTCAGATAATCTGATTACTTGGTAAAACAGACAAACCAGCACCAGGGGCCAAAATTCACCCTCTCTTATATCCTGAGTTTCTCTCCTAGAGCAAGAGTTGAGTTGGAATTCAACCGGTGTCATTTTCTACTCAAGCTGTAGTTGCACCTACAATACCACATGCTGTTTATACTCACATACCCTCAGCTTTTCCATCCTCCTTCCTAAATCCCTTGCTCCTGTGCTTAAACAACTTAATAAGCCCATGTTTCCAGCTGATTCTGCACTGCAATAAAGGCTATACAGTCCTTCTAGCTGCTTTCTACTGTAAATGCATTCTTCCTCTTTATCTGTGCTATCTATTCATTAAATATGTATCTTTCTACTGGAGTTTTTAATCACCACAGGGATCTATTCCATTTCCATGTGAATGATTTGTTCTTTTTTTTTTTTTTTTGTGCAAAGAGGAAAACACACTTTTAATGTAGAGAGTACACTACATGTTGTACGACTGATTGCATCTTGCCCCTGCTTCATCTTCTTTGTACATAAATGTACTCATGTCACACATTTCAATTGCTGAAAAGACAAAAAGTTCAAAACTGATGGGAGAAGACATTCTTAACAGATGCTTTTCCGGTATCTCAACCCTTGCTTCCCTCTCTGCCATGAATTAAAATATTAAACATAGCAAGCTCTTTAAATCTGAGTGTCTGCATTTAAAAAAGAGTGAATTTAGCATACAAGAAAATAAGGCACTGGCTGTTGGAGCACAAGTCAGGCATGTGTTATCTGCAGCCTGGGATGGAGGAGAGCATCCAAATGGCCCTGCCGGTGCACACATGGCTTGTGTGCTCCTACCCACACCTTTTTGGGCCAGTTTGTCCCGTGCTTAGGGACACCACCATGTTTTCAAATGGTTAAACAGCAAGCTGGACTGCTTTGGGCCACTTAGGTAAAGAATGGGGCAAGTCTTGCTTGAGCCGATAAAAAGATGCAATCTCATCTCTCCAGAATGAGAGGAAATGGCCTCGTGTTGTGCCAGGGGAGGTTTAGATTAGATATTAGGAAAAATTCCTCCACTGAAAGGATGGTCAGACATTGGAATAAACACGAGGGCACCAGGGAACTAGAGAATAGGTACCAGTGAAGTGGCAGAGTCACCATCCCTGGAATTGTTCAAAAGGGTGTGGGTGTGGCACTTGGGGATGTGGTTTAGTGGTGAACACAGTGGTGCTGAGTTAATGGCTGGACTCAGTCTTAGGGGTCTGTTGCAACCTAAATGATCCTTTGAGACCGTATTACTGCTCCGTATACTCCCTTGGTAGAAATTGGTTGGATATCAGGAAAAATTTGTTTTCTGAGAGAGAAGTTTAACATTGGAACAGCCTCCCCAGGGAAGTGGTGGAGTCACTATCCCTGGAAATGTTCAAAAAACAAATTTACAGGCCACTTCCAGATATGGTTGAGTGGGCACAGTGGCATTCAGCCAAAGATTGGGCTTCATGATCTTGGAAGTCCTTTCCAACCTTAATGATTCTATGATTCTAAATTTGAGTGGAATAAGTCTCTCCAAAGGGTATTAGCCTTTGTCCTAAAGTGGAGTGAGTGATCTTTGGGAGATGCTTTTACCTCCCCCTCGACAAAAACCTGAATCAGACATTTGGTTAATTTAATTTCTTTATAGCTGTGACTAAATGGGATGAATCTGACCTTTCTGTTTTCCTTCGCCCCAAGGCTCAGTGACCCTCACTAAGGGCAATAAGGCCTTGCAGCAGCCAGCAGGCCAGTGTTTATTCTGGAGTAAATCCTTGTTAGCCCGAAGCTCCAGTCACCTCCGAGTTCTTGGCTATCTATTCTCATGACAGAAAATCAAAAAGCACCGTCCTTTTTAGGATCAACAAACATGTCACATAGAGTCTATGAAAAATAAAACCTCTGCCTCCTCAGAGACTTGGAGAAATTTAAAATATTTCTTGATGTTGGATTGTGGGTTGTGGCTTACCTATGAGCCTGATCCAACAGTTAATTATGCTCTGTGGCTCTAAGGCTTTCCTAAACAAATAACTTATTGGTAGGAGAGGCTGTACAAAGATAAATGATATGGGATCTCTATGGCATTTAGTCATTGGATAAAATTAATACTTCAGAAAGGGGGTGTGAGGAAGGGAAAATTTTTCCTTTAGGTATTTTAAGGCCCTTTTTATCTTTGCCTAAATGAAAAGACAAAGAGCAATGTCCTGATGCTGCTTCAGCATCGGCACTGGATGCTTGATGTGACAGCAATTTCACTGAATTTCTGACCTAAGGTTAGTAACTGCTTTCTGTTTGGGCAGAGAAATTTCCAAAGACTTAACCATCCCACCCCAAGCTTCCTCTTACTTCTGTAGTTTGCAGAAACTCACTTGAAAACTGGGAACATTTGGACTTTGAAACAAATTCCTCCCCTAAGCAGCATGCAGCTTTTTAAGAGTAGGAAGAGTTGAACACCAGGACAAACTCAAGGGATGTAATTAATTTACTTTGTAAAAGCAACTTATTTTATTTTCCCTTGGAAAAAAAAAGCTTAAAAATTAATTTATATTTCAATATACATTTCATTGCTCAAGTTAACTGAAGATGGGGCTGTCTCAATAGCCTGTTTTGGACACACCATGGTGTTGGTTATGACATTAATTTTTTCCTCATTCTTTTGCCTAATAAACTGTAGAGACCACAAAAAGCTCAGCATTGTCACCAACACTCTCAAAACATTTCACTAGTATGGTGAGCACCACAAAAGCTTGTAGTTGTTCATTTAACCAATTTCCAGTACCCCAAATGAAAAAGGCCGCTCACACTGGGACACTCAAGTTAACTTGTTTTTATTTAGAGACATTAGTCCAAAAAATCACTTCTAACTTTTATTCTGTAAAAAATGTTATAATCTGGCCTTAATTAGTAATTAAGTATAGTTACCCATGGTGCTTTAGCACTGACAGGTTAGTTGCTGGGTGAAAAGAGCAGGGAGGATGAAGTTGCCCAAAGTTACATCTGAAAGAAAAAGTAGATTCTAATTTACTGATTGCTTGATTTTGGTTTTATTTAACATTTGTTTCAGGGCTTGGTTTAACCTTTTTCTCTCTGGCATTATTTAACCTTTCACTTTTGTGAACAATTAAAGGCGAATGAATATAAGCCCTTCCAAAAAGGGAAGAATCTACTAAAGCCAAAGGGAGCATCATCATTTTGCAAAAGAGAAAAAAAAATATTTACCTTTAGGCTACTTAAACACTCAATTTACCAAATTACCCCTGTTTAGTGTAATGGAATAAATGGCATGCATAGAGGATTGCTGTTGGCAGGGTATCATTAGAGCTCAAAAGGTAATGGGCCCTGAATAATGCCCCGAGGAGCTCTGGATACTGCAAGCTGAAGCTGAGTGACCATCTATCAGAAGTTGAGAGGAGAACAGACACACAGTAAAAGAAATCCAAAAGCTGGGCTTAAAATTTTGTTGGTTTGCAGCAGAGATCTTATCCATGACTCTCAGATTAGCATGAAAAACATATTTAAATGGAATCCTTTTCTTCAGCTGTAAATGCTTAGAGGTGAGCTGGTAGTCCTAGGGTGTCTTTGTGGTCAATGGGAAGAAATAAACATTTCCACAGTGCAACTGAGCCTGTGTAGACACCTAAAATAGGTCAGATGAACTCCCACTATCACCAGCAAGTTCCTATTTTGTCTTTGAGCTGCAAGTTGAGTAAATCCTAGTCAGCACAATTATGGAGTGGGAGGGACTGAAAAAAGATTTTAGACAATGTAAATCCTAGGAAATCAATATTGTGTGGATCTTGTACTTACATTCAGAGACTGAGACTATGAATAATCCTGAATTGTCTGTGTGGGAAGGATGATGGGGCTGCCAAAAGAAAACTTCACCTTTGCCTGCAGGACCTCCCTACCACTGCTCATCTTCTACTCCATAGAATTATAGGATCACAGAACAATAGAACATCCTGAAGGGACCCATCAGGATCATCGAGTCCAACTCCTGGCCCTGCACAGGACATGCCAACAATCCCACCCGGTGCCTGAGAATATTGTCCAAAAAACTCTTGAATTCCAGCAGGCTTGGTACTGTTACCACTTCCCTGGGGAGCCTGTTCCAGTGGCCAGCCACCCTTTGGGTGAAGAACCTTTTCCTAATGTCCAGCCTAAACCTCCCCTGATACAGCTTCATGCCAGAGCTACATGGAGTATTACAGCCCTGCTCAGAACTCACAGGGTGGACATCTCACTATAGAGTATGTGAAAGACATTGTCTGTCCCATCCACCTACACAGCTGAAAATCTCAACTGAAAACCCAGTTTCTCAATTGTTACAGAATTTATCTCTCCTCCTCACAAAGATAATCATCTGCTTCCAAAATCTAAACAAAAACAACCTGCACAGATCATTTTCCCATCTTTGCAGTGGACTATGTCATGTTAATTTTCATATCCTGTAATGACTCTTCCTTTTCTTTTACACACTGTGAGTCTGTTTTTTGTTTGGGGGTTGTTTGTTTATTTTTTTTCTTTCATTTGGAAAAGAGACGTTTAATAATTTCTTTAATTTTGGCAGTAATTGTAATTCATTTGCCGACAGACCAATAATGAGGAACAGAAATAAAGGTTCTATTTCATTGAAGATTTCATTGTATTTTAAGCAAAAATGTATAAAATTACTGTTCATCTGGTGCAAAATTTAATTTAATACTTGCATAAAAGAAAAAAGTCAGACACAAGTTTGATTCACAGCATTGCCACGGAAGTAAACCATCCCTTTCTACTGAACAAGCAAGAAGGTAGGACATTCTCTTTGGATGTGAAAAATCGTTTCATTTCCTCTCTTTTGCGCAGAGGAGATTAATCCTTTATCTTTTACTTGGTAAGGGAGTGTCTTCATGATCAGTGTGGAACATACCCTGAGGTGGAATGCTTTCAGTCATTCCTGGTGGTGCCATTTCTCTTTGCATAAATAATGAAACATGCATTGAGCATAGACTGAAATGCAGCTGTCCCACCTCTCAAGTGATCCTCCAAACCCCAGGACAGAGAGTCCTGGATATTTAAATATTTTTAAACAGAATGTAGTCACTTTAGAGGGCTTATAAAAATGAGGAGAGTAACTTTCTATGTGGGCAGCTATTGATAGGACAAGGGGAAATTATTTTAAAGTAAAAGAGAGATTTAGATTAAATGTTAAGAGGATAGTCTTCACCTAGAGGGTGGGGAGGCCCTGGCACAGGTTGCCCAGAAAAGCTGTGGATGCCCCATCCCTGGCAGTGTCCAAGGCCAGGTGGGACAGGGCTTGGAGCAACCTGGGATAGTGGAAGGTGCCCCTGCCCGTGGCAGGGAGTTGGAACTGGATGTGCTTTAAGGTTCCTTCCATCTGAAACCATTATATGGTTCTACTACTCAATAAGACAGTGTAAGGAGTGGTTACCCCAGAATATTATAGGATATTGGGATGAGTAGAGGCTTATATACACACAGGCACTGTTATCAAGTGAACTGAGTCCTAACTGTTGCTGAATCATATAAAAGACTGCAAAGCCCTGTTTTCAATCAGGTATTCTTTTCAGCCACAACTCTTCTTGAAAGTTTTGTAGTAGACAAAATTATTCCAGTTTTTAAAAGTATTTGAGTATTTCAGAACCTAAGTTGAACTATTTGAGTATTAAGCCAAAATAATCATATTCCAGATATATTTCTTATCCCAGATTTCACCATTCTCAATATTTGTATTTTCTCTGTACTATAAGATTGAAAAATCTACTTCTGCTGTGAATCCATTTTACTGCTTTTGGGCACTCCCAGAATTAAACCTTTGACTTTAAACTCATCTCTAGATTTAGGGTAAATGAGGAATTTTCTTTTGTTAACCTTTGTCTGTGCTCTGGAAAACTGTCCTCATTTTGGACTATTGTCTAAAAATATTCCTCATCAGAGAGGCATGGGACAAAACCTTGGGTATGGAACAAAGTCTTGGACTGATGTTTGCCAGAATCATATTAGGGTTCTGAGTGTTTCATTTCCCCTCTTAAGTCTGCTAGAAGGTGATCTGTGATTTGTATCTTCCTAATGAGAGGAGGTTCTGTGAAGTTTGGGGCCATGGATTCGTGGGGATTTTTTCCAAGTCTATATTCTTACGATTTTCTAAGGGACACAGATCGTAGGTGGCTGAGTTTAAAGATGACCCTGCTGAACTCCTCAGCAAGCGGCTGTGCCAAACATGGAGCAAACACCATGACAAATGATGAAAAGCTTGGCTTCATCACTGTGTCCATCCTCAGCTGCCGGAAAGGAAGATGGACCAGGAGTGTTGAAGGGAGTCAGGCCAAGGCCAAAAATGGGGCAGCGTCAGAGCTCATTAATGTCACAACAACTCTGAGAAGCCATACGTTATTTAGACAAGCCCTGGGGCAATCCTAATTGACAGTGTGGAGCTCAAAGCCACCTTTACTCCCTGTCCAGTGTTGTTCAGCATCATTATAAAATTCATCTCTCTTGATCTACCCTGTAAGGAAGGGACTGGCTACCCCATTTTAGAAATAGGTATAGAAATAGCAAACCACTTGACTTATGACATCCAGGACATTTATATCCAAGCCAGCAACAGAACCCACATCACCTATTCCTTAGGCTGGCATATTCATGCCCAAGACCATATTATCCATGTGTCAGACATGTTTTAGAAATATTAAGCAAATTAATATTACATGGGTTAGCAACAGATTAACAGAATGATTAAAAAAACCCAAAAAGCAGTCATGGAGTCATCACATTCACATTGAGCCTACTTTAAAAAGTGCTTTGATGATCCTCTCTGAACATAAAAAGAATTCAGCTTGCATCCTAAACGTAGACATGCAAAATCTACCACCCTTTCTCTCTTTCTTCCTTAACATTAGTAGGTTCTGGTTTTTAAACAGAAATTACAGATTTCATATTCCAACTAAGTTATCTTCTTTCTAGAAGTGTCCCAGATTTCAGATGGAGGGAGGAACAAAAATGAAACAATTAAAAATATAGTCAGGAAGGGGAAAAAGACTGTTACTACCTTGCAAAAGAGTAACATCTAGCTGATGTGTACCATTACTTCCCCTTTAAATGGGATCTAAACTCCGCCAAAGACAAAATTTTAAATTTAAAAAATCACTGTTGCATGTTGTAGTTCATAGTCTGTTTTTAAATACACAGTGCGTACCTCAGAGAGGTTTCTACTTAAAAGGAAAAGCCTAATTTCATCTAGCCAGTATCAGTATCTGTTGTAGTGGGGATTCCTACAGCACATATATACAGTGAGGCCCGTGGAAAAGAAATATAAGGACTGTGGTGATGCAATACCTTTATTGTATTTTTATATAAGTTTTCTGTACCCCAATGGTTCATCCCTACCTTCCCCACTCCTATTCCCAGTTGGTTTGCCCCAGACCCAAGCCGCTCCCCCGGTGCTCCCTACATGGTTGTTCTCCTCCCCTTTTCCTGGCTCTTTCCCTAATCAATCACCCAAACCCCTCCTGTTGTTCCCGAAGGTTCAGTGTCCATCATCTGAAACCCCCCAATTTACCCTTATATGGTCCCCATCAATCCCCTGAGACCCCACCCCTCTAGATACCTCCTCCTTTGGAAATGCCCTAAACCTCGACACCCCATTGGGGCATGTGATCCCTTTCCCTCCTCCCCTTGAGGCTATTGGCCCAAGGAAATGTCTATCCTCGTCCATATCCCTCCCTTAGAGATTTCTATTGGTCCCCAGTTAAGCCATCCCCATTGTAACACCTCCCTTTATAAGAGGCTCCCTGGAGCTGGCTTGTCCCCTGTGAGTTGCCTCCAATAAACTTGGGTTATCCCGTGTGGCAAGCCTCCTTGCTACTTTTTATCCTCTCCCTCGTAGGGACTGCTGACAGCCACTGTGCCTGGAGCTTCAGCTCCCCTGGGCAGAGCTGAACTCCAGAGGAGCAGCTTTAAAGCCAAGAGCCTCCAGCTGCTCCCCACTCCTGTCGCACACCGCAGGGCCTGGCCTGGGTAGTGGTCAGTGGCGGTCATTGTGACAAAGGACCAATTCTTGGTAGATGTTTCAGAGAGATGTTTATTCTCCAGCCCCATGGCCGGGGACTGCCGAAGAACTGCCGCAATCACGGGACCCGAGGGTCCTTGCCGGGCAGGGGGACACAAAACAAGCCCTGGGAACGAGGTTGACCAGGGAGTAGGGAAACCCTGTGCCTCCACCCCGGGGCCTTGCTCTGGTGTGTGTTTTGGCTAGGCACAGCTCCGCTCCACCGCCACCGCCGCCGGCCGCCGCCTGCACGCCGGCCGTCTCGGTCAGGCGTTCACGGGGCTCGCTCCACCACGCGCCGTGCGGGGCCAGGCGGGCGCCGCCGGGTCACGCCGCTCCCACCGCGCCTGGTTCCGCTCCCGCCGCGCCTCGCTCCGCTGCCGACACCACAGCTGGCGCCGCTCCGCCCGCGCGTGGGAACTGCCTCGCGGCTGCTCGCAGAGCACTCGATGCACGTGGCTGAAGCCGCACGGTCCCTGAGGCACGTCTCCCTTCGCAAGGACACAGCTGATACTGTTCAACAGTCTCAGTAATTAAATCATATTCACAAAAATATTCTTCCATCAGCGTATATTTTCACTCAGAAATTAACTGTGTCCAGTCTTCCAAAAGTCTTTGGTAAGAATCAAGTCCCAAGAAATGTAGAAGTTTTTAAACAACCATACCAGGAAGTGTTTTAGTTCTTTTTGAGCTTGAATTAAGCTAAAATTTACATATGGTTGTTGAAGAATCTTTTGAAGTTTAAGATAAATGTCCCGATGAGGCTCAGAGTCCCAGGAGTCTTTCCATGGTTCCTCCATAGTTTATGGAACAGCAAAAAAAAGGTAAGAAGAGAAATACAAAGAGTTTACTCACAAATCACAGTTGCTGTCTTTAGGGAATCGTTCTGCCCGCATTACCTACCATTTGTTGTAGTGGGGATTGCTACAACACATATATACAGCAAGGCCATGGAAAAGAAATATAAGGACCGATTCTTGGTAGATGTTTTCAGAGAGATGTTTATTCTCCAGCCCCATGGCCGGGGACTGCCGAAGAGCTGTAGCAATCACGGGACCTGAGGGTCCTTGCCGGGCAGGGGAACATAAAACAACCAGCGGGGAACGAGGTTGACCAGGGAGTAGGGAAACCCCGTGCCTCCAACCTGGGGCCCGTCTCCCAGGACCCCATGCCAGGGGGGAGGAACCCCAACAAGTATCTCATAATATGCCTATTGAATGCTGATCCAGACAAAAAGAACAACTAAGTGGAAGGAAAACTGCATTTGTGTGTATTAAAAGTGATAGAAAGCAAGATCCTAACCTAAAAATATTTGATTCTGTAGTCAATAACTCATGAAAAATCAAAGCCACTTCTATAATTTAAGATGATGCAAAGCCAAATCAGTTTAAGTGTTTTGATAGATTTTAAAAGCTGAGTGGTAAAGACCATCAATGTTAAAAATCAAAGCACGTGAAGAAAATGACTAATTTAGATCTGAAAGTTCATTCTGGGATTTCTTAAGGTTAAAAATGGAAAGCTGTTTTAAATACAGGTAAAATATATGTGGCAATCTCTAAAGGAGATCACAGTGATACTACATCTGATGAAGTAGGCACAGAAAACAAACAGTGTCTGATGGAAAATACAGAAAAAATTATGAAAGTCCCTTTTGATGTTAAAGCATCATGAAGTGGCACAAAGGGTGGCCCTTTGTAAATTACCACACTTCACATTCAGTTTCTGATAAGGGGAAATTTAAAAGCAAAAATGTAACTTTGAAAGTAAGAAAATAAAATAAATATTGAGCCTTTTGTAAAGCAAATGTGCTGTACAAATAACAGCATGCAGACTATTCTGGTGTTGTGAAAAAGAATGAATATAAGGAAAGGGAACTGAAGAAATAAGAACAGATGCAAATCTTCTTACACAGACAGGTCACAGGTGGAAACACACCACTTGTACCTAACTGTGGTGGAAAAGCAGGTTAGATGGGTCCATATGAGTTTCCATCCTTTTATCTACCAATAAGTTTTCCTTCACTAGTCCTGTTATTACAAATAAAGAAAATATTTTTCCAATCTCTGAAGAATTCAGTCATTGAGTTCTTTCCACACCAGATGAAGGCAATTTTTTTACATTACAAATTCAGGGCTCTGATCAAAACATTAAGCGGGGTTTTTTTTTTCTAAATTTCAAAGCAAATATCTACCTCACACAGAAAAAAATAATAATTTCTTCCTTTTATGCATGTTAGAATGGAACATTTTAACATTTCAGAACTGTCTTTCAACTTAAGAAGAGGAAACTACTCAAAATCAACTCTTTATTACAAAGTAGTATTAATTTCATGACCTACATGTATTTAAAATTTTAATTAGAAGAAAATACCTTCTCAAAGCTACCAAGTGTCTTATAGCATTTGATCTAAGAATGATATCTGGGGTCCTGAAGTGGTCCTCAGCATCCCTTTCCCATGGCTTGTTGAGAGGGACCTCAAGACTGCAATCCCTCTTAAATGCATGGTGACTTTTCCTGTTCAGATCCTTTCCATCCCTACAGTTATGGTGTGGCATCCCACCCTTAAGGCCAAGAGTTGCAGATGCTCGTGGTCAAAAAGGAATGACAAAAGTCAGTCCACAAAACTTACAGAGTTTTATTCATAGATTATGCACTTGGAATGGAAGTCAATTTCCATTAATTTCCCTGAATGTCCCTGAGGAAGGGAGGGAGGGAGGGTGGGAGGGGGGAAGGAAAGGAAGGAAGGGAAAGGGAAAGGGAAAGGGAAAAGGAAAGGGAAAGGGAAAGGGAAAGGGAAAGGGAAAGGGAAAGGGAAAGGGAAAGGGAAAGGGAAAGGGAAAGGGGAAAGGAGAGGAGAGGAGAGGGAAGGGAAGGTGCGGGAAGGGAAGGGAAGGTGCGGGAAGGGAAGGTGCGGGAAGGGAAGGTGCGGGAAGGGAAGGTGCGGGAAGGTGCGGGAAGGGAAGGTGCGGGAAGGGAAGGTGCGGGAAGGTGCGGGAAGGGAAGGTGCGGGAAGGTGCGGGAAGGTGCGGGAAGGTGCGGGAAGGGAAGGGAAGGGAAGGTGCGGGAAGGTGCGGGAAGGTGCGGGAAGGGAAGGTGCGGGAAGGGAAGGTGCGGGAAGGTGCGGGAAGGTGCGGGAAGGTGCGGGAAGGTGCGGGAAGGTGCGGGAAGGGAAGGGAAGGGAAGGGAAGGGAAGGGAAGGGAAGGGAAGGGAAGGGAAGGGAAGGGAAGGGAAGGGAAGGGAAGGGAAGGGAAGGGAAGGGAAGGGAAGGGAAGGGAAGGGAAGGGAAGGGAAGGGAAGGGAAGGGAAGGGAAGGGAAGGGAAGGGAAGGGAAGGGAAGGGAAGGTGCGGGAAGGGAAGGGAAGGGAAGGGAAGGGAAGGGAAGGGAAGGGAAGGGAAGGTGCGGGAAGGGAAGGTGCGGGAAGGGAAGGGAAGGGAAGGGAAGGGAAGGGAAGGGAAGGGAAGGGAAGGGAAGGGAAGGGAAGGGAAGGGAAGGGAAGGGAAGGGAAGGGAAGGGAAGGGAAGGGAAGGGAAGGGAAGGGAAGGGAAGGGAAGGGAAGGGAAGGGAAGGGAAGGGAAGGGAAGGGAAGGGAAGGGAAGGGAAGGGAAGGGAAGGTGCGGAAAGGGAAGGTGCGGAAAGGTGCGGAAAGGTGCGGAAAGGTGCGGAAAGGTGCGGAAAGGTGCGGAAAGGTGCGGAAAGGAAAGGTGCGGAAAGGTGCGGAAAGGTGCGGAAAGGTGCGGAAAGGAAAGGTGCGGAAAGGTGCGGAAAGGAAAGGTGCGGAAAGGTGCGGAAAGGTGCGGAAAGGTGCGGAAAGGTGCGGAAAGGTGCGGAAAGGTGCGGAAAGGAAAGGTGCGGAAAGGTGCGGAAAGGTGCGGAAAGGTGCGGAAAGGAAAGGTGCGGAAAGGTGCGGAAAGGAAAGGTGCGGAAAGGAAAGGAAAGGTGCGGAAAGGAAAGGAAAGGAAAGGAAAGGTGCGGAAAGGTGCGGAAAGGTGCGGAAAGGTGCGGAAAGGAAAGGTGCGGAAAGGTGCGGAAAGGAAAGGTGCGGAAAGGAAAGGAAAGGTGCGGAAAGGAAAGGAAAGGAAAGGAAAGGTGCGGAAAGGAAAGGTGCGGAAAGGAAAGGTGCGGAAAGGAAAGGAAAGGTGCGGAAAGGTGCGGAAAGGTGCGGAAAGGAAAGGAAAGGTGCGGAAAGGTGCGGAAAGGTGCGGAAAGGTGCGGAAAGGAAAGGAAAGGTGCGGAAAGGTGCGGAAAGGAAAGGTGCGGAAAGGAAAGGTGCGGAAAGGAAAGGTGCGGAAAGGAAAGGAAAGGTGCGGAAAGGAAAGGTGCGGAAAGGAAAGGAAAGGTGCGGAAAGGAAAGGTGCGGAAAGGAAAGGTGCGGAAAGGTGCGGAAAGGTGCGGAAAGGTGCGGAAAGGTGCGGAAAGGTGCGGAAAGGAAAGGAAAGGAAAGGAAAGGAAAGGAAAGGAAAGGAAAGGAAAGGAAAGGAAAGGAAAGGAAAGGAAAGGAAAGGAAAGGAAAGGAAAGGAAAGGAAAGGAAAGGAAAGGAAAGGAAAGGAAAGGAAAAAGGAAAGGTGCGGAAAGGAAAGGTGCGGAAAGGAAAGGTGCGGAAAGGAAAGGTGCGGAAAGGAAAGGAAAGGTGCGGAAAGGAAAGGTGCGGAAAGGAGCGGAAAGGAGCGGAAAGGTGCGGAAAGGTGCGGAAAGGTGCGGAAAGGTGCGGAAAGGAAAGGTGCGGAAAGGTGCGGAAAGGTGCGGAAAGGTGCGGAAAGGAAAGGTGCGGAAAGGTGCGGAAAGGTGCGGAAAGGAGCGGAAAGGTGCGGAAAGGTGCGGAAAGGTGCGGAAAGGAAAGGAAAGGAAAGGAAAGGAAAGGGGAAAGGGGAAAGGGGAAAGGGGAAAGGGGAAAGGGGAAAGGGGAAAGGAGAAAAAGGCATTTTGGGTTTATGATCTCCCTTTGTGTCATGTTGAAAGAACTGCTTTGTATAAGTTACAGAGAGAATTCACCTCTCCTGATTTTTAGCTCAGTATCATGACCATAGTTTCACTGCAGATAAGTGATAACCAAGTCCCTAAACCAACACAGCAGCTTTGAACCTCCCCCTGAACATTGTCTTTCAGATAATTAAGTAAACTTTGTCTTATAATGAGATTTTTTTTGGTTTGATTCCTTGACCTACCTTTACTCAGTGACAGAAGAAATTATTGCCTACAGATAATCAGCTGTAACACATACTGAATATTCTTCTGTGGATATTAATTTGAAAATGGATCTTTGGGTTATTCTTGCTCATTGCATCAAGAAAAAAAATTTAAAAATGGACAACTGACACAGCAGGTTAGGCTGTGCAAGATGCTGAACTTTGAATTTCAACCTTGAGGAGATTAAAACTTGATCACCACCTGCTACAACTCATATTGCCATTCCTTGGAGACTGGAAATCAAGGGAGCATTTTGATCTGTGTATATCACCCACTTCTGAAATAGCTGGAGCTGTGGGCTGTGTTGACAACCACAGCTCTCCTGATGAACCTCTATCTTGAACACCTACAGATGGAACAAACGCCCCTTCAGAGACCCAGGGAAGAAAAAAATCCCACTCTGCATTGACAGACAGGTGGTTGTATGGGGATACAAACGTTGGTTTAAAGAGCAGGCAGTGCATCAGTGCTGCGGGTTACTTTTGGGAGGGTTGGGTAGCCAAAATGCCCCATCTACCCTCTGGCACAGAAGCCACCCTGTGTTCAGGAGGTGTTTGTGGTTCCATTTTCTGCTGTTCAGTGCAGCTCTTTGTGAGCTTGATAACGTTTAGTAAGAGATAACAGATTAAGCCAAGTGCAGGGATAATGAAATATAAATTAGTAGGTTTGCCAGCCTTTATCCACAGCACTGTCAGAGTGTATTATCTGGTATATCTAGTTCAGAGCAGTCAGTTAAATTTCCCCTTATCAGAAACTGAGTGTGAAGTGTGGTAATGTTGCTAAGTGCAGAACAAAAATCTCTCTTTTTTTGCATCCCATGACTGCTCCAGGCAACATTCTTGGAAACCTCTGAGTAGGAAGGAAAAGAAGACCCTGAGATATATACACTGTGACAAGCCAGGAGGCTAAGCTCCACCGGTAAACCGTCCTGTGAGCGGCAGTCGCCTGTGGCTGTGACATTACCACACTTTGCTCAGCTTCAGAAAGGGAAATTTAACTGACGACTGCTATGAACTGAAGCCACAGCCTAAACCAGATAATACACCCTGACAATACTGTCAGGCAAAAAAGGCTGTGTTCCCATTGATTTCATCACATTGGAGACATATTACCCAGGGCTGTGTATGTTTGAGGGTATATGTGAACACTGTGGGAATATCAAAGGGAAAGCCACACTGATTTGGGCAGAAATGGGCCTCACAGAGATAAATCCCCGAAGTGCACTGACTGAAATATATATTATTTGGAGAATGGGGCATGGCAAAAATATTGATTGTAATTGTAACTTAATCCTCAATGTACATCTGATATACCCTGCTGGGTTCGTTTAAAGGAGTGAAAAGCAGGGGGAAATCACATTTCTTGCATATCTGGGTTGTTTCTGAAGGACTGGAAGTCCAGTTTGTCAGCATTTTCAGATGGATGCAAACATCAATGACAGACAAAACTCTGAAGGTTCAGAGCTTGGGTTCAGCTCAGAGAGGACCCCTGCTTCTCCAATCTCTTGGGCCTTGAACTATAGATGCTAAATAAACATGTTTTGTGAACAAATGATAAAGGTGCCACATCTAGAGCCACAATATGTATTCCAAAAAAATTTAAGAAGTGTTTTGAAACAGAAAGGGTTCTCATATTTTAGAAAACAAGACAGCCAAGAATGAGGCCAGCTTTTAAGTATTTCTCTTGAAAGGAAATGTTTCTGAAGTTGGAAAGAAAATCTTGTGCTCAACTCCCTCTTTTACACTAACATTTGTTAACCTTCATGTAATTCTTGTCTCCTCACAAACTGTAGACCTCAATGCCTGTAGAAACATGCTACTTCTTAAATTTACATTATTTTCATGATGCCCACATTTTGTTTAGCTTAAGAAACATGAGAAAATTTCTCATAATCCCTTTGCTCTCTACTTCTTGCTGAGGAAGAAAAGATGAAAATAAGTGGTTCAAACTTTAAAATAAACTGTTCTGTCATAAAAGTATCAAGGCTTCCAGGTGATCAAGACTTACTGTTTGTGGAACCTCGATCTACAGGTCTGTTGGACTGCTGGTGTTAATTTTTCCTCAAGGACTTGGTGAGGAACTTTGAGTGTTAGAATTCAAAGCTTTCTCTGTTTGCAGTGATGAGCACATCCAGATCCCCTTCTTCTGCCACAACATGTATTGCAAAATTGAGATGAGCTTGCCATGAACATCTGAGTTGCTCCAAGGACTATCAGAAGAGGGTGAACAAGTCTCATGGGCTTTAATTTATGCCTACAATGCCAGGTATCCTTTGGAAAAGGGAGGGGAAGGAGGAAAGATATTGATGAAACAAATTATTATTTATTGCACCTTTTATAATGGAAGGGTAAAGCAGGAAAAAATGGATCCCATCTTCATGTAAAAGATGTATTTGGAATATTTGCAATTAGCTCACTTCTCATTTCTCTGCTGTGCTCTCTAGGCTCACATACTGTCTTTTTCTCATTCTTAAGAATTCAACAGCTTCAACCCCGCCACTCTGCAAAAGCCATAAATTAGGATCCGAGATGAACTGATGTTTCATTTGAAATGTTTCATGCTGGTTTGCAGCTTCCAAATTAGCATGAAACAGCACCAGAGGAAACAGAGGGATTCTCCTGCATTGTACAAAGGGCTGTGTGAACTTTTGAAATACTGAGACCTCATTACTGACAACATTTTGACCTCGGAGTTTTCATCTGCTGACCTGGAGGCTGCCTTTGGAAGTAGAAATGCAGATTCCCCATTCAGCATGACTGCGTGGGTTTATCAAGCCAGATGATTTTTTTCAAATGCAAAGCAACAGTACATAGTTTCCAAAAATGAGGAAAAGTAATTAAAAATGATACATATGAAAGCAGGATGAATACATGATCAGCTAGGAAAAAGGCAGACAGAATGCAGTCCTTTCTGGGGTGCTTTTGGTAAGCTTTTATGTTCTGTTGCTAAGCTTGTTGAATCCCATCCAGAGATCTGGGATTAAAAGCTCTGCAGAGGCTTAAAGTACCAAACAGAAAGCAGGGAAAGAGCAAGAGCTACTCGTCTTCTGAAACTCCCTCATGTTACTCCTATGACCCAGTTTTATTGGGAATGCTACTCAGCAGCAAAAAGAAAAAAACATATCTGAGATAAGGTAATAGAACAAATACTAAGGAAACATTTTCTGTTTAGTTGGAAAAGAAACCAAGTAAAATATTCTGGTCCCACAGATGCCAAAAAGAGTCAGTGCTAATGTCAACAGACACAGAAGTTCACTGCAATACAAAACCTTCTCAAAATTTGGAGTAATTATTTTAAAACACATTCTAAGTCAAGCACTGCATTCTCACTGTATGGGTTGCAGGAACAAGGACCTAAGAGGTGTCCCTCCCATGGCAGGGGTTTGGAACTAAATGATCTTTATGGCCCTTTTCAAACCAAACAATTCTATGATTTTATGGCTAAATAGCTTGCAAAGTTTCTCTGAGCTCCAGAGAATTAATTTTTTTTCAAAAGACAGTCTGGAGCCAAATCTTTATTGGGTCCCACCATATAAGAGAAGTTAGGTTGCACCAGCTAAAATCTGGCCCATTGGTCACATTTTTCCAACTTCTGTTCATTCAGTTTTAATGTCATGGAATGAACTCAGGAATTCTGCAGGGGTTGGACAAGTGTAGAGACCCTCAGGTAATGGGAGCAGGAAAGAACCTTCTTTGCAGGGAAAGAATGGAGCCGCTGTCAGTACAGCAACAGGTCACTTTAGACTTGGGATTCAATGCAGATTTTTAGCTGCTTTGCACTATGTATAAGTCTTGTGAGCTCAACACTTATCACTGATCCCCCTGTTCCTTTGTGGGATTGTTGTATTCTATTGCAACAAAATAATGCTGCAAGCAATTTCTTCTCTCAGTGTCATTTTCATTCCAGATTGCTCCATGCTGGAAATTAGCTGGATGGTGTTGTTTAAACTGTTTTTAAAACACAGAGTGTAAAAACCTCACCTCCAGACTCCGCAAGACTTCCCTAACCGACTATGACTGAACGGAAATTTCTGCCGCTCTGATTAAACTTATATGTAGAGGTGAATAAAATATAAAAGAGGTCTTGAGCATCATCTTTTATTTAGTGTCTTGTCCGATAAGTATGATCATACTTTTAAGGATCACAGTATATTTTTAGACACCTTGTAAAGCACTCAAGCTTTTGCTTAGAGTACTAAGAGTGTATGGTTTAATAAGCCAGTTGACAGAACATTAGTGACATCAAAGCCATGGAAAAAACTCTGTTTGCTTGCTCTTCCTTTCATCTGACTTTAAAATACAGTGCAATCAACAGGATTAGGAGAGAAAAGCACACATACACATGCAAACCAAGTGCATTTCATGAATACTGTGTGATGAACTGTTTGAAAATAATGATTATTTTCAGGAAACTGAGATATTCTTCTCCTTCTAAATGCACATCAGATTTTATGCAAGCCCACTGTCTCAATCTGCTTGTATGTTGCAATTTATCAAGGGGTTTCTCAGGGATACCAGATTGATGCCATCTGGGTATTGTGTAGACAGGAAAAGTACACGATGCTTCGCCTCCTTTCTGCTGTTAACCCCCAGTTTGTCAGGTTTGCTCTTGAAAACACAGAATATCCAAGTTTCTATGTCTAATGTCAGGCTAGAGCCCCAGGAGAGGTGGTAGGTGATTATATCCATCAGGTCACATCTGACATAAACACCACACATGGGACACATCTCGCCCAACTAAAATGTCCACAGAGCTGGTTTCCTGCAATACTCAGCAAAGCCAACACAGAGGAAGGGGAATTTAAGCAAATAATTAATCTGACCTTCTGAGATATTTATTTCAAACGAGCTGCAGTGATTCCTAAAAATGCTTTTTCTCTCCCCTTCATTTTTTCCTTTCTCCTTTCTTTCTGCAGGGATTTAGAGCATGTGATTACAGATATCTGCATTGTAAATAATGAAAGATAAATTGCAAAAATTTGGTTACATTACTACACAATACTTGAACTTTTCATAGATCTGATTTTCCCCAGAATCATCTTGTGTCAGATGGCATGATGCAGTTTTGGTTAGACTTTTCACTCATCAAAGATCCCATAATACAAAGAGAAGCTATTTGAAAGAAAATCACGGCCAGCAAGCCCAAACCACACCTGTGTGCAGAGAGATATTGAAATAACTTCCACTTTGCACATTACCACCTCCAACTGGCTGTCTAAAAGGGTGCATTAAAGAGGAAGGTTTGCTCTCAGAACATCAGTGGGAATATGAATTTAGTAAAAAGATTACCTCTTGGTTAATTTTGTTAGTCACTTCAGTAATAATCTAGTTATATTATACAAAACCTCTCAGAGGCTGCAATTTTGTACCTTCACCCTTTGGTTCTGCAAAGAATGGGGAGCAAAATTTTGTCTTTTAGATCATGGAGATTCATGTATTATTGTTTGATAAGAAGGTACAACTCAGGAATGATACAATACCATCCCCGCTAAACACCTAAATTACAGACATGTCTGGTTCCAAATATCAACCATTTACTGCTGCTCCTCTCAACAGCAGTACTGTGCCCATTATTTGACCTCCCCTTGGACTGGAAAAAGTTTGATTTAAAAAGTTGTTGTTTGACTTATTTATAAAATACCATCTGGTCATTATCACATGCCCAGAGAAGCTGTGGATGCCCCATCCCTGGAAGTGTTCAAGGCCTGGTTGGAGCAACCTGGTCTAGTGAATGGCATTGCTGCCTGTGGCAGGGGGTAGAACGAGAAGTTCTTTAAGGTTCCTTCCAACCCAAACCATTCCATGATTCTGTGATTGTTTGGGCTTCATCTGCAGGTCTTGAAGCCTGTTGTTAATGGGAGAGCAATGTCTTTGAACAAGAGAGCCTTTGCAGTTTACACATTGTGTATCATCTCTGCTTTTCCAATACTTTGCACAAAGTGGTAGAACAGTAGGATTTCCTAATTCACTGGGAAGCCAAGTGCTCGTATCTATGTTACTTTCCATATAAAACACTTAGAATACACTCAGCTGTGAATGTAAAGCCAAAGCTGAACAGTGAATTCTCCTCAAGGCCTGATTTTCCAGGCAGTATTTTGCCTATGGAGATGTTTCAGCATTAATTTTGATCATATTCTCTTTCACACCCTCTATCTAAGGTACTAAAAAGGGAATTCACAGGAATTCGTAAGGTGCCATAAGCAATGTTCTCAGAAGTGTAAAAGAAATGAATACGATAATAGCTTTCAAACTAAGTTCTCCTCAATGTGTTTAGTTCACTGGGTGTTAAAGAACATTTAGTAACAGTTTAAACGAGTCAAATGAGGATGCAATCAGAATTCATCAGGTAAGGCACTACCCAGACTGAATGTTACACCCTCTTTGTGTGTGCTCTAAAGGTGTCTCTCCCTTCTTGACCTGTTCAGATGAAAGCTGACTGGCTCCTTTAAAGCATATTTTTCAGGGACATTAATCAGAACACTGGAAAATTTTTTTTTTTAATCTTTTTAAGCTCAGTGTTTAATATCTCAGCCCACTCTGCACAATGAGAGCTGTCAGGCTTCTGCTGGAAGTTTGTTTCTCAGCAGGGGCTTCACACTGGGCATGTCCACCTCTGGAAGTAAATCCTGTTCTTTCTGGTATTAAGACATTTGTGCCACTCAGAGGTGAATTACAGCAGGTTTCACGTCCTCTCAGTTCTAGGTGTGGGAGATCAGGGTCTGTAGGAAATGTCATGAGCTGGCTGCAAAGTTTTCACTTGTTTCATCACTCATCCTTGAGATATATTATTAAATAGATTAGATTTAGATTACATATTAGGAAGAAATTCTTCTCTGTGAGGATGGTGAGGCCCTGGCACAGGGTGCCCAGAAAAGCTGTGGCTGCTCCATCCCCTGAAAGGGTCCAAGGCCAGGTGGGATGGGGCTTGGAGCAGCCTGGGATAGAGGAGGTCACAGCAGGGAGGTCGGAACAGGATGATCTTTAAGGCTCCTTCCAACCCAAACCATTCTGTGATTCTGTGATTTTCTGGTATTAGCCCCATAGGGAAAATTCCCATAGAATTTCATTGGGGGAAAAAATGAAATTTTCTCAGAAATTCTTAAGTGCTTCAAATTGAACAACGAATTCTCTTTCTTCCATGAGATTGAATACATTCTTCCATGGGAGATTAGTTGTTCTATATGCTGATCCATATGTTTTCAGTGTGACTTCTACTAAATTCCTAGACAGAGCATTTCCAAGTGTGAATATTTTTTTGTTACACTCCTACTTAATGTCTTAAGACTGATGCAGACAGAAACAGCAGGTGTCTGGATTGTCTTACAAAAGTATCTGAAGAACTTTTTAATTTACAGCTAGTGATGTTATTGTACATAACATATTAATGACACGTAACTCCCTTCAATAATAGCAAACAGGACAGATTTACTGATCAGTCTAATTTAGTTGAATATTTTACAGAAACGCATTTTGCAAACATATTTATTTGAATATGTTGCCCTCATACATGGCATGAAATGAGACAAAAGGATGGCAAAATGTGGGATGAGTGACTGGAATTTTAAGCAGCATTAATGGATGATGGTGCAAGTACTCTTGTTTCTTTTTTTTTCCATCACACAGAAACAACATCACTTCAAGTCACGTGCTGAAGGTTTCACCTGGCGCATGTGCTCTGTCGGGACTGGAAAGAGTCACCTGGAGTCATGTGAGGTGGCCTGTTCACTGCTCTTGATACAGAAATACATTATCCCTCCTAATCTCTGCCAGAGCTGCCCAGTCTGACCAAAGATCTGCAGCCAAGGTTCACATGACAGAAGAGGTCATTGAGCTTTTGAGGTCCTGTGTCACTGCTGTCCATGATACTGAACAAACTAAGGTGGAGCATGATGGGACGTTCAGATGGGAGCCTCTTATTCAAGGAATATATTCCAGGAAGGAGACTTAATACATAAAGAGTCATAGAATTGTTTAGTTTGGAAAAGACCTCTAAGATCATCAAGTCCAATCATTAACTCAGCAAGGCCACCAATAAAACATGTCCCAAAGTGCCACATCTACACATCTTCTAAATCCCTCCAAGGATGGTGACTCCACCACTGGCAAGGGCAGCCTTTTCCAAGGCTTGACCACCTTTTCTGTGAAGAAAATTTTCCTAATATCCAACCTAAACCTCCCCTGGAGCAACTTGAGGCCATTTCCTGTGGTCCTATTGCTTGTTTCTTGGGAGAAGAGTCCATCCCCACCTGGCTCCAACCTCCTGTCAGTGAGCTGTAGAAAGCAAAAAGGTCCTCCCTGAGCCTCTTTTCCTCCAGGCTGAGCCCTCCCAGCTCCCTCAGCTGCTCCTCACCAGGTTTGAGCTCCAGACCCTTCCCCAGCTCAGTTCCCATCTCCAGACGTGCTCCAGCCCCTCAGTGTCTATGTACAGTACTGCAGATGGCTTCAGCCACTCTATCTCCTGAGGAGAACTCAACCAACCAGCTGTGGTAGTCAGCAACCCAAGTTTAGCATGTAACTTACAGTCACGGTGAGAACCCATAATTCCTTTGGTCTGCTTTTGCATGTTTTCCCCTGATAGGTTAATGTTTTTCCTTCCTGTTTTATGTATGAGGTTATGTATATTCATTTCCCGTCTTTAATATGTATCAGTTCTAGATAGTTCCTTGCTCCTCGACGCCCCATTAGGGATCCTTCCCTCAGTCACTGCTATGTGTTGTTCCTATTGCTGTCAACCCCGCCTACCTGTCCCTATCCCATTGGCTGAGATCCCTTTTCCCGCCTATTCGTACCCAGTATAAAATCCCTGGACCCTGTTAAGAATTTGTTTCTTTGTCCCTGTCCTTTCAATGGGATAAACCTGCGTGGAAGACGTATGGAGAGTCCCATCTCTTTCTTCTTTGCCTTTGCCTGCGTGCCTGCCTAACAGTGACAGGAAGATACAGCCCCTTTGGGTGAGGAGCTCTACCCCTTTTTATTGTGTGTCGGGCACTGAGTGCCGCCTTCCAGAGGGGTTTCAGCGTTGACCTCTGGGCTTTCTTTGGCACACAAGGGGTCAATCCTCTTCTGCCAGCTCACTGCTGCTGCAAAACCCCTCAAATGTCAATGAAAAAATGAAAATATCTCAACCTGGTGGGATGAATAGAAGCTCATTATCACTCCAAGAAAGCTGACAAGCAATAAATAAAACTGTCAGATGAAATTTGTTTTGATTATTTAAGGTAAGCAATAAAACTGAAGTTCAAGAAGGTTCCTGACACGGGTAGGTGGCATTAATTCTTGACACAGGCAGACTTAGACGAAATAATTTGAAATATTCATGTAATATATTAGCTACCAAGTCAGTTGTGAAGGGAACACGCCTGCACACTGCAGGATAAAAAATGATGCAAATCTGCAGTGTTTAAAAGCCATAAAGCACAAGGAATGAGCCAGTCAATATTATAGGAAAAAATGTAATGCCATCACTTAGGAACATATTCTCAGAGTGGACGATCCCAATCATCAGGCAGTGCTTTGCTGTTTTGGACAACCACAAAATACCACAATGTGTCAGAGCACAAACTGATAAAATTTCATCTTAAAAGCTCAAGAGTCAATGGGCTTGTGGGACGATAATTGTTGAGATACATCTTTTGAAGATCAGCTGAATAGCTGGAAGGCTCTCTCTAAGATTTGGCAGAGGATGGCAGCATTCATGTCATGAAACCCTCTTGCTTCCCCATGTAGGTTGGCCATGGACAAACTGTCTTTTCAGAAATGTCCATGGACCATATTGTCTCTGTGAGCAGAAAAGTTCATGGGACAGTGTTGAAAGAAGTGCAAAGAAGTGCATTCTTCCAGCAGTATTGATAATTCCCTGTTCTCCTCTCTTGACACAGCTAACTTTGTGTTGTTGTAGCCCTGGTTTCCTGGGTGATCCTCTTTTACTTAACAGGGTTTGATTAAACAGGTCGGTCTTTTCCTCAGGAAGGACTAGCGCTTTTCTGACTGGTAAGTTATTATTAAGAAATTAGCAATATTAGCTCCTTTGGCACTTCATACATGTGCCCAAACAGAGACCACCATGGGGATTTCTGAGGGATGAAGGATGAGATCCAAATCCAAATCAGGAACCATGTCAGTATAACTGCTTTGCTCAACTTCCACCTCTATAGGCTTTCAGATTTCACCAGTCTTTTCCACAAACTTACAGGTACTTATTGTGTAAAAGGAACTCAGATCTTAACCTTGATGTGTTTAGTCACTGACCTTAATATTTAGACTGTGAAGTTTCCTAAGATTTATTGTGGATATCAGTGCAAGATTTAGAAAGAAGAATGATGCTAAAATACGAGCAAAAGAATACGTATTTTTGCTCTTCTGAGTTTTAGAGTCAGGTAACCAAACAAATATCAGAACCACCATTACATTTTTACTGTTCATTTAGGACAGACGAACCAAATAAGCCTTAAAGATTTCCTTGGAGCTATAGCCAGACACGCAGCACATGCGACCATATACCAAATATCTGCACATTGTCTGGGTTTGAAAACAACACAAACACCTTTGAACATGTAACAGTTATTTTAGGGATACAGATGGATAAATACAAAGACAAATCTTGGTAATCTTACAGGTCTTCAGGATTTCTGCATTCCCTTTGCAACCTATTAGTGATCTGTCTACTAATATTAAATAAGCTCCTTTAGAGAATTTTCCCTAGATTGGTTTGAATAAGGAACTTGGAGATTGGAAATAGGCACTCCTTCATTCCAGTTAAAATAAAATTGTGTTTCTGCTGAAAAGTCAGTTCAAGAAAACTATAAATGTGTTCCTAAACTGCAGTTAGGCTGAGCACTCTGGTGCCATCATTCCAGATGAGGTGGTTGATCCACAAAATAGTCTTAATATAGAGGAGGAAAACAAAAAAAGCAGGCCATTGCCTGCTACTCAACTCTTAGGCAAATACTATCAATTTTGGGCAGGATTTTAATCACGGGGACCTTTTACTGTCCACAGGTATTTTCCTCTTGGAGGAAAAATGCTGGACATTGCTGGTGTTATCTTGTGGGCAATTCTATTGAACTCGAATGAGAATGAACCATGTACTTTGGTAAATTAAAACTGTGGTAGTTTGAAATGTATCACTGTGCTTTAAAAGTTCTATTTTAATCATAATTTAAAAATACAGGCAAAACTCATCAGTGCTCTTCACCTAGTAGTCTTATTTTTCAAAGAAAAGGATTCTGGTTTTATTGTTTATTCTTGACTACTAAAACACTAAATATAAGGTACTTTCTGGTAACCCAGGCAGTACACCAAAATGTTCTTAATTTGTTTAAATAAAGATATAGATTTTCATACATATATTCAGCCCCTTCATATTCTTGGAAAAGGAGAAATAAACTGTTGTTTACTAGATAGTGACTGACATTTTACTCCCAATTTGTACCTAGCCTGTTTGTGTGGGTTTGGGGATTCTAGCAAAAATACACATCAACAGTACAGAATTGCTCTTACTAGGTAAATATCCCCCTCTCTTGCTCCTGCTTCCAGCTGTTTAAATCAACAATGAAAACTGCACTTGGAACAATTCCAGGTGACTCTGATGAATAAACTGCAGAGTTAAAGTGAAAAATTTTTCCTATAAGCTGAAAGGAGTGGTAATTAAACAAAAAGCTTTGAAAACACAGAAAGGAAAAATATTTACCTTTGAAAAGTTAGTCACCAATTCTACATAATTTTAAAGTCTAAAATTTATATAGACCTGGACCAAGCAAATATTTATATTCTTATTCAGCTTTACTTACTGAGATGGTAAAGACAGATGTGTGTGTATGTTATTTTTTCTTGCAGAGGCACTAGTATTAGGAATACATCAGATAATCTGTCAACCTGTAATTAACAAGGTGTGATTTAAAGCATGTTACT
The DNA here is from genome assembly GCF_041296385.1 of Aphelocoma coerulescens. Classification (NCBI taxonomy): domain Eukaryota; kingdom Metazoa; phylum Chordata; class Aves; order Passeriformes; family Corvidae; genus Aphelocoma; species Aphelocoma coerulescens. The sequence goes on from NC_091016.1 coordinate 121,279,707, forward strand.
TTAAAAATGTTATGACAATTCCCTGTTCTGTTTTTACCTAAGTAAGAAGACTGACTTGCTAGCTCAAATATATGAGGGGATTAATTTGATTCTGCATTTTATTTTTAATTTATTGAAATCAGATCATTACATAATCACAAATGATGCCTCTAAAATATTTTTTTAAATTTATCCTAGTGTCACCTAAAACAGGAGTTAAATCAATTTTTGTAAATAATGCATTTAAAGTGAAATTATCATTCTCAGTTTTCAAATTACCACAGCACAAACAGATGTTTGTTCCAAGTGTTTCTAATTTCTTTCTTAGAATGGGATCCTAGAGTAGAGGCGTTAGAAAAACTACTTTGGTGGGTTGGGATTTTTTTGTGGGTTTTTTATTGTTTAGTTCACTTTCAGGACTGCACTTGATTTTGAGAGGCTGGGATAGGTTTTGTACAAATCTTTTATGTACATATCTTTATTTCTGATGCTGGACCAGACACCCAGGCAGGAGTGGGAGCAAGGAGTGCTCAGAAACTCCTATCGTGCTTCAGTGGCCCCTGGGACTCAGCAAGATGCAGTGGGATCCCTGATGGGCTAGAGATGACTTGTGTTCCCTTTCCAGAACAAAGCTCTACCTTCTCCACTATTCCTTCTTCTTTCTCTCTCTTTACTCTCCCTTCTTTGTCCCTTTTCGAGACCCTCTTTTCCTGTTGCCTGCATGAACATGTTCTGTGACTGAGTGCTCATAAGCAGAAAACAGCCAAGTCCACACCCCTTTCTGCAGGTACAGACATTGCAGACAGGTCCCATAAATCAGTCTGACTGATTTATTTGTATAAGGACTATTGATTTTCTCTTTCTCTCCATGAACCAGAAGGTGGCATCTGATTACTGGCTTGTAAATTTGCATCTCTTCTATCTTCATTGCCGCGGTCAACTTCAGTGAATCCTTTTCTTTGCATATTCATCGATGTGAGCACACAAAATTTGTGCCCATCAGTCTATATTCTTCAGTCAAACACACACATGCATAAATATAATTGTTAACCTGTTGTGATTTTAAGATTTAACCAAGCACTGAACAGTTTTGCCTTAAGTCTGAAATCACTGTGCATTTATTGACGGGTTCAGCAACACAGCCCAGGAGCTTGATACTGGTCCCACTTTCCACACTGGAAGATGAAAGCAAAAGAGATCCAAAGGTCTCCTTCAGAGGCAGACAGAAATGTTGTGACAAAGCATGGAATATTTAAATCTCCTTGCTTTCACTCTTGGTCCTCCGGCTACAAGATGAGTCTAACCAGGTGTTCTATTTTATAAAATCATTAAATTTGTAGACTCCTCAAGTGTCATACTTAGTTTCTGCGTATTCAGACTTCAGTGAGTAGTTAGTGTTTGAGCCCCAATTCTGATGAAGATGAGCAAACATTCTGTATTCCCAGCATAGCTGATCACAACAAGATGAGTTGTTCCTGTTAACTTGTAAATATTTGGATCTTTCTAACCAAGCAAGTGATGCTTTTAAACCCAAAGGTGTTTAGTTAATCCCCTTTGCACTAAATAAAGGATAGTTCTTAAACATGATTGCTATAATACTAGAGGGGATTTTTGTGAGAGCAAAAGTATAAATAATTGGCTTTTCTTATGAGAAACAGCTGATCAGAGGTGCAAAGAGAGCTTTCAATGAAGTCTGTGGATTCACAGCATAATGGCTGTCAAGACCTACATTTTAAAAAGGTTTGGAGGAGTTGTATCATGTTGATGGTTAAATGTTAGGATTCGGATGTTTGGAACTTTCTGGTCTCAGTCATCAGAATTTCTTTGCAGTTGAATGGTGTTTTCTCTGACAGAAAATGTTGCTATAATTTTTATAGAGCACGGACAGGATCTGCTTGCACAGCTTAAGAGAACATACTGTGCTCTGGACAGCTGGAAATACTAATGCATGACACACACTCCTGCTTATCCTTAATCCCATAAGCAGAGAGCTTGAGCCATGAAAGATCATTTAGAAAAATTCGTGGAAAATTGGACAACGACACAGGGATTTCTGAGCTTCATGGCAAAGCCAGAAGACCAACCTCCATCTCCAGGGAAGGAGCAGGAATTACTGGTGTAGGTTGTGAATGTGAGTATTGCAAGGTGACAGGAACATGGTGAAGCAGCAGTCAGGACTGGAAGATGGGAACTGACAGGAGTGAGCTGTTCAAAATCAAAAAGAATATAGTTAAAGGTGATGGGATGCTGATTTATTTAATGCAACACTAAAGAAACAAGAAGGAATATCTTGGGTGAAAGGGAAGCTGTCTGGGTCAAAGTCACACAGGGGAAGAAGGATGAAAGAGTTATCGGTGCAGTAATTCTTGAAGTCCCTTATAAGATTGTCAAGAGAAGCCATATGAATAGAGAGAGTTTTCCGTGACAATTTCATAAATATAGTGCTTTAAATAAACATATATGTACATATACTTACAGACATAAATAATATATTTTACATTGCAGTGTGGTTATAAATCATGCAATCTATACATTTCCAAGATTAAATTGTTATTAAGCACTAATCATTAAGATGTTCCAGCTCTCAGATGAAAGCTGAAGAACAACAAAATAAAGAAATTGCCAATAAAATTCACTTACTCCTTTTAGAGCTGGCAGATTTCTCTGAAAAATTCAACAGGCAAACCTGTGGCAAATTAGGTCTGGATTAGATTTTGCCAAATAACAAGGATTCTATGAAAGCAGATCCATTGGGAAGGTTATGTACATCCAAGCAAGGAGGATTCACGGAACCTGGATGGTGGCTGAGGTAAACAATCTGTTCCACTTCTTGTCTTTGTGTTCAACCCACATTCACAACTTACTCCACTTTTTTTCCTAACTGCATTTGAATCTTTTTGCACTGTTTTAATTTCTTTTCTAGTTCTCACTTGGTTTGATTTTACAATTCTGTTTTCTATGAGGCATCCTTTTCCATTGTGCAACATCTTCTAAGTCAATTTATATTTATGATCCTGTCTCTGATTATGATGAATACTCAGGGAGAGATAAATGAAATATGCCATGAAACATAAACTCTAACTGCTTATCTAGGCCAAGAAGCTTTGAATAAAAGGGTTCCATTTGAAATTTAGAAAAATAGAAGGATTTTAGTCATTAAAACAGTACAGAATAGCCTTCAAGTAGGAGAATTTTGAGCATAAATTACTCTCAGCTCCCAGAATGGAGTTGATTGTGCTCATCAAAATTATTTTCTGATATCAGTGTTTACTGAGCAATAATAAAAGTAGTTATTCAGAAAGACTTTTCTGTCCTGAACTTTACAAAAAAAGTAGAAAGAATAAAATGTGTCTTGCATCACATTAAATATCAACAGAACAGGCATCTGCAGATAAAACAATGCCAGACTTCCTTCACAGACAATGGGGAGACAAATGGTCAGTTTGGGGTCTGATGTCATTTCTCCCTTAGAAATTTAATTTTAGAAGAAAGTAACTATTTAAAAAAGAAAGCTCTACAACTAATTTACTCACAGGTGTCCCTGTTTGGTTTTAGTATCCAAAGATACCACACCAAAATCTACAGAAATGGGTCTGCTCATGGATTACACCACTTTGAAGTCTAAAAATGGAATCACATGCGTGTGTGTGTGAATGTGTACACGTGCAGCTTCCACAAAGGAATCCAAAGAGGAAAATTACATATGAGCATGTAACTACTTCATTACATCTCTCCCACCTTCTGCTGCCACAGTGTTACACAAAGCTTTTATTTAGAAAAGGCAGTAATTTTGTTCTAACATGCAGAACACCTGGATCCCCAGAATATCATTATGGGGAAGGAATGTTCTTATTGTTTTATGGTGGTTGCTATCAAAAAACAATAAGAAGAATAAATGTGTTAACTGATATCTAATTGTCTTTCTATGGCTGGTTTGACAGAATAAAACACCAGAACCTTCTGGAAGCAATTAAAGTTATTAATAAAATGGATTTGCTGTACACATTTATCACTGATTACAGCACAGAGTACATGAGCACAAAGCATATCTGAAAATGACATTATTAAGCTGCATGAAGTGCTCTTTTATTTTACCTGGATTTCACTGTTTGTTGTTGTGACCTGGGAAACAAAACCAGAGAGAAAACAGAAGATCTGGTTCAATCACATAAATGAATAAAGAATGAAATCACTAGCTTCTTTTCTCAGTGGTTTGGAAACCTTACCCCTGACATAAGTTTAGTCAGGTAAATCACAGTGAGGAATCTGTGGTCTGTGTTTTCATCTTTGGCCATGTTATTAACTGGTTGCACAGTTTGACAGATGGAGCTTACACACAGTATCAAGAAATAAACAGAAATTATAACATTTTTGCTGTAAGTACAAGCACATCTCTTTTGTTTTTTTGATGAAGATTAACAGGTTCCCTGAATTTTTTGAAACACTGAAGTACACCTACTGGAATAGACATAGAAATCCCTGCTCAGCCAGTCCTTTGCCATCCACTTCTGATACAGGAGCTTCTGCTTAAAGGTTTTCTCAGAACAGGTAAGTATGTGTGTGTTTGGATGTGTACATGATGGCACAAGTTGAGGAAAGAGGGCAAGATTTCTATCCAGAAAAATAAAATTCAGCCTAATTGTGGAAGTTAAGCCTATTCCTTTAAAGAATTTCCATACTGTGAGCCTTTTACAGCTGCAAATAGATTAAAGGGGTGTTTAAAGGTATAGCATTAAATGAGTACAAATAACTGTTTTACGTAAGTTGCCTGGGGTACATCAGTAGCCTTCTAAATGATCAAAAAGTATAGCTGGAGGCAAGGTCCAAAACCACCTGCTTATATAAAAGCCTTTTATATGAGGTAGCTGATATCATACATTTACATTGATCTTCCTTTAAACACTGTAATGAAATCAGCATCAAAATTATGTTAAAGTACTGTTATAACTACCTTAAAGAGATGGGAGCAGGAGAAGTACAGTTCCATCCTTGCATTGCCCCATGTGCCACAGAATTGGGATCATGGGTTCCACTTGTACCTGGCTCTTGATCAGCAGGGCTAAGGTGTCTTAAGATTTTTTAAGAGATTTTGAGATTGATCCAAAGCTCTGAGGAATGCTCTTCACTTTAAACACCTGAGCAGGTCCAACCACCTCCATGGAGGACTTCAGCCTTTGCTGAAGGCTTGAGCATGAATGATTGGCTGAATAAGACCCAGACCAGATACAGACATTTTGCTATTATTTTCCTACAGACACTTTGCTGGGCTGTGGGGTTTTCAAGCAGCATTAAGTGAAAAACGTTCATTTAGAAACAACTGGAAGTGTAGCACTTCCAAAAATTTCAGACTTAATTGTATAAATGATTTCAATATTCTGCATATCTCAACACTGCAAGAAGCTTCACTTTTCTAAGCAAAGTTAAATCACACCAACATCTGCAGCATTATTATTCTCTGTGCATTAGTGACATTATTTTTTCAAGGGTTATCCTTTGAATCAGTTCAGCATATCTTGATATTTGCAACATGCCCACTCCTAAGCACAATCTTTTAAACAATAGTATTTATGCAATCAGTACTATAAAATACTTCTTAGGCAGGTTAAATATCATGATAGATAGAGCATTAACTGTCTATCAGTCTGTGTATCAGGGGCTGGACAGGGCTCTGAACAACCTGTAAGTTGTCCCTGCTCATGGCAGGGGGTTGGAAAGAGACAATCTTTAAGGTCCCTTCCAACCCAGACCATTCTATGATTCAGTTTGTCCCCATTCCTGCTGTAATAACCAGGTACCAACAGTACAGCACAAATCAAAAGCGCTTTGAGGCCATGACTAGAGGCAGAAAAAGTAGGAAACAAATTCTGAAGTAGCAATAATTTCTTTTCATTGACTCCTATGAGAACTGAGGGTGGTGGATTAACATGCAAGTAGATGCCAGGTTAGGAGAGATGAATTTCATGTTGTGAGACCGCCACTGACAGGAGTATTTTTCTGTTTCTTGTTTACCAAGTTCTAAACTGGCAACTGAAGAAAATGCTCCTGATATGTCCTCTCTGAGTAGTACTTTTATAAAACTGCAGCCCTGCCTCATGGTTTGCAGGATGTGGAGCCAGTCTGTGCCTGCAAAGCAAATAATGAGATATTTTTTCATATAATATTGCTAAAATGTTCCTTAACTATTAAAACTAGAAGACAAAAACCCAAATCCAGACCTCAACCAGATTCATTTTGCTTACTAAAATATGGCAATGTAACTGGTGTTTTATTGCCTCCTTAGAAAATAAAATGTTTAGTTCACTTTTAACAGGGGAAAAAAAAAGAGGGAAAAAAAATGAACCCAAGGAAAAGTCCTGAAAAGAAACCTGCAAGGCTTAAAGGACATTGATCAGCTCCTTCTCCCCCATGAACACATGCACAATAGAAAGCTTTTAAAGTGCCCTTATTGTCAGGATACTGACCTTGTTTAAGAAAGAAAATGACATCTTTGTGTTCTGCATTTATTCCCTAACTGGGTAACTTCCATCCAAAAACAGGGGAAAAGAAAGAAAAAAGACTAAAACCAAAAGCTCTTTTTTTGAGATTTATGATACTTAGACCATATTGCTTATAAAAAGATGGAAGACCCCACAATTATGTGCATTACTTTTACAGAGAAAAGTGTTTACAAAGTCTAGGGAAAAGGAAAAAAAAAACCTTCAGCCAACCTCGGGGTTTAAAAGCCTTTTTCAAGATATCTTTTTTCTCTCCAAGGTGCTGAGCTGGCGTCGATAAAAGACCTCTCTCTGAGAATAAAATGCAAAAAGTCAAAACAGTTTTCCATTTTAGAGGAAGCCTTTCAGTATGTTTGCCACCATTTCAATGAGTTCTTCCCCTCTCTGGATAGTCAATATAGGAATGTTAACCCTATTTTATGAAAGATAAAAACCAAAAAAAAGAAAAAAAAAAAAGGTGTTATTTGGGCTGGTGCTTAAAGACTGCAAAATCCTTGATAAAGTTTGGCTAAAAGGCACTGAGATAAAACCTGTGAGGTGATGACAACCTCACAAATATATAAGTATTTAAAGGAAGGGTGTTGAAGGATGGACCAGGCTCTGCTCTGTGGGGCCCAGCAATGGCACCAGAGGAACGGGCAGGAACTGATGCCCAGGAAATTCCACCTGGACAAGAGGCAGAACTTCTGTCCTGGGCAGTGACTGAGCCCTGAACAGATTGCCCAGAGAGGGTGTGGAGTCTCCCTCCCTGGAGATATTCCAGAACTGTCTGGACACAATCCTGTGTCCTATGCTCTGGGATGACCCTGCTTGGGCAGGGAGGTGGGACCAGATGAGCCACTGTGGTCCCTTCCAACCTGACCCATCCTGAGATTCTGGGATTCTGTGATATGGAGCTACTTGGAGAGTGAGAAACCCAAAAAATGATGGGGAGGTCCTTAGGCAGAAACATCGCTTGACACTTGAACATGGCCTGGATTTTTTTCTTCAAAATCCATAGATCAGCAAGACTGAGCTGGTGCAATGTGTAGCCCAACCTGCAGCGAAGAGGGCCCAAACAGGTAATTTTGCTAATGAAATTATGAAGGGAAACCACCCAGGTCTGCCTTGTCAGGTTCAAGCCTGTTTTGAAGCTCAGCTCATTTGTTGGACTGACTTATCATTTTGGGTCCCTTCCAGATGAACTATCCTACTCCCTTGGAACCAATGTGGCATACATGACACGGCATATGAAAGGCAAACAGGAAAATAAAAAGATAAGGTAATGAGATAATTTCATGCTGTCAGATAATTAATTGCATTTAATAAAGGTACACAAATATATATCTATCCCCAATGGCCCTCTCCTAGACACTAGCAAGCAGACTCTTTCTAAGCATCTTGTAGTTTTTAGGAAATGTCTGCGAGGGATGCAGCTGTTTCTAATTCACCCTCAGATTTCTATAAAAATGACTAAGATGAAAATAGAGTGCAACTCATTAAAACTCAGGGATAAATTAAAAGAGGCTGGATGAAAAGCTTCCCTATAACAAAACACAAAGAACCAGGGAACACAGCGTTTCTTTGAAGTAGAGATGTTGGTGGACAGACCACCGGTGCATAGGACAATGAATTTCCAAGATCTTAATCTGCAGTTGCTCGTTACCAAGAAGCACATGAACTGGAATAACAACTGTTGGAGATGAAGAATGTTGAGCCAGCAAATGTCATCTCTCATCTTTCTGCCCACAAATGCTGAATTCACCACCTCTCTTTGTGATACAGGATGTAGGAGACCAAAGAAAATACCTGGTGTCAACACCTGAAACTAAAAAGACCACCTGCCAGGATTGATTGGCATGACTCGCCTTTAACAAAAGCTGGCTCAAAAAAACTACAGGACAGAGACAGACAGGCAGAGTTCAGAAGGAACTTAAATAGCACCACATGCTCCCCATGATGGCTTTATCTGAATCCTGCTCAAAGCCACCTCCCCTTTTTTATAATTCACAAGTTACTGATGTCTTCAGAAGTGGAAAAAGAAAGGAGGAGCAGAAAGGAAATACCTTCCCCTCTGCTTTCTCCAAGGATAAAATATGTTCTGTTTGGCTTTGGTTATGGGTAATGGTAGCTGTAATTTCAGATTGATGGTTTAGTCCTATTGTCTGGCCAAACACTGATAGATATTTCACACAAACATGGGCTTGGGTTGAAGACTACAGTGTCTCAAAAAATATGTTATATTTAGAGGTCTGACAGTCTTGCAGAGGTCATGTCCATGCCTAAACTTTTTCCACAAATTAAAAGATGTTCCTGCAAAAAAAACCACTCCAGGAGATCCTGCCTTTCAACAGGAGAGTGACTGCCAGTTCCTTTGTCCTGTTTTCTGTCATCTGCAAGACAGCAAGGTAACGAGGGAACTTGCAGCCTGACATCGCCTGCCTCCCACTGAGGTGTGCCTCTGGGTGCCCCAGCTCCCACTCCTGACTGCTGCATGCCATTAGAAATCTGCTCACCACGGATCTCTGATGCTCATGCCACAGCCTGCTGAACCCTGAAATGGCGTTAAATCCATGTATGGCAGCAAGTGCATCAAGGATAGCACATTTCATTTCCTGCTGGCTGTGGCCTGGCATTATTTGTGTTTCTGAAAATTGCTGCCACATAGTAGCAGTAGCTATTTTTACATTCCTAGACCTGGTGCAAACAATGAAGTAAAGGGACGATGTGCCTGTATGGGGACTGCTGAAACTGAAAAGAATGGGAGCTACTGACGAAGTAAAGAGGTTTTGATAAATGTTCTCTTAGGGTCAAGTTGTTTGAGAACTAATGTGGAAAGACACATCTGCAGATGACCATAAGGTTGCCTACAGCTGCCAAAAAAACACAATGAGGAGATACTTGAGTCTTTATCCAACTGTGACAATAAAGGTGGGGCTCCCAGTAAACAAATCCAGGAAGTAGCAAATAGATGTTGGCCTTGGACTTCCTTATGTACAAAATTGTACAACTACCAGCCATCCTTTCCCATCCTTTCTAGAGTGAAAAAGGAAATGAGAGAAGCTGAGAAGGAAATCGAATTGCAGGAAAGGGACGAGGAGATCTCTTTTGGCAGAAGTGTGGTGTTGTCCTGTGCTTCGTTTGTTAGGATTAGAAGAGTTATAAATGGGTCTGTAACATGCTGGGCCTGGACTCATTAATTTAAAATGAGTCATAGGGTGACATCTCATGAAATGTAATAAACAAAAACTGTGCAGAAATTTGGCTGGGGAAACCCTAATTAAAGCTATTTTAAAAAAAAAAATATTTCAGAGAAGATATATCTCAGTTTCCTTAATTTACTGATTCAATGCTTCTTTCAATGTTTACCCTGACAAGATCATAGACTTCTACAGAAGCTGTCCCAGAGCTCAATGACACTGAGCTCTTCCCTTTGAAAGAAGAAGGCCTGCACTACGTTTCTTCTGCTAAATACTCTGTATAGAAAGATAATCTCTGTATAAATGTGTTGGTTTAGCTGAATCTCAGGCAGCTGGGTAAAAAATTAAAATTAAAATTAAAATTAAAAATTATAGAAAGCTGAGCAATTGGTGGAAAGACTTTCCTAATGAACGCTGACATTCCACATTGAGATGCAAATGTCTACTAACCCTTGTGACATCTATTACCAGTTTTCTTTAGTTATCTGGGGCATGTCATGGAATCTTATGTGTCATTTAGGTGCCTTTCAGGCCTTACATCAGTGGTGCAACCTAAGGAAAGGTGCCACTGGCATTTATATTTCCCATAATAATCTTCATTGTGTAATCAGGTGTTTCTGTGGGAAATGCCTGGGCTTTGCTGAATTGACCGTACCCACCTAGACTCATTTTCCAAAAAAGACTCAGGTTCAAGGTGAAAATATTAATTCTACTCAGTCGCTTCAGGGATTTACATTGTTGAGCTTCCTCAGAATCAAGCCTGTTACTAAGATTGCAATGAATTCAAATAATTTAAAAAATACAGACTCAAAATAAATAGCCATAAGAGCCCAGTGATTAGATCACTCACGTGGAAGGCAGATGACCTGGTTTGCAGGCTTTACTCGAGCTATGTGGTGGTTATGACAGCACTTTCTACATCCAAACAGAATGTTCTCATTACTGTAATATTCCACAGACAGATCTCTACATATTTACTCCAGCACCACTGCTCTAGACTGGCAAGATTCATGGAGCCAGAAGGAGAGACAGTGCAGATCAGGCATTTGGCTGGAGGTAGGAAGATTTGGTGTCATCATTTTGCAATGTTTATTTTTCATAAAAAATAACTATCTAATGATAAAGAAACATTATTTTTTTGATGTTCTCCATCTGGTTCAGAACATTACATTATGATATGGACACTTAATTCTGCCTCCTCCTGCCTGATTGTTTCGTTTCTCACTTGAGTGCCCAAATCCCTGTGTCAAACCTTAGTTCATGGGTGAAAAACTAGGGATGAATTTCCTTCCCTGCAGCCTTTGCATCCTAAATCTGTTTGGCTTGCAAAGTTTTTGGGAAGTGATATTTTCTTGCTAAGTGCTTTTAGAGCCAAATACATGCAGTAAGTGGACTGCCATAGTCTGAGGCAAATGTTATTAATATAACCAGAACATGTAACTGATATCCATACAAGCTATTATCTATGTGAGAGTAATTTCAGCCTTTTTCTCATGATCTCTATGGGGCTTTTTTCCTCTTTAAAATAATTTGAATTTCCAACCAAATAAATTCAGTGTTTCTGTGCAGAGATTTTTTTTTAACAAATCCTAAGATTATATTGGCAAGCTTACAGCATCTAGCAACCATTTTTATTGTTATTCTTTTTTTACTTACATCCACACTGAGGAATACACTGAACACCAATGGATATGTTTTATGGATCTCCACAGAAAAAATAAAGAAAAGTAGAAGAGAAAAAAAGGCATAAGATAGAGCCCCAGCGAAAGCAATGAAAACATTTTCCTTTCAAAGCTTTCCTTTGCTTGCTAGGAAAATATTTATGAAATGCAGTTTAATGCATTTCCTGAAAATTAACACAGAGATGCATTTGCAGCTAATTAACCTATTCTCAAAGAAAGCAATTGGGAAATGCTTGATTAATGTTTAAGGCATAAGATACACACAAAAAATGTAGGCAAAACTTCATCATGGCACCCAGGAGATCGCTGTGTGACACAATCTAGAGTCTGTGTGTAGCTCACTCTCCACAGGAACTAATTTTGAAGCGCCAGAATGCTGTGAATTGTCTGTAAAACACTGTAGAAGAAGCTCAGTGTAGAACAGAAGGCATGCTTTCCCTAGGAAGAATGCTGATAAAATTTTAATGAAGTAACATGTTGTCATGGGGATTTGTTGCTATTCATTAATTCATTGTGCTTTTCCCCTATAGTTTTGCTGAAGTTGAGTGACAAATTGTCAAGTAGCAGTCTTAGAGGTTTAAAGTTTCTCATTGATAATCCAACTTTACCACAAACAGTTTTAAAGTATCCACTGTTTATGGAATAAGCCTTCTGAGGTACTGGAGTTAGACTCATCCATGTGGGGAGAGTCAGGGGATGGGCTGTGTTCATTTTATTCCTTCAACGACCTCACTAACAGTAACTGAGAAATCCACCTCCCAGGCATATAGGTCCTACCACGTCTGACTATTTCCAGACATATTCATATTATCAGTATTCCCCTCTTAAAAAATAAAAACAAACCAAACAACAGCCCTGAAAAATGTGTGTCCTTCCCACTGAGGGTGGGATGAAGACAGTGGCCTGAAGCCTGAGAAGGGCAATGAAGCTGGGGAAGGGTCTGGAGCACAAGTCTGATGAGGAGCAGCTGAGGGAGCGGGGGGGGCTCTGCCTGGAGAGAAGGAGGCTCAGGGGGGACCTTCTCACTCTCTACAAGTCCCAGACAGGAGGGTGCAGCCAGGTGGGGGTCAAGCTCTGCTTCCAAGGAGCAAGCAGCAGGACCATAGGAAATGGCCTCGAGTTGTGCCAGGGGAGGTTTATTTTGGATTTTAGGAAAAATTTCGTCAGTGAACGTATTGTCAAGCTTTAGATCAGGCTGCCCAGGCCAGTGGTGGAGCCACCACCCCTGGAGGCATTTACAAGCTCTATAGATGTGGCACCTGGGGCCATGGTTTAGTGGTGATCTTAGTGGAGCTGGAGGAGCTGTTGGAATCAATGATCCTAGAAGGATTTTCCTTGATTCTATGGTATTCCTGCTCCCAAAGTAGATGGTATGAAATAATTTTATCCTCTTGTCTGGGCACTTGGGTGTGAGATCTATGGGGATTCTGCTGCATTTCTTTTTTTAACAGGGGCTTTATCAATGCGACCCCCATCAGGATGTGAAGTATCTATGGAATTTACATTTACAAGAAGGCAAGTACATAAACCCCCACAAAAAGGTTTTCTTGACTGACATTTCAACAACAGCAGGGATCATATTCAAACCATAAAATGGTGAGGTGCATGGGGAAAAAAAGAAGTTTAGTGGGCTTCATTTGAGGAGATGTTGACTCATTTATGGTTTTGGCTCTTAGGAGCTGAGTGCTGTTTCCTTATTCAGTGTCTGCTTCCACATCAGACCATGTATTCTGCCTTAATCTTTGCAAATATCCCCACCCAGCACAGACTTTTGTAATGTTTTATGCAAGATAACATTTTTCTATCTAAAAAGTTACCCTAAGCTACCTGAATGCTATAGAGAATGAAAATCAGCTTCAGCTGGTGCCAGTTGGATCAGTTGTTTCTCATTTAAGTTATTCCAAAGTTTCAGGGGTTTGGTTGTTTTTGTTTTGTTTTGGTTTGGTTTTTTTCTATATAGAACAAATACTTTCATGGTTTTCAGGAAGAAGATGGTCTAAATTTTGCACAATGAGGTGATATTCACATAGGAACACATTGCTAAAGTATACTATTTTCCTGGACTGGCTTCCATCTGTTTTCCAGATTTGCTGACAATTCTGCAATGGAAATAGTTAGAGTGTAATATCAGACTTGATCATGACAAGTCCTGGCCTCCAGATTTTAATTCCCCACTAATATAGCTGAAAATGTAGGTGATGATTTTAAACAGACATTTTGAGACATCTCTATTTACCCAGACTTCCTAATTATCAGCAGTGAATGTGGATATTTAGTCAGTAAGGGATATGTAGGAGACAAAATTATTTCATGAACAGCATGATTTTTTTTTTTTAGTTGTTCTAATGACTGCACACATGGTTTTGAAACGACATCTACAACTGGAAGATTTTTCCTTCAGCAGTTTGCCATAAAATTTCTCCTTTCCAATTCTGTACCAGTGTCAAGAATAAATCTTCGCAGCCACCACAAACCGGAGATCTAAATTGTCCAGTCCACTAGAAACAGTCTTAAAACAATCTCTTAAATCATTACATTTCATATCAGCTGTGTTTTATCAGAGTTCACCCCAATACTCTGTTGGCTGGAGAGGGGCCTTTCAATAGGGCAGTGACAGAGCAAGGGCAAATGGCTTTGAACTAACAGAGGGCAGGGTAGAGATTAGATAGGATGAAGAAATTCATCCTATTGGTGAGGCCCAGGCACAGGCTGCCCAGAGAAACTGTGGCTGCCTCATCCCTGGAAGTGTTCAAGGGCAGGTTGGACACCAAGGAAATTCATCCATCTCATACCCTGTGCTTTTCTGCAGAACTTTCAGGTGGTAGAAAATTTGAACCGGTTACTACTGAGGCTGTACCATGTCTAAACTCAGAACTAAAGGTGTAGAAAGCCATCACTGCTATCTATTCTATCATCCAGTCCTGTTGGTAGTGCCTGTGGCTTACTTGGAAGCAGGATGACTCCAGAGGTATAGCTTGTCTCTGTTGCTTCATCTTTTATGACATATTTTTCTCACTTCAACGTGGTTTGAGTAAACGCGTGATTGAGAAATGATAGAAAAAAACAGATTAAAAGAATGAAAAAAATGAGATTATAGGTTTAATTATGAGGACTTACAGAGCCAGAAGTTTGGACTCTGAGTTGGTTGAATCACTGCAGTCACAGATCAGTGTAACTTTACACCAAGTGAGAATCCAGGGCAGAGGCTGCTTTGTTAGTGTTAAGTGGGGAGTTAAGCCAAATTATCCTGTTACACACTGGATCAGAATCAAACCTCTTGTGATCCTCCACCTAGATTTTCCTTGCTGTCTAACCTTCTGCATCTAAATCCCCTTTTAAACACACTTGCCTTTCATTCCAGTAGGACCTTAGCATAATTTGCACTTTAATTCTACCTTTTGCTAAATGATCTTAATGTCCTTTACAGGCATTAATTGATTAAGGCTCTGCCTGCTCTTAAGAGTCCATGCTTTTATCCTCAGTTTATCCGGGGGGATATTGAAACATATCCAAGTCAAGTAACAAGCTCAAGGTCACAGGAGGGGAGTGAACGAAACTGGGAATCGAACTTCCACGCCTGGATCTGCCATGCTGCAATCCCTGCACTCAGCTCTGCTCATCATCCTGTGTGTGCAGGCAGGTCTGGATCCAGCAAGTTTTAGGGAAGCCTTGGAGTGAGATGTAATTAATTTGTTACGAATGCCTATAAATAAAATAAATGCTGAAATGATCCACACTTCTCTGTTGTCAAAATCATCCCCATCTCTCTCAATCCCTACTCACTGGCTGCTGACATTATTTCTTGGTTATTGGATGACAGTTCAGTGCCTTGAGTGTTCCTCTCGCTGTAGGGTTAGTAGGATAATTGACAAACCACAGGGACCAGATCCCTGGATTAGGATGACCGGACTGTCAAAACAGCCGTGACAAACTCTCACATCAACTTCTACTGCAAGTCAAGTCTATGAGGAAAAAATGCACCTTGGCAGAGCCAGAAGGGAAGTCTTTAGTTTAAATCTTTTCCCACTGCACAAAAAGCTACAGCAAGGGGGAGGAGAGAGCCTGGATCTTTGTGTTTAATTCATAGAAAACTCTGTTCCAGCAAGTCACAATTAATTAGAGTACTTGAGTAAACATTTTGGGGTCCTATTGTGTTTGCTTAATATGTTTACTGGAATGCATGACAGATGTCACTTCTGTTTCTTATTAGAGACTGACAAATGACTGTAGAATCTGTGCGTGTGTAGCCCTCAAGAACACCCACACACAAACAAATCAATTTATTTTCCAAGGTGAATATTAGCATCTAGAAGTTGTGGGTATTATTTAAATTAATTACTGTCTACATAGGAACTTATAAATTTAAAGCATTATAGAAATACTGTTAGTAGTATTACTGAATAATATCTTCAGGGCTTTTTTCTTTTTTGCATTTAAATTTTAAAAAAGAACACTTGAAACAATAGTCAAATCATTTGCTTTACTTCATGTCACTTTTAACATGTCTCTTAGACTTTCAGAAATTCAGTCACACATCTTTGAAATGACAGCTAGAGTGGCATCTGTTTATAAAGAAAGTGTTCTCTGTATGAAAATCTATATTGCAAAATGTTGAAAGAAAATTAAAATGCAAATACAGAAGAAGGTTATTTACTTCATTCTGCAAGTAACACATGGGATTGGGACACCTAGGATTAGAAATATTCAATTGTTTTTAAAATATAAAACTTGAAAATTATTCTTCATGCTTCACTTGGGCTTTGGAGTATGATCAAATGGGTTTAGAATAGCAAATCAGTTTTTGGGGGGTTTATTTTATTGAGAGTCACGTTTAAGAAAAAAAGATAAATTAGAAAAGAAGATTCCACAAGCACTGTTTTACTTAATGTCACAGAATGCAAAAGAAGAGCTAAGAGTTATAGTATTGAGGATGAAAATCTTGAGATAGGAGGGAACCAATGTAGGAGGAAGTTACATTTTCTGCATGAAAACTAAAATGACAATTTTGATTTGCATTTTTCAGAATTTTGTAGTTTATTTTTTTTTTCTCTGTGAGGCACCAGGTTTTCTGGTAGCGGAAAAGATTTACATCCTGAAGCTGACTGTTGTCATTCAGATGTGAGATGCCCTCAGAACTGTGGAAACACATTGTTTGAATTAAAGTTTCTCTATTTTTTTTTTAATTATTTTTTTTAATTAACTACAGAATCAAGTCCAGATATGGGACTCTCTAAAGGTGGTTCCTGGTCTGTCCTTTGATTAAAGAAAAACACATAAACCTGTGCACCAACAGGTTTATTCATGTGGTTCCAGAAAAATTTTCAGAGAAGAAACAGAACTGGAATTTTATGTAATTTTTTTCCCTCACAGTGCTTAAAGTAAACATTAAGTACATCTAGACATTTTTTGAATATACTGATATATGGCCAAATAACTCTTTAGCTGCTGATAGGACTTAGGAGTGAAAAGCAGCATAAGGGACCCAAGTTAACCCACCCATCATCTAGAATTGCTTTTACCAGTCCTGATCAGAATGAAATTTCATTTGCTCCAGGGAAGGCTTGCTGAAGTTCTGTGTTGGAGGAGTCAAATCTCCATTGCTGAGAGAGCCAAATAAAAAGTTTATTTTTGGCCTTAGGCCAGTCCTGCTTGTTACCTGTGAAACTCAGTGTCAGTGGGAGGTTAGAACAAAATCTTTCTTTGACCAACCTGCTGATTCCTTCACTCACATTGTTCTTCTCCATGAGGTCAAGCAAATTTGGCAGTAGGGGAGAAGAGTCAGCAGTGTGTTCTTGTGGTTTCATGTCGTGCCAGCTCTTTGTTTACAGTAGGCACAGAGAAGTTTTCATAGTATACCTTGATCATAGAATCACAGACTCACAGAATGGTTTGGGTTGAAGGGATCTTAAATCTCGTCCCGTTCCAGCCCCCTGCCGTGGGCAGGGACAACTTTCCACTAGACCAGGTTACTCCAAGTCCCATCCAGCCTGAACACAGTCTTGGACATTTCCAGGGATGGGGAGTCCATAACTTCTCTTAGTTTAGTTTTGTTTAGATAATTTAGCACTTTTTAGCTCAGGTGTTTTGATTTCTGTGTGACTGATACTTCTTTGATCAAGTTAACACCATTGTCACCATCCAAATCACATTACCATATCAAAAATTAAAAGTTAAAACTTTTTTTTTTTTATTATTTTCTTAAAGTCATTCCAAGTGAAAGACCTGAAAGTTTCCTTTTGGAGATGTTGACTTAGAAATGCATCATTGAGTTTGCAAACACTATTTTCCTTTTCTTTCTGCGCAAATTAAATCTGTGAAACTGCATTAAAATCATAAGACCTTTTGGTAATACTGACTGCACTTCTCACAACTCCACTGTAATATGAGATACTAAAAAAATATTTATAGTATGAAATTTAAAATATCAGCAAGTATGTTCCAAATGGATAATTTGAGCTTTGTAGCCAACTTCTATACTCTGAGTCAACATTTATGATAGAAATAAATGTATGTGATTGGAAAAATTATAGTGGTGCCAAATTCGTGTGGGATACAAGCATGTTTGCCACATAAAGGAATGACATTATTCAATGTGGCAGAAACTGCAGAACTACAGTTTGAATAAGTTTTCTGTAAAATGTTGCAAGCTTGTTCTATGTCTTCTCCCAGAATAGTAGAATTGAAAATATTGTGCGAGAAGCAATTTTTCAACTGTTTTGGTTTTTTTGCAACAGGGTTCTTCACTGCTGAGTTCCTAATATAAGCTTCTGTTAACACCCAAATTACAATTTTACTTGTTAGACTTCATGCAGGGATCTCACATATTCCTGATCCTGCTTGTGTTTTATGCAATTAGCAACACATTTAGGGACTTACCTGGTGGCTGCTCAGGAACACCAAGCTGGTGGACTTGCTAACATCCTAATTTCAGGAAATGACCAGCCAGCAGTGCCAGCCCACCCCAGAACAGGCTCACATGCCAATGTGTTACACTGGTTCAACAAAGACCCTCCAATGCCTCCAGTGGAAAGGAGATGACTTTCCCCAATTTTTTAG
This sequence comes from Aphelocoma coerulescens, assembly GCF_041296385.1. Lineage (NCBI taxonomy): Eukaryota > Metazoa > Chordata > Aves > Passeriformes > Corvidae > Aphelocoma > Aphelocoma coerulescens. Next base: position 121,298,097 of record NC_091016.1, read on the forward strand.
TAAGATAAAACAACCAAGACCTCTGAAAGCAGGAGAAAAGTCAGTGCAGAGCTGAGAATACTGAGGAGTAATCAATAGGATGATTTTATGAACAAGGTCTGAATAAAAATTAATGCTTAATATACTAAAAGCAAAAACACAGAAGAAGAGACTGAAGCCCCTCAGTCATTTGCATGTAAGAAACCTACATGGAGCTTAAGCAGAACCAGGGCTGAGTGCTTATACAATATGTATCTGGATAGTATTATTTAGTTTTGGGTTTCTGGGAGGAAGGAAAGAAAGATGGAAGAAACGTTAAGTGTGAAAATTATTTTCCACTTATAAAAGCAGCCCTGTGTTTTTGAGAATTTATCCTTAAGTTAGGATCCCTTTGTCATGGCATGACTTGGATTTTTAACCAAGAGCAGGCACTGAGAAGTGAGTCAGGATCTTCTGCCCCAACTTCTGTTTCCATCCTTGTCCTACCTGAGATGAAAATGTAGAGCTGAAATAGAGCTGGACGAGGTTGAAAGTGGCTCAAGGTGCAATTTGTAACCCACAAGTAACCTGTCCGTATTCAGTGGCTGATTCAAAGAGGTGCATAAACTCACAGTTACCTACAGGTAAAGGAACTTTTAGCCCAGATAATGAAAAATCCAGTTTTTATTTGGTAGTATCCAAATCCAGTTTATTTGGCTTGGGATAAATTGTGAGGTCAGCAGTGTTTCTTTGTCTGATCTTCTTTTAGTCAGGCAAGATCCATAAACTTGAACTGTTAAAATCAGAGATCACATTTGCTTTTCACCTTTCATTTGTGTCTTAGAATCAGGATCAGAATTATGCAGAGAAAAAGTAATAATTGCACACACAAGTTATAGGTACTTATAAAACCAACAATAGATGTGTTTTTAAAAGGAATTAAGAAAAAATCATTTCAAGATTGAAGACTGAACACAGTGGAAGGTTCTGCCCGCAGTTCACCGTAGTTCCAGCAATAAAAGGAAGATGTTGAGATCTGACAAGAAGCCAAACTGGGATGAATGAAGAGGTCCCCCAGTAGGTAACCAGTGGCAGCCCATGAGGTCTTGCCTTCAGCCTGGGTACTGCAGGCAGGACTTTGGCAGTGTTGCACAAGTGGATCTTGGGAACATTGTCTAGCAGATGTCAGTAGAAATTTTCCATTTGCGGTCAGTTACTTTCTAACAGAAGTCATTGTGCTGGATACATGAACTTCCAGCCCAACAGGGAGTCAGAGCTTACATTCCCCAGGTCAGATGAATTTGCCCCTACCTGACATTTAAAATCTGACTTCAAGGTCAGATGGGGATGTTTGTCTGAACCTGCTTCTGCTATTTGGTGGCACTTATTAATATCAACCATGTTTTTTCTGGTTCACTTCTGATTCTTGCATTCAGTACACAGCTGACACAGATCACACCTTGTGCAGTACTGAGAGGAGGGTTGTAAATGTGTGGCTTTTTTTCATGCTTATGTTTATGCTGTCTCAGTAATGCTCATTCTGGTGTTTTCCATGTTTTACTGTGCTTGGTAATAAGTCAGTTTAAGGAAGTGGTTCTCTTTTTCATAGAATCACAGATAAACAGAATGGTTTGGGTTGGAAGGGACCTTAAAGAGTGTCTTGTTCCAATACCCTCCCATATTCAGATGGGAGATGCAAGAACATTTTCCAGTAGACTAGATTGCTCAGGACCCCATCCAACCTGGAGCATGTACATAATACAATTTCTCTTCCCTCAAAAGAGCTCAGCTTTTGAGAGCTCAGCTTCCCTCAACAGGCCCAAAACATGAGGACGCACTAGACCAACTGGGAAGAAAAGCCCTTGGTCAGCAGGGATCTTTGTGGTACTGGATTTTTCTCCTTTTCCACACCTGCAAGTTGTGTACACTCAACAAATTAAGAAATGGAGTCTGGGATGGGCTCTGAGGAAGCACAGCCCTGTCTAGCCCAAGGAGAGATCTGTTTGCAAGGGTATCTTCCTTTCTGCATCTTCCTCCGGTGACTTCCAACCAACAGTAATTTGACTATTTTTACTGTTGAGATTGGCTTATTACAAGTCTGAGATACCAAGGCTGGAAATATCCATCAATGGAGAAGCAACATTTGCTGTCAAACATAGTGCAGTAAATTAAAAAGGCATCTATCATTTAGAATAGCACCAACATGGGCATTTTCCTTCTCTGAAAATTTTCTTTCTCTGCTGTTCCTCCTGCTAAGTGCCTGCAGTGTGTCTCAGTGCAGAGCCCACAAAAGCACAGGTGATCTCACTGGTCTCAGCAGAATTATTTTTAGTCAGAAGAATCATTTGCAGCAGCAAACTCTGAGCGTCGCTTACGAGAAAACCCAGTCATAATTGAAAGGGCGTATGAAATTAAAACTTAAACCAGTAAGCACCACAAGGAAAAAACCAAAGAAATCTAGTTCTGTTTGTGCAATTTATATCTACTTATATCTATCTATAGTTCTATACATTTTTATTTATATGTCTCCAAGCAGGTAATAATTAAGACAGATGCAGATGCCTATAATACAAACCATTTTTCTTGCTATTGTTTGTGCTGTATGCTCAGGAGCTTTAGTTATGTTTTGAAGAACCAGTGAGTTAAAATTGCAAATACCTACAAATCTGAGCCTGCCTTAAGCAGCCTTTTTGTTTCTGATTCCTGACCTACTTTAGAGGGTTTATTTTTTTTTTTTGCTGAAGGTAGCACCCAGCTTTTCAAAACAAGATGCTGAGCTAGAGGAATATTTCTAAACAATAACTTAGTCTGAGAGCAGTCAGTAACTGTAGGCTGTGTAAATTCTGGGAATGAAGGATTATATCCAACTGAGGACCAACAGTTTTGTTTCTCTAGGTAAATACACAGTGACTTCAGCTAGATTGTAGGGGAAGAAATGCAGGCAGTGGAGAAGGAAGGAAAGAATGAGGAGAGGGGTAGGGTTTAAAGTTTATAGATATTGTGTATAGCAGAAGAGAAATTTATTCTTTGAGTGTACCATATTAAAAAAATTTTTTTTTATATATGTTGCAATATTTCCACGGTTGTATGTCCAGAGAAATCCCACTATGTGAAATTATGTAGAGCAGCTCCCCATCAGTGACTTCACTTTCACTGAACTTTCTCCCATCACCTGTCCTCTTAAGGTGTTGCGCACGACTCAGAAGTCAAAATCAATAGAAATAAGGAAAATGTAAGTCCTTTAGGCCCACTGACTGCTAATTTCAATGGCAATCCAGCATCTGAGTGCTACAGTGACAGGATTTCAGAGAGACTTTCAGCCACAGTGGTGTAAAATATAGTGCTATTTTAGTTAATCTATAGTGTTCTGAAGAACAGGGCTTTGCATACAACACATTGATATGAATATATGTTATTTAATTTAATATTTATCGGATTATATAGGAAAAATAGACTATCTCCAGCAAAAGCAAAATGCCTGCGGTTCTATAAAGGGGAAAAAATCTAGCAGATTTCCAAATAAAAATTCAAATAGGCTTTAACTTTTACAGCTTTGAGTGCCAATAGGTAGATTAAAAGTTAGCTTGAAAAAATGCCTGAGGGAGCAAACAGTTGCTTAATGAGGATACATGGAATGAAATTAAAATGCAGCCTTAATAAAGATAAATTCAAAATGTAATGTTAGCAAAGTCATATTATTTAAATCACATTCCCATCTATAAAGTGACTACATTTGGTCTATCTGGAAAAACAGAATGAAGAAAACATACACAAACCCTCTAATGATCTCCCAAATCTCAAAGGTTGACTTCAAAATTATGGAATAAGATGTAGCCCACAGAGAATATGAATGGTTACATACAGCGCAGAAAACCTCATTTCAACTTAGGGAATCTTCAAAGCTGTCTTCCCAAAAGGGCTGGATGTGCATGTTTTGGCTAGTGAGAAACAGATTAGTTTTGCTAAATATTAATAAGCCTATATGCCTTAATACTTGTTATATTCTCATGCTGTTTTCCTCAGCAGTGAGAGTGTCTTATTGATCTGACACAGGTATTTCACTGTACACAGTGGCACCGAACACGGAGATGTTAAAAATAAGACCTGCCAGAGCTAAGTTGACAGACTACTGCAGCAGCTTCAGGTACTTCATCAGGCACAGCTCTAATTCAGCTCAGTTTATGACCCCATCGTTTACAATACTGTTTTGGGATGCCCTGGCATATTGTCCATGAGCTTCTTCCATCTGTGTCATAGAGTCACAGAATATCCTGAGTTCTAAGGGACCCCCCAGGATAACCAAGTCCAACTCCTGTCCCTGCACAGACACCCCAACAATGCCACCCTGTGCATCCCTGAGAGCATTGTCCAAACACTCCTGGAGCTCTGGCAGCCTCTGGGCTGTGATCATTCCCAGGGCAGCCTGCTCAGTGCCCGACCACCCTCTGGGGGAAGAACTTTTCCCTGATATCCAACCTAAACCACCCCTGAAGCAGCTTCATGCCATCCCCTTGAGTCCTGTCACTGGTCACCAGAGAGGAGAGATAAGGTGCCTGTTCCTCTGCTGCCCCTCACAAGGAAGCTGCAGGCTGCTCTGAGGCTGTGTAAGGTGGACAGTCAGTGCAGGGTATCGCACTCAGTCCTAATAAAAACAGTGGGTACATACAAGCCTGCCACACCCCAACAAATACCCCATTACATGATGCATCAAAATGTGCTCGGTGTATATGGAAAGAGGAAATATTGAAGGGAGTTTTCACCCTGCATTCGAAGTGACATTTCTTATATAAGGAGCTGGTTGTAAGATCCAGACAAACCACGGAGAACAATTGGCTGTGTGGTAAAACACTTCTCCCAGAGCTGAGACAGCCGTTAGCACAGCAGCGTGCACCGCTCCGAGTCTGATTAGAATTCTGGTGAACAAGCTCCTACAATTACGATTTGATTTTAATTAGTTTAGATATTAACAGAATAGGCCCCAGCAGTCTTTAAATGTCACTGAGTTTCCCAGAAGGCCAAGGGTGTCTCAGCCATCTTTCTTGCTTTGTCCAAAGGGCCTCCGGGAAACCAAGAAAAAGCCAAGAAATATCAAAGCCTCGAGTACACTGTGGTCACCCACACTAATCAGCACTGGGTCTGTCAAGCGTCTCTGTGACTCACATTACCAAACCTTTTAAAAGAAGCACATTTTAATAATTTCCTGAAATTACCCACTAAGGGCATATGTAACATTTAGCACATTATTATATACACTGCACTGAGGTTCATCAATCAATCAAAACAGAGTGTAATGTGCATGTTTAAGCTACATCACAGAAGAGACTGTTGTTGTTGAGAACTTTTCAAAACACATTGGTGCCAGTCTACTGGAGTGGCAATTAATTAGGAAGAAGGTGACCGGTACCATTGTGCACTGGGAAAATATTGCCAGGTTGACTCCAAGTGTGAAGCAGCTTTTTTTCTTAGCTGAAGCAGTTGATTTGCTTTTGTGAAGCTCAGAGACTGAAGGGTCCTTGAGGAATCTGAAGGCCCTGACTGTTGTTCAAGTCAGTCCTTTAGTTTTAAGAAGAAAAAGAACTGTAGAGCTAAAAAAGTTAGAGCATAACTCTGTGGAGGGAATTTAGTAGACAAAATACTGTGCCAAATATTATTTTTTCATGATGCAATTAAAATAAGTTTCTAGACTTTAAAATGGCCCCAGTAGATTATTGATCTAAGGCTCAAGAAAACTAAGTGAGACTCAGCTCCAAACTTCGCTGTCTGAAAGTACACTGAGGGTCAAAACTCTCCTTATTATGGGATTTCCAACTCCTGTAAGTGTTCAAAGCCAGATTGGACAGGACCCTGAGCAACCTGATCTAGAAGGTGGCATCTGCTCATGGCGGGAAGATTGGAATTAGGTGATCTTTAAGGTCCCTTTCAACCCATGACTTTCTGTGATTATGTGATTTTATTATAGTAGATTCTGGTTTATATTAGATGTCTAAACAAAAAAAATTGTGCCCTTTTACTGCCCTAGAATATTGAAGACTTTGGCTTGGAGCTGTCAGGTACGAAACAGGAGATGGATCAAATCTGCTCCCTTCTGGACGGGCATCTAAAGGCAAGACACTGTACAGCACTGAAAATTACTGGGCTAAAGGAATTTAGCTGATATCATAATATCCAGCCTCTTCACTACTACACGGTGTGTAACAGTAATAAACTTGGAGATATTATCTGTGGTGTCTAGGACACAAATTCCCCAAGCACTTAATTTTTAGCCACTCACTCTACACGTCTTTTAAGAGGCTGCAAGTCAGTGGACTATGAGCCACCTGTCAAATCAAGATTACTGAGACATACTAAGTTCTGTAGACAATAACATGCCAAGGAATAAGACACTAATATAATCTCTGGCCATCAAAATGATCAAGTGGAAGTAAGAGTTGACTTGACGTGAGTTTGAGATAGAACTCTCTGCGCCAGCTCCTTACCTGAGTTGTGAGCAGGAGCAAAGCTGTGAGATAACAAACAGAAATTCTTCTGAGGCATCTCCCATGTTGTGATGACAGAAACTACATAAATACCATAAGGAAAAAAGATTTTAAAATATTCTCTGTGGTGGTGAACTTGTTCCTGTCTAGAGTCCCTCTTTGGACCTGAAGCCAAGGTCTTTGGACCTGAAGCAATGTTCACACTGAATTACACTTCTGTCTGGATCTCCATGGGGCTCATTGTGGGGCTCCCTATGATTTCAACAGTACAGTCACCTTCTGAATGAATTCTCCTTTATTTCAGTCAAAAGTGTTCACCATCAGAATGGTGCTTTCTTGGCATGCAACCAAGAAATGCCTCATGTGCGCAACAGAAAAGCATGCAGAACTCTTTAAGGCTGCAAAGCCTCCTAGAATTTGTTGGAGTACTATGCAAGGATGGAAGTCAACCCTGAAGCATTTTGGTGCTCCGTGAGGTGTCCCATGAGCTGTGGAATGTCATGTGCTACCCCCAAGCCGTGCTGAGGGTCTGTCTGGAAGATTTCCTGTTGGTACAGACTGCAGCTGTGAAAGAGAACACCCCAGCAGTAAAGCAGGAGGGATGATAAGCCGCTGAGTACGTGGGATCATTCCTTGACCTGTTTTTATTTAGCATCCATGCTAAACGAACTATAAAGGGACGCTGATTGGTTTTTAAGAGCAGAATGCACTCAGGCAGTGCTGGTTTGGCAGCCAGCAAACACCTAGGAATGTTTAAACAGGGCAGGAGAGGAATTTCTGTCTGGAATTGCAACAGGGGATAGTGGAGAAGGGCATTACAGGCCAATTAGTCCTGACACAAGGAATTTTACCGAATTTAATTGACTATTAATTAACACAAACTTCTGATTACTGAAGAAAAACTTAGAGAGATGTCTTCTCCCTCTCCCTTACTCAATCTGAACTTCAGTCAACACCTCTTCTCCACTCTTCCTACTTTCATACTTTTTTTTTTTTTTTGGTGTGTGTGTGTTACACTTAAGCCATTGCCATTCTGCTGATGTGCTGGGTGGCTGTGAGAGATCGACATTTTGTTAATGGCTGAAACACTACTAAAATCATTGGAGGACTTTTGCCCACTATAACGAACTGCAAAGAAGCAGCTATTCATCTGTGCCCACCCACCGCAGCCCACCCCTCCCCAAATATGCCTACTAATGGAATTTGGGCTGTGACTGGAATTTGGGATAAAACAAAGAGGCTACTTGTCCAATCCCAGGAGAAGAATGTATACATAAATTGTGCCAGAAGAGAGACTGGAGGCTGATGGCTCAAACATTCAGGGGAAAGCTGCTGATGTGCAAAGAACTACCCCAGCACAGCACACCAGCTCAGGCTATGAGATAAGGAAAGAGATAAACCCTGGAGGCCGGTCGTGCCTCTCTGTCTTTACTCAAGCTGTGATAATTCCCCTGCTGGCGAAGTACTGGGACAATCACACGCAGCCTGAAGGTGTTCAGTGTGCTGATGGGCCACAATGGGCCGTGACTGGCTCAGCTGGGCTGGTGTAATAGGCAGCTGGATTGTCTTAAAAGGTGTCAAAATCTCTCAAAGCGCAGCATTACATCATCCAGCTGAAATTCCCTGTCTCACGGGAGATACCTGGGCATTCCCACCTGAACCTGAGTGAATATAAACCTAATAGATGTTGGATTCTGGGCTTTCCCCCACCACCTGATGGATCTGGTCTGCAACCATCACTTTGACGCAGCCTGTGACCATTTGAACCAACAGACATCAAAATTGCAACAACCAAGCCTTGTCATGAGGCCTAAGGGTGGTGAGATCATTCTACTCTTATCCTTTCCTTCCCTTTCTTATAAATTTTCACAGGTGATATTTTTATGCTTTTGTATTGTCATGTGACTATAGATAGCAGCAACCAAAACGTCTTTATACCTATTTTCCTGTGCAACCAAACTGTTCTACAACAAAAACTACATGTGTGCGTTCAGAAACATTGATCACTCAGTGTTGTTTCGCTGTATTAACAAGAGCCTGGGTTACCCTTGCCTCCTATGACAGGTTGGAAGAGTGCTCAGAAGGTTGGGCTCATGTTTGTAGCAGAGTCTGGCTCTTTGCTTCTTACTCCTTCAGCGTGGTTCTGCTGTCCCTACAGGGTGGTTCAGCCCTAGTGTGCAATGAAACAGGAGATCTGTGTGCTGTTCTCCCTGCCCTGAAGCTGTTTCTCAACCCTATGTCACCAATAAAATCATTAAGGTTGGAAAAGACCTCCAAGAACGTCAAATCCAGTTGTTGACAACCACCATGTTTACCATTAAACTGCATCCTCACGTGCTATATCCATGTGTTTTTTGAACATTTCCAGGGATGGTGAATCTATCACTTCCCTGGACTGTCTGTTCCAAAGCTTTACTTACCATGAAGAAAAAATTCTAATATCTAATCTAAAGTTCCCCTGGTGGAGCTTGAAGTCATTTCATATCACTCTGTCACTTGTCACCTGGGAGAAGAATACTCCAAGCCTGGTTCTGATAAAGCTCTGTAGGGTGTGAAGTTTAGCTGGGAATGTGCACATCTGTGCTTTCACATGTTCATCTGTTTCTCCCTAATGACTTATTAGCATATTTGTCATTGTCAACAACTCTTCCAATGGCATCAGATTCCAAGGAATGTTACAGGCTAGCTCAGTAAAGGAGAAAAAATATTTTCTTATGATTCCATAGCAAGACAGGTGCAGTATAAACTCAACAGGTGTTTATTAGAGAATCACTGTAGAAGGGGCACTGTGTATCTCAGGAGTGGGAAAATCTCAGTGCTTGCAGTTTATTAGAGGTCAGAAAGCCCAAACTCATCACTTCAAACAATAACAAACCAAGCTTCATTATTTCCACTGTTTTGGAAAGTAGTAGTTGGAGCAGAGGGTGACCTTCTCCAGGGTCAGATTCAGTATCACAGAGTCACAGAATGGTTTGGATTGTAAAGAACCTTAAAGACCACCTGGTTCCAACCTCCTCCCATGGGCAGGGACACCTTCCACTAGACCAGGCTGCTTCAAGACCCATCTAACCTGTCCTTGAACCCTCTCAGGGATGGGGCAGCCACAGCTTCTCTGGGCAACCTGTGCCAGGGCCTCACCACCCTCCTGTGGCAGAGTTGTTCTGAGTAAAATGAGAGGAGATATTTTTCTTTTGACTATTTCCTCTTGTATTTTAAGTGATTTTTTTTTCTATTTCATGTGGAAATACCTTGGATTTAACTGCTATTCCACCACAAAACTGATGAATTAGTTATATCGGGTTTATATACCTACATTTAATGGTCTAGATTTTGACCTGTTCTTACAGCCTCAGCTTTACTTACTTTTGATTTATGAATGGAAAATGATGGCAGAAGATAATTAACCTGCACCACACAAGAGCTGTGGCTCTTTATACCAAATCCTCTGGCCTACTTCCTTGTACTTGCTCAGGGCTCCTATTTGTTTACACGCATAGGCTGGATTCTGGCTTGAGGCATCACATGGCTGATCAAGGACTGTGAAGAGATTTTTGTATCCTTTTGATTAGCTCGGGCAGGTGTTGCATGAGAGTTGCTTCTGCCTTCCAGTACTCCCTGTACTTTGTTCTCCTTTCTGTGTATTCATGAAGCAGGATTCTCCGGACCTCAGGCTTTAGGAGGATGCTGCCATCCATCCAGCACCCACATCTATGTTATAAAACAACTGGAAAATGCAAAGGTAAAGCAGCTTCAGCTCTTCACCAGTTTTCCCCAAGTTATTTCCTCTCTTATTCCTTGCCTACTCTGAGCTCAGGGAATAGACAGCCCAAGTTCTGAACAGAGTAGGGAATAGAAGGCTGCTTGGATCTGTCTTTTCCCAGGGTTGAGATGACACTATGTCCATCCAGGAACAAACTGTCTTCACATGGCACCATTTAGTCACACAGATGCCACCAAAATCCTGTGATTAGCTATGTTCTGACTTCTAATCAGGAATATTTCCTGCTGAAGCTTCAGGACTGATATGTCATGAGCAACAAGAAATCAGTTTTCAGCACAAGTCTTTCTTCTCTTGTTTCAGTCATGCTCAGCTTTTGTCTAAGTGAAGCTATTTCATAGAGGATAAGCAACTGAGAAATGTTACATTAAAGAGTCTATCATTGACAGTGTTTTATATTTAATTACAGCTTTGATTCCTGTTTGAGAATAGCTATAAGGCATCTATTGTTTACAGTCACCTCTGTCTCATTAACAACAGGAAAACTTTCTCTTTTTTATTTTTTTTCCATTAGCATTGTTTGCCACTGTGAAACAAACAGTGGATCAAGTCTGACAATTCTGAAAGTCTGATGTATAACAGATATGAATTTTTAAGGGATCATTCATACTGTTTATTTTTAGGGGAGAAATTGGATATATATTTAACCAGAATTTACTTTACAAAGGAACAATTTCTTATCAAGAAATTAGCAAATTTTTCCATCCCCCTGGACAGAAGCTAAAAATACCACTCATCCAGACAATATAGAAACCAGAAAACTTGCCCCCTATATGACAGACACTTTATTTATTCAACAGAGAACACATCAATTATGTATAGCAGTTATACTTATGTCAACTATTTTGTTGCACAGGAAGATTTATACAAGGGTGGGCGGACAACGGGAAAGTGTGAAAACAAAGAAAATAAATAGTTTCCTGGAAAAGGTTGAAAGATAGGCATCATTCCATTTTGGTACATATAAGCACAATAAAAAAGATACAAAGAGTTTAAGGACTAACACAACTGTGAGAAATATATACGTTTAAGAGGGCAATGATTCACAGCTGCAGAAACATTACCACAGATAATGAAGCATCTGAAAATGTCCCTCTGAATATTTTCTGCATAAAATGAGACATTTATCTTTATTTTACAAAAGGGATACAGTCAACTATAAGCATTCATAACTGCAACTGTAAACACCTAATTAGAAACTGTGACAATGAGTTAAACAGTAAGAAACCACATCTGCTCCCCAAATTATTGTTTGCTGAGAGTTCTCCCCTTCTGTACATGGCTAAACAAAAAGGGCCAGGGCTCCTTCTCTGTCTGTAAGACCAGCTGGGAGGAGACAGCTTGTATCCATATGCTTAGACACTTCCTCCTGAAAACAGAGTGGCTGCATCCCACCTGCTGCTTGGAAATGGCTCCTGTATTGTGTGAACCCCTGAGCAGTGTGCAGACACTGTCTGCCTGGGTGCTGCTTAACAAGGACCAGAACCATGGCTGGGAGCACTTAGGAGAGTCAGAATAATCACAGGATGGTACCCAGCCCCTTTCTTGTGTTATTGACTGGTGGATAAATAGGTCCTGGGAAGTAAGAAATGGATGGAAGGATCAGTTGAGAAAGAGCTGTTTATATGTACAGGGAGCTGAGGAAGTCACTGCAGTAGCATGAATCTCTCTAAGCAGATAAGGGAGAGACAATGGGGTCACCAGATGCCCCAGAGTGAACACTAGAGCCCTGAAATACATTTTAGACTATAGACATAGAATCATGGAATCATAAAATGGAGTGGTTTGGAAGGGACCTTAAAGTTCATCTTGCTCTAAGCCCTGTTCAACCTGACCTGGGACATTTCCAGGGATGGAGCAGCCACAGCTTCTCTGGGCAACCTGTGCCAGGGCCTCACAACCCTCAGAGGGCAGAATTTCTTCCTAACATCTAGTTTAAGTCTACCATCTTTTAGCTTAAAGCCTTTTCCCTATGTCCTGTCACTACATACCCGTGCAAAAAGTCCCTCCATCTTTCTTGTAGGCCGCCTGTAGGTACTGGAATGTTCTCTAAGGTCTCCCTGGATCCTTCTCTTCTCCAGGCTGAACAGCCCCAGCTCTCCCAGCCTGGCTCCAGAGCAGAAGGGCTCTATCCTTTTGATCTTCTTCAACACCCTGTTGTGTCCAAAAGCTTAGAGATAGGATATGTAATCTTTTCTCTCCCCTTTCTCAAGCCAACATGTTGAGAAATATATTGTATACATGCCAACATCATGGAATGAGAATTAGAGATTAATCATGGCATGAACCCTTATTCTAGACCATAAAACTTGGTGGATTCAATCTGTCCTCTCCAGTGATCTTTGCCACATGACATCATTGGTGGTTGGAAAATGCTCCTTCCATCCTGTTCCCCTTTCTGGCCCTGCAAAACCAGTGAGCTGAAAAATGCCTTTCTTTTGTCCTCACTTTTCTTTTCCTATATTGTTCTTGTTTTCTCAGCCCCATCTTTCAGCACACTGTACTATGAATATTATAGGTATATTAAGAGTCAATGAGTGTATTTATGTAAGTTATAAAGATTCCTGCTCATCCAAAGCAGCAGGCATGGGAACCTCATAGTGATTTTCCTTCTTTTCTTGTGCAGAAGTAGGAGTTTGACTGCCTCACACCTTTATCAGAATTCAGTCATCATGTGTCTCTGTGTTTCCTTAAGGGACCTTTAGCTATCCCTTCCCTTTGGATGTCTATTAAGAGTGTTCTTCCCGGGTCTCTCTCTGTGAAAATTGTGTTTGTGGGTTGCATTACCCTATTTCACAGCTACAAGAACAGCAATCCCAGGTACCCACAAATAAAAGGAAAACCAAGAAATGTTAAACTGCTCTTCTCTGTGCATCAGACCTTTCCTTCCAAAGGGGCAATGGGAATACTTATTTTTCCAGTGTTACACTGTCAGAAGGAGTACTCAGGCAGCACGCAGTGTTGTTGCTGCTTGTAAAAGCCTTTATCCAGAGAGGAGGGTTGTGGGGTTTTTTCCTTTCTTCTTTTCTTCTTCTTTTCTATTTTTTTTTCATTTTGTATTTAGGGTCTTATTATTCTTTGCTATTGTGCAACAAAGCCCCACAAAGAATTACAGCCATAATCGTCTGAAGCAGTAAAAGTATCCAGATAGCATGTGCTAAGTAAGGCAGGATAAATCCAGCAGGGTTGAGTTAACAAAGGGCTCAGTGGATTAGGTTCGAAGCTTGGTTCTCAGGGGTTGGAAAGTGAACAAACACCTGGCACCTTCTTTGGAAACTGAAAAAAGAAAAGAACAAATGAAAGGGAAATATAACCTCCTGTCTCAATGTTCTCTTCTCCACATCTCACCTCCTACTTCACAGGCTAATTGGCTTCCCTGAAAACTTTCTTAAAGCAGTTCCCCTTCGTATATCTTCATCCCACACAGAAACATTTTTTTTTTGCTTTCAGGATGGATTGGGAGGAGGGTGATGAAGAATCTATAAAGGCAATGCAGTTCATGGAAGACTGTCCTCCAGCTACTCAGCCACACAGGCAATTTCCCTTGGTCATTATTGGTCTTTCATGTCATGGTGGTATCAATAAATTGAGGAAAAAGTTACTTCCAGCCTTTGCTGCATTGAGTTTGAACTCAGAGACTGCAGAGATTTTCAGTGGTGTGAGAACTATGGCAGCAAATACTACAAGAAAATATATTAAACTGATCCTTCTGTTGAAGGAATGAAGAAGGCACTGTCCATCAGTATCACTCTAGGGAAAAAGGCAGGGAGGCTCAATTGACATGTGTTCCTCCACCATTTTGACAATTTTTGGTATTTCTGCTGAAATTATATTAAATTTCTCAGGTGGGATTAGGAACAGTTATTTCAAAATTCGACAAAGTGCATCAAAGTCTTTCCTACTGTGTTTTTAGTGTGGGGATGGTAAAGACACACACACACACACATAAAAAAGGGTGTTCTTGCTTTGTGGATAGAAATAAGTCCTTTCTGACTGTGTCCTTCCTGAAGTGACAAACCTGACCTGGGTAGCAGAGAAGACACAAGAAAGCTCAGCTGTAGCTAGCTGGTGATACCTGAGCCCATGGGCTTTGCACACCCTTTCCCCTTTCTTTTTCCTCTCCTGGGAGGGACCTCTCTCTCACAAGCTGTTGGAACCCAGAGTTCAGAGAATTTCAGTCTTTTGGTGCTGATAGGCAATGATCCTCAGAAGCACACAGCATTTGACCTGAGGCCTTGGGAAAAGCTTCCCAAATTATGTGATAGCTCTGAGATTGTTGCTGTGTAATTAAAGTTCTATCACTGGGTGGACTATGTAGAAAATTTAGGTTTATGAGATATAGCAATATATATGTAACAAAATGGAGGATTTGGGGTGTAGATTAGTTCTTCTTCTTTCCTCCTCCTTCTTCTTCACAAATCTGGGTGGTCTGGTATTGGTTCAAAAAGCCCACAGTGTGGAACATGAATGATTACTTACTGGATTAAAAGTAAAAAAAATTAGTTGGTGTTCCATAATTGGATAGATTGGGCTTTAAAAGACCTTGAAAGGTAGAACTTGGGGGCCATTTTCCCCTTGTTAACTTAGAGGCACACTCTGTGCAGCTGTACTATAGATAAGAAATAATAAACATCTGATTAGAAGAAAACTCTGCATCTCCTGTGTCTTAATACAAACTCTGAGTAAAAGAACTAACGAAACAGAGGCAAAGAAGAAAGGAAATGAAACAAGAAAAATTATTAACAAGTTTCAAATTGCCCATCAGACCTGTAGAGGAAGCATAATTTTCTACAAAAACTTTTAACTTATTTTAAGCATTTCAACATATTTATTCCAATTTAAAGAAAACAAGTCCTCCTCCATTGTAAGAATCATTAAGGGTGTCAGAACAGGTAAAACCAGAATAAGTGGGATTTCAAAAAAAAATAGCCTTCTTTTGCCTCGGAACATACATAAAAAACAAGGAATTCTCCATCCAGGCTTAGTTCCTTTTCTTTTGCTCTTTGAGGTAGTTCACCAGGGACTTGGGAAAACACATTCCCAGAGTTCCTAATATTCTTTCACTGATGAGGATGTCCAAGCTCACAGTGTTTTGCTTACTCACAGTGCTGCCAGTAAAGATCTGGAAGATTAACCCAATTCTGAAGTTGAAGACTGCCTATTACAAATCCCTCTCAAAGGATACAGGAGATATTTGAGACAAAATTTTGTTAGTGGGAAGAGCAGCAAAACTTAAATGAACAAAGCCAGACAGTAATTCTACCTTTAATTCAACTGCTACTTATAAATCTCCTCTGATTAAAGATAATTCCAGCATTTTAAAGATCAAAGTCTTACTGGCTGCTTGATTGCTTTTTAAATTCTGATTTTATATTCTACTAAACTATACACCATGAAAAAATATAGGAAAAATCCCTTGTACCACACTGAGGGATCCTACTTCATTTAATGGTTGGGGATTGCCTTTAGATTTCTTCTGTTACAAAGATCTTTCTCATGTCACCAATGACAGAAGACACAGTTTTCAATCAAGGATTTGCATAATAAAAAATTTTTGAGGGAGTCATACTGTGAGAGGTGTTTTGGGGTGCTTTGTATAATTTGAGATAATTTAAAGAGATGCTTACAAGCCCCTGAAAATGAGGACCTATTGAGATGTCACATCAGAAAACTTCACCTATATTTGAAAATTTCATTTGTGTTTATTTTGAGGGGCGTTTTTGGAAAAAAAATAAACTGATTCCAAAACTTTGCCATACCATTTTCATTACCCTGCTGTACAATGCTGTGAATATTTTCAAGGTTTTCCCTTTTTCTTTACTGCAAAAGTTTTAGGAAGTTTATATAAATTAATAAAATCCTAGGCTCTATGAAGCCAATCTTGCTTTGAACAGGCTTTTATTGATCTTTCAGGTAAATCTACTGTGAATGTTATGAGCCAAACCCAGATCACCAGCTTCAAACAGAATTGGCGGTACCTGTAGAGAGTTTTCCCTGGCAGACAAGCTTTCACTAAAGCCAGCAGAGCAGAGGTGAGGATAAAAAACTTGCTTAATTAACATTTCAGATGTATTGCAGGTTGAGTGATTTAAGGTAGCTTAAACTATCCCAGTTGTCTTGTGGAGGATGGCATTTTTATAGGATGGAGAACTCAGTCATACACTAATAATCAGGTGTGTTAAAATGAGAAGGATTTCACTCACCTATGCTTCTTTTGGTTTTGTTTGCCTCATTAGGAGGCTACAGCTTCTTTTCCCCAGTTTCCAGATGCTGGAATAGTTGGGAAGTTTTAGAAGGTTTCTATAATTTGCTAGGACTTTTTTCATTGTTGTGAGAGAGGGAAAGAAAGTCTCCTGTCTGCTGTTTCATGAGACAGTGTTGCAATCACAGAATTAAGGTTGGAAAAGCCCTCTAAGACCATTGAGTCCAACTGGTCTCCCAGCACAGGCAAGTCCAACACTAAACCATGTCCCCAAGTGTCACATTGCACTTTTTTTGAACACTGGACCCTAAAGTCTTCATCCAAAATACCCTGAAGTGAACTGAAAGCATTGTTCTGAAAGCCTTAAGCTTTCAGACCAAATCTTGGAAGGACAAACTGGAAAATCAAGTTCTTCAGTGACTCCTTATTTTGTTTTTTCTTTTTTGTTTTTCTTTCTCTTTTCTTTTTCTTTCCTCCTTGGTTTGTTGGTTTGGTTTGGTTTTTTTTGCTAAATGGCAAAGGGGATTCAAGGGGACAGATTCAGAACCAGTACCCACCGTGGGGATGACAGCTCTTGAATGAGACTACTGATAGCTGATTATTTGAAGTACAGCTGAGTCATCTACAAGTGCTGTCTTCTGCCACTCAGAGTATTAAGAGAAGGAGTTTTAATATGTTAATCTGAAAAGCAAATCAATCTTGCTATGTATTTTATGGGCATGTATTTGTGACAGGGCCAACAGTATCTCAGCATTCTCCCTGTAAAATATATTACAGTAATCAAGTCCAAATAGACTCATGGAAAGGGTTTTTTTCACAATTCTGGGCTCAAAACTCCAGAAAATGAAAGGTTTAGTTAGAATGTCAGCAGGTGATAGAGATTTGTGGGCTATCACAATATCACTGGGATTCGTGGAGGTTCACCTGAATGCTCAGCAAATTTTCCAAATCCAATTAACCAAAGGCACCATTTCCTATGTAATAAAAATGATGAGTGTCCTAAAAACTCTTTCCCAGCTTGAACTATCAGTTAAACTAAGGATGAGTGAGCCAGCTTGGCTATAAAGAAAAATAAATGGCCATGCTTGCCATTTCCACTGTACTTGCTTCATCCCATGCTGGAAGCGTAGTTGAGCAATTTCTATTATTGTTCAACAATTGCATTGGAGCAATTGGTACCTGAAATTTATGTTCATAGTGACAGAGGAATATGAAATATCCATAGTGTAAATGAGAACTAAAATAGTCTGAAACAAACAGGTCTGAAGAGGTGCAAGAATTTGTTTAACAAATGGGTGTGGTTACACAAAGTGTAATTTATTTCCTTGTGTTGTGTGTGTGTGTACATGTAAATCTACTCATTATTACCCAGTACCAACAATGGTCATTCAACAGAAAATTTTCATTATAGCAGAGGAGGAGACAGTTTTTTTTAATTCAAGTTATTGCAACATAAACTGTCGAGAAGTTGAGAGGAGAAGGAATGGCAAAGAAGCACAAGGTTGTCTGCAAAACAAAGGGGAGCCACACTGTTTTTCTAGTCTAATTTTAGGGTGACTTGGGAAGCACTGAATAAGCAGAAAGACCAGAGTAAAGCAAGAGAAGGATGGAGGATGTGATGAGCACCCAGCAAAGAAGAAAGAAGTAAAAGGGACATTGCCTGCTACCTGCATGTGAATCTAGAAGAGAGGTTCCATCTCTCCAGAGGGAAAAACAGACACAAAAGTCAAGGGAAACTCTTTAATTTTGTTTAGAAATAACACTGATGCTTCTAAAGTGTATGCATTGTCTCCTTCCTTTACCACAAAAGCAAGGTAGATAATGCACTCCATGACAAACTTACTGAGTTTCTCAAGGAGTGTTTCAGAGCAGAAGATTTCCTGTAAAGCAGGAAAAATAAATTGTCTTGTGTATCTCAGGAAATCTTTGAAGTAAAGGGTGGGGAGACCTAGGGAAAAAAAAAAAAAAGCTGCCTCTTTAGTTTGAGGCAACAACCAACCAGGACTCCTGAAACACTGCCTCTCATTGTGTGACAGGAACCTTGACAACAAAAATGAGGTTTCTACACAAGTTCTGAGGGGGAAGTTAAATGACAGGAAAAGACTGGTTTTGTAAAGTCTGACACTCTTGATTCTGAATTTTGGTAATTATGACAAAGATGCACAGAAATAAAATTATGTTCCTGCAGCAAACTCAGCTGTGAGCTGTCAGCTGTGCACCAGTAATGAGAAAGATGTGTTTTAACACTGCTGTGTCTGTGTGTGATGTGGGGAAGAGTGAAGATCCAGTATTTTTAATGTTGTTTCCTATGGTGGTATTCCTCAGTGACAATGTCAAGGAGCCACTGAACAACGGGAATCATCTTGGATCCACCTCTACGTTAAAGAATAGGAATGTACTTGGGGAGTGGCAGGGGTATAACCCAGACTGAATATGTGAAATGTTGCAGCTGAAAGGTAAGATAGTGCATCGAATTCAGATTTCATAAAGATGTCAGTCTTCCTTTGACTTACACAATATCCTGTTTTAGACAAAAATCAGTGGCAATCAGATTTGTAATAGAAGTATGACTGGTAACACTGTGATTGGGAGGGTGACAATGGTGTTAATGTGATCAAGGAAGTATCAGAAATTAAAACATCTGAGTTAAAAAATGCTCAACAAACTGAACAAAACTAACACAAGAGAGGTGGTGGGTTCCCCATCCCTGGAAATGTTCAGGACCAGGTTGGATGTGTCCTGGAGCAACCTGGTCTAGTGGAAGGTGTCCCTGCCCATGGGAGGGGATTGGTGTGAGATGATCTTTAAGGTTCCTTCCAACCCTGGCCATTCTGTGTTTCTATGGTTCTATGAAATAAAACATGACAAAACAGAACAGAACAAAGCAAATCAAATAGAGTAGAAATAATAAAAAAGAAACTAACCTTCTCAAGACAGAGGAATCAAACAGAATGAAGGGAAAAAATTCAGTTTTCCAAGTAATCACTGGTTTTATTAAGTATCAAAAGCCACAGACTGCTGTAAAAAAGGTCCTTCTTTTCTATAAGAGCCATGGCGTAAAAGGCCGCAGGTTCAGAATGTTTCCCTCGCAGAAATCACTAGCAGGATCAGGGCCCAGTCTCATCAGCTTCAGAAAAATATCTAGTTCTACGGAGACACTGCAAATGTGACAAAAGAAAGGATCTCTTGATGCCACTTTTAACAGTAAATGACACTATTATACTTCAAGATAGACACGAGGCCCCAAGTCAACCTTATTTCAGAGATGAATTACTAAGAAGAGTGCTACAAACCTGTCTTCCTCTAAACAGAAATTAAGGTGACAGGATACTCGTGGGACTGAGGCAAGTTGAAAGGAACTGTGTTGCAACGCTAAAGTTAAAGCTGACTCTTTTAATTTCACTTTTTTGCGTTACAAAGAAAAAGAAGAAGGAAAAAAAGCCAAAACAAAAAAACCCTGAAATGTTGAACTGAGTCTGTTTAAATAAGTATGTACTTGAAAACCCTCCTCCAAACCAGACTAGTGCAAAAACATGATATACTGGAAAAGGAGATTTAATCATTAGTCCATGCTCTAAGCAGCTTGTCAACATCTCAGGAGAAAAAGATATAAGGCCCCAAATTCACATATTCAGGAGAGAACCTTTTGAAAATCAGCCATTTGAAACTGCCAACAAACTGAAGACAAAAATGAGATTTGATAGAGGTGACAGAGCCTACAGCATCAGATTAGCTCTTTGTTTGTCACAGTGAGCAAAGGATGTAGCGTTCAGTCTGACAGACTCACTCGTGACCTTTATTCTGCCAAGCCAAATGAGAGGGAGGACGGTGAATGCAATTTTGCATCCTGGAACTGTTGCTTGAGAAGCTTGTAAACAGTGATTTGAATAGAAAATGAAAAATCTGAGCACTGAGACTTCGTACTGAGCTGTCACTTCTCCGCTTCACCATTTGCCATGTGACAGAGGTTCAGTTGTCAGCTCACAGAGAAACGTTCAGATGACAAAAAGCCCACCACATCTGGACGACTCTTCAGGAGGATCTTGTGGCTGGGTAACAGTATAGGAATCCTCAGTTCTCTTCCCTCCTCGCTCTTTCCCTCCTACTTTCTGAAACTACAGTGGAAGGTGTGTTGTTGAAAATTACACCACTTAGTACATGCAGGATTGTCATGGCAGGAGGTGAGAGAATACTGGGAAGGTGGAAAAGTCCTGTTTCATGATGGATATCAAGTTGTGGATGCCCAATCACTAGAAGTGTTCAAGGCCAGGCTGGATGGGATTCTGAGCAACCTATTTTACCAGAAGTTGACCCTGTCCATGGCAGAGGGGATGGAAATAGATGATCTTGAAGGCCCCTTCCAACCCAAACCAATCTATGATTCTATGACCCCCTGTTATTTGCACCAGGAATGGTGCCTGATGCTAATCCACACAGTAATTCCCATGACAGAATCACATTATCTTAGAAGCATCGTGCTCCTTCTCCACAAGTCATACCAATGAGAAGAAATAGATTAAGGGACAAAAAAAAAAGGAGAAGCAATTCCAAGATGCAGAACATTTCTGCTCAGTTCATTCCTTTTTTATATCTCAAAGTCCTTACATCTTTCCCGTGGTCTCTTATTCAGTTTTTTTATGCATAATATTTATTACTTCAGTCATTTCTTTTCTGATATTTCCTTTCTTGTTTGTCTTCCTCTCAGTGAGGACAGACCAAGCCAGTCTCAAGCAAGACCTTGTCCTTGGAATAGCCTCTGAAGTGTTCTGCTGTCTCTTACACAGTGACATATGTTTTTCCATTTGATTCCAAATGATTTAGACAAATCTCAAGTTTCTCACATCTTCACCAAAAACTTACAGGACCAATATGCTTTGCTTTAGATGTTTCTTTTCTTTGTAGTGTTAAGAAAAGAAAACTGAAGCTTTTTGATATCAATCAGATGCAAATTCTGTCAACTCACTGAAAATATTTTGAGCATATTTATTTATATGTAGACACTACTAAGATTTTCAAATGTTTTATGGCCAGTCTGTCTTTGTTCTTATTTAAGATATGAAAACCATATTATTTAAACTTCTTCCAGTGGATATGTCTATTTTCACTGAATTATATGAGTTTTATGGCAGATGTGAGTATGGGAAAAGCTCAGTTGCATTTGTCTGCACCATAACAAACAATTCAGTGCAGGTTTAACTGAGCTAATGATGTCTACTGCAATGGAGAGTGATAATAGGGGGTCCAGTTCTGGGCCTGTCAATTCAGGAAAGACACTGAGGGGCTGGAGCATGTCCAGGCAAGGGAATGGAGCTGGGGAAGGGGCTGGAGCAGCAGGAGCGGCTGAGGGAGCTGGGAAAGGGGCTCAGCTTGGAGAAAAGGAGGCTCAGGAGGGACCTTCTGTCTCTCTTCAGCTCCCTGACAGGAGGGTGCAGCCAGGTGGGGGTTGGGCTCTGCTGCCAAGGAAGAAGGGACAGGACCATAGGAAATGGCCTCAAGTTGTGCCAGGAGAGGTTCAAGTTGGACATCAGGAAGAATTTCATTATAGAAAGGGTTGTCAGCCATTGGAAGGGGCTGCCCAGGGAGGTGGTGGAGTCCCCATCCCTGGAGGTGTTCAAGAAATGACTGGACATGGCAATCAGTGCTCTGGGCTGGTTGACTGGCAGTGCTGGGTCAAAGATTGGACACGATAATCTTAGAAGTCTTTTCTAAAAGTAATGATTCTGTGGTTCTATGAATATTGTCATCCTGATATTGCAAGAGAAAACACAGTTTGAAAAAATCTACCCAGAATTAAATATTTGGGTGGTTACCCTGTGCAACAGTGCTTTGATGCAATAGTACTGCTAACAATATGCAAAATGCCATGGGAATATGAACTTAGTTTTTGATCACATCATGATGCACATCTCTGGCAAAGCCTGCCTTACCTCCCTGAAGTCAATCCTTGATTTAAGAATGTCACAGAATGAAATCCTGGATCTGAATATCCTTTAATTTTTATTGTTTTGGCCAAATGACAACTCCATAATAGGTCCTCATCTCAGAATCTGTTACCTGTCTAGGTTCAGACCAATAACCTGGGGGCAAAAGGCTTCATCCTATTATTACTGTCTACATTCGTTATTTGACAGAAGTTTTGAGATGCTGCCTGGTTGAATATGCATCAGAAAGGCCAATAATATTACTGAGACATTCCTTTTGATGCCCTCAGTCTCTTTGCATCCTTGTTGCCCTGACACCCTGCAGAGACGAAGAGAAACTTTGTGGGGTGTGCAACACCCTCTCATCTCCTAGAATTTGCAGCTGGGATCCACTTCACCAAACAATGCACATTTATTGACAGGTAGTCTGACAGCTTTTTTAAGCTGCTTGGCAGCTTGTTTTTAGCAACACATTGTCATGTTCAGTATTATCACATTTCTTTTACATTTGTGTGATACTAAAATGCCAAACCTCCAAGGCATCAATATGGGGTGCAAAGCAGGACTAGCTCTAAGACACCCAGGAAAATACACCTTAGGGGTCCATTGATTTTTCTTCTAAAAATTTATATCTACTCACTTTCCAACCCTGTCATTGACAAGCATCTCAACAGTTGTTTCCCAAACAGTTGCTTCAAGTTGGGAGTTTTTGCTGTCTCCTTTTACCTTAAGCTTTCAGGTGTCTAAGGCAACTAAACTGAACAGTGTTCACAAAACTCTTCAAACATCTGTGAAATGCAATTCAAATCACTTTCCAGGAAACTTAAGAAAGAATAAGGCACCTTTCTGGGAATGTGATGTGTTAGCCAAACTCTCCACTGCTCAGGAATACATTTCATCACAAGCAGTGGGGGGGTCATTGCAGTGCTCAAGTTCAGCACCTGCAGAAGGTTGTAGTTGCAGGTCTTCTATCCTGGCAGTGAGGGACCCAGATCATGCCAGTAATCTGAATTTAGACACTGCAAGGGGCAGAAAAATATTTTGTGGTGCTTAAACAGGTGAGTAGAACTAATTTTTTTGATTCTTGCAGTTTTTATATCAGGGTCAAGCAATTTGGTAGATAGTGTGGATTAATACCTAGAGTTTGTAAGTTCTTTTTATTTCTTTCCTAAATTAAATGAGCTTGTTTTGGAGAGAGATTTGCATGCCTTTAGAGTTTGTCTTCTGGGGGAATAAAATATAAAATATAAATCCTATCATATATGCCCTCCAATACTGAACCTGTAACTTTAAATAAAGCTGTCAGGATTGTGCAGCAAAGAGATTTTTCTGCTGGCTGTATTCTGCGTGGAATTTCAGAAATTGTACCTTCCAATTACCCCAGCTGTAAGGAGCCAAGACAGTACTTAATAAATCTGGTCCAGTTCAAAAAGTAGAACCAAAAAGCTGCCTGTATTCCCAGCTTATGTGCCTGTCCTTCAGAGTTATATCAGCAGCAAAAACTGCTCCCACTACATGTTGTGTCCAGAAGAGGAGAAACAACTGGAGGGTCCCAGCAGCAGCTGGCAAGTAACAACGATTGAATTCCAGATGGATCTAAAAAACTAGTGATACCTCCTGGGAAACTTTGAAAAACATTTTACTTTGCAATGATCCTGTTCACATCACACTCATTTAAAATATTTTTTTTTCCTTTGTTCTTGGCACAGAAGGAACAGATGAGCTCCTGAGAAATAATTCCATTTTGAGAGACCAGCCCCTGCTAATAAAGGCAGAGAGAAGAAATAGGACAGGGAGAATTGCCATTCTGTTGTGATTTCAGACATCAGCTGTTCATTTGTGCTGTTCAGTTGTGCAGTTTCTGTAGCTAATTATTTTTTTAAGGATTTTGCTAGAGCCATAGGATAAGATAGGTTAGAAACAACTCAGTCCAGCCCCCCCATCCCCCAGGGCCAAATTTGATTGCATAGAATCACAGAATGGTTTGGGTTGGAAGGGACCTTAAAGATCATCTCATTCCACCCCCCTGCCATGGACAGGGACAATTTCCACTATCCCAGGTTGCTCCAAGCCCTGTCCAACCCTGTCTGGAACACTTCCAGGGATGGGGCAGCCACAGCTTCTCTGGGCAGCCTGTGCCAGGGCCTCACCTGATCAGCTCAGGTCCTTGGCCAGTGAGCCTTGACTGTTTCCAAGGATGAAGATTTCTTAATTTCTCTGGCCCCTTTTTCCAATATTTGACCACCTGCATGGCAGAAAAAGGGTTCCTGGCCCCTCCAGGGAGCTGGGTCAGAATCCAAAGGGGACAAGACAAAACAGAGACTTGAGGAGAAGGCTGCAGCATAGGTCCAAATTCCATCCAGGAGACAGTCAGACGCAGGATTGGAGACCAGCAAACCTACAGCTTAGGTCAAACAGGGACTGAAGCACAGGTCTGAGTTTAAATGGAGGTGCTCTGTCCATAGGCAAAAGGGGTGGAGGTCCAGGGGAGGCTGGGCTGGGCTATTAAGACCTATCACTGCCTTTATGACCCTGACACCAAGATCTTTCTGAAAAAAAGGCCCTGCAACCAGTGTATTTCCTCATTTCTCCTTTTTTTTTTTTTCCTGTCCTATCCTCTGAAAAGCAAAGCTTCTTTCTGTCTGGAAACAAACTTGGCCCTGTGGGTGTTCACAAAGTCTTTACTCACCATGTCCTGCAAACTGGAACTCAGCCATGACCTAGAAGGATCTCGGAGAAGGGTGGGAAGGATGTTTCAAACCCCACTTATGCATGGTCTCAGACTTCTCTTTTACAACATGCTAAACAGATAAAATGCTCCTGACATGTTCAAAATGCTTTCATGAAGAAAGACAATTCTGTGTCATGCCTCAGTTGCCTGAAGGGCTCCAGGAGTGTTTTTTTTCCTGAGTACACCATTAACCAGATATATTTGGGGTTGGCTGGTTTCTATTTCTCAGCTTTCCTAAGAGACATCCATGATAGTGCTGCTCAGTACTCCAAGGTGGCACTGCCAATATTTGCTCTTTCACAGTCAGGGCACTCACTGTATTCAGGAAAGAAATTTCCACTTAGGTCTGACAGGCAAAGATCTGGATTTTGTGGATGTAGTATGTTGCCTTTTACTGCTTAGGTGCAATTAGGGTGCAATTTATCTTCAAATGTACAGCAGGAAAAGGATATCCAATTGATTTCCATGCTTTGCCACCTCAGGTTTTGGTCACATCTTGGCTTCTCCTTTTCTCTGCCAATGACACACACCTGACAAACCCTGAAATTTAAATTCTTTGACTAACTCAAATACAGGGTATGATATTGGGTAACACTGAGTGCCCAATGATAGACAGAAGGTCAAAATTTAGTAGGATCCCTTGTGGTTTTATAGTCTATGCAATGAAAGCCATTAACTCATTTTTCAATATTGAAAGATGATGGCCTCTGGCATATTAATCCTTCAAATAACTCTGACTTATAGCCCCTTTGGCTATAAAGCCTTGCACTTTCCTCCAGTACCATAGAATTGGAAAATGCACTTAGCCTGAAAGTTTCTAGATTAACTATGAAGGAGAAAAAGACTCTACCTGTAGGACTGCTCACGCTGTAATATTCTGAAATTCTCCTGCCAAGCTTGAATAAAAATTTTGAAAGGCCTAATTTTATTTGAGAAAGCTCATGAGATACAATTATGGAATGTCTGAGAGCTTATCAATGCAAAGCCAGTCAGCTAATCAAAATCTATTTTGGAAGGACCATCTAGTTTTAGAAACAGCTTGTTAATGGCCATTCATAGTTCCAGTGCTGTTTATATCATAGTAATTAATTTACTTGCCCCAGAAATAGATAGAGAAGACAACACATTTAATAATTAGACAGTTAAACTTGGGTGAGATGCCATGACTCTGTCATCACTCACTGCAAAGCAGGTCTCTTTAAATCACATGCAGGTAGAAGCTGTAAAACAGAGTTTAATTGTTCTTAAGGAGGACTGGTAGCAACTACCTTCCTTTAAGGATTATATTTGACAGCTTTGTGGAAGAAACATTAACAGATTTTCTGCCAGTTAGAAGAAATTACTGTTCATCTAGTTTGGATAGCATTGAATATCCCTGTGCTTAAACAAACTCCTTATTTAGTAAAATAAAATAAATCTTAAAACCCTCATAAATTTGCCTGAGATAGAATGTACATCCAAATTCTTGCTTCAAAGGTTAATTCCTCTCATTATTAAAATACGTCAATCTTCTGCTCAGCCTGAATTTGTCCAGCTTAAATTGTATTTTGATTTCTTGCATTCAGATTGATTTGGTGAAGATTCAGCAACTGCCTCATGACAGACAATCATCCCCAGCACATGTCAAGGCCTGTCATAATTATGTCATGTTATACCATAATACAATAGTAATTCTATCTTGTTGTATCATTTCTGAAATTATTAACTGCAGCTCTGACTGAACTATTCTATTTTATTTTTTTGTAAACACGTGTCTTCTGTTTGAGTTGTAAAGAAACGATCTGACACTTTGACATCTTAAATAAGAACAGAAAGCATGTTTTCACCACATTAATTGGAGAAAAAGTCGATCTTGGTATTCAGAGAAATGAAACCAGATATTTAAAGTAGCAGCTTCTCCGTTAACTGTGGATATAATTTGGGATTTCCAGTTAAGCAAACAGTACTCTGAAGTTACAGCACTCCTGAGAAGGTGAACTCACAGTTTTGATGATTGTATTTTGGAAAGGCTTTGTGTAGTGTTTATATTTTGGGAGTCAGAGGGAAAGAAGAGAATTTATTTTGAGTCAGAGAAAGAGCTGCTGAGCTCTGATGAAATATGCATTACAGTGTATACTTGATATTCACTCCTATTTTTTGCTATTGTTGCTGTCAGCTTTTCCTGGAGCAAGGACACATCTAACAGACCCACAAAACAATAGACTGCTTCAGCAGTCAGACTGCAGATGCCTTTGAAGAAAAGTCTATGAGTAAGGTCTAGGTAATTTCACAGGATCACCTTTACTTCCCTCTGTTATAACAATGGACAGGTCACTACTGGTGGCATGCCAGTGTCCCATGACCTGGCCCAGTGTCTCCTGTAGGTGCAGAAGAGGAGAGAATAAAGAACTGGTGATTTTTGGATCCTGCATCTCCATGTGAACAGAGATGCCATTAGTAAGATTTTCTCAACAGTTTGTTTCAAGAACACTAAGAGACAGCAAGCATTCCTAAAGCACATTCACTACTTGGCCCAAAAAGTCCCACCAAGAGATCTGCAATATGAGCTTTGAAGTCTGACCAGTCTGTCAGGGGTACCCACAGAAACAGCTCCCCTGGCTGTGTTTGAGGGACTGTGGTCATCAGTGGAGAGCTAGTACAGAAACAGGGAACTGTTAATAAAATGATTGTTAGGACAATAAGTATTTTCATCCTGGCAAACTGAAAAATATTTAGGCTACTGGATGTTCCTAAAATATATATATATATAAATGAAGTTCTTGGAGGTAGATGTTGACTGCACCTGCTTGGTCAATCCTTATTGTAATCTTTCCTAACAATCCTTATTGTTGGCGTTATGTTCACCAGCTAGAAGCACCTTACACATCCCACAGAATTTTCAAATTCTACCAAAAATGACACTAACCCACAGTGTAAGAAAGGTGGATCCTGTCCAAGCTAGTGTTGTCTCCTCCATCCCTGCTACACTGATCTCAGTTTCATTTTGCAGTTGTTTGTCCCAAGAAGTTCCTCCTGCAATACAGTTTGATCGAAGAACTGGCTTAATTTGTCGCCAATGCAAATGGTTTGACCATCGAGAATGAAAAACCTGATTTACTTGTGAAGGTTGCCCACCCATCTTCTTCTCTCAATGAAAATACAGTTTGAGGACTTGGTTATGCAGTCTTCTGAAAAACACTGGCATAGAAAAACAAACTCTTTGAACGCCTGTTGTAGTGGTTTGGTCAAAAATACTCATTACTGTTTATCTTCTGTGAGATAAGAATTAGGAGAAATGCAAAGCAGGCACCAACTTGAATGAATATAAAGAAGTTTATTAACAGACCTAAAAGAAGAAAAGAAAAAAAAAAATTATACTTCCTTTAGAACTCTCCTCCTCCCCCCACCTTCCTCCCTTCTCCCACTGACAATGTAAAGACAACCCTTAAGATGTTCAGTCTGTTCACCACTTCCATAATAACCTTGTTCAGTCCATTTAGAAGGAGAAGTCTCTTCTTGCTCGTGCTATGAAAACAGTATCACAACGAGACAGCCACCCACTTCCAAATATTGTTCAGTCCATTTAGGAAGAGGAGTCTCTCTGCTTGCGATGTGAGTCCCTTCCCCCGACTTGCAGCTTTTCCCACAACTGCTTTCGAGGGTCCACTCTTGAAGTCTTTTGGGGTACAATTTTAAGGTTGAGCTGTTCAGAAACAAAAAAAACAGAGGCCCTTCTCCTTCCCTGGGAGCAAAGGGTCATCTTCATCTTTAAGACTGTCTCTGGAAGCATCTCTAGGAATTGAGGTTTTTCTCCTTTCCTCTTTGGAGCAAAAGTCCTCATCTGGTTCATCTGGTTCATCTGGTTCATCTCTCTCTGTCCAAACTTCTCATGAAATTACAGCTGCGGCAGCATCTGCCTATTGCTTACGAGTTGAACACTCCACCCCCCATATCTTCATGAAATTACAACGGGATACTCTGATATATCATAGCTTCACAACAGACTTTCAGCTTTAAGCATCTCCTCTCTCTCTTCCCTCAGGTTTTCAGCTCTTCACAGCAATAAAAGGGTTAATCTCACCTCGGCCTTGCAGCTGGAATTTTGCTTATCGGAGTGGAGAGGGGGGAGAGCCGAGCCCATGGCAAGGCAGTGGGGGGGGTTCCATGGCTGGAACAGGCCCATGGCTCCAGGATGGCCGTGGCCCGGCCCGGCCTGGCCCAAGCAGGGCCTGTCCAGGCCCACTGGCCCCCGCACGGGGCCTGCAGCCACCTGTGCCAGCGCCGGAAACGAGAGAGAGCTTGGGGGGGAGTTTGTCTATTCTTAAGTGTGGATCACAGAGGCAGTCACAACTTTAAGTGGCTTAAAGAATTGTCCATATTCAAACTGGCCAGCTGATAGGTTTTATCAGGTCCCAGAGGAAGCTGTAAGCACCCCTTAGCAAGGATATCCCTTTCCGGGACTATGCTTGCTAACCTATGACACCTGTACAGTTGGTCTGCTCTGCTGTGAAATGCAGTGACCTTTTTTCTGACCAAAAAATTGCAATCTAGAAGTTTTTCCATCCATGTATTGACAAAGTCTGCAATGTCTGATAATTCAAAGAGTGTATTTTATTGGGTTTTACAGACAGCAAAGCTTGACCCTGCATGTACTTCTCTTTCAATGCCTTTGTATTGTTTGCCCCATGGTTTTGGTTCTAATATAAAACTGTAATTTCTTTGAGCTGGAGACTTTCTGCTCAGGTGTGTCAAACTTGTTCAATCTTGTCCAAGATTTCAGTGAAACCAGAGGTTCTTGTGTCTTTATTTATTACACAATAGATAATATCTCATTGTAACAATTATGTTTCCACTCTTTTTTTTTTTTTTTTCCATTTTTTTATTCCTGATGTTTGAATGTCCTCCAATAAACCTCTAGGAAAATCTCATTTATAGGGAAAAATTAGAACATTTTGACCACATATTCTGTGACAAAATAAATAAGGACAAGCTGGATGGGGCTCAAAGCAGCATGTTCTAGTAGAAGGCGTCCCTGCCTGTGGCAGAGGGTTGGAATGAATTAATCTTTAAGGTCCCTTCCAACCCAAGCTATTCTAGGAGCCTATGAAATGTTGTTTTCCAATTAACATTTTTTACCTTATTTTTGCAGAAGATGACACCCAACCCATGGGGATCTGTCAAACCACCTGAGTGAAAATTCTCTCAGCCATTTCTGTTGGACCATGTTTTAGAAAGGCATCCAAGTCTGCATAATGAGATGTGGACAGATGGTGTTAGGATGGGGCAGAGGCCTCAGTGCCTGGTGCCTTAAAGAGTTTCTCCTGACTTTCCAGTGGCTTCTGTGCTAATCAGGCAGCAAAACCTGAAAGGCTGCTCCTCACAGTCCTACAGAAAACAAGTGAGGCCATTTCCAATTAATTGTATCAGTGCTGAGACTTTTTAGGGAACATTGAGTGGCCTTGCAACTTTAAAAAAAAAAAAAAAAAAAGAGGATGGGAGGAGAGCAGAGAGTGGGGTGAAAAAAGCCCGGCTGCCAAATTGTGATTTAAACTGAGATTGGCATCAGCAGACATTTCCACATCAGCCTTTAGCACATCTGGTCCAGACCAAACAAATAGAAGATTTATTCTGTCAGTGAGATCATTTAGCATTCCTTTTTATGCTTCAGAAAGAGCCTGTACCTGTCAGTCACCAAAGCACTAGGCTTTTGGTGGCTGGGCTCTGTTGCTCTTTCTGACTAGCCTTGATCTGAGACTT
The DNA here is from genome assembly GCF_041296385.1 of Aphelocoma coerulescens. NCBI lineage: Eukaryota > Metazoa > Chordata > Aves > Passeriformes > Corvidae > Aphelocoma > Aphelocoma coerulescens. The sequence goes on from NC_091016.1 coordinate 121,328,899, forward strand.
CTAAGAAGGCTTGTGTTCACCCGCTCCACCTGGGAGACCGGTACCCATGCCAAGTTCATTTCCATAGTCTTATAAAAATCTCCTGGAGGATTTCAAACATCTGCTCATAAGTAAAGAAACATTGTCTTGAGATATAACAATAATATAAAGGGCAACTGAACCTTCCTTGCAAATAAAACTGAGCTAATAATTTTTTTTTTTAAACAGTTTTATACAATTCAAACAAAAAACTGAATAGAGCTAAACAGGCACACACACACATGAAAATCAAGTGTGAAGGGGTTTCTTCTAATACCTTCTGATACTTTTTTTATTTCCTTTTGGTCAAGAGGTTTGTTTTGTTTTTTTGTTTTCTGAGCACTTGATGACAATTATTGAAAGGAAGAGCTGAGGTGAGCAGCTTTAATTAGCAGCAGAGAGCTCAGTGCACAGGGGGATGTTCTGAACTGTGGGAGGCAGAGGTGCAGCTGGAGGTGAGTAGTCTGGGGAATCCTGCAGGCAGGACAGGATAATCCAGGATATGAAGGATCTCTGTCCTCTCTCTACCTGGCTGAACACAGTGACTTAAGGGAGAGGGGGCAATGGTGGCCTGTCCCTGGCTGGCATAGCAGGAACATCTCTGAGTGCCCCACCTCCCCAGGTGCCCCTGGGTAACAGGGATAGGGCTGTGAAGGAGGAAACAAACAATAAACAAGGACAATGATTCATTGAATTTGGAGGTGTTACTGAGGTTAATCAGCCTCTACCTTGCTAAGATGATTTATTGTCATAGGAGACTCCCCTGTGGAGGGAACAGAAGGCCCAATGTGCAGACCAGACTTCTTAGGGAAGCCTGATGCCTCCAGGGAAGCCAGGTTAAAGCAGTGAAGAGATAGCTTCATGGTACAACCCTCAGATTATTATCCTTTACTAATTTTTGAGGTTTACAGCAATAGAAGTTGCAACAAGTACAAGGACAGTCAAAAGAGACTTCAGGGCACTGGGATAACTGGTTAAGGGATGAGAAATGTAAGTAGCATTCTCCTCTCTCTTCCAGTTGCAAGGAATGATCAGGGAAGGAACAGGGAGAGCCAGCAGATCAACACCTGGCTCCAAGACTGGTGTCATCAGCAGAATTTGGGGGGTTTTCTTCATGGATGCATCTACATGACATCAGACCTGCTGGCACCAGAGAGGTACAAAAGGAGAAAATGTCCTTTGCACAAGAATTAACAGGGCTCACTGAAAGAGATTTAAACTGCATTTGAAGGTGGAAAGGGCTAAAACCAAGACAACTGCAGATAAACCTGGGAAGGACTTGCCAATGGCCGGGGGGTAGTGTGCTAGCAAGGTTCTGCAGTGTGCTGTCTCAATGGAGGTGAGGGATGAAGATCCACGTGGCAGCAAATACACCAGGGTTATTGATGTGTTAGAAACTGTGGAAGTGTCTGATAATGGCCACATAGGGATTAAGGCTTTTCCCCATAAGAGAGTGGCAAGATCAATAGTCCAAATGAAGACCATCTATGTCAATGCACACAGCATGGGCAACAAACAGGAGGATCTGGAAGACGTTGTGCAGCTCAGATGTAACTCCCATCATGAAAACATGGTGGGATGACTGGCACACCTGGAGTGCTGGAATGGATGGCTATAAACTCTTCAGAAGGGATTGGCAAGGAAGGAGGGGTTTTGGGGTAGCCCTGAATTTTAGGGAGAGTTTTGATTATCTGGAAGTTATTGTTGGTGACGATAGGGTTGAACATTTATGGACAAGAGTCAGGGGAAGGCCAACAAGGCCAATATTCTGGTGGGAATCTGTTACACCTGCCCAGGAGGCAGATGAAATATTCTACACAGAGCAAAGCAAAGTCTCACAGTCTCCAGCCCTTGTCCTCGTGGGGGACTTACCAGATGTCTACGGGAAATGCAATACAGCAGAGAGGAAACAGCCCAGAAGGTTCCTGGAGTGTGTGGAAGAGAACTTCCTGACACAGCTGGTAAGCAAGCCAGCTAGGGAAAAAAACTGTGAACTCACCTCCTCATCAGACAGAAAATGGAGGCACTTCAGATATGGAACACATCAGTTATTAAACATATTTGACAATACCCTGACACAATTTGAACAGGAGCTGAAGGCAGCTGAAGGACCTGAGGGATGGTAAGATATGTAAAATTCAGTTACCTGCACTGGAATTTCAGTGTGATCCTAGAATTAAACTCCTCTATTAATAATAAGAGGTTCAGACAATTTTATGACTTTCAGAATAGGCCAGGACCACTATTTCTGTAGGAAGAAGAATATGGATGGGTGATGTAGAAAAGTAGTACTCCTTTGACTTTTTTTATTTCAAAATTAATGATGTATGTATGGGGATTTTTATGCCATTAAAAAATCGGTGTTTAACACTTGAGTAACGTATTGCCTATGCCACCAACTGGGTGCACAAGGGTGTCCAGAGGAGTTTCTATCAAAGTCTTCTTCTGGTGAACTTGTTCTGTGTTCTCCATTGCTTGGACAGAGTGTTCCCTTGTGGCTTCCTTAAGGAATTCCATCAGTCTTGCTAATAAACCTCAAATTCTTATGCAAATGCTTGACATGTGAAAGCACCAATGTTGCTTTAACTACTTGAAGTCTGTTGTAATAATTATCCACCAGGAACCACTAGCTTGATCTCTCTAACTGACATGGGGATATTGTTTAATGAGTAATTTCAAGGGGTAATATTCACTCTCTTGGTAGTTTTACTTGCTGTTATGCCATTGTAATAGTCAACAGTAATATTTGAGATTTGAAAATAATGCTCAAAAATGATTTGGCTCTTCCCTTAAAAAGCATCCACTTAAAAATGAATAAAAAAGGATCAATTTGCAGATGGTGTTGTTCAAACAGGTTGACTTATTTCTAGAAATGCTTATTTCCACAATCTCCCTTGGTAGTCAGCAACAGGAAAAAAGTGTTCCCTTAAGGTTAAGATTCATGGCAAGGGTCAAACTCTGAGTGCCCTGACTACCCTGCTGGAAGACCCAATGTGTTTCTCTCCACTGATTATGGAGAAACATTGGAGAGATTTTCTCGTTAAGCTAAAACCAGCACTAGCCTAGAAATCCTCCCAAAAGGTATGAAATAAACACAGTACTGATGTTCTGCCCCAGGACTGAGGCTGTTGGGATTTCATATAAACTCAACCCAAGTTAGGGGCCAGCTGCAAAGATCAATTTGCTCAGTTCAGTGGGTTGTGTAATGGAAGAGGTCAGAGGAGACAGTCACAGTGCTCCCTGCAGCCCTTTCCAGTGTGAGGCCATTAAAGTAAAAATTATGGAAACTGAATTCTGCTTTCCATTGTTTTTTGATGGACAGATCCCACTCCATCACTTTTCTCATGTGTTACGGAACTGAGTCACATCATTATATTTGTCTCAGATGCAGAATCTAGCTAAGAAGAGCAGCAGTCTGTTCAGGGAATGAACAATGATGTAATAGAATTGATTTCTTTTCCAGCTCCGCCCTCATAATTTTAGGATGCAGCACCAAAACCACAAAAGAGACAGTTGACCCTTCTACTGGCTGATTCTTGCAGTCAAGGAAAAAGGAAATGATCAGAAGAGAGGGAAAAAAGAACAGATCTTGTCAAAGAAAGAGGTGTGTAAAGAAGAAAGAAAGACGTTGAACAAAAAAGGAAAGAGAAAAATGGAAGGTTTAATATATGGGATCATTGCACAAACCCATTGCAATTGTACTAGGAACAAAAATGGCCATAAAATGGCTTCAGGGGAGCTTAAATATGATGTTAATCCTCTCCCTGGTTCCAGCAGTGTATTGTCACTACCTGAAAACCACGCAAGCATCAACAGTTGTAAAACGTGTGTCTTGAGATTTTGAATTATGTCAGTTAAATAAGCACAGAACCAACCTATATCTGTTTACAATGCTTAGTCAGCCCAGTAGTTGAGCTGAGCTTCTTATAGATCTCCTTGGGTGTTGTTTTACAAAGATAATCTTAGAGGTCTTTTCCTTAATGATTTTATCATGGTGAAAGAGACCAGTTAGATCAGACTAGAACTAAAGAGGAGGCTAAAGTCTCCTTGTTTGTCATGGGAACAAAACCCAATATCTTGCCTGTATGGCAGTAACTGAGAGAAATAAAAGAAATCCTCTGAGGATGGCAACCATTTGGATTTTTTATTTTTTATTTCCTGACAGCCAAGAAATTGAACCCTCAAGCAGGATCTTATCATAGATTCATCCCCAGGGTGGCAGAATAGCCCATCAGTTTTCAGAAGAGCTTCTTCCCTTGATTTGAAGTAAGGAGATGTTCTTGGCCAGCCTTCACTCAGGAGTCTGAGGAAATTAACCAACTCATTTGAATTGTGGACTGATCACCTACTTGCAAAGTCAGTCTCATGACTGTCTGCTATTCCCCTCGTGCACCATTCCACCTGGACTGACATCAGAAAAATATTGTAGAGCTGTGCAGGCTGTTGGAAATCAGTTGTCCTTCCTGCAACTATCTCACATTGAGCCAGTAAGGTCATAACAAAGTTCTGTCCTACCAGGCTGCCCCTTCTGCAGGGAGATCTTTGCAGTACCTTCTTTTCATTTTGCAGTACTGAGTGGACACAGAGGTTGTAACCCTGTGACACCTATTCAAGAGGCCCCTGGAGGTCAAGATACCCAGGCTATGGACCCAAGAGCTAAATCAAAGTGACCTGATCTTCAAAAGTGCTGAACTCTGAGTAACTTTAAGAAAGGGTCAACTTCTCTTGAAACTAATTTTCTTTGATTTAAGAGCCTAATTATGAATCTAGCTACCCAATAGTAAGCATCTCTATGAAGAAGTTCAAAACTAGCTGGGGGAATTAGCTACTGAGATCACATTAATTTCAGCACCTTTGAAAATATCTGCCCCAGGTTTGAAAAAGTACATCCCTAACTTGATTTCTTTTTTCCTTTTTTGCTGCTAATTATTCTTATCTCAACCCCTATTTTAAAATCCATACAGGATTTTGGAAGCTGTGTTAATTTGTACAGTACCTCTGCACATGGTTCATTCCATTTCTTTCTTGTGGTTTTCACTGTGACATATGATTATTCTTATTGCTCTGCTCTTCACTCTTCCTCCCTAGCACCCTTATCTGTATAGTAAATTCTGTTCACAACTGCTTTGCTTTTTGTTTTGATAAAGGCAGCAGTCTTTGGTCCTATACTAACAAGAGCTGTGGCTTGTTCCTTTGCCAGAGAAACACTTTTTATAATGCTCACACCACCTATTCTTTCTTCTAGCAACAACAAGGATGTTTCAGTACAAAGATGCTCAAACAAAATTTTCTGATTCCAATTATTACTATTTGCAAAGGTTTAGTTTTGGCCTCAGTAGGCACTCAGGTTTTTCATGTGTCTGACCTGTATGTGTGGAAGAACAGGAAAAAGCAATGGAGACATGAAGTGGAGAAAATGCACAACAGATTGGCAAACAATTGACTTACCCTTGGATCATTTTTATCGTGGCTCTGCTGCTGGATTCTTCATTATCCTCTAGTTTTTACTTAGACATGCAATCAACAGTCTGTGCCTCAACAATATGACATGTCATCTTGAAGCTGATTTATTCTCCTCTTGTGGCATTTAATAAACAAGATTATAACCAGCCTTTGCTGTGACTCCTACAGCAGAAGTTGCTGATAGTCTGCAACCACTTATCAAAGAAGGATGACATGTAAAACAAAGAGCAATAAAAAATTCCCCTTTCTCAAAAGCTGTGTGATGTTTCATTTATTTTGAGCCATCCAGGGCTGAAATTTCTATAGGCTCCTGAAATGTTCTGTGCCTGGGGAGATCCTTGTTATGTAACACAAGTACAGGACTCTGCCCACACACAAGAAATGCAAGACATGGACCCAAACTTACTCAGGAAAAGCTCTATAGTTTCCAAACAAGGAGTTATTCTTTCTTCCAAACAAGCTAACTAGCAAAGTGATTGACTTTGACCTCTGTGACAAAATTTAATATTTTATATTGCAAAGTTGCTGGTAGTAAAAAACTCCAAAACTAAATGAAAAAAAAGATACATATATTTTTTAGGGCTTTTCAAAGACAGCTAGAGGAGACCATATACTTCTATGGAATCTGAAGAATCACCAGATTTAGTAGTCCAGTTTTTCCTAATTTTCTGCTCTTATTTCTAAAAAGCTCAATTTGTCAAAAATTCCTCCTTTTTCCTTTTTTCTTCTGTTCAAATCTACAAAATGTGCAGTGAATTAACACACAGAAATGGCAAACACTTAAGGGACTTGGCTCCTAAGTCCTCATTATCTTCAGAAATGTGTTACAGTGATAGTGGAAGCCTGTCTAATTTCATATCAATTTGCTCCCAGCCATGATTTTCTGATATATACCCCAGTGAGTGAACAAGGGACTAACAAAAAAAGTATGAGCTTTTATAACCACAGATACAATTTGGGAAGAGTAATTCTCTGGTAGTATATTCCTCATTAGTCTTACTATTAAGACAACTTTTTTCCAGTTTTTGTCAAATATCAGGCACCTGAATTTTGTCCATTTTGGTAATTTGAGCCCATCAGCTCCTGAATATAGGCACTGGAACTTTACTGAATTATTTTAGGAATGTAATGCCTGAGACATTTTTTACCCAGGTAAATTAACATAGTGCTATGCAATATTTAATCATGGTTTCTCACTCAACACAGGCCGTGGATCATTTCCAAGAGGAATTTGGAGGGTTTCTATCATAATTGAAAGGCTAAAAGAATTTGATAGTATGGACGTATTCTGTCATTTGGCCTATGGGCAAAAAACTGCAACTGGCTCTTTAGTTTACCAATACAGATGTAGTTGTGTTGCCTCCTGGATTCCCATGTGAAATTCCTTATTTCTTTATATTATTCTGGTGTCCTGGGCAGCAATGGATCTCAGACAGGAATGTTGCACTGAATGCCTCATTGGCACAGGAAAGCTGCAAAAATTACAGAGTTTTCTGTTGAAATGATATCAGTGCCGGTATACTTCAGTAAAATGGGTTGAGTAACTATGGGACATCACCCTTTTCCTACTGCAACAATAGAATCATAAAATCACTGAATTGTTTAGGTTGGAAAAGACCTTTAAGACCATTGAGTCCAACCTTTCCCCCAATTGCCAAGGCCACCACTAATCCATGTCCTCACCACATCCACACTTTATGCTCTGATTCTCTACCATATTTTCTAGAAGGGGTGGCTTGTTTGTGCAAACTCCAAGGAGTAAAACTGAAAACCTCTCAATCTGAGTTGCTGTTACTCAAGCCAAACTTGAGTTTGCAGAACAAAACTTGACAATATAAAAAATTCTAAGGTCTGCAAAAGAGAAGGAGGCTGTATAAAGAAACATACATTCATATGCACTTACATTCATATATGCAAACAAAAGCACACTTGCTTCTCCTTCAACTTTTCAAAACCTCTCCGTTCTTATCTCCAGCTTTTGTTCCAGAACCCTCTGAAGTAACTAAACTATAAATGGAGCTGTGAAAACTCAATAAACTGGGAGAAGTGCCTGAATTTTGCTTATCTACTTTAAGAGGTTTCAAGAAATATATAGATACTGCACAAAAGCACAGTGAAATTGTGTTGACGAAGGTGTCAAAATATGTACATACAGGAAGGGATAGCTTGATACAAATTTAGACTTAAAATGGTTTGTTTTCCTGAGGTTGGAATCTGCCAGAACGTTCACTTATCTGTCGTATATCTGTGATGTTGAATACATTTTACAAGAGCAAGAAAGCAATTCAGCAAAGATTTCAAGAGAGACTAAAGTTAAGTGTCATCTAGGAGTGACTTCTTAGCCATGGGTCATGGGAGAACTTATCAATATAATACAAGAAAACATCAGAAACATCAGCAATTTTTAATGTGAGATCAAAGGAATTCTGCATAAGTGCAAGGCAAGGGAGTCTTTGATAAAGACAAAAAATGCATGTGCAAACAACACAGCAAGATTCAAAATATATCTTTAATGAGGCTGCCGAGTCATATAATAAGTGAGTCCAGAGGAGGCCACCAAGATGATTAGAGTGATGAAACATCTCTCCTACAAGTTAAAGCCAAGAAAATTGTGAATGTTCAGTCTGGAAAAAAAGGAAGCTTCAGGGTGATCTAATTGTGGCCTTCCAGTACTTGAAGGGAACCCATAAAAAGATAGAGAGAGACTATTTACAAGAGTGACAGGGCAAAGGGAAATGGCTTCAAACTGACAGAGAGTAAGTTTAGATTGGATATCAGGAAAACACTCTTTTCTGTGAGGGTGGGGAGGCACAGGTTGCCCAGAGAAGCTGTGGCTGCCCCAGCCCTGGAAGTGTCCATGGCAAGGTTGGACAGGGCTTGGAGCAACCTGGTCTAGTAGAAGGTGTCCCTGCCCATGGCAGGGGTTGGAACCAGATGGTCTTTAACGTCCCTTCTAACCCCAACCATTCTGTGTTTCTATGATTCTATGAATAAATGCAAAGTTGTATAGGACCAGGCTAATGCAATGGAAATGGCCTCAGAAGTCTCTGATTAAACCTTCTACTCAAAGCACAGACAGCTGTATCTCTGGGCTTGATCCAGATGGTTGCTCAAAACCTCTGAGGAGAGAAGCTGAGCAACCCCTTTGAGCAACCCCTCCCAGTGTCTGAGTGCCCTCCTGGTGGAGGTTTCTCTTTAAATCTTGTTTGAAATTCTGTTTCAGCTTATGTCCTTTGGCTGTCCTCCTCCTGTCATGCAAAGCCTGGTTCTAGTTCCTTTGACCAGAGCTGGACAGAGTATTCTGGATGTGATCAAATGGTAATGGGTGATTTGATCACAGAGTCATAGAATGACTTGTGTTGGAAGGAACCACAAAGATCTTCAAGTTCCAACCCCATGTCATGGGCAGGGATGCCACCCACTGGATCAAGTGTCTCTGGACTCCATCCAACTTGGCCTTGAACACTTCCAAGAACATTGCAGTCAGCAAAGAAAAAAAAAAGATAATTCAAACAACTGTCAATATACCTTTGAGAAAAGAAACGCCCAAACTTACTGCAATTACCATTGGAAAATATAAAGAGGGAAAATTGCAAGTGGGAGCTGGAAATGGTGATGCTCATACTATTCTTGACTCATTCAATGGCCAAATATGGAAATATAAGCAAGTTGCAATCCATCTGTGCCTCAAAGTAAAATGGGCTTGAACTGCAAAGTTTTCAAGCAGGAAGCCTAGAGTAACATATGTTTATCTAGAGTATCTTACACCGTGTGAGTGAATGGATTCCAGGTTTTACTACAGCTTTCAGTGAACCACATAATTTTTAACTCATTGTCTACCTTTATGTTTAAGGACTAGAGACCTCCAGATAAAAATCAGAATTGTTCTGAAAGCAAGACTGTGATGGAAAGAAATGAGCTTTTCTAGGTGAATTTTTTCTCTCAATATCTATGTACAGTGGGGTTAAGAAACTCTGGGAGTAAAATCTCTCTGTGTACAGTCTTCAACTCACCTCTACAAGGCTGTCTTGATTCTTTGTACATGTACATTATAATCATCTTATTCCACTGGATTGCCACTTTTAAATATTTCAGTTCTTCCATGAATAAATGAAAAATAGTTCAAATATGCATTGTTCATTTTCACACCATTCCCAAAAAGTTCAAGAAGTCTTGGGGTTTTTTCTGATAAGATCCCATATGGATATGGTCACCCAAATTATTCTCCTAAGAAATGGAATTTCCTCTCTAAGTTTAGGTCTGTCCTCATTGGCTCTGCTGTAAGTCTGTAATAACTCCATAAAGCTCACCAAGAATGCCAAATTAAGGTAATACTGATCAAAGATCACATCGTCTGCACATATGAGACTCCATTTGGACTTACACCAGTGTGCTCCCAGCTCCTTACTCGTTCTCCCTTTCTCCCTTCCTTCATGCAAACTCTGCCAAAACTGATGACTTCTCTGTCAGCTGGTTCCCAGAAGCCAATTGGTGTTTCCCTGTCTTCCCCCAGCTAATGGAAGCTGGTTTTCCCCTAGTATACAGTTGCCCTAATTCTTGGAGCATTTCATCCTTTTCACTTTCTACATGGAAATGTTAAATTTTTCACAGAGGAGGTGCCCTGGGGGGGAGTTTTGCTCACACCCAAGAACGGATGTCAGTTAATATTTGGACATGATTAATTAACAGTAAACCCTAAGGCAAACTTTGCTATTATGAAAATAAGACAATATTCCAGATTACATGATCATCTGCCTATATGACAAAGTTACTCAGATGCTCTGAAATCAACAAAGATTTGTCACAGATACAAAGAGAGTTATTATTTTATGAATTTCATATTCAGATGAATTACTTTTGTCCCTTTTAGACAATATAGGAATGACCTAGGGATAAACCAGTATTTGGATTACCTCTCAGACACTTTCAAGCACTGGTATAAAGTTTTGTAATTCTGCAGAAAATTATTTGGAACTCATATTCTTTTCTTAGTCAGTGGTTGGTTACTGTACAAGTGGAAGGCCAACCTTACTGTGAAGTGTTTGTAAATCCTGAAGTACATTTGCAGCTCCACCTCGGGTGGAAAACAACCTCTGTTTGACAAATAGAGCTGAAATGCACTATGGCTCAGCTTGAGAAACAAAATCGAGTTTTTCCAGGAGAAACTAAAGTAGGTCATCATGTAGGCAAATTAGAGTCACGCATATTTTAGTGGAGTGCAGATGCTGGAGTAGCTGAAGGAACTCCAGCACCGAAGGACTGAAAACCACACCCATTTACTGCCAGGGAGGCAGGTGGAAGCATAAGCAGCTACATAAACAGTGCTATTAAATGTGCAATGGAAGGTATGGCCAGAACCTTCATTTTTTCTCTTATCCAAAAGATGTAGGAAAAGACATAATAGCTCTTCATCATCATCAAAAAAATACACACTTGTTTTGCTTCATAAAATAAGGATGTCAATATTTTTCTGCTATGGAGCACTACAGACTGTCTCAAAACAAATTTTTTCACAATCTGAAAATGTTCTATCACTGTTATTCAGGTATTTGCTTCCACCTCAGGTCCAGGTCTAGATGTATTTGGAGATGTTGTGAAATTGCATCTTCTGACTATGAGAAGAAAACTTCACAATGAGGTCAACTAAAACCTCTGTTTTGTATTAAATTTGCAACAGAAGGATTTCAGAAAATAAAAAGTAACTTTTTCTAGAACATAGACACAAGAAACTTGGGAAAGTCTGATGCCAGAACAATATAGTCAAATAGCACAGGAGAGTAAGCTTTCAAAATCTGATTCCTCTTCAAAGTTCAGCAAATAAGTTTTTGTCCCCTCATATGAAAAAGTCTCTTGCAAGGCATTACAAATGCACTTGGAAGAAAGAACTATACATTTGACACCCATAATCCTAAACATCTAAAAGCAACTTGACAAAGACAAAAAATTAGTTACAACTCTCAACAACCATGAAATTTCAATCCCAATCCTTATCAATCTGTTGACTTAATTATCACCAATTCATACCAGCTTTTTAATTCTGACATGAACATTTGTCCTTTTTTAATTGTGGCATGGTTCCATCTCTAATGATAAATTCATGCAATAATGGTTCATGAGCTTTTATTTTTGCAGATTCTGGATTCCTCTGATAAGTGAGCAGAAGAAACTTTAACCAGGAAAAGTGAATTTTCCTCAGGGAAATACTCAGTTGTTATAATTTGTCTCCAGTTTCATAATCCTGTCACTGGAAAGTGTCAAGGTCAGATTGGGGCAAAATATAATAAAAATATATATAAAATAAATATAATAAAGGATCATTTTGCTATAGGCACCTAATGCAACATCTTGCATCCCAGAAGTATTCTGAAAGGAGAGGGTAGCCAGGTGTGGTTGGTCTCTTCTCCCAGGTAACTGGTGGCAGGATGCATGGAAAGGGTGTCAAGCTGAACCAGGGGAAGTATGGATTGGTGTGGTCAGGCATTGGAACAGGCTGCCCAAGGAAGTGGTCTAATCATGACCCCTGGAAGAATTCAAAAGGCACGTGGATGTGGCACTTAGGGATATGGTTTAGTGGTTAATAGTTGGATGCTCTTAGAGGCCTTTTCCAACCTTAACTATCCTAAAGGTGTATCAGGTATGGTTTAATATTATTAGGAAATTCAATTACAGAATGCAGAGTAAGGCTATTAATTTTTGTAAGTGACTCCAGTTAAATGGTCTGCGAGTGTGCCACAGGAGAAGGATTAAGAGTCAAAATTATCATCACAAATAGATTTAATTCTGTAAGCCTAAGTACAAAATTCTGGAGTTACACAGTGAAAAATTAGTTGCACTAGCACAGAAGGGGAGATGCTTGAGCAGTCAGCACTTCTCCAAAAATACCTACCTACTGCAGGCACAGTGACTCCTCTCTGTCATTGTTTTTCAGAGTTAAATGTCAGGCTGGGAGGTATAAAGATTTCTAAAACAAATCAAATAATTTCACTGTAGTCCATGGCTTCAGCTGGGCAATGTAGGTAAATAAAAATAGCAAGTGGGTCTAGAGGAGAGTGAAAGAGATCCTTAGTGATACAGAGAATGCAAGACTGGGAAAAGATTGAAAAGATGAGAAAGATTCAATTAAATTGGAGGCAAGAGATGTAGCTGATCCTGTAGAGTTCAAGATGCATTTGGGCAAAGCTCTGAGGCACATGCTGGGATTCTTGGGGATGTCCTGTGCAGTGCCAGGAGTTGGATTTCAATGATCCTTGTGGGTGTCTTCCAAGACAGGATATTCTAGGATTCTATGGTTCTGTGAAAGACTTCTGAAACTGGTCCAAGAAATAGAAATGTTCACAGAATTCTTTAAAATTATTAAAAGACTATGAGAGGGGGAAAAGCCCAAAAATGCAGAGACTTTTCAGATAACATTATGGTCAAAAGACACCTGATACTGATAATGGAAACTGCAGATCTTGAATTCTCCAACTATCTGGATCAGTGACCCTAAGAAACTCTTCTTCCTAGAGGATGGATGAATAGCTTGTAAGACACTTCATTTGGGCTTTTTGTTTTCTAACTTGGAGTGTAAGGATTTATGCTGCTCAATTCTTCCACAGTATTTTAGACATTTTAGAAATTATTGTTACAACTGAACATGTGGAGCAGACCTGAATATAACAAAGACAATAACACTTGTAATAAGTAATATATTTGTATTCCTTGTTTGTGTTCATAATACTACTTGGAAAGCAAGAAGAAGAACAACAAAAATAAGACTTTTTAGGAAGCCAATTAGAAAATGTAAAACTTACATCTTGCAATTCATAGATGTAAAACAATCCGCACAAAAAGACCTTAAAGGCCACGAAAGAATGTTCGCCATCTGAAATTTGTAAGATTTTCAGCTATTGCATAACATTGCCTCCAGCAATGAACCTCACCGAATCACATCAACTCAAAGTTTGTGCTACAAATCCGTGTCACTTCAGAGAGAGACTAGGAGAGAGAGAGAGAAAAAGGAACAGAAAAGGAAAGTGCACCCCATATGGAGTTTATACCAAATTATTTTAAAATATGTTTAAAAGTAATCGAAAAATCAGTTCCATTCAGTGGTGTCTGTCATGAATCCTGGAAGAGCATGATATGAGAGATCTTAAGTTTTATGGGGGAAAGAAAATGAGCAGGTAACTAGCAGGCACACTGGGGATGGTGGCAGTTTCTTATAAAGTCACAAAACCTGGTAAATAAAAAAAAAAAAGCATGGCTTTTTTTGGTGATGTGAGGCATTTTTAAGTTTAGAAGCTTCCAACAGTCCATTGCACAGGGAGAAGTACAGGGAGAGAATATTTGCTAAGGGTAGGACTGGACAGATTTCGGGTGAGCATTTTATTCTATTGGTGATTTATGACAAAAACAATATTTGTAGGTGATGTCACATTACTTCCTGTAAGCACAAGAGGAAAACAGGCTACCTACAGATGATAGAAATACATCCTTAATTGCCTTGCCTGATATTACTGCACCAAACTCTCGAAACACAGGAGCAGACATCCCTTCTCACAGCAGCACTCCATTCCTTCCTTCCCCATCCCTTCAGGCAGACTGTGAGCAAACCTGACCCCACGGCTCCCTTCCTCATTTCTTTATCTTCTCTCCTCTTTTTCTCTGTGGTTTCCAGTAGCAGCAATGCTACTGCATCACTTCTGTATCCTAGAACCAGCAAAATTCCCCTTTGCTCCCATTTCAGAGTAGGCTATCTCAGTGCATGTGGTTGAGATTCTCGCAGTAACCAAGCAGAAGAGCATCAGTTTTGCTTGCTTTGGAGCTTCTGCTAATCCCAGTCTCTTGCCTGCTCCACTGCTTTGTTTATGCAGCCCTTTTGCTGTTCCCTGCCTGCCCTTACAAATGTTGTTTTGACATCATGGTCACCAGGTGCCCCACCACCCCTTCCATCAACAAACACTTGTGCAGCAGATGGCACAAATGGGTTGGCAATAATTTAGTGTCTCAGCATTGGATTGCCTTGTCTGGTGCTTGTGATGGTGGCTAGACGGGTTAATGACAGTAGCAGGGAAAAAAATATATTAAAAATACTGTGGGGATGCAATTTCAGAGAAGAAAGCTCTTCCGTGGGCCAGAAACAGCGCTGAAAATCTCTGTTCCTAATAAGCATGAGCTATACTCTGTAACAAAAGAAGCTTATTTTAGTGCCTTCAGTTTAATCATTTTAAAAATATCAAGGTTTCCCTTATCTCCTTTGATCATCATAACTCAAATGACTCTGATTATATTTTCTGCTGTACATTACAAGATTTTGGTTAGTTTAGCTATGCTGGTCTAAGGATAATAAATAAATAAGATTGGTAAGGGGTGGTGAGAGCTTTCATTAGACCAACAAATAATTATTTGTGTGTACATACCTGCTGGGACACTGAAATGCATGGTTAGAATTAAAACCCAGTGGTAAATGCTAAAGTTTTTTATTCACTAGTTGAATTGTTGCCAAAAAAACAGCCAGATTTTTTTAATATAAACCCTTATAAAGAGTTGGAAGTCAATTCAATGTGAATAATTGTGAAGTTCAGGAGTGTTTGGATTCAGGGTTCCAATACTGAGCTCAGTAATCTACAGGAATATGTAGATCATGCAAAGAGTTGGAAATGAGTCATAATCAGTTTCTTTACTCTCCTGGCTTCTTACTCTGAATAAATCACTTGAACTGTTTTCATCCCTTTCGCTGCTTCTAAATTGGAGATAATATTCCTGTCCCAGGGGTACTGCAATGATTAATTAATCACTTCAAGTCACTTGGGACTTGAAAATGTGTGTGTGTGTGTATATGTATCTTCACATATGCAGAATATATATAAATATTTCCTTTACTTTGTATGTTAGGCATAAAGGGTGTCGTTCTAGAATCAGCACTGAAATTTTTGAACAAGAATAATCAAAAAAACCCCATCTTGGGAATTCAGGCTGTCAAATTCAAATGACAGTCATACTTCCCATCTCCAAATAATCTCCAGCTATAAAGTTCTCTCTCTTTCCTTGAAATTGTCTCCCTCAGAAGACTCAAGAAGCAAAAGTTATTGATACTGAAGAAATTTCACATTGCTTTCCTTTTCCAGTGTGATACGGAGTTATTTGTATTCTGCTTTGTGGGGCTTTGTCAGGCAGTATATATTATACTGCAGTCTGGACCATTGAGAGGCACAAAATAGCTCCCACCACTGCAGCTATGAGGGCAAGAAAAAGAGAGGAATAAAGCAGAAGAGTTGTATTTTAAGAAAAAAATAAACATGGATGCATGTGGGCTCCTTATGCAGCATTACTAACCTTCAACTGTTGGACTTAGAGGTCTTTTCCAACCTTAGTGGTTTTATGATTCTATGATAACACTCTGTAGTATCACACACAAGGCTGAGTAAATGATCACTGAAAATGTGGTTGGCTGTTCCAAGCTGCTTTCTGGACCTATATGCATAATCATTAGACCAGCATGTAAAAATGAGGCAGTTCTGCTAATTTATTCCTAGATTTCTTCTTAGAATAAGAAAAAATAAACAAATAAAATGCAAATAAAATATCTGTAATATCTTTTCTTTTTTCCTAACTTCTTGGAGTTCTGGCTTCTTAAAAGAGAAACTGAAATAAGGCTCTTGTATGATCACAATATGATTGAGTCAAAAAACAGACATATATTTTTCACTGCTTTCTGCTTTTAAGCTGCAGCTACATGGGTTTTGCTGTTATTGGAAGGAAAAAATAAACTCTATAGAGCCCTGGCACACATTTTCAGCTCAGCCTTAATTTCTCACATGATCTTGGGCAGGTGTTTTAAGCCCACATTGGCTCAATTCCCCATCTGTTGATCAAAGCTAATGTCTAGACCAAGTAGAGTCAGTTGACAACTTCAGAGTAAAATGATTTTCTGCCAGATTCACCAGAATGAAAAAAATTGAGAAAACACATCAAGTCCGCAAAAGCTTTTGACACAGAAACCAGAAGGGTACCGTGAATCCAGTGACATCCCTTTGGTGAAGCAGGTTTGCTTCTCACACATGCTCTATATCTCTGGGATGAGGCACTTTTTACAGTTGTCACTCTTATAATCATATATGTAAAAATTCAGAGCAGTAAACTCCCAGGTCCATCCAGGACTCTTGTTATGTGTCTCTTTACATGACATGGGCAGATTTCCATTATTTATTGTGTGGATGAGGATTTGTTGCTTAACCCCAGAGGCTGTTAAATTTCCAGCTCTTTTTGTGGCTCCTCTCGCTGGCTGTCTATTGCACAGACAGGTCAGCAACTCCTCTCCTTCCCCGATGGTCATTTCCCACAGTGACAGAAAGATCCTGGAAATATATTTGCTATGAGAAACATTCTGGTCTAGTGAGCCTTGTAGGCACAGGAGCATCCTTCCTCTTCTAAAACCTTACACTGTTCTCATTACTTCCATTATTATATTCTGCTGTGATGCAAAAATACCAAATAATGATGATTCCTAGAAATTCTTCCCTGTGAGGGTGGTGAGGCCCTGGCACAGGTTGCCCAGAGAAGCTGTGGTTGCCCCATCCCTGGAAGTGTCCAAGGCCAGGTTGGATGGGGCTTGGAGCAACCTGGGATAGCAGAAGGTGTCCCTGCCCACAGCAGGAGATTGGAATGAGATGATTTTTAATGTTCCTTCCAACATAAGCCATTCTACAATTCTATGATCCTAAGATATTTCCCTTGTTAAAGCAGAGTAAGAAATCAGAAACTGTCAAATGTTTGGGAGCTGGAAATTTGAACAACCAAAGAGCTGAAATCCAAAAAAATCCAAATAGCTAAAATGATTTCACAGCCTTTCTAGTTAAAAAATACTTCTACTTTCAACAGGGTCTTATTCCCTCACAACCTGCAAAAAAAGAATTTTGTCAAAAAATGGTCCTCCTTCCTGATCAGACATTTTGACTCATTTCTCGTGTTTTTGAGAAAATAGATAAAATAAATATATTTTTAGGTAAAGAAGTAAGTTGCTAGGAGGAAGGAAAAGATCCATTCTGTAAAAATTGGTGAAAAACAAGTACAAGTATTACTCTCTGACTGCACTTTTACTAAAAATACACATTTAAAGATGACATGTGCACAAATTTTACAATGGAAGAGACCAAGAAGTCCTTTGCCTTCCTTCTCATTTTGCTTTTAGTTTGGTATCCCTGTATCCCACTGTTTCAAAAAATGGTCTTGAATTTGTGTATGTGTGTGTCTGTATATAATGACATATAATAACATCTTAATTAGATCTGTACTGTAATGGGCTCATTAGTATAAATGTGTGTAATTGGCCTCTGTTCTGCTACAGAACTGGAGTTAATCAGATAGACTTCAAAGGGCAAACGGAAGGATTATGCCTCACCTCATGGGGACACAGTCCTTCCTTTGAAGTACCTGTTGGCATCCAGAAAGTTCTGTCAAGTCATCAATACATTTTAACTACCTTGGGGTAGTTTCCTACCTTTTCCTTCTGATGTAAAAAGCCTTCCTTTTTCTCTCATGTAAATATCCTGCTTGGCCCGATGGGATCTGGAACCCCAGTTGATGCCCTGAGTACCATCACCACAGCCAGAATCAACCAGTCATCAAACACTTTCTTTTTAGTATACAAGAGAAGTAATTGGGTTCTTCACAAGTTATACAAACACATACAGAAAGCAGCGCTGATATTAGGAAGGCTTCAACTTACAGCTAAGAGGGGCCCATACAAGTGTTAACCAGGGTTATCCTTGTTAATTCAGAATCAATTTTTCTGCATATATAAGTGTTCACTCAGTTTCATGATTAAATAAAATGTCAGAGCTAAAATATGTGCTTGCATATTACTACTACCCGTAGACAAGTCAGGCATTTTCTCCTCTGTTTGTTCAACAGCAAACCACTGTTATTTGCAAAACAAAAAAGCAACACAGTGAGAACACTGAAATCCTTTCTATTTCTTTTTTAAGTGCTCAGACTAAACCACACAAAACCAGCCAGTCATTTCTTCCCTGCCAACTGATTATGCAGGCATGTTGTTTGAAAGCTTGCATAATTTACATTAACATGCCTAAGATCTCAGGTGACTATGCCTTTGAGGCCAGCATGATAGCCCCAGTGGACCAAGATTTGATATTCTTCCCAATATCTGACCCTTTTTTCCTTGTTAATTATAGGCAGACTTCCCTGGCCTGGGCCTGGATCTGCACCTGTTTCCCATCTCTGAGCAGCTGCTAATTAGGTTGCAAATGGTGGGGCTGGGCAGAGCTGGCCACACAGGCTTCAGAGCCCATTGATCAGGCTGGCGTGCCATGCACACAACAATTATTGCCTTCTGAACTTCCCACAATGAAAGCTGCTCCCAGACACCACATTGTATTGAAATTAAAAATTGTATCACTTCTCACCCTGCTGATATGTAACAGCGCTGCTCCAAAGGAATAAGGGACAGCAGAGGATGGATATTGGATCCAGCACTCCCCTGTGCAGCGAGAAATAATAAATATATTGAGTTATGTGTATTTAAGCTGGAAGTGACTCCAACAGAGTGTTCATAATGTTTTTCTTAAAATCATTTATTTGTTCTGCTGGTCCCAAGAAAAAGTGACTTCTGAATCTTATATTGGAAACAGAGTTGTGAATGATCCTAAAAAACCTTATACTGAAATAATCCTAAAAATATTGTTTTGATTAGTGGCGTTTGAGCAACATCTCAAGATAGTGGGTTAACTGTAGCAATATTCAGCAATTTAAGCTAAAATTAAGGATTTTCTTTTTTAGGCAATGTCTTTGGTGCTCAGAAAAAAGCAGAAGTACATTAAAAGCACAAAGGCTGATTTATTTGCTAATAACTAAATAAATAAATGTTGTATTTCCAGCCCAGATGGTGAAAGGTGATAAAAGTTGCAGAGAAATTGAGAGGAGTTCCTCATGGAATGAATCAGGTGACTCCCTGCCGTTCCATGATGTGTCAAAAAATGTGCAATATAAGTTATCCATGAAGTATATGGAGATCCTCCAGCTTTTATCACACTAAATACTGAGACTTTGGAAACCTAATGATATATTAATTACTCCAAAATTCTACAGATAAGGAAAATATGCTATAGAGAAGCTAAAGGGACTTGCTTGACCAGGTAGAAAGGGTTTCTGCAAGTGAGGAAGGGATTGTTTGTGTATCTTGTACTGAAACCACTGAGACATTCTTCCACCTACCTGGAGATTTATCTAATTCCACTGTGGTCAAGGATCATCATTACCAATGGACTGCATGACAGGACCTTCTCTGTGGTTCTAGATCTTCAATTCAAGAAAGAGAAATAAAACACAAAATAATACTACTATTATTTTTTTAATGTTTATGTCACTAAGAGCAAGTACAAGAGCAAATACTCTGAAAAACTCATGGGTCTTTACCCATCACCTGTAAACTGAGACTTCTGCAGTCCAGAGGATTGTTTGCTAAAGGAAATATTCTGAAGCAACTTTGCATAGAATGCAGAATAAATCAAAGATTTTCATAATCATGTGAAACTCACACTATTAATAATTCACTGTGAATTATTTTCTTGTCTTAGGATCTGCAGGCCAGATTCCCAGCTGGTGTAAATCCACACAATTGTCTCAGCTTCAGTGGAGCTGTGCTGATTTACACCAGCTCAGGAGCTGACCCAGTGTGTTGATCAAGAGTATTTCATCAGCATGATAGGACAGTGACTGCTTTGAAAAAAAAGAAAAAGAGTGACATGCACTGAAAACAGTAACAAAACAGTTCACCAGCTGTTCACAATCTTAATATGTCTGTGGATGGTGTGAAGGAGATAGAAAGCCCTTTGTGCAGGCTAATAGTGTGCTAGGAAGCTGCAGCAGGTGAAAAAACACAATAATAATCTTCCCAGATTTTCAGGAAATGATGATCTGAAACAATAGTTGGCAGCTTAACTCTTGTCAGCCTGTTGTTTTACAAAATCCAGCATTTCCTCTACTTTGAATTTGTATTAGCAGAGGATGAATCATTGATGCTGCTGGATCCCCTCATTTTTTATATACAGCAGAATGAATTATTTTCATATATCATGTCATGAGCTTTCTCTATTTTTACATTTTCCCACTGCAGTTGAATCAAAGTGAATATTTCATAGAGATTCCTTTTCTGTAGGGTTTGACCATAAATCAGATTTGCTGCAATCTATCTGCAGAGGTGACCTGTTTTCTCAAAGCTAACATGGCAAAAAAAAAAAAAAAAAAGAAACAAGAGAAAAAAAGCCCCAGCCTCTAACTAAATAAATCTTTACCAAAATATTCTTTTAATTAAAGATGCACACTAATGAATATTTTTAAAATTGGCACAACTTACCTTTTATTAAATGTTTAAATACATCAAAATGTTGCATAGACTTAGCTTTGATATTTTGGACAGGCTTGGGATAGAGTCTGTCTCCAACCAAGATAAAAGGAAGCAGAAAAGGTAGAGGATAAATTTACATCAACACATGACTGGATATGAGTGGTTATGTTATAGTTAATTGCATTATGAAAGATTTAGAAAACCCTGGTCTTGGCTTTAGGCTTAAAGTAATTAACATTTTCTGCATATGTGAATCAGTGGAGATTCTGAATTTAACTTTAGGGGCATTAAAGTTTTTAATACAATCCCTTAGCTTGTGTTCAGAGTCAGTGCAGTAAGGAACATCAGTACAGGTTATAATAAAACAGTACTTGTACACTTGCACTGCATTGAATTTATTCTTCTAGGAGTGAATCAGATTTAAACCTCCAAACGTGGAGGCTGACCAAGATCTGAACTTATTGGTAGATTCTTTTTATCAGGCCAGAGACATTTGGGAAAAGCACTTGCAAAGAGAAAAAAAATATATATTAAATGAGAATAAAATTGCTGTTCCTTTTTAGGTGGAAGTTTGGCCAAGTGTTAATGATATGATGAACTGTGTCCTAAAAGGAGCTGGTCTTGACAACCAATGTCATCTTCTTGGGAGAACTGATCCAAAGGACAGAAAAAACATCTATGATTTCAGGTTGGTCAAATATTCTTTCTTTCTTTCTTTCTTTCTTTCTTTCTTTCTTTCTTTCTTTCTTTCTTTCTTTCTTTCTTTCTTTCTTTCTTTCTTTCTTTCTTTCTTTCTTTCTTTCTTTCTTTCTTTCTTTCTTTCTTTCTTTCTTTCTTTCTTTCTTTCTTTCTTTCTTTCTCTCTTTCTTTCTCTCTTTCTTTCTCTCTTTCTTTCTCTCTTTCTTTCTCTCTTTCTTTCTCTCTTTCTCTCTTTCTCTCTTTCTCTCTTTCTCTCTTTTTCTCTCTTTCTCTCTTTCTCTTTCTTTCTTTCTTTCTCTCCTTTTCTTTTCTTTTCTTTTCTTTTCTTTTCTTTTCTTTTCTTTTCTTTTCTTTTCTTTTCTTTTCTTTTCTTTTCTTTTCTTTTCTTTTTTCTTTTCTTTTCTTTTCTTTTCTTTCTTTCCCTACTTCCTCAAAGCATTTCATTTTATTTACTCATCTGTTTTTCAGGATGGTCACCTATGGTTAAGTATATGTAGTTATACCTTCTTTGCATCACCTATGAAATCTGAAGTTAAGAGTTCCTGAGTCAAAAACTTCATGTTTACCTCTTGGTCTAGGAAACTTGGTCACAGTTACCCAAGTCACTAGGATATTCAAACACATTCTGCACAGTTCATTAGAAAACATAAATCCGTCCTCTCAACACAGATTAACCTCTTTGCTGAGACAATGCTAAAATGTCGGGTTTGAACCTGGAGGAGTTTAATCCTGACACTGGAAAGCAAAATGCTTGGAAGAAACAGAAACATTCTACAAAAATCAGTTCCTCTCAGCAAGGGTCTCATGACTCCCCTGGTCCATTGCACAGAACAAATAAAGCACAAAGTTTTGCTGAATACTTAAATCTGTTTGTGAATAACCTATGAGCATGCACACACACACACACACAAATATTAACGTGCTGAATACACTTTTTAGTCTGAATTGATGATCTCATCCTTTTCTTTCTGTGATTGTTGACCGTGGTCCAAAGGTAGAATGACTTTGGTAGAAAAGCTAAGGAATCACCTCCAAAAGAGGTTATTAATCATTTCCTATTTAGATAATGTTAGAAAAATGGGGTGACAACATATATTTGGGCTTCTCTGAAAAAAGAAAAATTAGGTTAAGTTCACTCTTTTTTAATAATCCTGGTTAAGGGCACTCAGCAAGGTATGAACAGAGGCCAGGAAATTGTCACATATAAAAAATCTGAAGTCTAGCTCTAGAAAAGTACAAGTTCTATAAATCATAGAATCCCAGAATCACAGAATGGTTTGAGTTGGAAAAGACCTTAAAGTTCATCTCATTCCAACCCCTCTGCCATGGGTAGGAACACCTTCCACTAGACCAGGCTGGTCAAAGCCCTGTCTAACCTGGCCTTGGACACTTCCAGGGATGGGGCAGCCACAGCTTCTCTGGGCAACCTGTGGCAGGGCCTCACCACCGTCACAGCAAAGAATTTTTTTAATACTCCATTCTTTCAGACTTTCATTATAGGAGAGATGCTCCATCCCTCTAATCATTTTTGTGGTATCATCTGTACTCACCTTGACAGGAGTTGTGAGTCCAGAGTCCTTCCTGTGTTACATCAAGTGCCACCAGTCACAGGAATTACTTCCTACACGATTTCCCCTTTCAGTCAATAGCCACCTACACTTAATCAGCAGAAAAGCTCCCAAGGACCTTTTGGACATTGTTTCACTTGCATAACTACCTAAGGGTTGCCCTGGCATATCTGAGACATCTGCATAGTCCTGGTGGGTGAAGTCCAGGACCTACAGGAGAGCCACGTCCTGGAAAAACAAGATAATGGGGGATAGCCTCAGTTATCTTCCACTGCTCTCTAAGAAATTCCTTTGTTCTCCAAGCAGTGAAGCAAACACAGTTTTTAGGTAATGCCCTTGACCTTTAACAGTGAGATCCGGTGATCTTAGAGATCTTTCCAGCCTAAACAATTCAATGATTCTGTGATCTCAAATGGGATTAGATGGACTTTTTTAGGCAACTGAACTATGTTGACCAAATTCCCATTCTGATCAAGGGCCTTAACTGTGAACACCTAAATTTCCGTGTGTTAATCTTGTACCAAACCAAATCTTAGGTCATTAATGTGAAGTAGACATTGAATAGTCAGCTGTCTAAACGTGGACATTTAGTGCCATCTGGGATACCCTAAAGTATTCCACCTGGACTCCAGCTGCAGCTCCCAAGACTCAGATGGCACTTGGAACCACAGCATATGTGGGCTATTAAACCAAGCCACTAAATTTTAGATGGCTAAAATTAGGTTAGATGAATCCTGCTTTCAGGGCCTCAGGATGCCACTTTTAAATCTTCTACACCCTATTAATCTGACACCTAAAGGCTAAAACTGGGAATAAAAATTATGCCTTTCATAGGCTTCTAAATGCAAGGGATACGTTATTACTCCTCAATAGGAACTAAGGCCCGAGGATATTTTACATCCTGAAGTCCTACAAAGGCATTCAGTGTATGAGTTTCTGTAAGCATGAAATGTTGCATCCAAGCATGATTTATAATAACTTTAGGTCTCTTAGAGAGACATAAGCTTGGGTAATGGATTGGGTGGATGGAATGGGAGACAGAGTGCTTATTTGTAGACGATACTCTTTAAAATTAGTCATCACCATTTTTGTATTGGTTTAGTGATATACTTTCAAAGATTAACTTATTCAAGCTCTCATCTAGATTTGATGATACTTTTTGAATGATAATTTATTATCTGATGACTTTCTAACATATGCTACTCCAGATGTCTGCAAAATTTATACTAAAATATACGGGGTAAATTGCACTTTGAGTTACTACATTTTGCTCCCAATATTCTGTCTGGTTCCCATATCCTGCTGTATTTCCACTTCTGGGTTTTGTGATAAAGCCAAAGAATAAAAACTCTGAGCAAATAAAGATGGTGTGAGCACATGGCAGCTAGATCCTATAGATCATGAGAAGTTCAAAATGAGAAGAACTATGAATTCCTCCTAGCTCTGCTGTTGCAGTACCATAACCAGCATTCTAGCTACATAAAAAGTAATAACAACTGACATATGGATGCCTAGGAAATATTTAAAATCAAAGACTGGCTCCTTTTTCTCAAATCTCTTGTATGTATTAAAGCTCCATGCATTGATATTTTGGTTATATCTTTTTTTTTTTTTTTTTTACACACTAAGTATCTTCAGTGATGAGTCCATGAAAGTTAATCTTTCTTTTTAATAATTTATCTATTCCAAAGCAATTTTTTTCCTAAAACATGGTTTATTTATTTACACACTTAGGAATATGCACACATACCTTGACATGAGCATCCTTAAAAGACTTGGTTGGATAACACTATTTTATTTTCAAAGAAAAAGGCATATGGTCCCAATAACTAGAAATCACTGGCCTTAGCTGCACCCATCTGAGACAGGATTCCGTGTGGAGTAAAGGAGACAATTAAGTTCAACTGTATCATTTGTCTAAGCCAGGTATCATCACCCAAATCTCCATTATGCTCAAAGGAAACAAACAGGTGATTCCAGCTGTGAATTATCTGATATAGTTGAGATTTTTTTTCTTCAGAATGAGATGAACCACCCTCTAGAGGCAAAAAAAAATCATTTAACAGTGACTTCTTAGCTCTGCTGTTAAACTACAGGCTAAGAGAGAGAGTGTTTCTGAAGCTACCTAAGAAAACCTTGCCTCCAAGAAATTAAAAATTTAACCAGCTCCATGCTGAAGATAAATAATAAAACCTCCGAGTCTTCTGATTATTATATTCAGACACCAAATCCAAGGGTTCCAGTGCTTTCTAAGATATACCACGTACAAAATCCTTCCAGCTTTTCCTTTAAATCTCGGTGTTATTGCTACAACCACAAATAACACCCTACATTCTTGTTATTTATACTTAAGGTTCAGGTCTCTGTGTTTTCTTCCCAATTACTCCACTTTCTCTGTTCTCCCCTTGCTTATACAATACATTTAATTTCCCTTACCCTTCTCTTCAGGGAATCTTGATATTCTTTTTATACACTGTGCTCTTGTAATTTTGACTGTGTTATCACAGTAGTGCAGGAAAACTAAATATATTCTCCAGGTAGTTTGGACATTTGGAAAAGAGATGTTCTAAGCATAATATAGTCTAAAGCTGTATCTGAACCAAAAATCAAAGTATTTAAAGTCTTACTAAGGGGTATTAAACCCCTTAATTCCCAACCTTTTAAACCCTAAAAGTTCATTGCTAAAGAATGAATTTCTTTTTATTAATTTAATTTCAAATCATATCATTTAGCTTATTCTGTTACACTGAGCGTTAGCTATTTATTACATTTCACTAATATTATTAATACAATGCACTAAAATTATCTAGATTACTAAACTGCACTATTTGAGTATAGTGATATTTATTTTAAATAGATAAGATCAGAACGATAATGGAAAAGGAAGTGGATATATTCATTCCTCCTTTTGCCCCCATCCTTTCACCAATACCAGATTTCAATGTCAACAAAATCTCCAAAGTGTGGCAATAACTGGAGAACAGAAACTACCATGTGCAGATTTTCTTTGTCTCCTGAGAAAGAGAATTGTTTGAGCAGAGGAGTGTTAGTATTTAGCTTTTGAACTTTCCCCAGAGAAGCTGTGTCTGCCCCAGCCCTGGAAGTGTCCAAGGTGGGGTTGGACGAGGCTTAGAGCAACCTGGGATAGTGGAAGGTGTCCCTGCCCATGGCAGGGGGTTGGAATGAGATGTTCTTGAAGGTTCCTTCCGACCCAAACCATTCTGTGATTCTATGGAATTTTTCTGTCTGTTTGTTTGTCAATCTACAAACTACTTTGAAAGCAGTATAATTTCATATCAACAAAATGTTTTCTGAAAAGTCTTCTGAGGTCATTCAGCAGCATATGGAGTTCATTTTTCATGGTCAATAGTTACATGTGGCCAAGAGTTGCTCTTATTACAACTGTGAAATGCTTTTGTCCTCAGTACTTGAAATCTTATGCTTCCAGTAATGTTGTCAGGCAGGTATATGACACAGGAAGGGAAGCCAAGGAACTCAACATCTGTTGGAGCTGCTTTCCCCTTTGTCCATGCCATGAAGCAAATCCCTTCTCTGCAGGACAGCCCTGAAGGCTAAGTCCAGCCATCAACTCCATATGATCATAGCAAGCCTGTGATGTCCAAAATTGTGCAAATGTTTCTGCAGTGCTGGGCTGTAAATGTGGGAGGTACAGGTTTGGCTTCAAGGGATCAGAACAGGTTGTTGAATATCTGAGACTTGACTGCTCTCTATTTACTTGAATATAACTCTTAGAGACCTCCTGGTGCTGAGTACTCTACTGTTAAAGGAATAGGATTGTCTTTAATTATGTAAAAGATTCCCATTTTTAGCCATGTGAAAGTCTACACTGGTCGTCAATTTTTCTTCTACAGGCAATGGAGAAACAAAGGGCTTTTCAGAGTGGGATTCCAGACTAGATTAGTTAGATTAGTTTTTCAGAGTGGGATTCCAGTTAGATTCCAGTTCTAACAGGCATATCTAACATAGATAGAACCAACTGGTCTCTGGAGATGCCTGACCCTTGACCACAAAGAGAATCAAGACTGAGTTAGAGAAGAAGTCTAATTTTATAAAACTTTATTTAGGCAGTATGACTGCCACCTACATTTATCTGCCCTGACTCAAAGGCTTGTTCCATATGCAGAAAAGACCAATAAAAAATGTAGCATATCTTCATTTCACAGGCAGGGATGCATGTGGCAAAAAGGGCAGCATTTCCATGTGCACTTCAGTAACATAGGAACCCAAATCCCAGAATATTTTTTTAAGTGGGTCCAGTAAGATCAAATGAGTTCCATAAAGTCATACACAGAGTCTGTCTTTAGGCAGGAGCTGAAGTTGGCCCTCTGGAGTCCAGAGCTGCTGTTCATCCTCACCACTATCCACCCCTCCTTCATCAGCCTCCTGACCTGACTAAACAGCACTGTCAGGGTCTCTTTCTTTTCCTTTTTTGAAAGAAAAGCTGTGTGGGTCTCTGAAGTTAAGCAAGTTTCTTCTGCTTTACACATCTAAATTAAAATCTATTTAAGAAAAAACTACAAGACATAGTGCAATTTTAAAGTCATTTGGCAAACTGATTCTGTCAAGAAAGCTTAGTTTCATTCTGTTTGCTTGCAACAGCTTTTTTTTTCCATAACTCTGCTGTTCTTGTTCTTTTAATACATTTGGGAGGCCTGTCAAGGCCTATCCACTCTCTAAATAGCTTTGCAGATTAAATTTTTAACTCTACTCTCTTCATGCAGATGTATATTTCTGACAAAGAATTGCACTGACATGTCATCTCCCATCTTTCTCACAAGAGAGGAAATAGCTACGTGCCAGTGCTGTTCGAAACTCTAACTCTCCCCAGCAAACAGTAAAATAAAATAATCATAATTATAAACCCCTGCATTGAGAAAACCCACTTCTTTATTTGAGCTTTTGCTACATTAATTTCGTTTGTCATAGCAGTTTTGGGCTATTTTCTTCTTCACCTTCAGCAACATTTGTAACCAACTTATGAGAAACTGGGGAATATGGGGCAGAAGAAAAATGGGGTCTATTGATTTAGTTGCTGCTACAGGTACACCTGAACTTTTAGCCAAAGACTGTGCAGAACACCCAGCCTAACCTTAAATCCTTTTTTTTCCTCACTCAGAAACATTTTTATCATTACTTTTTCTTTTTTTTAAGCATAACTACAAAAAAAAATCCTACTCCACTGCAAATGCACTGTGTAAGGAAAGGAATGCCCTGCCTTCACAGGAATGAAGGCTTTCTGATTTACTAGATGGGGAGTGTGCCCAGTTAAGGACTTTTTGAGAGCAGTTGTTTCCTGGAACAGGGTGAGAGACAGTAAGGAGGGAACAAACTGAATTTCAGTGAGCAGAATCCATCCCCAGATTAGGTATGTAAATTAAAAGGGTCTTCGATGTGTCGTGCAGTTTGTCATCTTACGTTCGGCTTCCTTCTCCCCACAGAATCAATTGCATGTAAATAGGTCGTTGCTTATGCATAAGTCATTGCTTATGAATTCTTATTATCAAACACTTCTTTGGGACTCAAGATGCTTTTCTGAGATAAATATAGAGCAGAAATGGATGAACATGGAAGAAAAATACTCGTAAAGATAATGGGAGATCTCTGGGGTAACTCCTCTGCATCTAGTACAAATGTCCATTAAAGAGTCTGAGCATTTATGGTCATAAATACTTACTCAAGGTGTGGAGAAAGCAAAAGGAATGTTTCATGAACCAGGATTATTAAAAAATAAAGGAGATTGCACTTTCTGGGAGTTGTTATATGACAGACTTTTTACTTTGACAGCAATTGAGAAATGCCGAGTTCTGTCATTTAAGGATATTTCCACATTTTTGTCCAGCACTGGGGACAGAAGTTATGCATGTTATTCCCTCTTCTCATTTTATTGTTGTGTGCCTGATTTGTGTCTCCCATTTAGAAGTTCAGGTTGAATATTCTTATCATTGCAATGCTGAGACAATTATTTTCTATTGGTCACACTGGAAAATTTTCATATTTTATTTTATTTCCAGATCAGAGATAAACTCTCTGAAAATTCTGTAGATTCTTAGCTGCCAGACTATTCAATCTGTGCTGAACATGTGGGCTTTTGTCCCACTCTTTTAGATAATTTTTGTGGATTGCTCCTCTCTGCTGAGATTAAACATTTCATGGAACTTAGGATGTATTTGTAAGCATCTGTAAGTGTTAAAAATAATAACAATAATGCATTTTGAAGTAATTTCTTTGCCACTGGAATAATTTGCCACTGAAAGGACACTTTCCCTCAAAAAAACCCCCAAACTTTCCCCTTCCTTAGGATCACAGTGGAACAGTAAATATAATGACTATTCAAGAGCAGACAAGGAAAAGCTCAATTACCCTTTTACATGTGGAAATTGAGTTAAGAAAAATAAAAAGCCCAAATCCTCATGGTTATTGACTGTTGGATTTCATTGCTGGATTTCAAAGCTTGTGAGGATCTGAGTAACTGAAACAAAACCCTTCATGGTGGATCATCACCCACTCAGCTGTTAACTCCATATATGACAATATGTTTTGAAGTGAGGGAGTTCATTACTCCACTGATTACAATACGTGACCATCTACCAGAAAGAAGAAAAGGTTTTCACTGATCTCTGTCTGGGAACAGGAGCTGAATATTTTCAACCCACGTACAAGCATTTATTAGCATTGTACTGGAATTGGGTATGGAACTTACTAGTGTGTGGATGGTGATGGGATCTTCTCAGCTCATAAAAGATATTAATACTCATCCAAAATAAAGCAAATTACTGTAGAAGGGGGAAAACTCCATTGTCGTAGCATCAGATCCATTTAGGTTGGAAAAGATCTCTATTGCCTTTCTCTGGACATGTTCCAGCATCTCAGTGTCTTACTTGTAGCAAGGGGCCCAAAACCAAACACAATATTTGACATGCAGCCTCACCAATGACAAGTATAGGGAGATGATCACATCCCTAGAATCAGTCTCATGAAACGTGAAAAACTCCATCTGTTTAGCTGTTCAAATCACCTCAATAATTCGGGATGTTAAATATGTGATGGTTTTAATATTGGAGCATTGAATGGTAGAATATTCAAACACACAGCACCTACACACTCCCAAAAATTCCAGAGCCTGAACTATAGACATTAGAAATGGGAAAAAAAAAAATTTATGCCTGAGCAGTCCTCCACAATGTTCTGCTGTTATCCTTTGTTTCACCTTTGAGAGGTGTTGAAATACATTGAGATTTGGTGTGTGTTTGGGGTGGAAGGCAGCAGTAAACAAGGCTTTCTGTACTAGAGCTTCTGAGCCAGTTGTGATGGAAAAGAATTAAAAGACTGAGTTAAAGGTGTTATTAGTAATTTAAATACTCAGTTTTTTAGTTTTTTTCTGATTCATCTGCTACCATGAAGCAGGTGAAGACTTTAAACCACAGCTCAAGAATGAACTTGACAATTTGTTGAAAAAGTGTTACATTTGAAAAAGCATTTAAATCTGTTTTGCTTTTACTCACATCTTCCTTAAGGAATTTCAGTACAGAGCATAAGGTCTGTCAGAACAATATTTTTGGGGAATAAATCTATCAACAGCAAAATTGTTTCAATATGAGAAAAAAAATTGCATTTGCAGAATACCATTCCATTTCTTTTTTTCTTCATACATTTCAGTTCAGGGGATTTCAATTCCACATAAAAGCTGACAATATTTAAAGCACTAAAAGCAGATTATTTCCACTCATTACTGGGAGTCCTGGAGGGCTCACTGATCATGGAAGTTCAAGTAATACCGTAGATAGGTTGTGCTCACCACTGTAAAGACACATACACCTTATCACATGTACATCCTCATCTGTAAATACAATATTTTTAATTAAAAGGTCCTACTAAAGAGAAAAGAAAAAGAAGGCATGAAATTTAGAACAGTTTTTCCAGGGAAGTGGTGGAATTACCATTGCTGAAAGTGTTCAGGAATAAGTGTTAATGGCTTTGTGGTGAACATGGTGGTGCTGCTGGGTTGACAGTTGGTCTTGATAATTCCAGAGGTCTTTTCCATTAATGATTCCATGATTCTGTGTAATTATGCCCCTCTGAAAACTAGTAGATCCATTGTGTCAGGACAGCTGAATGACATAGGAGACTTAGGAGTGGTAAAGGTTTCCTCATAACTTGAGGATTTCAGAGTACAACCTGCACATTTATTTACTTGCAAGCTAATTTTAACTTTGTGACTGAAGCTGTAAGTACCAAAGGACTGAGGGATCCACATAGCAACTTCTGCCGGTTAAATAAAAGTGAAGGTTTGTATCTTCACATCTCTTCCCATTCCTGGTGTGCTATTTAAAATGTTATTTTGAATTTCTTTTTCAGAGGGGCTGTCAGTTCACCTTTGAGAGAGCTGCAGTTGCTGTTCTGTCACCTCTTATGAAAGGTTTCAGCCTGATAAATGATAGCAAAGCAGATCTGCACAAACAGATGTACACTCTGCTTTGCCTACGTTAGTTAGACTCTTTATGGCACTTGTAAATTAAGGAACAGAATGATATGGAAGAATATTAAACAAAAATGCTGTTCCAGTTGACATGTTCCCTGCACCCATTTGGTTTTGCCTTGATCTAGTCCCGTTCAAACTTGTTCTTTGTCAGACCACCTTGTTCCATGCTATTTCCCTTCTTACAAACACTGATCTCCGTTGATCTGGACTATAGAAATCAGGTCATTTCTCCAAGAAATGAGGATTTCTCTTTCCCCCATGACCTTTCTCATCTGTGCAAGTGTTTTAGGCATGGAATCTTCTGCTCCCTTTTTGATACAAACTTGACCTCTGTTGTCTTACTTGGAAAATGCACTTGATTTCTAACAAGAGCTTTTCAAAATGTAACACTGCTGATTTGTTGGATAATGAAATCCAAATTGTTCCACAAAAAAAGGTGCAATTATACAGCATGTAATACACAAATAAATTGACTTAATGTTACATTATAATGAAAACTGTGCAAAATCCTCTACACAAGCACAATAAAATAATAAAAAGTAATAGAACAGGTAATAGATGTAAAATAAATGCTAAAAAAGTAGTTCAAATCATTTTCATACCAGTCAAAAGATACTGAGAAGGGCGCATCCAATCACAATAAAACACCAGAATGAAACACTTCTAAATAGTAATATAAATTTTTGTGGACACTTCATGTCCCATGATGTGGAATTGACATATAGTTTGATTTTCTTTTTCCTAATGTAAGCCACAGTTTTACAGTCCTAGTGAAAACATTTTATTGCTGGGGATGTATTAGACATGGTTCATTTCCCTTCTCAGTATGGCTTTAATTTTCCACATCCATGGCTTGACACAGACCCAAACACCAGAAGATGGTTGTCTGCTATAAAGTGTTTGGTTTTCTTTGATTGCTTTACAATTTAATCTATAGTTCATTCCATTAACCCTTTCCATTTTAATGCCACCAAAGTCTTCCCCCTCTCCTTAACATAAAGATAAACTTCCCCTGAATCGTTTATACTCTCGTGTCCAGCAGATTACAAAGAGAACAGGAAGAAGAGCGGTGCTGGGGGGACGAGCACTTTCTTCTCAGTTAACTTCCCAATCGGTGAAATAATTGAATGCACAACAGCAACAGGATTTTCCCTTCTGTTTTCATAATACATTCATAATTATTCATTCATTTGGTTTGGTCATATTCATACCAACGCACAGAGCCAAGAAAGTGCCACTGTCATTCTAACTTTCTCCTCAATCCCTGCTCTTCAGGGGGGAAAATAAAAAACCCACGTTCCCGTCTGCAGTGTTGTCACATCCGATATCCAGTTCCTTCCGGCAGAGAAAGTGGATCTGGGAGGGTCACCAGATCAGCCTGTGCCTCGGGGCTCCTCGCCTCAAGTACAAAAGACTCGACTCAACTCATGTTAGTCATGTAGGTGGCCTATCGGTGGTGACGGACTGCCAGCTCGGTCTGTGGGCTACCCGTGATAACTGCCTTGAAATGCTAAGTGCTTAATTAAGGACCTTTCATATCAGTTATTGAGGGCTCCATCTCCCATAGCCCAGGGCGTTGTACTTTACAGAGGACTCCCCAGAGCCACAGCCAACTTTATTGCAGTGACAAGTTAAAAAAAAAATAAAAAAAAAAGGAAAAGAAAGAAAGAGGGAAAAAAAGGGAAAGAGAGAAAGAAAAGAAACAAGTGGTTTTAATCCTCTTGCAAGCTCCCAAAATCTAAATACAAGCAGACAGCTGAGCTGACATCATGATCTCCTACTAAAAATACTTTTTTTTTTACTGTTTATGAGAATATTACTTGCTCGTGTTTTGGGTAAGGTACGGAGTCATTCCTGACGAGACGATCAAACCACTCGTGTTAACCCACGGTGATATACTGCAGTGCACAGCTTTTCCCTTCCCTGAGAACCCCCAGTACCAGATGAAGGGACATGTTTATTTAAAGCAGAAAAAACAGATGTTTGTGGCTAAACCTTGTATAATTAATCCTTGCTTTTCAAAAAAACAACAGATCCAGTTCTGACAAGGAAGGGGAGAAATATTTCACTTGCTTTTCATGAAACAACAGATCCAGTTCTGTCAAGGAAGGGGAAAAATATTTCACAACCGACTTAAGTAGCTGAGGTTGGGAAAGAAATACCTTTTGTTTCTGCTTGCAGCAGAGGAGCCCTGCAGAAGAGTGATCTGTTCTGCTTCTGATTCCTCGTGAGGGCATCTATCAGCAGCAACTCCGCTGAAGTCATTAAAGTTACATTGCTGTGTAACCACCATAAGGACAATCCAAAAAAGCCACAGCTTTCATTCAGGATGTTCACAGACAGGCTAAGCACAGTGGAGACATTACTTATAGTGCACCAGTTTCATACCAGAATTATTCTTTATTTGCAGCAGTGCAAGAGAAGTTCAGAATCAGGATAAAGGACAAAATGTTGTTGCCAGTTCCTTTAGAACCAAATCAAAGGAGCATCCATAATGTAGTTGTAGCTGGAAACTAGAATCAACAAGCTTAATAATTTTAATACCAGGCCTAATCGCCATCTCATTTACCCCCACCATAGCACAGCTGGGGAGGTCATGGAAACCCAAAACTGGGGAAGAGTTGTCTGCAAGTTAAATTCCAGTTTGTAGAGTCTTTTGGGACATCCTGAGCCTGCGGTCTGGGTGCTACAGGCTGGGCAGAGCCTCATGAAGACATCCAAAGGCATGCAGCACTCCCAGCAAGGGACATGTGTGCAGTGTTGTACTGCAGATGTAGCCACCCCCTTGCCATCATCCCCAGCAAGCTAAAATCCTAGGAATCCAAGCAGGTACAAACAGCAAGGCAAACAAATCAAGCCATCCAATAGGTGCAGGCTGACACATCCTCTTTTAATTTCTTTACTCTAATATCCCTTCTTCTACTCCTTTTTTGTTAATCAACTCACTTTGAGTTCTTTTATGTACCTGAACTTCCTCAGTTGCCAACTGATGTGGAAGAACTGGATGTCTAAAAGCCAGTGACACCAATATGATTTATCTTTAAAATGCAAGTGACAAATATTTAAAGAAAAATGACACTTTTTAAACTTGGGTCATATTTTATCAGCACAACTGCATAAAAATTTGAGAGCAGAGGATTTTCTTCATTAGTCTCTGTGTATTTTAATACAGTCCAAGGTTTGTATTTTATATTTAAATTTAACTATGGTATCCTAAATATTTTAAATATTCTATTTGGCATATGGTGCTGTGTATATTATATTTTGTGTACTGCATTTAAATAATGTATAAGCAATTTTCAACCTGTTAGGAATTATAGTAATCAAAAAAATAGATCAAGTTTATCTCAGGGCTTGTTTATTTTTTGACTAGAGTTTAGGCACGACTTAAGCAGCAAAGATCGGTGTTATCTGAGATATACATTGCTTATTGCATCTAGGAGAGATCCTGCAGCCTTGTTCATATAAGTATTATCATACTCCTCCTGCACTTCACAATCTCCAAATAAAGGAGAAAAGATTAAACCTATTGCTTGTTCAGTGTGGTGAGATCCTTTGAAATGAAAAAAAGCTCGATAAATGGAAGATGTGATTGCTTCTTCATCTGAATTTGTAATTAAAGCCACTTCTTTTTCAAGGCTAAAATCAGGGAGCCTTCTCCTTGTGTACAGTTTTTCATGCCTAATTTAGCAGATTATATTTCTCCCACATCCTGTGACAGTTAAATAAACAGGCGTAGGAATTATCTTTAAAATCATTTAAGGTTCTCCATAAAAAATAAAATAAAAAAGGAGGTTGACACGCTGAAACAAACAATATACCTCCAGAAAATGGGAATACTGGGGCCATTGTTTAATTTCCGAGACCAGGTTACCGGGAAGATTATTGATGATTCCAAGCTTGAGCATCTGTGCTCACTCAAGAGTGTGATGGTGACAATTATTAAGCACAAACCTGTTGGAGGGGCAAGAGTAAATAAGCCATCAGTGTGGAGCTGCATGCCAGAGCTGCATTCCTCCGGACCGTATTTTTCGGCAGCAAACTCCACCTGATGACAGCTACAATCAACAGTGGCTCCAGGCAGCTGCTTTGCTGCAGGCCACATTCAATTATGTCGCCCTGCATTAGTCCCTGGCGAAGCTGTCACCTTCCAGCCTGTGAAGTGATAGCATGAAGAGGCTCCTGAAGTCTCGGCAGCTCTGCCTTCGGTTAGGGGAGCAAGGGGAAGAGACGGGAAAAAAGACCATTACCACTGTGCCTGCTTGCAGCATTCATTTTGCTCATGGAAGGAGAAAAAAAAGAATAGCTTAGGTGAGCTGGATTCGGAAAGTTGTCTTGTGTTGGATAATTGAAGATTTTTTTCCCCCATAAAAACCTTTTTTTTTTCTTCCTACGGGGTTAGGGATAGAAACACATGTTGTTCCCTTTCCTGGATTTTTGGAGTTACTCAGCCTTCTAGAGAGTGACTCAGACTGTACATAGAGGAGCAGGGAACTCTGCTGTGCATTGCTTTTTACAATGCATTTTCCCAAGGAATTCCATAGCATTTTGGGAGATCAGAAGTCATCACAGATTCGTAGAATGGTTTGGGTTGGAGGGGAGCTTAAAGATCATCTCATCCAATACCCTGCCATGGGCAGGGATACCTTCCACTAGACCAAACTGATCCAAACCCTGTTCAACCTGGCCTCAGACACTTCCAGGGATGGGGCAGCCACAGTTTCTCTGGGCAACCTGTGCCAGGGCCTCACCACCCTCACAGTAAAGAATTTATTCCTAAATTCCTGAAGGACCCTTTGGTTTTACCTGTTCAGCCTCTGCTCATGCAGAGCAGTTCCACAAAGCCTGCTGCCGGGAAGCACATGAACCGTGGTGGGATTTTGAGGCAAAGGAGAGGAATTTTCTCTGGCAGGTGAGACAGCACATGCCAGGACCAAGGCAGCCTGATGGACTGAGACCTGAAGCACAAATCCTTGTAGCTGAGGGAGCTGGTGGTGCTTAGCCTGGAGAAAACAAGGCTCAGGAGGGACCTTACTGCTCTCTACAACTCCCTGAAAGGAGACTGTAGCCAGGTGAGAATTAGTCTCTTCTCCCAAGAAACAAGTGATGAGACAAGAACAAATGACATAAATGGCCTCAAGAAGTACCAGGGGGAATTTAGATTGGAAATTAGGAAAAATTCCTTCACTGAAGGGGTGGTCAGGCTTTGAAACAGGCTGTCCAGGGATCATCCCTGGAAGTGTTAAAAAAATGTATAGATGTGGTGCTTGGTGACATCGTTTAGTGGTGGGCTTGGCAGTGCTGGGTTAATGATTGGAGTCTGTGATCTCAGAAGTTTTTCCTAAATGTGTTGATTCTATGATTCTGTGGGAAATGGGTGACTCCTCTGCATGTCCAGCACTGCAGCTGCAGATTGGCTGTGCCACCCCACAGAGTTCTCGGCACAATATGAACCCAAAGGGAGATGTTACATATGGATTTGTACTTTCTTCTCCTATTACTGCCCATTTGATTAGAGCTAGAGAGTTTTCCAAGCAAGTGGATAGCTGTGCTCATGTACAGGGCTTTCCAGAACAACCCAAGCTCCCCCTGCCCAGAAATTTCACATCCCAGCCTTCAGAGGTACAATAGCACTAAAATTATACAATAGTAATAGTTTTGCCATATAGAATCACAGAATCATAGAATGACTAGGGTTGAGAGGGACCCTAAAGATCATCTCATTTCATCCCCCTGCCATGGGAAAGGACAGTTTCCACTAGCTCAGGTTGCTCCAAGCCCCATCCAATCTGGCCTTGAACACTTCCAGGAGAGGGGTTGGATGATATCTTCTGTGTATGCATTTATGAGAAGAATGCACTAACGGTATTTACTAAAATCACTGAAGAGATAAGTGATCAAATGGCAGTCCACATGGCACTAGCAACAATCTTCATTAAATAACATAGAAGAAAAACAGATGAGAGTTTTCCCCCATTAAGAAAGACAAAATAAACCTTAAGACACTTTATTTTTTCCCCACAGTCATCTCCAACATATAACATTCTACCAGACAGTTGTATGTAATTAATATTCTCTCTATTCCACTCCAAGACATTGTTCCGCTTCTCTGCTTATTTTACTTTGTCGCAGACCAAACCACTACACTCCAGTTCCATTTTTAAGGAGATGTTTTCAAAACTGCTTAATTCCTCAATACAGATTCCTTAATAGTCTAATGGGGTAAATTCCTGACATAAAACTTACTGCCTAAAAAAGCTGTTGCAGCTCTTCGTGTCCTCTTTGAAAAATTCTGCTTGGGACTCTAACAATCTTATCATATTTTTTAATCATGTACTGCTTTTTCAATTATTAATATAAGTGAACCTTAATACAGAACATGCTTAGAAGTGACTTGCACTTGGGCTGTGAAAGGAAAAATGTTTCTTGCAGTG
The DNA here is from genome assembly GCF_041296385.1 of Aphelocoma coerulescens. Lineage (NCBI taxonomy): Eukaryota > Metazoa > Chordata > Aves > Passeriformes > Corvidae > Aphelocoma > Aphelocoma coerulescens. The sequence goes on from NC_091016.1 coordinate 121,366,927, forward strand.
CTGCTCCCACTGCAAGAGGGGAATGGCACAGGAAAGAAGCTGGGCTATAGCCACCTTCATCTCCCTCTGAAAGTTTCCTGTGGTGTGCCTCAATTTCCCTGTTTTAAAAGAAATGGTATCACAGCTCTGTTTTGCACTGCTGTGGAAAAATACCATTTATTTCCTTACTGAAAGCAACAAAGAAACCCAGGTTCCTTCCACAAAACCTCACAAGCACAGAAACCTTCCCTTTCGTGCATTTTTAAAGCAAGTTCTAACCATTTGCCTCAGTGCTGCAAAATAAAACTCTAAAAGTCCCAGTAAGCCCAAGAAAAAGCTGCACAATGAACAGATTGAGCAAGTGCACCTGGGGATAAATGCATTATGGACTTAGATCCATTATCACACCTCTTCCCGTCACAGCCACTATCCGAACCCCACAGGAAATCATTCATTGAGACGCGGAATGTCATTTTAGTTGTAGCATTAATTTCCCAGCTGCTGGTAAAGATATATTGTGCCCCTTCCTTCTGTATAAAAGAAAATGAGCACAACTCCATTTGATAATTTCGCTACTGGATGTAGGTTTTATTAAGGGCCAAGGTCTCTGTAGTGTAAATGTTGGGAAATCCGTGTTCCTTGCTAAAGATGGATCCTTTGATTTTATTGTCTCTCCAAGCAGTGAATAACATGCATTGACATACTGATGAGGAGGTTCCAAATGAAGAATATGGCCATAACTAAAATGATATTATTCTGTCCCCTCCAGGGGAAGGTTTTCTCTCCAATCCCAGCAGGAGGCACTTGTGATAAAACTCAGTTTGGGACATTATCCTCCTCATGTTTATTTACTTTTCCCCCTTTTTATATATGCAATCAATATGAAAATGGAGCCAAATGTATGTTATACCACATAAACCCAACTGTTTCCTCCCTCTCTCTTTTTCTTTATGCAGCAGATTGAATCCTAAAAACTTCTACCAATCTGAGCACCGTGGAGCCAGGATTTTTTAGTGCAGATAAAAGGCAGAAAACAAACTTGGTAACTGTGTGCAGTCTGGTTCTTTCCTGTGATTCACATGGCCTAATTTAGACACCTGAGTTAAGACAAAACCTGTAAAAACCCAGAGAGCTCATTTCTTTCCACTGATTACTCAGAGACCCTATAATGAACCCCACAGATCATTATTTCTGTGCTGTAATTGCTTGAATTTGGTGAGACAAGTCCTCACTCTGTTGTCCAAGGGACTGGTGTTCTTGGAGAACAAGATCTGGAATTGTGGCCATGGAAACTAGAAGAGCCTACTGCTGGTAGATAGGCCTAATATTTACTATTATGGTGTTTTCTGGATGAAAGAAGCCACATCCAGATGGGAATGGGGTGCACTTGTCTCAGCCCTGTGGTATCTGCCAGTCTGGTTCTCCCAGGATCACTTTAAGTGGTTGTTCAACAGTAAAAATTAGTTCACACACAAGTATAAGCATTACCTTAGAAAAAATGGGTCCTCCAAAGTGTAAACAAAGGGGTTTTTCAATGAAAACAAGTGGATATTTTGCAAAGTTCTTTGTAAATGTTGCTCTAAGTGTTGCTCTTCTCTTTGCCAGATCAGTCTTCAGTGTTTAAATCCTGGAGAGCCAGATCTCCATCACAGACCCATACACATTAGTTAAATCCCAGGGAAGTGTCTCTTTCAGCCTCATTAGGAGCTAAGACAAACTTCACTGCTGTGGACAAAGGGTTTATTTTCACAGTGAATTTAGGGCAATCTTAGTCTGTTTTCAATGGGAAAATTCCATTCTAGTCATCAGCTCTCAACAGTCTTTGCTGTGACATCACCGAGCTCCTGAAATATCAGAATCAAGATATCAAGAAAATAGTTCTGAATGCAAAAGAGGTCTAAAAGTGCCATAGTTTACATCCAATGTCTTTCAGATCCACCTGATCACTCAGCCATGCAACTGGCAATTCAAGGTAAGGAAAAGAAATTTCTCCAGAAATGTTTCTGAAGGAAGGGCTCCTTTAATTAGTTGCATGGACTAAGACTGGTTTGACTTGTGCTTGTTATCAAACCATAGTCTTAAAACCAGTTCAGAGTAGAGCTCTTTTCTCTCATTTTCAGTCTTTCTCTTAAAAAAAAAAACCTTTCAGAAAAATCAGAGGTGAGTCAATGGGAAGTCTAAGCTAGTATTGTGAAAATGTGAGCTCTCCACATTGCAGAGGAGGAAATTCCATCAGAGAGGAATGAGTCAAAAACATTTATCACTACATGGTTCGAAGTTGAGATAATGGGACTTGACATGATAAACTCCCTCCCTTTCAAATGCCAGAACAATGTCCATTTTTAATCTTCTACCTTTACATGTTTTAACCCTAAAGTAGAAATATATCCTGGCAGGAGGGAGTGACAGATGCTCTGTGTGGTGTGGAGGTGATGAAAATAGTACAGCTGGAACTGTGGTTGATGAAGAAGGACCTCTCACTTATCCAAGCTCTATATTTAGTGATAAGTTAGTATTAAACCACTAAACTGGCACAGAAACTCCATGGTCATTAAGATTTTCACAGTGCATTAGGAAAAAATCTGAGCTTCTTGAACCAAAATACCTGTGCTCCTGTTAGGAGCTCAGCTACCCCTAACCTAATTTAGAAGAAGGGTCTAATAGAGTAAGGATTGTTCCCTCTAAAAATATGCATATACTAATAGTGACTGTCCTGGTCCTCAGAAAAATTATCCCATAAACAAAAATTATGTTTGGGTACAGTCAAGAAAAACTCCAGGGAGAAGGATCCATTACATCATTTTTGTCCCCTTTCTAGGAGTCAGCCTTTGGGGCTCCTTAGGGCTTGGGGACATTTTCATTCTCAAGTGTTCAGTAATAACCTTCAGAAATGGGGATGATCCTGAGACTTCTCCTGATTGGGGCAGTCCCATGAAATGATGGTGGTTTAGGATCCTCTCCCAATATAGAATCCTGTTTGCTTTCTGGGTAGAGGTAGCAATCACTGGATTACTTAACTAAGAGGAAAAAATGAGACATCGTGCAGGGAAATTACATTTTTTAGTCTGCTTGAAAAAATTTAGAATTTAAGTAGTCTTTTTTTTTTTGTCTAAAACTAATGGCAGTCTCCCAGAAGTCCAAACACAGTGGTTACTGCCGTGGTTAGGCCCCTTCCTGAAGAGAGAGAGGAAAAGTAGATGGCAGGAAGGAGTTTCTGCTGGTGGTGTGTATGAAATTCAGGTGCCTAAATCCCTAAATGGGAAACATTTATATTGACATTAATTTATTATATTAATTTATATTATATTTAGACCACCTTCCCGATAAAGTTTCTCACTGCCTAATTGTGGTGGTGCCACAAAGTGTCTCAGTCTTTATGGAAATCAACAAGTCAATATCTATATGGCTCTTAGGATCCAAAGGTTAAACTTCATTCCATCAGTCTCATTTGAGGCTCTTGCTTTAGTAGATATTCTTAGAGCATCTCTCTCAAGCTGGATTATGCTCAAAATATTATCACACCACCTCCTGCCTCCTCCCTCCCTGGGGTTCCCCTGCTTTCAGTGGATCAAACATGGAGGTGTTGGACAAATTCCCTCCAGGAGACGCAGGGACTAAACCCCTGTTTTCCATAGATGAAGTAGACACTCTTTACAGTGTGACTCCTCTGATCCTCCCTAGGAGACATCTTTCTTTCTCTGGACTATAAAGACACTCTCAGGTGACTTTTCTCACATAGACATCAGATTTCCAAATTTATCCCAGACATACTAAATTGTGACTAACATGGAAATACTCCAGTGACCATCTTTAACATCATAACTTTCTTTTCCCCCACATTTCCTACCCTCAAGCATTTTCTTGTCCCCACTTCAGGAGGCAAAAATGGTTTGTTATAGTGCAGTTTTGCTTTTCCTTCCCCATTTCCAAACTCATGAGTTTTCCCAGAGACTGAAGTGTGACTTGTTCTCCAACCACAGTTTTGCAAATTGGGAGTCACAAGCTGTGCACAATTTTAATGTGCAACTAAAATCCAGTAGATCTGAGGTATTCAGGGGGTGTTTTGGGGCCTTCCCTCTGTGTGTAAGCAGTGAGACCAATTCTACAGATTCAACAGGATTTATTCCATATGATCACCCAGGCTGCAGTGTCCATCTGCAGGGCAGTTCCAGACAGCAGCCTAATCCAGCTATTGAATGTTGGAATTCAGAGACAAACATATTACACCATAGAAGAGAGAAGGAACAAACATAAATCCATTCTGAGCTGTCCCCTCTCACACGTTAAAGGCAGATAAAATTATGACTGATATGGAGAAAGTGAACAGAAAATGTTTATTCATTGTTTTTTCTAATATACAAATCTAGATGGCATGAAACAAAATTCCCTGGTAATGAGTTTTAAACAAGAAAAAACCATTGCATTTGCTGCAAACTGGAAATCCTCATTGCACTGTGCTGTGGAGTCCAAATGCTGAGAGCATTGAAAAAGTGATCAGATGAATTAATGAAACAAAGTACATTGGAGGCATCATTGGAGCTTCTCTGTCAACATCCCAAGCAAGAGAAGTCCCAGAATCTTGAAAGACGAGTCACGGAAAATGGTTCATTTCTCCATGTGCTCCTGTGAAACCCATCAGTGGCAAGACAGCAAGGTAAGTGGACTTTTGGTCTGATTCCTGTGCTTTTATACTCTGGGAAATTATCTGGGATATCAGCCACAAGATAAACTGTACCTCTAGACTGCATTTTACACCAATATTACTCAAATATCATAGTAATACACTCTTTTCCTAACTTCTGCCAGAGTTTTCTTTGCATGATCATATCCACTCCTTTTCACAGGGATGTTTTGACACCAAGCTCGATGCATATGCAACTCTTCCAAGTGGATCTTCCTATGGATCTTCCACAGGCCATGAATCTGACAGAGTGGTTTGCTCAGCTGCTGACACTGTTAAAACATGTTGTCCACTGGACCATGTAGCTTGCCATGATAAATGCACTCGTAGAAAGAAGAGCTGTACTCCATGTTCCAAGTGGTGATTCTGATGGTTCTAGATAGAAACATCCCATCCTTTTCCAAACGAGACTTGTAAGGAATTGTGTACTTTGATTAACTCAATATAGAATCATTTTATAGAATCATAGAAACAGAGAAGAGTTTGGATTGGAAGAGACCTTAAAGATCATCTCATTCCACCCTCTGTCATGCGTAGGGACACCTTCCACTATTCCAGGTTGCTCCAAATCCCATCCAACCTAGACTTGAACACTTCCAGGGATGGGGCAGCTACAGCTTCTTTGGGCAACCTGTGCCAGGCCCTCTCCACCCTCACAGGGAAGAATTTCTTCCCAGTATCTAATCTAAATCTACTCTCTTTCAATTTGAAGCCATTACCCCTTGTCCTGTCACTACAGACACTTTTAAAAGTCTCTCTCCTTCTTTCTTGTGGAGTCCCTTCAGGTACTGGAAAGCCAAAATTAGGTCACCTCAAAGTCTTCTCTTTTCCAGGCTGAACAATCCCAATTCTGTCAGCCTTTCCTCATTGCCAGAGCTGCTACACCCCTCTGATCAATTTGGAGGTCTCCTCTGGACTCTCTCAAACAGGCTGATGTCCTCCCTGCGTGATGTACAATAAGCCTGGCTCAAGGTGAATGAGAAAGGAAACCAATCCTTTCAGCTGCAATGAGCAGTAAATTCGACTCAAACTGCCTGTGAAACAATCTCTTAAACTATTCTGGGTATGTTGAGATGAAATTAAGATCTAAGCTAAAAACTAAAACACTTACCTTTCTTTTTTGTCAGCTTACTGCCTCTTTCTTAGAGATATTTGCCATTTTTGCAAACTTATTTTAATCCAATCATGAGAAAGGTATGAGACTCCCCAGTACAGGCACTGAAAAGGGTTCTTCAGTGCGCTCAGCATGGTTGGAGATGGGATGCATCATGTGGGATGGTTTCCCATTCCATAGCCTGTTGATTTTCCACAATAAACCAAAACAGAATTTGGTTAGTGGTGCTTAATATTTCTTGTGCTGGGCAGGCTGTGAGCAAAGTCCAATACCTGAAAACAGAACACCCCCTTTCCTGAATCACTGTCCTCATTTACCCCAAATCTTTAACATGGGTGAACTCGTGGGAACACGCCCCAGGGAGTTTGCAGTGATGTAACTAAGTCTGAAGTGCTGTATTTAGCCAGATTTGGCAACTGGAGTGGAGAAAAGTCATAGAATCTTGGAAGAGCTGGAAAAATGGATTTTGAGTCTCCTCACATCTCCTGTTAGGAAGAACACTACTAAATACATCTATTATTTGGGATTTTGAGAGTCCTGTCATGGACCTGGAGAGCTGCACTTTGATAAAGCTGGCACAAATTAAAATAGAGGGAGTTTAGAGGCAGATATTTTGCTTTCAGGGACAGAATTTAATCTTCCAGTTTAGGACTGTGGATCTCTCATTTCATTTTCTTGATCTCTCCAGTAGTTTGGGGCAAAATACCCTGTCTTCTTACTTATCTACTTACATATATGGGATTGCTCGAATTCCAGTGATTTCAGTGGGGATTGAAGGTGTTTGTGATTCCAGACTTTGGTTGCCTTAGCTCCCCCAAATACAAAACTAGACATAAAGATGTCCTACCTTCTTGGGCTGTTTGGATAAAAATCCTTAACAGAGTTAGGTGCTTATATATTTAGTACAGACATACAAGTCCCTCAGATGGGCAGCTAATATAAAGCATCCTTGATTTCTACAGCCTTGCAGGCATTTGCACCTGCACAAAATGAGTGCCAAATAGAAATAAAACTTGGATTCACATAATTTGTGCACCCTTTTTGCAAAGACAAATGGCTACACAGGCTGCAAGGCACTGGCAGTTCAAAATAGAGACACATCTCAATATCCAGGAGCCTTGTGTTTTCAAGCATTGATTATAAACAGAGGTGAAGACTCAGTCCAAAATAAAGAAGATTTGATTTCCCTCTTAGGTTTTTCTTAATGGGGATGTGAACAAAAGCTTAATTTTATTTTGCTAATTACTTTTGATGACGGTCAGGCTTCTGCATCCCTTTATACAATAAATCTTCATGGTAGCTACTCTTCCATTAATTATCCCAATAGGAATAAAAACTCTTAACATAATAATAATATAATAATAATAATAGCATCATACTCTAGTGCAGCAGGGAAGGATAATTTTTTTTTTCTGTATTTATGAGTGACAAAAGGAAAAAAAACTGGGAAAAGGAGAAATTCCATTCTTGCGTCTTGTTTAACTAGTGCCCCCTCTTGTGGTACTTTGGCAGCAGTACCAACCCCCAAAACCTTGTTTTCTGAGGTAAAAAATATTCAGGATGTAATACAGGCTCGTTGCAAAGGTGATTTAAATACAAGGTACAGTAAAATAGATTAAATTATATTAAATGTTTACTCAAGAGGAGATGAATCAGCTGTCCATGTTAGAAAAAAGAACAGTGTTAAGGGGATGTGGTAGGAAGGACACAGCAGACGGGAGCATAGGATGTGCCTGGCTGCTAAAATCATTCCCCTTCCCTTCTGAACTGGACTTCTCGCTGGTGAACAGCTCGCTGACATTTTAGTTACAAACTCTGAAATCATTGCTCATTCGAGCATCCCATCCCTCCTTTCTCTCTTCATTTTCCCTTTTCTCTCTCCTGACCATCTTTCTTTTTTTCTTAGTTTCCATTTCATCTGTAGCATTAGTTCTGCATTTTCTTTGCTCTCCAACTTTTTTCCTTGTTATTACCTCCGCAAGCCAGACAGACACCTCAGATCCAAAACAATGCCCAACAATGCCCTTTTTGCTTTTTTCTCCTTGTTTACCACCCCCAGCTTGGCTTTTCAAAATCACTTTTTAAGGACTCTCTGCTGATGCAGCATTCACTTTCCTTTCAGATTAATTCTATCTGTGCTGGCAGGAGCAGGAGGAAAGAATAACCCCAAAATGACCATTTTGAGCAGTGACTCACAGGATTCTTCCTGGAGAAGTTTTAAGCCAGGAGATGTATCTTGTTCTACAGGGATCTCTGTCAACTTCTCTTTTTATGCATTTAATGTTCTTCCCCAGCGATAGCCTAAGGGTGCTTTCACTAAACAATTAATGTAAGGCATCTCCTGGGAACCTAATGGGTATTTAGCAATAAGTTCACTTCCAGTGAATTGTATAATGTGATATTTTGACAATGGATATAGCGAGGTTCTTGAAAGGTGAAGTTTTCTCCAAAGAAGCACTAAAATATCTAACAGAACTTCTGATAGCATTTTGTGGGGTGGAATGGAATAGAGACTGGGTCGGAAGGAGTAGGGAATTTAGCAGAGTGTTAGGGCTGTTGTACAGTATGTTCTTTAATTTTAGTGTCATCCTGTAATAATGTTCACTTTCACTAATACAATGTACAAGTCGTAACCTATTAGCGAAAATAAAATTTGCTGTGACATTTGATGTGAAAGCCGCTAGCAATGAAGGATGTAGTACTGCAAGTGATATTTGTATTATGTTAATAAAAAATGATATTAACATATGAAACTAATACTAGGCAAGGAAAAGTGTTTAATATTAAGGCTTGAAATGCAGAAAGTTACATGAAATCTCCAGTCTGGTCTGATGTTGCTGTGTTCAGAATCACACTGAGAAGACTGTAGGCAGCAAGTTTTTTAAAAGGCAATTTTTAATTGTTATCAAAAGTAATTCCAAGAGCTACCCCAACAATAATTTAGTATATTAATACAGTCATTTAAACACAGAAGGTGTCATTTTTAAATAGAAAAAATTACAGGTCATTCATCCAGCATTGGATATTTCTCTACTAGAATTATCCTCACTGTGTAATCCAAATAAAACTAAAACTTCAAAGATGGGGTGTAGGATTTTATGGCATTTATCTGTGGTGTGACAGCTTGCAAACTGCAAAATATGTCCAGCATTGTAGGATTGTGTGTTCGACATTTGTACAGAGCCAGTCTTCTATGGGGTACAGCATGATATGATTTCACAAAAAATAAGTTGCAGATAGGTATGTACATAAAATCAGCTCATTTTTTTCTATTTATGCACTTGAAGCAGAACAGATTGGAGGGGTTGTTTTATTATTATGCTTTTTTCTAAGAGAACCATGTTATAGTAGAACCAAATAAATCTGAATCTATTTCTATCAAGCACATATATACATAAAGACAGACAAATAGAATGAGAAGGAAACAGATTTGAAGAGAAAACTGGACTAATTTTTTTTTTACAGAGTTATTCTCAAAAGCAAAATTAAAGTTTTACTTTAATCTTGCATTGTTCTCATACACAAAATAACAAACATCCTACAAACAATGAAACTACAAGAAACAAAACAAAAGCAAGAAAAAAGTTCTCAACTCAGTTAACCCATTTAACCCACTTTTACAGATTATATCTTTTCTTTTGCTAATAAATTTAAAAATAAGAATTATCGATCTGGGTGGACTCTACTGTAGATTTTCAGTTATGATGTAATATTGATTTCATTTTCTTTCTAAAACAATTTTTCAAGGTATTCGGAGTGAACTCTATGTGATATCTAACATCAGAGGCATACAGCAAATTATTCTAAAAGTGCTTTATTTCACAGGGTTCTGTCTTTCCTTCTCAGGCTTTATGGTAAAATTAAGCTCATTATCATATCTTGCAAATTTTTATTTTTTTTCAAATATGGGAAACAATATGTTAAGATTTAACAAGGACATATCTAAGCAATGAAAGCATGCAAGTTCTGTTATTTTTATAGGAGTTATTGCCATTAAAAGAAATGGTAATTCTAATATTTAACATTAATTCCATAAAAAATTCCATAAAACATAGCTTTTATATGTATATTGTTTTGTTTTACTCAGTTTTCAAAATTGGAATATAAATCATAGGTTTACAGCAGCCCTCATCCCAATCTCTTAAGTTTCTAAAGATAATCTCAATTAGGGCTAATATAGTGTCAAATACACATTCCACAGAACAACAAAAAATGCAGGAAGGTAAAATAACTGCAGAGGCTTTTTCCTGAGCTGGGTACACGGTTATTAAAGTAGCACCCTTATGGCAATAATTCCCATTCAATAAATGTAGCCTAAGGATTTCTAAGTAATGAATTTTTCCAGTTGAAACTGTAAATGAAGACTCATTCCTTTCTATGAAAAATGTCAGATTCTGGGCCGGTGGAAATTGGTGTAGTTCTGTTAATACCACAGAACTCTGCTGATTTACACAGACCAACAAATTTGGACCATTTGTCTTATGAAACACCTCTATTTGCAAGACAGAATCCAGCAGAGTTGTCCCTTGCGAGACAAACGTTTCTCAGGCTGTATTTACAGGCTGATTTATCAGCTCAACATTACAATGCACTGCTTTAACGTTCAGAGACGTGACTGCAGCATTAGTCTTTGTGCTAAACACAAGAATAAATAACAGTTGATGCCCAGAGCCTTAAACCTGTGCATATATATTCAGCTTCAGCCTCTCGACCTTAATGATCCACTCAGAATTGCACATGAACACAGCATTTGTAGCCTTATGCTCTAACAGATTTCTGTCTGCTTATTTTTGTAGAGGCAGTTAACCAGGGTAAATGTGGAGTGTCTTAGCTGAAGGCTGTAGGACTGCTCAGGATTCAGATATCTGAATGTTTCAGGGGGTCCACATTTTAGGCAGACTCCTTACCAATACAGGGTTTGTTTTTGAGAAAGTATTTGACTGCAAAGAGGTAGGAGAGATACTTTCCTGCTTAAAATTATTTTCTTGAACTTATTTTTAAATCCTCACTCTTCATTCTTTCTTCCTCCTTCCTTCCTTATTCTCTAGCAAGTGGTAGAGTCAAAATAGAGCCAAGGTGGATTTAGAATCATAAAATCATTGGAGTTGGAAAAGATCTCTATGGTCATCATGTCCAATCATTAACCCACCATTGCCAAGTCCCCAAAAAAATCATGTCCCCAAGTGCCATATCTACATATTTTTTGAACACTTTCAGGGATGGTGACTCCACTGCTTCCCTGGGAAGCCTGTTCCCATCCCTGGCCACATTTTCAGTGAAAAAACTTTTCCTAATATCCAGTCCAAACCTTCCCTGGTGCAACTTGAGGCCGTTTCCTCTTGTCTTATCACTTGTTACTTGAGACACCAACCCCCACCTGGCTACAACTTCCTGTCAGGAAGTTGTAGAAACTGACAAGGTTCCCCCATTGAGCCTTCTCTCCTCCAGATTAAACACCCCCAACTTCCTGAGCTGCTCCTCATCAGACTTGTACTCCAGACACTTCCCCAATTCTGTTGTCCTTTTCTGTGCTTCTCTGGAGCATCTTGATACATTTCAGACCCTCTGAAACCCACACCTACCATCCCTTGGGTTCCCTCAGTCAACATCCAGTGTTGCCTAAATCTCTTCTTCATGGCTGTTCCCTGGAGCATTCCTACCTTCATTTTTATTTGCGTCTCACTGGGTCTTTATTCTGAGTGGCTCAGCAGTTTGGCAGAAAAACATCCAATTTCTCTAGCTTGTTTACAAATCTAAAAACTGGAGACTCACTTTACTGAGAGATCTCCAAAGTAAACTTCATCTATCTCTGGAGAGCACTCTAAGAATGTCAGTAAAGATGAATGATTGAGATGGAGGAGAGGCATGGGGCAGAAAACATTCCCCTATGGCTGTTATAGGAAAAGTCCTTCACAGGAACTGCTTCAGTGGGGTTGGAAAGGCTGAAAGCCAGAAGGGGAACAGCTCTGAGTCTAAATACTCCAAGAGAAAGACCTGAGTTCCATTTGATACCATTTCTGCCTTGTCAGTTGGCCTTTTCTTATTATACTCATCAAAGGATCTTAACTGAGGATCAAAGTTTGCAGTTTGTTGGGGGTTTTTTTGAGGGAAAGTTGTTTTTTTGGGGATTGTATGACTAATGATTTTGAAAACTTTACGTGTTACAGAATCACAAAGTGGCAGAATGGGTAATTTTGGAAGGGACCAGAGTGCGTCCTTCACCTTGTCCAACCTCCCTGCTCAAGCAGGGTCATCCCAGAGCACAGGGCACAGGATTGCATCCAGATGGGTCTGGAATATCCCCAGTGAGGGAGACTCCACACCCTCTCTGGACAATCTGTTCAGTGCTCAGTCACTGCACAGGAAAGAAGTTCTTCCTCATGTTCAGGTGACACTTCCTGTGCATGTCAATTTATTTTGGAGTATACCTTCTTGTCAGATAACTATAAGGTGTTGTCCTTTAAAAGTAAATAAAAATAGAAATAAAGCCCTTCACTAGGAATACTCTGGTTTTCGTCTAATTTTTTGAACAAAAGTTACATGCTATGGAAAGTTACCATGCTATGGAAAGTTATTGTCTTGCTTATGATAATAACATTCTTCTTACATTCCTTTACACAATGGAATTAGAGATATTGTTAACCATTTTGCAGGAAGCTGAATGCTGTATGTGAAATATTACATTTAATTGCCAAGCTAATCAAAACCAAGCTAGAGGTTATTCCAGCTAAACCTCTGTTCCTCTCTGTCCATTTATATCAGAGATTGCGTGCTTAGAAGAACAAAACACATTACTGGAATTAGAATTTTAAAAATGCACTGCTGCAGTTTAAAGAGAGCAGGAAGAATCATACAAATAAGCTGTCGGTCTTGTTTTTTCTTTTTCCATTACATTAGAAAAATAAAAAACATTGAAGATGGCACTGCTGCTTATTAATCATTTCATCTATTTGTGATTTATTTTTAAAAGACAGATTAACTACTTTCTCTATTAAGCACACCACAGATTCCTCAATGTTACTGGCAGCAAGTTGCCCTTTTTGAGGCGACAGCATCACTTTAAGGAACATACTTGGAAGCTATTTTCTCATCTTATGAAAAAGATGGGAATTTTTTAAGCTAACTACTTCCTATTAGGACTGGTACTTCTGATGTATGTCTTCATATCAATATGTGGCATGAAAATTTGATCTAGTGTGATAATTCACAATAAATATATGGTTCTTGACTGTAAAACCAGTTAATACTAATTTGACTATGCATATTAATAAATTATAAATGTGTTTATTAATTTACTAATAAGAAATATGTGGTTGAACAGTGCTTCAGAGTTAATAGAAAATCACCAAATAATAGGTGCCAGAGAGAATAAAAAATGGGGAATCAGTGTTTTTCTAGTGAAGACCTGAAAAGATACTCCTATGCAGGTTGTCTTTGCAAAAACACCCTTCTCAAGCTTGTAGCAATAAAAATCTTGATGCTTTAATAAAAACCGTAAATCTGAATGCATTCCTCACTGAGATGCTTTATAATCAAATCTGCTTCCTTTTCCTTTTGAAGTAATTGAAGAATTTTTCAGTTTCCAGAGTGAAACATCCCACCTTAGCTCAACCAAGGCATCAAATCACTTTGTTGGAACGTGGGAAGAAAAATTCCAACACCTGGGCTGAATCAGGCAGCACAGAGACAACCTGGGTGTCACCTGTCCCAGGTGAGCACCTTAGCCCTGGACTCTGTGCTGCTCTCCAGCATTCCTATACCTGGACAGAAGTCCTCTCCTGGACCTGAAAAACTCTTCCCAAAGCCAGATGCATTGACAAAGTTATTTTCCTAGAGTGTATTTTTATTAAAAAATCATCCTGTTATATATAACTTAGTTATAAACTGAGTCTGCTCTCTGTTGTGCCTGAAGTTAAGCTTATATATAAGTTTTTCCAAACTGGGACAAAAAATGATGGCAGGCAGGACCCTGATGTGATGCCCTGTGAGTAATTTCATTGCCTTTAATGGTGCATGTAAATTTTCACATGACTAAAGGCTTAATGAGTTATGACTTACACTTTCCAAGTAAAAGTCCATCCTGTGAAAGGTCCAGTTATCCCATCTCTTAGGCTAACAGCAAACACTGTAAGGGTGGTGGCACCAAAGGCTGATGGTAGCCTACAGCACTCGGTTCTGTTGTGCCAGGAAAGAAATATGTTCTGGAAAGGGCTTTCCTTAATCATTCCCTGAAGGAGCAAGTGTCTCTCTCCCTCTTTTTCCTGACTAGAGGGCAGCTCAAAGTTATCCACCTCTTCAGGCCAAAATTAGCCTTTGTGAGCTCTCCCCCGAGGATCTGTTTATGTGCACACATAGAGACATAAACAGAAATGCTTTTTCTCCATAAAGCCCTGAGAATACCAAGTTACTTTGCTTTCCTCTGCTTTAATACCACTGTTGTCCTCCCAAAAACTTTCATAGAATCACAGAATGGTTTGGGTTGGAAGGGATTTTAAAGATCATCTCATTCCAATCCCTTCCATAGGCAGTGACACCTTCCTCTATCCCAGCTTGTTCCAAGCCCTATCCAACCTGGTTTTGAACACTTCCAGGGATGGGGCATGCAACTTTTCTCGTGACACTGTAAAGGCAGCTGTTGCCAGCTCACATTGATCACTACTGCATTAGGACCACTTTGGATAAGTCACTTGGGTTGTCTTGGAAAATGCATATGCAATTTCAAAGAAAGTGATGAAAAAAAGTGAAATCTGGGAGAATTTAGAGACAAATGGAGCCCATCAAACTGAATGATTGTGAAGTTCAGTGTGACCACTCTGGGTGTCTGACTGCTCTACTGAAAATGCTTAGCATACACAAGCGTGAGCCGGTGTATAACTATAATAAAAGACATAAACTTCAGGTTGAAACCTGCTGTGGTTCACATTTCCAGTAAAATGCCGTTTTTATTTGGGTAGCTGTGTGGGCCTAGGATTCTGCCTGGTTAGTCCTTGTACATCCATCACTCAGACATCAGGAAATAGAAAAAACATCTGCTCAGAAATGACACTAAAAAAGATTTTTGGTTAAACTCCCCTAGACCTAAAGATGATTTATCCCTTCTCTTCCTCCTTCTTTCAGAAGGCAATGTCTAAATCACAACATGAATTCCTTGAAAGTTTGAACTTCCAAGTCTGCCTGACAAGAAGAGTTTTGGAACTGTTCAGATTCATGCTGAACTACCCTCTGTGGCAAAAAATCAGCCACTTGCAATGATCAAGCAGCAGTTTCAGATGATATTTTCTCCCTGGTTTCTCTTCTTTGGCCATTTGCATGTTAAATTCTCAGGAGCTGCCTTTTGCTCTGTTATACTTATTTTTATATATTTTTCTTAATCATTCACTGGAAAATATTATCTCGTATCTTCAGTTTATCTGAAGCTTTTCTGTTCCGTTGCCAATACAATAATGTATCTTACAGAAAACCTTTATCTTATTTTATTGCTGTATTAGCTAATAATTAGCAGGAAACAACCTGATGACTCAGGCAATGTTGATAACAATCTTTGCAGAAGGTCCTGATTAAATGTGGGAGTTGTTTCTACATGTTGATTAATTTATTAAACTGTGAAAATATACCTCAAATCCTACAAATTAGATTTATATTCTCTCTGTGTGAAAAATAAGATATATTTTCTGAAGGCTTAAAATAAATATAAGACCAATGTCTTTGAAAAAGATAAAATGCTTACTATATCATAAATTCACATAATGGTTTGGGTTGAAAGGGACATTAAAAATCATCTAGTTCCAACAGCCCTGCTACAGGTGAGGATATCTTGCATTAGAACAGGTTGCTCAAAGCCCCATCCCACCTGACCTTGAACACATCCCAAAATATCCTTGAAATAACATACAAACAAAATATTCCATGAGCTGTTCAGCCTTGTATAGTGAAGAACTTCTCTAAATCTGTTCCAGAAGAAACAGAGAGAGATAGGCAGGTAGCTGGATTGCATACCTGGAGATAAAGGCAGATCTCTTTTCCAGCTGTCAACCCCACATGCTCAACATTAGGACCTGAATGTCAACCCCTCCTCTTTCCATCCCATGCCTCACCAGAAGTGACATGGTTTCTGAAATTGCACTTGCTGACTGAAGTCAGTGGGCAGCTTGCCACTAAGGCCATTGGAAACTGGGTCACTCCTGGTTAACAGTGGAGCTCAGGACAGGTGCCAGCCCACAGTCCCAGCAGGGCACTGGGTCCACAGGACTAACTGGAGTCAAAGGCATCCAACAGTAATGGGGGATTCTGCTCAGAAAAGCAACAAGAAGAACGAAAAAGTTGCCATTATAATTGAATGAATTCCTAACCTGGACAGTGATTCATGAAAAGAGGACTTCAGTTCTCCCACCTTGCTCTTTTTCCCTCCCAGAGGTACTAAAAATGCATGTGGTATCTAACAGGTGAAAAAACTCCTTTTGAAATCAGTTAGGTGTCTTTTTTTCACCTTTCTCTCACAATAGCAAATTAAACCTCCTGTTCACCTTCATTACCAGCTTCACTTCACTCTTTGAGAGCTCTGCAAAGCAGAGAAGGTAACCAGGGTGCCACCAGCTGTCACTGAGGGTGACTGTGGAAGTGGCTTCTCTGGATCCCATGGCTCATCCTCCCCTGAACCTGCAGGGATGAAGCTTCTGTCATGGTCCCTCATGCTGATCGCTCTTGTTTGCACCCATGACAGCATAACATTTGGAGGGAACTAAAGACATGAGTCAGCTTTGCAGGTATTTAAATTACTTTATTGTTTCCTATACAGACAAAGAACAAATTGTATTGGTGCTACACAAGTGGCCTCATGCTCAACGTTTGTTAAAAATTGTGTTGCAAAACTAGAAATATTAAAACAAAGAAAAAAGTTATGATAATTCTGCATCCCTTGTGATAATCCCAGGCATGTGAACTACTTTCCACATGCACAGAAGCATGTTTTTCTTAGTCTGCAGCTATCCCATTCTAAATATAGAAAAAATAGACAGAAAAATATAATGTAAATAATATAAATATATACAAATATGCTTGGGGATAAGAGCTGCCTGCATAAACCTGTTTTGAGTTACTCAGCACTTTGTGCAATATAAAATATCATTAAGCTACTGCTCAGTGATGTTTTTTGGTTGAAGAATGCAGTCAGTATATTTAGAGAAATCCCAACCTGCCCTAAGTAAGCTGGGAGTCTGTAAATGTTGGAGTTCTTCTTCTCCACTTCCCATAGCTCCCGTGTCCTATGAATCCTCCTCCAATGCGCGTGCATGCTCTGGGTACAAAATTCCATAGCATGAGCGAAACTACAAAACTACAACATGCAGGGCTGATCAAAGCATAATGAAATTAACTTCAGATTAAACACTCCCAGGGCTGTGTGAGTCACCAAAGGGCCTATTGCAGCGAGAACACTGAATTCCAAGCTGCTATTCACTCCATAGTCAGAGTGATTTCTGGAGGCCATGGATTTCTCAAAGCCTGCAAAAGCAATGTCGAAGTCTAGCTTAGTCTTAAAAACTACCTTTTAGACACCCAGAGTTACGTGAGGTTACTGGTGACTGAAGATTTATGATTTTTGAAAGCTTTGTAAAAGTTGATTATACTTTATAAAGACATAAAGCAAAATAAATCAGTACATACATACATAAACCCAAATTTTCAGGACCACACTTTTTGGTTCTTTCACCTCTGCCTTGTCCTTATGTTTATTTATTTGTTTAAAACTGTTCTATTTCATTGCATAATTTTGTCTGTGGAGGAAGATTGTCTTTTTGGCTGTTTCTTTGAGAGAAAGAGGGAAGGAAGGAAGGGAAGGAAGGGAAGGGAGGGAGGAAGGGAGGGAGGAAGGGAGGAAGGCAGGAAGGCAGGAAGGCAGGAAGGCAGGAAGGAAGGAAGGAAGGAAGGAAGGAATTCGGAAGGAATTTGGAAGGAAGGAAGGAATTTGGAAGGAAGGAAGGAAGGAAGGAAGGAAGGAAGGAAGGAAGGAAGGAAGGAAGGAAGGAAGGAAGGAAGGAAGGAAGGAAGGAAGGAAGGAAGGAAGGAAGGAAGGAAGGAAGGAAGGAAATCAAAATTACTTCATAACAAGAAATTAGGGACATCATGCATTCCCCAAGCCATTCAAAATCTTGCTTTGGACTGTATTTTTTCCTAATATGTTTTCTTTTTCCATTTGGAAATTTTGTTTGGGAGAAAAAGAAATCTAGATAATTTTCTCCAGGTTCCAGTGTCAGGCATTCAATCAGAGCGTGGTTTCTGACGCTCTTCCAAAGCCACAGTGGGCAAATTAATTACATGTAATGTGATGTGATGCATCAAATCCAGCGAGGCTGCAATAGAACAAATTTTTTGTCCAGTTTGCAGGACTTGTGCCAGGGCTGAGATGCATCTCAACACCACAGAATGCTCCTGGGTCTGTATTCCTGTCGGGTTTATATTTCCAGCTGGTGTGTTCAGTGTGAATGCAAACAAGTTCTCACCACAGTCTGCAGCAAGTTCCCTTGATTTTAACAGGACAATGTCCACACATGTTTTTGATATGTTTATAGAGATGGGGTTTTTTTTATACAGGCAAAGCAGATAAGGAGTCTAATGACAGATAATTTAGAGTGATGTAGATGAACTTATGATTCCTATAATACCTCTTCCTTCTTTGCCTCTCTGGAAGAGAAATATAATTCGTCACCAGTGTGGATTATGATGCCCATAAAGCTGATGTCTGTCTCAGACAAGTAGAGCAAAGATAGTTTTTCATTCTTATATAGCTGTTCCTGCAAAGGGAGATATCAGGATTCATGGGTTAATGAGTCTCTGAAATAAGATTTTTTCCTCCTGGAAGCATTAGTGACCACTGCCATGGCTGTTCCAAGTAAAATCAGGAAATGGCTTCCCCAGTTCTTTGGGATCCCAAATTCTGATCCCAAATGGGTTTTTTCCCACTAGTTCCACTGGGATTACTCAACTGAACAAACCTGGACTGGCGTTTCAGGCTTTGTTCATTCAGTAAAAAAGCACATGATTTCTTGTGATGAAGGTGAAAATTAGGCAGAAATTTATTTTGTTCAGAAATATTCTTCTGGTATGTCCAGGCTCCCCACCAGCAGGTTCAGATAAGGCAGATAGAATGCAGTGCATATGTTAAGGCTGGAAAGGGACATGGAGTTTAAATATAGAACAAGAAAGACTATAGAAAAATGAGTGGGAGGAAATCAGAAATGGGGTATGTAGGCAATTTTGGTGCTTTAATCTAAAAAGGCCATGATTAATAGATTAAAGGCCAGAAGGGACCACTGTGAAAATTTAGCTTTACCTCCAATGAACTTCTGGGAACTCTATTTTGTGTTGGAGTTGAGTCAAAACTGTTGTGATTGCTACACATGTTTGCAGAACATCAGGGTAAATCAAGCTTGATATGAAGATTCCCAAGGTATCTTTTCCAAGTTGGTGTAATTGCCTTTTACTGTATGATGAAAGTTATTATTTCTCCATCTAATGGTGTTTTGAGAACACTGAAAGCAATTAGGATTCAGGAAAATGTGTGAAAATAATCAGTTTGTGTTGACTCACATTGTTGCTTGGGTTTATATTATTGCTTTTTGCATCCACTATGTGTTTCCTTGTTGAAAAGAAAAATGAAGATTAAGACAGGGCCTTGGAAACTCTGCTTTCAACATGGTTATGTAAGATGTGTAATACAAATTATTATATATTTGGTATGCAAGAAAATGTTGAATTTTCATTTCAGAAAGAAACATTATATCTCAGTAAGGATTTATGCAGTCAATCTATAAAGGATTTGAATGCCTTCCACATGAAGGAATAACAGCAAAGAGGCTTTCACAGCATTATTCATTTTTGTTGTTATTATATTATTATTATATAAAGAACATCTATCTATCATCTGTGTGATAGAGAAAAATAATTACAGATCCACACAGAGAAAACATAATTATGACTTCTTGGTCCTGATTTTGCAAAGGACTTAAGCTCATGTTGGAGTAAAGCAGAGCAATGATCTTTCAGAAAGAATTACTCGTGTTTAAGCAGAAGTGCTTTGCTGAGGTGGGGCCATGGTTTCTGTTTTATACACTAAAAACAGGACTCCAAGCTTGCTTCTTTTTTATTTCAGCCACAGAATTCCTGTTGAGATGGGAGGACTGGAACCTGGATCACTGAAGATTCTGTGCAATTTGCCCACGGCTACAAAGAGAACACTAAATACCAACCTGGGTTGTGCTAATGCTGGTGGTGAGGGTGACTCAAGGCACTGTGAAGCATCCATTCCAAAAGTGCCCAGAGCTTCCAGCCATGAGGTGGAACCATCACACACCATATGCCTCAATAAAACCCTGGCAAGGAACTTCTAAGGTCAACAACTCTTCCTGTGAGAGCAGATTTTCTCAGAGAGCAGATTTTCTTAGAGATTCTCAATTGAGGAATCCTTTAACCTGACTGAGGTTAATGGAGGAAAACAAGGTCTGAGAACAGGGTCTAAAAAAAGGTGTTTCTGAAGACTTTCAAATGAAGGAAGTCAGGCAGATAAATTACAGCTGTCAGCAAAATGGCAGAGCAGCGTGGATTCAATTTTATGTTTTAAATAATGGGAAGTAAGTGTCAAACATTCCTGGAAATGGCATAAACTGTGCTGTGCTGTCTTGCAGTCATGCCAGTCCTTGGAAGTGTTCAAGGCCAGATTGGAAGGAGCTTTGAGCAACCTGGTCTGGTGGAAGGTGTCCCTGGCAGGGAGGCTGGAATGAGAAGAGCTTTGAGGTCCCTCCCAAACCAAACCATCATAAGATTCTACGAGTATCTATCCAGAAAGTCAGAGTACACAGATTTCCTCTCGAATGCTGTTCTACTTCATCATATTATGTGTTTAAACGCTAATACTTTATGAATTTCTGAAATATATGTTTTAATTTAACAAATTAAAGACTTTTTTATAGGTTTTGTTAAATTTATTTGGATTTCTGAAATATATGTTTTCATTTAAAAAATGAAAGGAACACTTTTTCTAGTCTTTGTCAAGTTTTATTATTTTGTAAAAATATTTCATTTTCATGAAAACCTAAATCCGAGCAATTAGAGAAGCAGCTGTTAAAAACACTGAAAAAAATTCCATTTTTAACTGTGTTTGTTTAAAAAAATACATTTTCAAGGCAGTCCTGTTACCTTAATTGAACAGTCAATTACCTGGTTGTTTTTATTGTCTCTGGCACTGTCTTGTTCAGAGCCTCCAGTGGTCCGTGCACTCCATGCACACCCAACAAAAAACTGTCCTTGCTTCCAGGAGTCTGCAAAATAATCGAGCAAGAGATGCAGAAAGCAGTGCCAGAGCAAGGTCTTACCAAACAACTGAAAGAACCAAAGGATTAAAATATAGTGCTCTAACCTGCTTTCAAGAGCCATGAACAAGTTAAAGATCAAATATTTTCTTGCCTAGTGCTGGAACCAAGGACTGTGGAGTTGGAACCAGGGAGGTATAAGGTATACTTTAAAGTATCTGTGTTAAAGATAACTACTAAACAAAGCACTGACAGTGTCCTCTTCACTGTCTTTCTCACTGCCCCCTAGGACTGTCATGTATTATGAAGTGTCTCCTTCAGCTTGAATGTGAACCTGAGAGTGTGTAGGCAAAGCTTAGAGGAACATTGAAATTCTTTCTTCAGCCCATCACCACACTACGGGCTGCATCTTTTTATCCTTGATGCTTTTTTGTCCTGCTCTCTCTGCAGCTGGCATTGTCAGGGCCAGGGACTCCAGAGCCCTGACCGGTTTTTTGTCAATGGCTCCCAAGTTTATCTCTAGAAATAAAGGCACAGCAGAATTTATTCCTTTATTCTGTTGCAAAAAAGTGGAATGTTTGGAGATGGAGAGAAAGCAAGTACCCTGTGCAACCAATATAGAATCACAGAATCATTAAGGTTGGGAAAGACCTTCAAGTTCATCAAGTCCATCAAAACCAAATACCACCGTGCTCGTTAAACCATATGAAAAAGTGGCATGTCTATCCATTTTTCTAACACTTCTGAGGATGTTGACTCCAACACTTTGTGAGGAGCCTGTTTCAATGCTTAACCACTATTTCAGTGAAGAAATTGTATTGTATATGTATACATCTATATAATATATATAGAGAGAGTCAATATTCTCTTCTCTGAAGGGGTGCCACTAGCATTACTTTTAGTAGTTAAAAACCATTTAAGCACTGCAGCAATATAAATCCCCTCTCTTTGATAGTGCCAAAAATATCAAATGCATGTCTGGTCTCAACTCAGAGCAGCAAGATCAACATTATTCCTTGTTTGCTGTAGGAGTGATTTTGTTCTCCTTATACAACTGGCATTAGACATCACTTCTGAGACCAGAAATATAGGACAAGTCTAAAATTTGTGTTAGTGGTTTGATTTTAATTAAAAACAGTTCTTCATCAGGAGTGATGAGGAAGTTTCATATCTATTTTTGTGGGCCTAAGATAGGATAAAATCAAATCTACTCTGTACGGGCTCCTCTTTGTCTTTTACTACTACTAAATAAATAAATAAATAGATAGATATAAAGTAGGACTTGTATCAGTCAAGCAATATTTCAGCATGTGGGAAGTAGTATTTGGTTCCTGGGAACACACCACACCAAGTCTCTTCCAGCATGGACCTCTGGAAAGTTCTCTGACGTAGGAATGGTGTAAGCCATTATGGATCCAGTTCAACTGGTATCTCCTTCGTTTACCCAATAGAAATAAAAACTATTTCCATACACATAGATTTGGGATTTTTGGGGCTTTTTTTTCCTACTGAAGACATTGCTTTATTTGTTGTTTCATACATATGACGCTGAAATACATTCTCCTTCAGGACAAGAGGGTTTAGAGAAGGTGATGAGGGTGTTTTGATACCAAATGACATGGTCGTTTTGCTGAGATATTTGTAAATCTAGGCTGTTTAAACAGCAAAGATTTTAATATGATTTTTGAGTCATATGCCCTCATTAGTGTTGCTAATTAAAAAGTGATACTCATGTGAGATGTGTGAACAACAAAATAAACCCAAATATAGTGTATTTTATAAAAGGAATGTTTGGCAAACAAAAATAACAAATAGGGCCAGACCCTATTTAATCTCAGTCTTGTCTGATTGTCAACACATTGTCTGCTGTAAACAGTATTTGTGGAGAATTTTGAACTGTTTGCAGATCATCTACCCTGGTTTTGAAGATGCTGCTGGTTGTGTGAAAGTATTTGCTGTCTAGCTTGAATTAGCTAATTTATTTTCATTGCCCATTGTCAATCTTCCAATAATTGCTTGTAGCTATTCACTGTTGCAGTATGTCATTAATAATGGAAATCTGCTGCCACTTAGTCTAATGTTATGTGAAAGCACTCAAACAATTTGAAAAAGACTAAAATTAGGCTGCAAAAATTGGTAGGATTCTAGAGAAATTACATTTCTTATAGAAAAAACTATTCTCTTGGTTTACAGATTAAAAAAAATCCTGTTGCTGTCTGTAACTTGGATATAATTTTGTATTAACTCCTATGTGATTCTTGAAAATTTACAAAATCATTGTCAATATTTACTAAAAGGCAGAATTATCCTTAAAGCTTTCATGGGGGATTTCAGTACTTTTGTATGTTAACCACAGATAATGAAAACACAAACAGAACAGATCATGGAGGAACTGCAGAGGGAACAAAGCTTTCCAAAACAGTCTATGCATGAGAAATCGGTGTGAAGTGGGGGTTTCAAATCACTTTTTGGTTTAAGTTTTGCTCATGGCCCGGAAATGTGGTAGTCAGCTGTGAGGGACAGGTCTGGTGTTTGAAGGGTGCAGCAAGGGACTTGGAAATTAGCAGAGATAAGATACAGAGAATTCATTTGGGTCAAAAAGAGGACAGGAAGGAGGAGAAAAGTCATAGAAATTTTGTAGAACAGGTGGGAAGTGGGTTCTTGGCAGGAGAAATAAAATGGCAAAAAGAGAAGGGAAAGACTCAGAATTATCACCCAGCCAATAATAACCATCTTCATTTGTTCACTTTTTTTGATTTTGCCTTTATAAGGCCTTCACAAACGTTTTACTTTTTTTTTTTTAATATGCTTTCTTTCCTCTTGATCATGACTTCACTGCACTGTATTTTTTCTCTTCATAAGTGAACCCATTACCAAAAAATGTGGGTTTTACTTCGGGAGCATCAGTCTTTCTGAACCTGACTTGCAAAAAATATCTACCTCTCTCCCTTTCTGTATCTTCCCTATCTTCTACACAAGTCATTTTTATATTTCTCTTTTAAGTTATTCTCTAGACAACTTTCATGATCAATTCATCATGTCTAACTCTATTGCCAAGGTCTGCAATGGGGTTAGGTAGATCTTGTTCACCTACTCACAGTGACTCAGGTTTTATCTACTTAGTTTATTACTTCCCCTTCTACTTCAGAATATTCTCACAAAATTTTCCACATACCAGGCCTAGCTGTTCCTCATTCTTTAACTTTCCAGCTTTTACTGAGTTTTAGAGTCCAATTGGCACTGGCACAGGGTGCCCAGAGAAGCTGTAGATGCCCCATCCCTGGAAGTGCCCAATGCCAGATTGGATGGGGCTTGGAGGAGCCTGGGATAGCGGAAGGTGTCCCTGCCCATGGCAGGGGGGTGGAAGAAAATGATCCTTAAGATCCCTTTCAACACAAACCATTCTGTGATTCTATCAATTCAGCTGTGAATAAATGCCAGAATTTTAAGAAAATGGAAGAAAATGAAGGGACACTTTAACAATTGCAATTGTGGCAAAGGAAATATCAAAGTAAAACCAGTTTTTAACAGATAAAACATGCAGTGTCACATCCCAAATGTCATGGTTTTGACACTGGCTAAGAGCCAGGCACTCACAAAAAACTATTCACTCATTTTCCTCTGCTGTAGCTAAACAGAGGAGGGGAAATTAAAACAAAAAACTGCATGAGTTGAGATAAGGATTTGGGGAAAAACATTTTAAGGGCAAAACAGGCTCAAAACTCAAACAGTATGAAGAAAATTCATTATTAACATAATTAAAAGTAAAAAGGGTAATGAGAACTAAAATAAACCTTTAGAACACCTTTCCTTCCCAATCTCTCCTTCTTTCCAGCGCAAGGAGACAAAATATGGGGGTTTCATCAGTCTTTCACTTCTTAAAAATCTTTCCTCTGTACGCTTAAGGAAAAAGAGTTTCTTTCTTGTGCTGTGCTGTGGGATCCTTCCCACAGGAGACAGTTCTCTGCGAACTTTTCCAGAGTGGTTTCAACTTTCACGAACAGCAGTGCCCCCGACCTGCTGTAAAGTGAGTCCCTCCCACAAATGGTGCAGTCTTCCCAAAACTGCACATCATGGGTCATTTTAGTTCACGGGGTTTCGTCTTTTAAGGATAAGCTGTCCTAGTTTGGAAGCAAGGGTTCTCTATCTATGGAAGCAAGGGTCCTCTCTGTGTTCGAGTTCCTCACTAGATTACAGCTTTTCAGCATCCACGTGCTCCAGCGTGAGCACTGTTCCTCACAGGCTGCGTGTGGATCTCTGCATTCCCCCATGCACTTCATGAATTACAGGGTAAAATTTGTTGTGTTATAGTCCCCACCACAGCTTGCAGAAGAATCTCAGCTGCCACGCCCGGAGCACTTCTTCTCTCTCCTTTTCACTGATGTCAATGTCGTCATGTTGGTTCTCCTCACGTGTCCTCACTTTTCCCTTGTCTCTGATTCAGGAGAGAATTGGTGTCTGGAGGTTTTGTTTGGTCTCAAGTTCTAGCAATGGAAAAGTTTTTATAGAGTTCTACAACACTGAAAGGTTGATCCTGTCTGGGCTCTGCATCGTGGAACTGCTGGCCATGCCCCTCGCCACTGGCCACATGGTCCCCACTGGCACCAAGCAGCCTGCACTGGCCACCAGCTCCACTCAGCGCCTCCCTTCATGCAGGGCACTGAAAAGGAAAAGTTGCTGCTGCCCCTGTCCTTCTGTCCACAGCACGAGGTGTTAAAAGCAGCTAAGCAAGTAAAGTTCGTTGCAAGCCATTCTGAGATGGGGCGGCCATGCCACCCTGGCCACTTGGGCATTCCTGGCGCTGGTCCCGGCCACATGGCTGCTCACGGTACTGGGATGGTCCCCCCCACCCGGCAGCATGGCCCCACCCAGGGTGCCTGGAAGGACCCTGGCAGCTGCTCCAGGAAGGGCCCCACAGCCCCCTCGCCACCCCTTGGAGGGGAGCAAGAAAGAGTCCCAAGGTTTTTTCCTTTCTTAAATGTGTCATCACAGAGGCGTTACCCATTTCTCTAATTGGGCTAGTAACTTGTCCATTGTCAGAGCCTTCAGCGATTGGCTCTGTGCCGGACACAGTAGAAGTTTCAGGCAGCTTTTCCCACCCACTAAAAACCAAGCTGTGTTAAGCTATCACACCAAAGAGCACAGATGACTTTCTAATGTACTGAAATTAGAGCCTCCTTGCAGAAGGTAGCTGCTGTGGTTTAGTCCTAAGCATTGGTTTTCAGGAAGATGGGGCACATTCATAGATCACTGAACACATCAGAAACATGCCTAGCTGAGAGTGTTCTGAAGCTACAGATGGTTTAGAGGCTGGGAAGGAAGTTGAAGAAAATATGTTTGCCCTGGTTTTATGGCTCTTCCCTGGGCATCTGCTTTTCGACAGCTAGCAGAGACAAGGTGCTGAGAGAGATGGTGAGGTTCAGTCAGGTCTTTCTGATGTTCTTATGATCTTAGTGGAACTCAGACAAAATAATCTGACTGTGAGTTAGACAAACATGGCTTGTACTTCTGAACTGTGGAAGAATGGAACAGCAGCACTTGGGGGGTACTTTAGACTTCTCTAGTAGAGACATCTGCAATGGAACAGCAGCACTTGGGGGGTACTTTAGACTTCTCTAGTGGAGACATCTGCATCAGCCCTTGAAGGTAACAAACGCATTTGGGCTTGATTCATTCAGCCTACTTTAATGTTCTACTTTTGGTGACATCAGTTACAGCCTCAAGATACCCATTCCTCTCGGTTGACCACAAAAGGAGTCCAGGGTGAGTAGCTCAGAGATACAGTTTCACATTTCAGATATCAGCATTACATTATATTAATTCTATCTGGTGTGCATTTCTAATAATTTTGAAGCATTTGAGTCATATTTTGACTCACAAAGAAAAATAACTGCAAAACCAATGAGTCACTGATTCCTACCCCCTGCCCCAAAAATCCATGATTCAACCCACAGATGAGACATGCTACAAAATGAGGCAAGATTGGCATTTAACAGTCATACAGACAGCAGGTCTAAATGCACATCAATTTTACAGTGTAATGATTTTTTTCCCCAGCAATGGCCAGCAGCAAGTAGAGACATTAGACTAACAATTTCTACATTGGTCTAATTCCGAAAGTTACAAGGGTCATAACTCCAGACACTGTCAAAAAGTATAATAGGATTTATGTACTTCATGGTGTTGTCCCATATCACTCAGCTTTGGAGACTGAATGAGATACATCAGGACCATCATGAACCATTAGATCAGAAAGAAAGAGAAATTTTATGGAGACTGACCAAGCACCTCCATCTTTATATATCTCTGTTACTGTATCTTAAAAATGGTCCCAAGGCAGGTTCCTCAATAAGAATAGAAGATAGAACAACATGCTCCCTGAGATAATACTCCCTTTGAAAACATCTTTCAACAATTCATGGCCAATAAAATTCTTGACTCGTGTTATCCACACATTAGGAAATTATGGATTTCTCCTCTGGGAATTTTCCCTCCCTTTCGCTGAAGTCATAAATTTTTAACACCTAATTATCATCAGGTACTTAACAGAAGTTTTCATTCTCCAGTTGGAGAGAGAAGTTCTAGTTTGCCTACGACATGAGAGCATCTCAGAAAGGTAGGAATAATTCCCATGTGGACTCTCTCTCTCTATGAGCTCTAGAAGCAGTCATCATGATATGCTTACATGAATGCCTGGTGGGTTTGTGTTGCCAGTGTTATATGGGGAAAGGCTCACAGTTTGTTGATGTCTTTCCATTAATGAGTTACCTTGAGCTCCCAGTCTGGGCATCAGGATCTTCCATCTCAGAATCACGGTCTCAAAAAGAAAATTGCTGCATGCACAGAATTAATGTTAAGCAGGGGTAATTTCTACTGTTTTATATGCTTCAGGAATAATTTATTCATGGAAAGGGTTATCAAGACTTGGAATGGACTTCCCAGGGAGGTGGTGGGGTCACCATCCCTGTAGGTGTTTAAGAAAGGTCTGGACATGGCACTTGGTGCCATGATCTCGTTGACAAGATGGTGATCAGTCACAGGTTGGATTCAATGACCTTGGAGGTCTTTTCCTTTCTCATCCTATTCCATCTCCTGTTTTTAATATTCAGTTTCTCTTGCAGACAGAATCTTGTCACATATTTTCTGACTGGTGGTAACTGGACATCTTCACAACCCCACCCAAACTCACATGACAACCTGAATGCCTGTAAAGACAATAATTCACTAGATGGAACTTGTAAACCTTGAATATATAAAATGGAGAATTCAAATATTTTGGTCATCTTAATGAATGACATTTTCGAAAAGTGTCTCTGCTATAGGAATAGAATAGAAAATTAGAATAGAATAGAATAGAATAGAAGAATAGAATAGAATAGAATAGAATAGAATAGAATAGAATAGAATAGAATAGAATGCCAGAGGAGTGTTTGGACAATGCTCTCAGGTATCTGGTGGAATTGTTGGGGGTGTCCTGTGCAGGGCCAGGAGTTGGACTCGTTGATCCTGGTGGGCCCCTTCCAGCTCTGGATTTTCTGGGATTTCTGTGATTCCATGTCATGTGGGTGAAAAAAAAAAACATGAATAGTTTGGATTTAGACAGAACTGATTTATACAAACTGTAAATATCATGTCTGAGACTCAAAAATAGCAACTGAATTTTTGTTACAGGAAGGTAAGGAGGCTAAAAGACATGAGGGAAAGAAGGAAACTTACTTCAGTGCAAATATTTTTTTCAAAACAAGGCAGACATTCTTAACCATGGGATTCATGAGGAGCAGTAACAATGGTTAAGGCTTTTCACCATAAACCTGTGATGAAAAATGAATCACCCCTCCAGTTTCACACCAAAGGCAGATTGACCCATCTGTCATATAATCATCCAGGGTGAAACTGGGGGAGCCAAGGTAACTAATCCTGATGCTGCTGCCTTTGGCTACAGAAACTGGAATGTCTTGGTGGTACCAGACAGAGAGGCCTGTGTGGATCACTGGCCCTTTTGATAAGTGATCATATTCTTATGTATTGGAATGATTTTACCCAAACACCTGGGCTTCAACTGAGATGCTTGTCATTAAGAGAACAATTTTGGTATACCTTTGTGTCAATCCTGCATCATTTTCTATGGAATATTGCCAGAGAATTTGCTCTTTTCCTCCTAAGACTCTCAGTATGGATCATCACTTTATAATCTCTGGATATTTGCCCATAAAAGAGGGAAGTATGGTATTTTTATTTTATTTGGATTTCAAATTATTCCTTCTTTATGGATACACTGAAGTTTCCCAGGGTCTATTCTCTGACTTTGAGACAACTAGGGACAGTCTGGCCACATCCTTTTAAGACACAGTGACCACCCTTAAACTACCTGTTGAGAATGATGCCTGGCCCGTGGTGACTCTTGACCATGCCTATGAATTATTTTGGAGACTGCTACCTGGATCAGACCAAAATGATTCATTAATAATTAAAAAGCACAGATGACCAAGTTTCAGTGTTTAGGAACAAACCCTGGCTTTGTTTAATATGTTGGAATAGCTGCCAAATAAAACCCAGCTAGGCCAAATAAAACAGTTTCAAGGGCATGAGAAAAAAAAAAAAGAAAAAACCAAGTACTTGTCTTTGTTCTTGTATATACAGAAACTAAACACACAGGCTTCTCACACTCAGGATATTTTCTCAGTGACAGCCTCCTAGCTTGAAGACCTGTAGGAATTAAGATGAAAAAGGTCATACATCACTACACTGAAATTTCCTCACCACCTTGAGAAGCCAAACACAGACAGTGCTCTGTGAATTCCTAATCCAGAGCTGAACAAAATCCATAAGGAAATTCGGCACAGCAACAATTGCTATCAACAAAATTGCAGCTGGGAACCCATCACCCTATTCCCAGGCACTCTTTTTAGGTAGAAAGAAAGCTAAAAGTAATTGCAATCCATCTTGAGAAAGAACACAGAAAATAATATGGGAAGGAACATATCTGTCCTTTAGCTTTCCTATCCACAACACTAAACACATTTGGGTTGTTTGTGCAATAGCCATGGTCCTTGATAATATTTTTAGAAAAAGTCATTCTGTTGTAATATGAGTACTTTCCAGCCTTGGATCACAAATTATTGCTTCCAAAAAATATTATTATTATTATCATTATTATTATTATTATTATTATTGTTATTTACAGAGAGGCCTTGGCAAGGTAAAAATTCACTGTGAGAACATCTGTACAGACATAAAGTAAATTACAGTGTCTCCAATGGAAGGATTTGTACTCAAGTGTATCATAAGATTTTTTTTTCTTGCGCTATAGAACTGCTTTGCTCTTTTATAGTGTCTCACTATGGTTTTATACCTTCAGACAAGAACTTCAGGTACCTTCCTTGGTTGCAATATCGAGTGTAGGCGAAGGAGAGGGAGATATGGAAAGGAGCTTGGGCTCTACTGGTCATGTGAGGAGGGTCTCAGATGAATTTAGGTACCCCAGTGATGTCTATCCCGTGTAACACAAGCTTCTAGCCTTCCTCTGCTCTTAGTGGAAAGAGCTAAGCACCTCCAGAATGTGAACCATCCCATCTTTTCCAGGTACCTCTATTTGGAAGGGCCAAATCATCTGCCGGAGGTATCCAGCTCTCTCTATTGGCTCTCTCCATAATCATATAGTTAATCCAATTTCCTTAGTTTAGATCTAAAAATCCACTGCAGAGCACAAAATGGCTTTTGAGCTGCCTTACAGGGTGTAAGACACCTGTCTGGGGCTAGCAGATGTAACACAAATTAATTGTACATTCACCTTTCTGGACTGGCAGGTGAAAATCAAGTGGGCAAAGACCTATTGTGGATTCCGTGCAGCCAGACAAGGGTAAAATTATGCCCATTCCTGCAGTTACACATAATAAATTTCACCCTTGGTTTCCAAGCTCTGTGTTTTGATAGCAGCTGCAGGAAGCTTGCAGCAGCCTGAACCACCCCACTCTTTTCATTATCCAGTTTACTAAAACCCACACAGCAAATAAATTGGACATAATATAGAAAGTTGTCTCCAAATAACACTTCATCATTCTGCATGTTAATTCCTCCTCTGACAAGTGAGAATAATTGCTTCTCTCATCACTTTTGGTTGTGAAGTCTTTTGGGTAGTGAAGATTTTTTTATTTTGTACATCTCTGCACAGCAGACACCTGATTTCACCTGGGACCTTGCAGCACTGCTGAACAACATGCATTTAAAATAAAAAATGTCATGGATTGCTTAAACTTTGCAAGACCCTGTGGATTCCACACTGTACTGAAACTTCCCAGCCCAAAATTTTCAGAGATGTTAAAAATAGGAGTGTCTGCGAGACATGGCTATTTATTTATTTATTTATTTATTTGCTGTATTTTCCCTGTAGAGCTTGACACACTGGGATTTTGCAACTTCAATAAACATGAGGTTATCCTCCGTGCCATGCCATTGTGCTTGATATGGACTGCCAGGCAATCATTGCATTAGGAAATTAAAAAAAAAAAAAAAAAAAAAAAAGAATCTTAAAGAAATAACCAGAGAAAGTCATGATACTCTGGAAGGAAAAGTATGATCCATCACCTGAGCCATGCCATTTCAGAAGCCTCATGCATTAAACATAATGGAAGGGAGTAGTACAGCTCCAGTTCAATATGTGACTTGTGAGCTATCACAGGGCTTCTGACTCAGTATTACTAAGAAATGTTCCCTGACTGTCACTGCAAAGGTATGCGAGGGAGATTCTCTAAGGACCAATTAATGGGAATGGAAGAAAATTCTGGTAGATTGGTTGCCAGTGGGAGGAAAGTGAGTGGAGAATGGTGAAGAATAATGTATGTTTGCAATTTACTTATTAGCCCCGCGAAAAAAAAAAAAAAGGAGCAGCACATGCCAAATGAAATAACAAAAGATTTTAGCAGCATTTGTAAATACCATTTTAATTATTTAAGCTGAATGTGAATAGGAAGCTGCTGCTTTTCTTTTCTTTTTTAAAAGACACCGTTGTTAATCAACTCAACAGCCCTATTTTATGTCACAAACCCTCAGTGTTCTGTCACAGAGAAAACTCACTGTTTCAGTTTCTTAAAGCTTGTATCCTTTAATCACAGCTGAAATAATGGCATCTTAATTCTGGCAAGCTCGTGTAGACATTTTTTATTTTCCTGTTCCCTTTCCGTTCATTTGTCTGTTTTTTCCACTTGTGTATCCATTGCTTTTATCTAAGGATCTCCAACCACAAAACAAAGGTTCGTTAATTAAGCCTTGCAGTACACCCTGTGCAAAGTAGGGCTCTGAGGATGAGATTCACCCAGTGCTGAATTGCTGTAGTTCAGTTTGAAGGCAAAGTGTTTTGTGATTAATTATTGCACAAATTTGGTTCGTGCTCCACATTTTTTCTCCTGTTTCCATTGATGTGGTTGGTGTTGCACCTCTTAAAGGCTCATAACCAGGTTACTCTGAATCTTTGTCATGGAAAAAGAGATTTTATCTTTGAGCTTCTCTATTTTCAGGAATTAATCTAGCCTACCGAATTCTGATTGAGGAAGGTAAATTGTCAAAAAAACACCTCTTCCTTTTGAGAATGGCAACCTAAAGTCAAATTCTTCTTCCAGCTACGCTTGTGCAAACCATTTTGTTCCCATTAGAGCTTAGGTCCCGACACTGTCAAGTACATAAACATGATATTAACTTCGATAATCTCATTTTTCAAGTCCAGAAGGATTCTAATTGTCATCTTATCTGGTGAATAGGATTGAAGATTAAGGATTTTGAATAACTGCTGCTACAATGTGGACAAGAGTTTAACAGAGTAATAAAGCATGAGTATTTACTTTGAATTTTGTCATGTAATCGTGGCTTGTTAAGAAATATTCTATTGTCACTATGGCTGGTTTCACTCCATTCCTGGTCACAATCACAGGCAAAGTAGAAAGTGAGACAGGTTTGGCATCTTCTCCCTTAGGAATCTGTTTGCTCTGCTTATGCCTGCAGCCTGCCATGATAGTGGGAAGGGAAAAGAACAGATCTGCTGCAGTTTTCACCAGTTATGCTGTGACCCAGGAGATTGTTCTGAGTTTTTTGTAACATAAATTTCCTTTGAGTTAACATAAAAGATATGAAAGTGGTAACAGTAAAGGAAGGGATGAGGATAAATTCAGTTAAAAATTGTCACTTCCTTTAGTCTTCAGAGAACAACATCTTGTGTTTCTTGGAATATCACATAAAATGTTATATAAAATCAGTCTTTCCTACTTAGCTGGCCAAGAGCGTAGTGTGAGGGTATGTGTGCATATATATGTGTGCATTAGTTTTATCCACTTGGGAATTGCAGTCAAAAAAATCACAATCACAAGACAGGACTCATCAGGGAAAATAGGTGTCCCTCAGATGTTACCAAACAGTGTGAATTCTGCTCTTACTCTCAGAAATTTTTCTTTACACAGAAGCTCTTACAATAAAAAAACATGCAGTGAATTGAACATAGAATTAAACTGATTTCAATTCTGATCTAGGTAGTTGCTAAACTTCAAAATAATAAAGGAAGAGAGGTTTTTTAATTTTTTTTTAAGAAAGTATCAATTATAGTATTTGGTATTATTCAGCCTACATATTTATATTCCTATTTATATTCCTGGAAATACATTTATTTGGATGTATATTCTATTATCACAACTTCCAAAGAGGAAAAAATTTGTTTTCACAGCCCATGTTGGTGAAAACTGGAACAATCTGCATGATTCTTAAATAATAGTTCCAACAAAAGGATCAAAAATGAGAAAGAGGTCTCATCTGCTAAGAGACATATAAACCTGGAGGCCCCCATAGTATGACTGACACCTAAAGATAATATTTTAGGTCTTTTCCATTTTCCTCATCCTAAATTACAAAAATTCTTCCAAACAAGTTTTTTTTCTTGATTTCAAGAGGTAAAGATTTTCAGCTTAATAACAAGACAGAAAAAAAAGACCGGAGTTACCAAGTGGTTTCACCAAATCCTACAGATGAAGTAAAAGCTATTTCAAGCTAAATTTTCCTAGTGTTACACTCCTGGGGCAGGTCTCCAAGGATATCAGCAGGAATGATGGACCTGTATCCTAACTGGTGATGTCAGTGAGCTAGACTGCACTGAGAGAATGTTTTATAAGGTCTGATGACCATCAAAGGACCCAGGGTTGTAAAATTATATGGTGACACTAAGGATGGAAATGTCCATTCCAAAGATATAGGTGAAGCCTGGTTTCCTAAATCCAATGCTTCTGTTTAACCACAACATCATTTGTTTTGCTTTCAGGGATTGCAATGACTGTTCAGCTGTGTTAGTTCTGCAAACCCAGAGCAAAGCAGAAGTGAGCCTGGGCTGCTATAAAACTGAAAAGCCACCCCTGAGTGCTTTAATGGACTGAGTAATATCACAAATGAGAGAAACAATCAGTTCAGGCAACTCTTTCTAAAGGTCTTTAGATGCTTTATAAAAAACGTATTTACCAACAAGGCAATTTCCCCACATCAATTAATCAAAGCCAAAAACTTAAGGAAAATTTCTCTTGAAATAGAATATTCAATCAGTCCATTGAAATGGTGCCATAATCCATTTGTTTGGTAAATGAAAAGCAGTTGGCAGTCATCTGCAACAACGAGGAACATGAAGCACCAGCAAGCAGTGAAAAGAACAATTAGGAGCAGATGAAGTGGGGGAAAGTTTTGTATTTGCAGCTTCCAAAATACAACATTTCCAACTTAGGATGAGATTCACCCTCCCTAAACAGAGCTGTTTGAGAGTTGGATGCTTTGTTTCATCTAGTCAAGCATGTGTCTCTAAAGTTATTGCTGAGGCAGAAATCTTCAGGGGCCAACTCATCCAAGCCTAAACAGATGCTCAAGGTGTATGAGAAGCAGAAAAGAGCCATTCATGGTGCAAAAAATGGTGCAAAGCTCAAAGGTTGTTTGTAACAGGCCAGGTGAAGGTATTTCCAGTTCCTTTAACCATCAAACCTTCTAGTAAATTGCTGAAAAGAATTCAGCCAAGGAAACATAGTCAAGAGTGGCCCTGATGGTGTCTGAGACAACTTCTGTCTGTCACTTACAGCTAAACTCAGTTGACAGATAATAAACCAAAAAACATTCTGCTTTTTGGCACAAGAGTTGTCAAGCATCACTAAAGATCAAGCCTGTGGGAATCTGACCAAACAAATCATTTCCTTTGGGGGATTTGCTTGAGGGCTGAGGATCTGAAGAAATGCTGAAGGGATATGAGTTGTGTATCAATATTCATTGAAACAGATGAGCAGTGCAAGTTTTTCTTGGGGCAACCAAAAGTTGCAGATGAGCTGCCCATGGGCTTGAGATGAACCACCAGGTATCTAAATCCTCTGGTGATTTATGTTCACAAAAAAACCCAGCTTCTCCAACATGGTAGAGAAATTGGATAAGCAAAAAAAAGGGGACCATAAATTAAACATTTTCCCTATTATGTGTGGCCACTTTTCTCTCAGAAGCATCAGTATCACAGAGTCATAGAATGATTTGGGTTGGAATATCTTCCTAAACAGTAGGATGTGCCCTCAACATGGGAAGTAAGACATTTGTTTGGTTTTTTAGAGCATTTTACACACTTACATACATACACATACATATGCACAAAACCTCCCCCCATAAATTCATGTTTTCCCACATCTCCAATGATGTTCCCCTCTTATATCTTCACTTGAATTTGAAGCTTCAACTATGCAATGATGAAGGTCCTAGGTCAGCTGTCTGTGCTCAGTCCAAGAGAGAAGGAAAAGGGGGGAGGGGGTAGTTTTCCTTCTAAAGTAACACCTGTATGGAAGAAAACACGACAGTGCTGATGTCTGGTTTCATTTCTTAACTCCAAAGGATTAAATCCAACTGACTGCTTCACTTCTTGCCTGACATCCAGATGTCAGGTACATGGTTTGTCTGTGCCTGGAGATATCCTACACTCTGCTCTCCTGTCAGACTCCAGATCCACAGGATACCTGATCGTAGCTGAGGGTGTTCTTGTCTCATAGTCTCTGCTTCACTGCAAGCACTTGTCCTTTCTTATCCCTTCAGCTCCTGGGGAAGGGAAAACTCTTTCCTTTATTGTAGACACAGCATGACTTAGAGATGTATCCAGTGCTTGTGGGCATCTGCAGAGTGGTTCCAAGTTGGTGAGGCGGGACTACCAGAACCTGATCACACAAAAAAGCTCATTTCATAAAGAGAAAGCAATGCAATGAAACTGATCGTTGCCTTCCAAAAATAAGATCCGAGAGTGTTTTGAAAGACAAAGAGGTAAGAGACAAGAGAAGACAGGGAGAAGAAATTTTGGATGTGAAATAAGTGACAGTAACAGAACAGGTCAGCCAGGACATCACTGAAATAAATCCCTGCTGCCTTTGACAGGTTTTTGAAAGGTAGGAAAGATTGCTCAGCTCCAAGTTGTCCATGTGAGGGAACTCAAATTGAACATTGTAGAATTCCTGCCTGAAGTATGAGTGGATGAATGAGACAAGAGGATGAAGTTCTGCATACACCATAACAGAGACCAGAGAGTGTTTAGTATTTATTATGAATATTTTTAAAGTGATATCACAGACATCCTATTCATGCTGGATTTCACCTGTAAGCTGATGGAGGACTATCAGAAGACACGGGGGAGAGACAGACAGACACTTTAGGAAAAGGCATCTCTAAGATAAGGAGCTCAAATGTAGGTTTTGCTGAGGGCAGTTTTCATTGATGTTTTAGTTGGTTGGTTGGTTGGTTGGTTGACTGCTTGGTTGGGTTTTCTCCAGAAAACACACAATAAAAATATCAAGAAGATAATGTTCTAAGCAGAAATGCAGGAAGTCATTTAAGAAATTGAGGAGCTTTACACATCTAAACCTGATAGTTAGTGTATTTAAACAGATAATAAATCTTGCAAATATTCAAGCAGATGGAAGAGAATGGTAGACAGCATGAAGTGGAGAAAGAAATTGAACTACCTATACCTTTCCTAGGCAGATATATGTCAGATATGAGTGTGAATATCAGTGTACACTGACATGAATTTCTGATGTGTTGTGATGCATTAATCTGGAGCAAGGTTATTAAAAGGTCAGTATGAAGTCTTGGTTTCAAAGCTAATAAGATTTCATAATCTTTTGAACCTAAAAATATTAGGGGGATTTTGACCTCTATGTCTTTTAGATCACTCCAAAACTTTAAGCTTTTTCTTCTTCATAATGGACAGTATTTTTCACTTAATTAAAACCACTTTGCTTCCATTTTATGAATCTTTGTTAATGGAAGTCTCCTAAGACTATAGATATGACTCTTTTAATAGAAACGAAATCAGTGTTTTCAGGATACAACCTGTGCAATTTCAGCTCCCTAAACAAAGGAATTGATACAACGTTGTCGTTAGACTCTCTACCATCCATGGAAAGATTCAGAAAATCCAAAAGGTGATTCAGCAGGACTTAAAATTGATGCCCAAGTGAACAGAGTCAAAAGGCTTTAGGCCATTTCTATTGACAGGAATCTACATAGCTATTTAAAGGTAATTAATATTAGATTCTGTTATTGTAATTGGCTTTTGTGTCATGAGATGGAGTCACAATCATAATATTAAAACTATCCAAGTTATCTGATTGACAACCAACCCATGTCTTTTTTGTGTAGCTCCCATACCAACCTTAGTCAGCAAGAGTAACCAAATCATTTAATGGACAGAAAAATCAGACTTATAGAAGTGTCTAGATATTAATCTGTCTGTTCTCAGAATGTCAGTTGTAAATAATATATGATAAATATTATTGCTGTTTCCTCTATAATCCACTACAACAATGCTGTTCAGATAGCTATTTGTTCCACAGAATCATCATCTCCTAAGTATATCCAAAGTTTCCCAACAGTTTATTCAATAAAATATTTAACTGAACCATTATCTTTCTAAATAACAATCACCTTCTTCTACCCTACCCCCAGCCAAAACTCTGGTTTCAGAATGTGTCTCTCTTCGTGCCTCCAAGAAACGTTGAGGATGAGTCCCAGATAGAATGGCGATGAGTGCAGTATTAAACACCGGCTCAAATCCTCAGCTGGAGTAAATTGGTGTAATTCCATTGAAGTTAGTGGTGCTTTGCTGCCAGAGACTGATTCAAAGCCTTTGGGAATATTTTCATTGACTTCCCTGGGCTTTGGCACAGCTAAAGATCTGATCCTTCAAGAGAGAATTGACAAGATAAACAAGGTTGGCAGTTGTGGGAAATGTGGGAGGGTTCTCTTGCTATTGGAGCTGTGGTCAAATACATGTCAGAAGAATTAGTCCCAGTTCAAAAGCTGAGAATAGACCAGTATGAAAAAGTATGAAGGCATGAATTTTAGTGGTAGCAAATGAATCTTCCTGTCAAAAACAAATGAAAGCAAAATTCTCAGGTGGGAAAATATAAGCTTTGTCTACTTCTCATTTTGTATGTACACACTCATTTTGCAAACCTCTGTAAATCCTATTGAAACAAAAATGTGTTTACAATGTTACATATTCCATAAAACATGTTTGCTACTCAGCAATCTGCTTGCTCCTCTTAAAATGTATTTTTGTGACAAACAATCATTAAACCTCACAACTGCCGTGTGCAGATAAATGAAACTAGTGCAGATATTACCATTTGGTTGACACATTTGTTTTGACATTGTAAAAAAAAGCGTTGAGGATTTTTTTTTTATAAAAGTCTTCCTTTTTTTCTCAGAAACAATAATATGTTCCTGCAAATGCTGCAAAAGATCAAAAGCTGTTCAGATCATATTTACAGTACTAAAAGCACAATGAATGCCCCTGTAAATGACATGTAAATTACCGAACGATGATTCAACTTCAGTCAGCTTTGCAGATGAATTGAAGGACCTTAATTCCACTTTAGCTCAGAAATCTGATTATTCTACTGCTTGTAAGAAATCAGCTTTAATCCTCTTTTAAATGTCATTCAACAGGTTCTTTCTGCACAAAGGATGTAAATGAATTTTCCTTTACAATATCTTTTCAAATTCATTTTCTTTCCACACGACATTTTTAGAAATAATTTAAAACTGAGCTATCAAACCAATAACTCTCCTATTCTACATCTGTTCAAGAATAATTGTCTGGATGCACATCTCAGCTTTGTGACAGTACCACTCCATTGACCTGCTTTTATTCCTATTGATGGAACTGAGACCATCATTCAACTCCACAATAATGTTTGCACTTGAATATATATTTAAGAAAACAAAAGAATTCTCTTAATTCACTGCTAAGTCCCTAAATAAGTCATGTCTACATAAAATTGAAGACTTTAACATTCTTTCTTTATCAATTTGTTTTATTCCATTAGTTGCCTGCATTCATGGAATCCTTCTATGCTACACCAAGATGTTTCTAAATTAAGGACTGTCTTTTTGGCACTTAGCAGTACAGTAGGTCCTAGTTCCTGATTAAAGATATCCTTTTCACTGGCAAATGATAATTTTATTTTCTGTTCATGAAGAAAACTAAGTGCTAAAAATCACAGACTGGCTGAGCCACATGTCCAGTGGGTGTAAAATCAACACATGTCCTTTGAGAGTTGTGCTGATTTACACCAATGGTATATCTGGCACCCCAGGTTAGAGTTGCTGTTATTTAAGAGAAATGTCCTAGATGATCCACGTATGGAAAAAATTGCAACTCCACAGACCATGTGGCATCAAAACACTTGTTCCTCCCATTTCTCTTCAGAGCATTTGCTCTCCTGGTGGCTGTGAGAAATAAAACTGACTTCTTGTTCCTTCAGCTGTTCTGTCAGCTGTGTCACCTTCCTAAAGGAACACCCCCTCATTCTTTTGAGGTATTTCCCTGGTGGTTCCCTGTTGGCTCCTATTACCTGACTCCTGTCTGTAAGATTTTTGTGCTGCAGCATAGCCAGCATGTCCCAGAGCAACAAACTGAGGGCCCTCTCTAGCACCTCATCCTTCTAACCCTGGTGTGTTGTCCCACAGCTTGCCATGGGCAAACCTGGTATTATCCTCTTCCCCCCTTCACATCCAGTTTAAATAACCACATCCACTGTGTAGAATTTCATTTACCAGTCCAGACCAGCCAACAAAGTCTAAGCCTTCTATTGGTCTCCTCATTTTACGTTTTCAAGCCATGGAATGTCCTTCTTTGCCAGTCACAGTATCATATTCATGGGCTTTACATGGACCTACAGGCAGGCTGTAGGTCCTCAAAGGCTCTTAGGAAAAGTTAGAGTGAAGCAAGTCTTTAGGCAGGTCGTCATGATCAAAGTTTCATCCTGTATGGTGCACTTTTCCCAAAAAAATATGCAAAACTTACAATTTTTGTGTTTTAAATGTGACCTTAAGCTCAAATCAAGGCTCCCATTCCCTCCAGCAATGTGCAGTCACTCAGCAAGACAGTGTTCACCCTGAAGAGCCAGCATTGCAAATAGGTAAGACATAAAAATAAAAAAAGAAACAGATATACCACACATGCAAAATATGAAGAGCAGAGCAATAATTTGGT
Organism: Aphelocoma coerulescens; assembly: GCF_041296385.1. Taxonomy (NCBI): domain Eukaryota; kingdom Metazoa; phylum Chordata; class Aves; order Passeriformes; family Corvidae; genus Aphelocoma; species Aphelocoma coerulescens. Next base: position 121,407,534 of record NC_091016.1, read on the forward strand.
GGGTGATTTTTCCAAGGTGACACAGAAAGTCAGTAGAAGATTCAAGGAGTGATCTTCCATGTATACCTCAAAACTTTTCTCAGCTCTCACCCCAATTATCCCCTGTCCTCTAATCACAGGTAGTGCCTCCTGCGTCACATATTCCAGCACGTATCACAGTGGACTGGAAAATTCTCCCCTTGGTCTGTCAAGCATAAACTTATAAAATGTTCCTGTGCCATGGTTTTAAGGGCTTTGAAAGCACTGAAGAGTCTGTCTGCTAAGGATGTGGTAAGGTCACAGGACCAGGAGCTGCTACTGAAGGAGAGACATTTTTCTACATCACTGACAACGAGCAGCATTTACCTGTGCTGTGTAACAGGTGTAAAAGACTTGCACTGACATTTCTCTTCCTAAAGTCCAGGGGCACCACTTGAAAATATAATCTAGCAGAAGCTGATAAAATTCAGCGACATAAATCATGCTTAGTGTGACAATCCAGCCTGCAGGATAACAATAAATAATGCAAAGAAGATGCAAATGCATTTTAGCAAACAGTGGTACAGCCCTATTGAAAATACCTGCACTTGAGACTGAAAGGAGGTTTCTTGCATGGCAGAAGTTTTCACATTTTAAATGATTGTGTATAAATATTATTAGCCAAGCCTATCTTTGGCCTCATGCTTTCAGTTTGATATGATGTGACCCGAATTTCTGCCCTAATGTAACTCTCTTATCTAGTCCTCATCCAAGCAGTCTCATGGGCCGCTGCGTTTATGCTTTGAATACAAGAAACCATTTTCTGCTTTTGAGCGGGAAAAAAAGCACAACACGGCACAAAGACTCACACAAAAAGTATTCTTTATGTCAAGGGCAGGGTGATATTCAGACACCCCAAAAAATTAAATTAGGCTGAGAGGTCTAGAAGGTATAACACACCCTAAAGCAGAGGGAGGATTTCCACAAATAAATAAATAAATATTTATATTAAATTATGAGAATCAACGATTTGTCTTCTGAGGCACTGTACAGTGAATGGCATTCCTTATGCTCCTTATATCATTCAGGAATGCAGAAAGACTTCTGGCCAACTCCCAGGAATGCTCCTCTTCCAGAGTTTGAAAGGAGAATGGTATGGCAATCATAAAAAAGGATGCTGTCTCTGAACCCAAAACAACAAAGTGCCTAATTTGATGAGACTTACCCAGACCCGACCCCATACCTGACTGCTTTAAAACACTGTAATTTTTAGCTCTGAAGGGTGATATCTGAGATTAAATCTGAGTGCTGAAATTATGTTCCAGATTATTGGCAGATATGTTGTACTTTGGAGATGGGAAGTGTGCATTTTAATTTTTGTTCTGTATCCCTACACACAGCCATTGACTTTCTTTTTTAACAGGACCCTCTATGTTGCTACTTCTAGAGATTGCCTGACTCAGTTTGGTGGCCAAGAGGAAATACCACGAGATTAGGTTGTATCTTGCTGAAGCCACAGCAGATCTTCCAGTGAAGATAATGGTGATAAATCCATGCATACAGTGAAAATGATTGGCTGTGGGTCATTCTGCTGTTCAGACACTGCAAAGCAAAGAAAGAACTTTGTGATGGAACTTGTCTCAATTTCTTCTTCCCTTTCTATGAGAAATCCAAGGCTTCTTTCTTGGAAACACTGAATGTATACCACTTCACTTGTTTTATTTCTTTTGAAGTTAACAGAAATTTATAGCAATATACTCATTCGCTTAAATGGGACCAGAATTTCACCCTTAACTCTTTTATTTTTGTTTGTTTTTTTCATCTAAACAGCCTGGAACATGAATGAAGTAACTCTTGATTGGGAAAGCAAACAATTTCAGTGATACCTCATTCCTTGAAGTCTTTTAGATTGGATACAGCTACAGGAAGGAATGTCAGTGCAGGAGCCTCTGCAACTTGAGCAAAGTTTTAAGCTCTTAACAGTCCATTCTCTGCCTCTGATCACAAAACCAGACAAGTCTCACATGAGGATGTCCTCCTAGAGATCTGCTGCCCTCTCCATTGGGAAGTTCATGGTAAGGGATTTCTGTGCCTGCCTTCTTTAGATTTATAACCCCTGTTTCTTTAGTTATTGGAAGACAACTTCTTCTGGACCCTTGCCAAAATGTTTAGCTACTGCACTGCAAGAGGAGGTACAAAGGAGGTGCACACCTGTCGCAGAGGGAAACTGAGGTTTAAAGAAAAGGAAATTGCTTTAAACAAACTCGCCATCTCCCATGTCCCAAGACCTGTACAATCTAAATTATTCCATTCTCCTAAAACAACAGCTCCTTACCCCTCCATCATCACAATTAGGAATAAGCAACAGGCGGTGGGAAGGAATGCCACACTCCAATTCATGCTGTTTTGTTTTGTTTTACCTTAAAAGTCTCTTTGATATTTTTATACCATCAGACAGCAGCCAGCTCTTTTTTGTTTTTTTTAAACTTCTTCCCTCTGGACAAGTAGGATATTAATATTATCCCTGTAACAAGCAGCAGAAGGAATAAAACATCTAGGTAAATACTGCAAGTGAGATTAAAACTCCCTAGCTTTCTGATGTAACCCTGTGACATAGCGTTTCTAGTGAATTAAACCAAATGTACAAGTATTTAACGACTAATCCTTTTAAGTATTTTAATGCCCCAATGAAGATTTCTTATAGGGAGAGGCAAAGCATATGTGGTTTCCGTTAGAGTCTGCCTGCAGGCAGAGGATTGAGCAGATTGGCTTTTTTTTTTTTTTTTTTTTTTAGCTCTTCCCCCCCCCCCTCTTTTAATTAATTAATATTTCCCTGCTTTTGTTGTTTTTGGCGGGCGGGTGCTGAATGGACAGCTCCCGCCGGCGGGGCTCAGGGGGGACTCACCCCGCAGCCGGGGGAGGGAGAGGGGAGGGGGGGCGGCCACATCGCAGCCTGCCTCTGCCTGCAAGAAAGAAGAGGGATACTAAACAGGCTTTCTTCCTCCCTTGGGTTACTACAAACAACTAACCTAGCTCAGGGGGTTCTTTGAAGACAATAAAGAAAAGTAACTTCTCATTTTAGAAACCCATCCTGCAGGGCAGCAGGTAATAAGCTGGTGATAGCATTCCGTGTATGCGTCTAAAAATATATGTATAAAAACACACACACACATTTATGTGGATTCAGACTAGAGGTAAGGATGCCCTTTTTTATGGTGAGGGTGCTGAAACACTGGCACAGGTTGCCCAGAGAGGTGGTGGATGTCCAGTCCCTGGAAATATTCAACATCGGGTTGGACAGGGCTCTGGGCAACCTGGTCTAGTTGGAGATGTTCCTGCTCGTTGCAGGAGACTGGGAGATCTTTAAAGATCCCTTCCAACCCAAACTATTCCATGATTCAATGATATATAGCTTCTTTCTATGTAAAGAAACTCTTAGCCACAGGGAATAATATTTTCTCCTCTGTTAATAGCCAGGCCAGTGTCATGCACTGCAAGGAAAAAAAAATCAATGCTCATCCCTATAAGCCAAAGTGATCTTCTGTTTAAGCTAATCTTTAAGGGTTGCAAATTCAGGGTCGGGGGTACAGTTATAATGAAACCAAATGTTCACATTTACAGCTGAGAGAAATATATCCTCTTCCTGTGCCCTTTTGGATGCACAATAACTAAGATAGGAATTTGGGGGATACGAGTGGGGGTGCAAAGTCTTGGCCATGCACTTGGATCTATGCAGGCAGGTGGGACTGCTGACAACAGCTCAGCATTTCCCACTGCTGTGGTGAGGAATTGCAGGTGCATAAGGGAGGTGTTTCTGTATTTCATCTAAAGATAAGATATGAAACAGCTGTGCAAATTATTGTAAAATCTCTTTCGCTATCATACATACATAAAAGTGCACTATATATCTCTGTGATGTATAGATATGTGATATGTCCTTATAGAGAGGAAGAGTGAAGGTCTTTGTTTTAGTCACAGGTTTGTTTCATTAAGGAAATAGAAATATATACAAGACCATTGTTGGAAATACCAATTTTGAGTCTTTTTATGACAAATAATATATTCATTTGACCATCATTTAATACATGGCTGATGTCCCTTGCCCCTAAAACATACAAACCAAAGTTATATCCTGGCCTTTGCTAATCTGAGTGCTTGTTTCTGTTTCCATCCTGAATGAATGTTGCTTACTGGTGCTAAATGAACTTTCTTGCCTTTTTTTAAATTTTTTTTGTAATTCTAGAAATACAGTTAAGCATTTGTTTCAGCTGAGCACTCTGCTGATGGGGCCAGTAAGCTATAGCCCATTCTCTTTAAACTACTGAAAACATTTGCTCTTCAATTGCAGTCATTTCATTGTACAATCAAAAATTCCTGACTGTCCATGTTTCGTTCACTGGGCTGCAAATAATCATTCCAGAACAGTCAGATAACAGAAATTGAGAGGAATTACTGCTGAAAACCACACTTTAGCTCACAGTTTAGAAACTGAGTAATTAGTGTCCACAGCAGTAGTACATATATGTGCATACATATAATGGTACTGCTGTATAAGGGAGGGAGGGAGGGAGGGAGGGAGGGAGGGAGGGAGGAAGGAAGGAAGGAAGGAAGGAAGGAAGGAAGGAAGGAAGGAAGGAAGGAAGGAAGGAAGGAAGGAAGGAAGGAAGGAAGGAAGGAAGGAAGGAAGGAAGGAAGGAAGGAAGGAAGGAAGGAAGGAAGGAAGGAAGGAAGGAAGGAATTCTCATGGTTCACAAATATACAATAAACATTTTTCAGCTTTCAGACTATGGAACTAATGTTTTAAATTAAAGATATTTTCCAGGCAGACATTATTACATTCTTATTTTCCCTTTTTTTCGTCTTATATTTTAGGCACAATACAAATCCAAATACTTGTTTAGGGCATTTTCCACAGCTCTTTGAATTCCAGGGAAAGAATTCCATTGACTTAAGGTGATCTTTGCAGCAGATCCCTCATTCAAGGGAGTACTAGTCTTTTACTGCCTGACCCCAGCACCTTCACCAGTGTGCTCAGGCCCACAGAGGTCAAAGAGACAACTGGCTTAGACAGGGATTACTGGCATGAGTCTGGGATGCAGAATGGAGCTCACAGTGAGCTCCACCAGCACATTCATTATCAAGCCTCTGGTAGCTATTGTCAGGTTGTGAATGATGTCTCCTCTACCAGAGACCTCATTCCAAAATCAGATCCTGCAGAAAAGGTCTTATTTCTGGAAAGAAACTAGGAAAAAAAAAAAAAAAAAACCTTCTTCAAAATGAATTTTAATGCCCGATTTTAAAGTAATAGAAATCCCAAAATCTCTTGCTTTTATGCATGAGCTATTATGATCAATTGGGAAATTAAAATATGTTTTTAAAGCATAAATACCTATTCCCTCGGTGGAATCTTATGTCTCTGAAGTAGCTGGCTTCAGTTTTGGGGATACATCTTATGCATTTTAATAGCAAATGCCTGAATACTGAACCAATAAAAAATATATAGTGGTTTCTCTGCACCTACCCAAGATTCTTGGGTCAATACAAGTCCCATTTTCAAATATGTTAACAAATATATGTGTTCAGTAAAAATTATATATTACTTAAGCCAAATACAGATTTATTTGAGCTATTCAGAGCAATTTCAGGCCCTTGAGAAAAGAATCTCTTTAAAATATTAATGGTATTACACCTAATTTTAAAGTGTTAAGGCTAAAAACTCAGTGTAAGGGGTAAAGAAATCCATGAAAATATATATCCAGGAATACATGCAAGTGGGGAAAAAATGGGAGAAGCCATCAATGCAAGAGTCATGAACTGAGGACAAAGATGTCAACCTTACCTATGAATTTACTCTTTTAAGTTTGTGTCACAACTTCAATGTTATTTAAACACATAGTGGGGCACAGTGTTTAATTAGGTAAGGAAACTTGCTCACTATTACTGCCACTGCATAAGTGGAGTACACTCAATAATCCAAAGAACCTGACACTGTATTATTTATTGGAATGTCTGCATTAATTATGGATGATTCTAATATAAGGTACATCTTTAATACATCACAGTCTACAGATGTTTTCATTCTCCACTACCAGAGAGAAGTTTAATGATAAGATTTTGCCTCATGCATTGAAACACATCCAGCAAATAATGTGGAAAATGCCTTCTTAGCCAGTCTGTGATCAGGAGAGTTTCTAAAGTCCTAATTTAGCTGGTTACAAGTGGACAGTTTGGTTTAGACTGGCCCTGTGGGCTAAAACTGGCAAGAGGGAAAAAGAGAGGTCTTTTCATGGGATGCACCAGGTAACTGCAAGATTTCCAGTTTCATCACCAGTGCTTTCTCCTCAGCAGCAAAATCTAAGGTTGTGATGAGACTAAATTTTAATGGTTTAATGCAAAATCCCCATGACATATGGAACTTTCCTGTTTCCTTGGTTGAGTATGGATATTATGCTACATCAAAGAGCAGGAATATCTCATAGAGCGTCCCATTCTGCTTTCTATGGAAGTAGGCATCAGATCTTCTCTTTGGTAGATAGATTTTTAAAAAGGCAGGGAAAGTGTCTTACAAATTTCTTTTTTAATCAAGCTATTTTTAAGGAAAGTATGGGCTGCAGTTTGAAGAGCCAAGTGAAAATGTCAGAGAATGGTTTTCCTAAGTCTATGTTTTTCCACTATTCCACTCCTGTCCTGAGGAATATCCATGTTGAAACCCACAAGATTTTACATGAATTACTAGGTCTAGAAGGTCAAGGTTCAAATGTTTGTATCACAAGAATCATAGAATGGTTTGGGTTGAAAGGGACCTTAAAGATCACCTTGTCCCAGCCCCCTGCCATGGGCAGGGACACCTTCCACTATCCCAGGTTGCTCCAAGCCTCATCCAGCCTGGGCTTGGACACTTCCAGGGATGGAGAATCTACAGCTTCTCTGGGCAACCTATTCCAGATCTTCAAGAAATGGAGCAAGAATTTGAATGGGGCCTTCTGTTAGTTTTCAAGTCACATTTTGGGGCTTTTCACCATTATGTGGTTTCATTCTGCTCTACAGTTAAATTTCTAACCTCATCCCATTCCATGAACAGAGATGCTTATGTCTGTGCTGCCTTTTAACAGTTTCCCAGTATGGCATTAATAGTGGAAATAACTTACAACAGCAATGATGGAGAAATCCTCAATGAAGCAGTTAGAAAAGATGGCCAGAGCAAAAAAAAAAAAACCAACGTGATCACAATTCAAAACAAAGCGTCATCATAGAGAAAGATTCTTTAAGGGACAACTCCTGGCTTCTTTCTTGATGTAAACTTGAGGGACTAAAATGTTGATGGGATAAGTGTGAATTCTTTCCCAATATTTAAAAGCCTCAATGGCTTAAAAGCAAAGGGGAATTGGCTGATGAGCTGCTGATGTGAAAGAAGGCAAGGCTCTCACAGAGAAGAGGAATTACATTCTGGTTAGGTTTGTAATTATAACCAAACATCCCTTTTCAGAACAGCAAACTGCACAGAATATGAGAAATTTAACAAATCAATTTAACAAAAGGAAAAAGATATTATTAGAGGATTCTCCAAAATTATTGTGATTCTGTTTCTCACAGCTGTAAATGCCTTCAGATAGCCACAGAATCAGAACAGGATTTAAGGGTAAAAAAGTGACCTATAGGAGTGAGATGGATCACGTAAAAAGAAAAGAGGTCTGACAGGATTACCTGAGAAAGGAGAGCAAGTCTAAGAGATGGGAGAGCAGCCAAGTTGAGGAATGAAAGAACTGCACAAGAGAGCAAGATAAATAAAGTAATAGGCCATTCTTCAAGTACAGAAGAGGTCACTGGAAAATAAAAATGGCTTCTAAGGGATGGCAAGAGCACTTGACAGAAGAAGCAGTGTTTGCTTTCAAGAGAAAGCTGGAAGGAGGAAGGGAGGTTTTTCTTTGTCTCGGTACTTGCAGAACTGGAGCGAGGACAGCTGCCACAAACAGTCGGCATGTTACCCCCCTAAGGGATGTGGAAGAGATGCTGAAAGAAATTAGGAACATAGCAGTAAAAGGCACCGGCAAAACCGGTGTTGTGTGAAGATTGAAAGGGGGGAAATCCCAAAAGGGGGAAGAGTGGAGGCAGCCTGTTTTGCTTGTTGCAGGTGCCTAAAGGAGGGAGGGAAGGTGGGTAAGACAGCTTGGTAACAAAACAGTGGTGATGAAATAAATGCCTTAAAGCAGGAGTGTGTGCAAGACCAGGATACACCAGAGGCTGTTGGAAATGAGGACCAGGTGGAGAGGCCTCCATGGAGCAGGTACAGCCCTAGGAGCCATGTAAGAAGAGGCCCTAGGCAGAGTCCCCAGGAGGATCTCCACACCTCAACAAGCATAAGCCAAGACAAGCTGCTTTCTTCGGGTCTGGCTGGAGAGCAAAGACAGATGGGATGGAGGACTCAGCAGCTCAGGGAGGTGTGGGAAAACACTTAGAGAAGGAGAAATTCTATGGCTGCAGGATCAGATGAGTGGAGAGGATAAGCATGAGGAGCAGCTCCGTGAAAAAAGTAAACCTGTGGTTCTGGGAAAGGGGGCTTGAAGAAGAATCATTGAAGTCACATCACCAGGACTCTTATCACAAGAAATAGGGACTGTGGGGCTCACTGCCCTGTTTGGATGGCAATAGGCAGCAGCCAGCAGGGAAGAAAGAGATAAGGAAGAGGAGGATGGGAGAAACGAATGGAAAGGGGTCTCTCACTGACAAGCAGTCAATGGACCACCCTTGCCAAATACCTTGAAAGTCAAGTTGCAATGCAGTGGCCACAAATTCTGCCCTCCTGATCCTTGTGGTGTGAATGACATTCACTGAAAATGAGCAATGGTCTGGTTTACAGCCTGGCAATATTGATCAATATTGACACATTTGAAGCCACCCCACCTCTCCCTTTGCATTTACTCTAAATGACACCAGGTACCTGGCTTGAAACACAGCTGCCCTCACATCTCCATGAAAGCCTCAACAAGCAGGAAGCCTTGGCGCCATCAAAGAAGTGACTGGAGACACCAGATATACTCTTTAATTTTTGACTGATACATTCACAACATTTTAATTACTTGAAAATGCATTTTCTCTGCCCCAAAATGTTGTCTTTCAGCTGTTGCAGTGATGCAGAATAGAAATTTGCAAGGAGGAAGAAACATGATAGTGGACTTGGAAGTTGTGTCCAGAGGGCAGGGAAAAATCTTTTCCAGGACATCTCTTGTCTTGTGGCTCAAATAAAACCTCTTCAAAACTCCCCATTTCCATTGCCCATAGGTACACTCTGTGAACTCCAATATGAAACCATCCTCCCTGGCAGAGGAAAAGCAATATAATGTTATTTGGACTCTCAAAATAATGTTTCTTAAAGGGAAATGGGAAAAAAAAACATGTCCCTCTCACACAGACAGGTTTGCTTGAAAATGCAGTTCATAATCTGTGGGTGTATGTGGAGGGGGCTATGAGCTCCCTACCTCCCACCTGCAGAAGTCTGGACCTCTCCCGAGGTTCTCTCTGCCTGTGAAATTTAGGGAAGGGAGATTGGGGTGGTGATGTTCAGCACAGAGGGGACCATGATCAGGCTCAGACCCTCTGACAGACAAGAGGGAGGAGTTAATGGAGCAGGAGAAAAAGGTAAGACAAAGAATGGCCCATACAGGGATGAAACTCACAGCCTTGGTGTTGTTTGTTATCAGCACCAAGCTCTGATCAAGTGAGATAATCTCAGGGTCAACAGCAATAGGTCTGCCAACAATGCTCAGAGCCCAGGCATGCAAAAAAGTGATCCCAGGGCTGATTTTCTTTTAGGTCAGCTGAGCATCCCCAAAGCTCACAGCCCTCAAATTTTAGGAACTGCAAAGGACAAAGCGGATGGACAGCAAAAAAACCCTTACTGGCTGATGAACACCCCAGCACTGCTGACTCCAGCTGCCTGTGATGGCTTGAACTACTCCCTGGTCTCATTCAGACACAAGAAACTCCAGCAAAAGTCATCAGAAGTTTAGGTCCAGCAAAGACCAAGTTTTGGTGACTTTCAGTGGAAGAGGAGGCTCTTAATTAAGGATAAATGTAACTATTATTGGGGGACCAACAAAACGCAGGAGCTAAGGCTGGATGGAGCAATTAAAGGGAAAATCGTGATTTCAGGCTCCTAAATGCTGGGAAACATTCGTAGGACAAACAGGAGGTGAGAGAGCTCTGTGAGTCTCGGGAGCTGCTCTCATGCAGCAGCCAGACGTCGAGCCCAGACTATGTCACTGCAGCAGCACCAGACACTTTGCACACTTCAGTGAATCAAAAGTGAGATGATCCCAGAGAGGAACTTTTAATTGTCTTGTGGGCTTGAGTTTTTTTTTCCCCAAAATCCCCACCCTTCCCCGCCCAGTCCGATTTTTTTTCCGGACTCCTTAAAAACAAACAAAAAAAATCTGTAGCTCAGGAGCAGAAGCAAACTTTAGGCAGGGGATAAACAACGTGCTCAGCCACAATGAAACTCAAGGCAAAGTCTGTCTGCTCTGCTCATAGCGCTGGTTGGAAAACCAGAAAGCTCCCAATTAACTTTCCTGAAAGATTTTTCTTTGGGAGCAATTAATAAGTGCTTTGCAGTTTGACTCGCGTTATTAATTGGATTGGGGGGAGTTAAAAGCGCAAACGGTCTATATGATTTTTTTTTTTTTTGGGTCTGTAAACGAAGCTAACAGATGGAACTGACCAGTAACGTGCATCTGGCAAGCCGGGTTTCTTATAAACTTTCCTCCAAACAAAACCATTTTGGTGGCTTTGTTGTTGTTTGAAACGAAGTTGGGCTCCGCTCTGGCTGGTGGCGTGGCGGTGGGCTCGTCTGGCCTGCGTGTGCGTGGGAAGGGAGGATGGAGGGGGAAGGGGTCGGGACGGGGGGAGATCTCTCGCAAGACTGATCTCCTGCAGCGGGGTGATGTCCTGCCAGCTCGGGCAGAGAGCTGGGAAGGCACCAGCCCTTGCAGCGTGCGTGTCCTACCCCGCGGCGCTCAGAGAGGGGTGGTACCGGCACCGCGACGCCCACGGGATTCAAAAGAAGGGAGTCTGTCCCCAAATCGCTCTCTCACACACGTGGATTCCTGAAAGCAAAATAAATAAGTGCGTAGAGGGACAAGTGTCCTGTGGGGTAACTTGCTGGGAAACGCTGCCGCCCTGGAGCGCCCTCAGTCACGGCGGGGGCTCGGTGCGCTCCGCGCTGCCTCTGCCAGGGTCGCTCTGCTCGTGTCCCCTCGCCGTCTGTGCCCCGTTCATGCACTGAGCCGGGCTTGCTTGGCCAGGTCGAGGAAAACCTTTTCTCCTCCCTTCTCCAGAAAAAGAAAAAAAAAATCACAAGAAACTAAAAAAAAAAAAAAACCAAACAAAAAAAACCCACCACGAAAAAACCCCATAGGACTAAAGTGGCACAGTGCAAATAACCAAAGTCAACAGAGCTGCGGAGTGCTCTGCCATGAATGTTTGGGAGGGTGTTTGTCTTCCTTCTTGAAGGGAATGAAAGCGTCTCCTGCCTCTCCCTCCATCGGGAAGGTGTGTTTACGGTGTGTTAACTTTTTTTGTCAGGTCTAAGCCGCCCTACTCAAGGCTGGTGTAGCTGTTTCCACTGCGCTCGCCACACTCCAAAGGGCTGTTGGAAAGGGCAAAGTGTGTTCACATCATTAGGGTGGGTTTTGTCCTTTGGCTTTTTTTAATTCTCTCAAGTATCAAAATCTTGAGAAGATCAAACAAAATCTGAACTTGGAAGAATTCCTAGGGTTTTTTTCAATTATATATTGGGGAGAAATATTTGTGTTCCTTTACCAACATTAGGACTGTAGGAAGCCCAAATGATGAGGAGAAAGAAGCAATTCCTTCTTTCTTTACTTCCTTCCTTCCTTCCTTCCTTCCTTCCTTCCTTCCTTCCTTCCTTCCTTCCTTCCTTCCTTCCTTCCTTCCTTCCTTCCTTCCTTCCTTCCTTCCTTCCTTCCTTCCTTCCTTCCTTCCTTCCTTCCTTCCTTCCTTCCTTCCTTCCTTCCCTCCTTCCCTCCTTCCCTCCTTCCCTCCTTCCTTCCTTCCCTCCCTCCTTCCTTCCCTCCCTCCTTCCTTCCCTTCCTTCCTTCCCTCCTTCCCCGCTAGGCCGGGCGGGGCGGGGGGCTCGGGTAGAGCCCAGCTCCCCAGCAGCACTCTGGAGAGGTGTGATGTGTTCCCGCTGCCCCCCCCCCCCCCTCCCGCCGGGATACCCCGCACTTTCCCATCTCAGACAATGCATTTCCATTCCAGTCGTGTGCCTTTGTCCATTTGTAGGAAGAAAAGAGGGCTGAGTGACAACTCCTGTTAGCCTGCATGAACAGATACCAATAAACCCTCCCAAAACCTGGACCTTGGAAAAAAAAAAAAAAAAAAAAAAAAAGGAGGAAAGAGGAAAGAGCGAGGCAGGGAGCCACATGCCTCTTTGCCTCCGGCTTATTATTAAGACACCTTCGCAGCTTAAACGCTTAAACGCGACCCAAATTAAATGGCAATTAAAAGCAAGTTACACCCTCTCCTGTCTCCAGGCTTATCTCGGGTGGAAGCTAGCCATCAGCAGAGCCTCTCCGCCGGGAAATGCCATTTGGGCTGGCATCTTCGCGGAGGGTGTGTGAGTCCCCCCCCGCCGCCCCGACCTCGCCCGGCAGCGGGTGGCCCCCCCGGGCGCTCCCCGGGCGGAGCCCGCAGTCACTGCGGGGCTGGAGAGCCGCTACCTGGGGGCAGAGGGACAGGGGGGCGCCGAGCAGGCAGACGGGACTTATTCCCCGAGTGGCAGCTCCTCGGACCGGTGTCACTAAATAAATAAATCACGTACCCCTTCAGCTTTGCAACCCAGGGCTACGCAGGCTCCGTGTGTTCCCATCTCCAAAATTTATCGGCACTTGGAAATGTCGAACCAGCTATCAGTGGTCTTTAGCTCTTACGTCCCCTTCCCTATTTTTCTTTCTCTAGTTACAGATATAATTCCGTAGATCTATATGTATTTTATGTATAATTCCATAATATCATATGTCACTGCAGTGATACTTTGTGGTCTCACCCTAGTTTTATGTCTGAAAATGCTATTTAAAGAAGCCTGTAAGATAACATATTAGGCAGCTTTAAAAGCAGGTTGGAGTGTGGGGTGGACTTAAATTCGATGTAAATGAAAGGGTAAAAAAAAAAAAAAAAAACCAAACCCAAACCAAAACAAACCACATAGTTTTCATTTAGGAAAAAAAAATACACTTAAACAGACACACATACAAATGTGCAATCTTAGATTCTGGTCAGTATTTAAAAGCAGTATAATCAACAGGAAGGAGCACTTACCTATTGAAAAGGATGATTTAATAATATATATTTATATATATTAGCTTTATGTCTTCCCAATAAAATGTACACAAAATACCCCCTTCGATCAGATTAGTTCCCATATTAGCCTGGGTAAGAAAAAGCATTCTAAAGAGTGGAGGAAAAAATGTATAAAAATGTTGAAAGAACCTACAGTTCCTTATTAGGCGAAGATACAATATTTATTCCTTGTCTCCTGGGATGAAGCTCCTCTATCTATTGTCCTCCCAGTTCTCAGTGCTGATGCTTAATTTTCAAAACTTCTATATTACCAAGGGACCTACGACATCAGCCAAAGAAATACCCAGCAAGTACAAAATCTGATCCAGGGAGCAGCTTTTGTGCAGAGGGAAAATTTTGTTCCTACAGGTTTTTAAGGAGGTGCATGGAAAAGCGAGAGATCTGATCTATGCAGATACATTGCAAATTCTCTCTGTCTGTAGAGATTTTTTCTAAAAAAAATTGGGGAAATACATGAACTTTGGATTTTTCAAATTTTTCCTTTTTTTTTTTTTTTTTTTTTTTTTTTTTTTTAATTTGGAGAGGGGAGTTTTTATCCAGAGTTGGGGGTTTTTTCCTCTCCTTTTTTTTTTTTTTTTTTTTTTTTTTTTTTCGGAGAACCAAAAAATGTCAACTACCTTTCCAGGTCTCGTCCACGATGCAGAGGTATTTTGTGTGTGTGAGTGTGTGTGTGTGTGTGTGCGCGCGTGTGTGTGGATGTGTGTGTGCGTGTGTGTGCATATGTGTGTGTGTATGTGCCTGTGTGGTTGTTTCCATTTTTTTAAAATCCATATTGGACCGTTACGTTTAATTATAATCCGGCTTCAGAGATAACTTAAAGAAGTATAGAGAGAAAATTCGTTATGACATCTGTCGCCAGCAAGGGCAACTCATTACCACGTTAAAACCGTTGCCAGAACGAAAATCAGAATAATACCCCTAATAATATAATGAAGTGGAGAGAAATCACCACCAGCTCGCCAGGAATGGGGAGTTCTCGCTAAAAAGCAGGACTCTCCTTTCTTTCGAAACGCAGGGAAAAGAGGGGGGGAATTTTGGATCTGATTCGTTATTTTAAAAAGAAAGAAAAATAGGGGTTCAAAAAAAAAAAAAGAAGGGAAGGAAGGAAGGAAGAAAGGAAGGCAAGCAGGCGGCAAAGCTTTCTCAATGTGTAACGCTGTAACATAGGGACGGGACTTGTGTGTATTCTCGGTAGTTTCCTCTGTTTGATGACTTTTTTTTTGTGTCAGCCCCATATTACAGCTGTGATCAGGAGGTGGATGGATAGATGGATGAATAGATGGATAGATAGATAGATAGATAGATAGATAGATAGATAGATAGTTTTTATTTCAGTGCGTGGATTCCTTTTGCTGGACAGTATTAAGGGCAGGCTGGGCTGTTTATGATTTTTTGAACAGACCTTTATGGCACCAGCCCAAGGTAGGAAAGGATCTTTTGTTGCTGGGGTTGCCGCTGGCAGGCTTAGACGCTTCTGCAGGGGGAGAAGCTATGCAGGACAGCGTGGTTGGAAGAAGCGTACCCGGGGTTTTCAATGACAAACCTCCAGTTTTGGGGTCTTCTTTTCACTTCTTCCTTTCAGATACGTCATGACGGATCAAACAGTTACCGTTTGATGCAGCTTGGATGCCTGGAGTCTGTGGCCAACTCGACCGTCGCCTATTCCTCCTCATCTCCTCTCACTTACTCTACCACGGGCACCGAGTTCGCCTCCCCGTACTTCTCCACTAACCACCAGTACACCCCACTGCACCACCAGTCCTTCCACTACGAGTTCCAACACAGCCACCCGGCAGTCAACCCCGACGCTTACTCCTTGAACTCTCTCCACCACTCCCAGCAATATTACCAGCAGATCCACCATGGAGAACCCACTGATTTTATCAACCTGCACAATGCGCGGGCACTCAAGTCCTCCTGCTTGGACGAGCAGAGGAGAGAGCTGGGGTGCTTAGATGCTTACCGCCGCCACGACCTGTCTCTTATGAGCCATGGATCCCAATATGGGATGCATCCAGATCAAAGACTCCTGCCAGGACCAAGCCTTGGGCTTGCAGCCTCGGGAGCAGACGATTTGCAGGTAAATAGCATGCCATCTCCTTTCGAGGTACCTTCCCCTCCCCTCCCCCTGCCCTGGACCCCCCCACCACCCCCACCCCCACCCCCATTTTCCTCTTCTCGGAATAGCTCATACAAAGGAGGGAAGATTCATCCCAAATCCGATCCAGAGCCCTTCCCCTCCAGATTGGTAGCGGCAAGAAAAAAATGTGGAAGGAAAAAAAAAAAACAAAAAACCAAAAACCAACCCAACCAAACAAGTGGACTTCTTTGGCCAAACAAACAAATTAAACAAAAACAACCTCGCTCCTGCCTTCGCCGCGTGGGCTGTGTCTCTGTGATGGCTGAGACCATGGGGGTCCCCCGGAGATTTCGGGGTGCGTGTGCGTGTGCCAGCCCTGACCCACTCACACGGAACCCAAACCAAACCAGACCAAACCCATCTTCTTGCTTTTCCTAAACTTTTCCTTTCTTTCGGCGCGCGGAGCACTTTGCAGCGACAGAGCAGGCAAATGATTTAAGGAAGGCATGGAGTAGGAAAAGAGAAAAAAGGCAGGGCAGGCAATAAATCTGCTTTCCGACAGACGTACAAAGGCAAACCTTCCGAGATATGAGGGAGGAAAGGGACAAACGGAGGAAAGAGATGTTCGCCAGAAAAAGTCAGAATGATAAAAATGCCTCGCGATATCCGATCTAGGTGTTAATAGGGTGAGAGATAAAGCAGATAAAGCTAAATTCATCCATCTATCTATCTAATAATTCATCTACTCCACCCTAACCGGCACCTGGACTCATTTAAAAAATCCAATTTCTATGTATCAAAAGCTCACGTTTATCCGCTCAGAAATCCTTTCCCAAGCGCTAAAAATTCACCTCCGCTAAACTGAGCCGGTTGCTTAAATGAAATTGGTTTCCAAAATTGCAAACAACGCCATCCTGTACCTAACCCCCATTACGAGATGTGCCCCAAATCAAAAGCCAACCTTCCTTCTCCCGACGAGCTGAGGAACTGAGGGCTTCCCCATCCGCAGGGAGAGACAAACGGGACCGTATTTACTGTACTTACTTTCCCCCCATACCTCTCTTCCTGGCATACAAAGCTGGCCAGCTATGTTGGTCTTTCCAAAAAGATGTAGCGGTCAAAGGCTCGGGGGGGGGGGGGGGGCGGGAAAAATCAACCCGAAGTTTGTAAAATTAAGGTTTATTTACTTCCCTTAAAATCAAAGCACGAACAAAATAATCCAAACAATCTTTTTATATAAGGGAAAAGAAATCCTTTTTTCCGTTTGTTTTTTTTTTTTTTTTTTTTCTAGGAGGAAAATAAACCCACCAACAAAGAATGTTATCTTTTATACCTCAGATGAGGAAACTCTAGCTATTTAAACCTAGTTTTCTCCACTAATATTCGCTATATAATTTTATCCTCTCTGGCCATTTTTTTTTTGTTTACATTTTTCACAAGGATCTCCTTATGTTACACCCCTCAAAAAAAAAAAAAAATCTGCCATTCACTGCTCAACCCCAACTAAAACCTATTTACTCCTTTTTATAACCACGTCTGCTGCTGATTTTTTTGTATCTGTACAAATTTTTTTTCTTTGGCAGGCACAAAGCCTTGTATTTTTCAAAAGAGGGGATTAGGAACGTTTGCAAGACAGCAGACAATGCCTAAGTCCCGGGCAAAAAAGCACCATAGTTTATCCAATTTTCGACTTAGTGCCATTCAACTGGTCATTTATGCAATGTCATCCGACCAAACAACATGTTTCCCTTAAAAAAAAAAAAAAAAAAAGGTTGGTTAAGCTGCTAGAGGCACAGCCTCTTTTTATTTATTTAACGAAGAAGAAAAACAACAGTTTTCCTTTGGAAAATATTAATTTTTCGATCACAAGTTATTATCAAATAAAATACTTAGGTGTTTGTACCTAATCTCCTCTTTATTTTTCCTCCTCCCTCTTTTTCCGAACACAAGAGGGAGTGTGCAGAGCTATCAAAAAGCCTGAGCAGAGAGAAGTTGAAAATATTAATATTTGTCGTTAGGACTTAGATGATTCAGAACAAGTTGGACTCTCGCGAATATCACTTCGGGTTTAGAGGGAAGCGTTTTGGTGGCGAGCGGAAACAGGACTGCACAGAAATACTTTTAAACCAAAATTGTGGTCTAACCAGTCTTCCCCTTTCTCCTTAGTCTTTCTTTTTAAAACGTTCATCAGCATATGCCTCATTTCAAATGCAACAAATGTAAATATACTTTTCCCTGCACAGAATTTTAAGTGAATGTCCAATAGTTTCGAGGGCGGTTTAAGTCAGCCTAACAGATGCAAACAGTCTTGGAGCTGGAGTGGCATCTTTCAGTGCCCTAAAAAGATTTTCCATGGGCAACAAAGAAAACTGTCACACCTTTTCCCATCACCGCTTTAATTTATGCTCAGTCGCCAAGTTTTTTTCATATTGATTTCATAATCACTTTAAGGCAGAACACTTAAAATAAAAAAGGGCCTTGAAAAGGAAGGTCTTACAGGGCCAGCGCCAATATGGTGAAAGTGGGGGAGAGAGCCAGGACTGTAAAGATTGTTTTGTAAAGTGGGGTTTTTATTATGCACCGACTCTCTCCGCATTTACTTAACTCTTCACGGGCTGTTGAATAGGTTAACACCCTTAAAGGCCTCTTTCATGTCCAATACCTCGTTTGTTTGTAGAGGAAAATGCGTCTTTAACACATTTCCACTGGGCAAAGATTTAGGTTTGGTTTGTTGTGTTTTTTTAACCCCAACATAAGGAAAAACCCAAAGAAAACCCAACCCTTTCAAGTCTTTTATCACTCCAATAAAAATATTTATTAAGGAGGGCGAGGATCCCCAAATAATCAGCCTTGTAACAGGAGAATAAAGAAGTGAGATCTCTTCGGACGTGCACCAGAAGCCCTAGGCAGGTTTTTTGATGGTTCTTCACCCCACACTCACACATGGGTGCCTGTGTGTGTGTGCGCACAGATGCATATTCATCCCCACCTATGTGCGGACACATGCATTGTTACAACACCCTCACGACTCTGTGGAGCCGGCAAAGCCCAATAGGTCATCTGTTGTTTGTGCTCTTTGTCTACTTCTGTGCACACTTTCTAAGTCGGTATAT
This sequence comes from Aphelocoma coerulescens, assembly GCF_041296385.1. Classification (NCBI taxonomy): domain Eukaryota; kingdom Metazoa; phylum Chordata; class Aves; order Passeriformes; family Corvidae; genus Aphelocoma; species Aphelocoma coerulescens. The sequence goes on from NC_091016.1 coordinate 121,426,059, forward strand.
GCGTGTCGCAAAAGATATCTGTGAATTCAGCTGTGTGCCCGAATATAAATACACCGCCAAACATACAAAAGCACTAAAGTTTTTACCTTTGTGCGTGCAACTGTAGAGCGGGAATACACTTCTCTCAAAAGTACTTGTTTGTCTGTCTATCCTGCCATGTAACTGCCCGTCTAAGTTGCCAGTTCGGGATAAATTCCCATATTTAAATGGCAATGGAAGGAAAATTATTCTGCGTTTGCTGGGGTAGGGGCAGATGGCAGGATGGTGGGAGGATTTCACTTGGGCTCGCTGACAGTAACTGTGTTTTTCCAGTTCACCTTAACTATTGTTCCTGGGCGAGTCATGTAACAAAGCAAAAGCTGTGTGATCTCTCTGTGGGTTTATGTGTCTGATTTCTTTCTTTCCTTTCTTTCCTTGTTTCCCCCTCATTACTTAAGAGCTCAGTGGAGGCCCAGTGTGGACTTGTACTCAACGGGCAAGGAGGTGTGATAAGAAGAGGTAAGAGGTTACAAATACTTGCGTCTCTCAGTTTTTGTAAACATACCTCCCTCTCCATTTCTCCCTGCCTTTCCCTCCCCCACTGTTTAGCGTAGTTTGGATTTACTGCCGAAAAAGTGGTAATTTGCCGTTTGTCAGAAGTACGTTCAAACTCGCTTAGAGCACTTCACATTTCACAGTCCATTTGCACTTTACAAACGATCTGTTCCTCGGTAGCTCTCGGATACTCCCGCTGAATTCAGAGTTTTCCTGACTCGGTGTAACATTCCCCGTTTAATCGGGATGATCCCTGATAGTTTGAGAAGCGTGTTCCCTGGCGCCGGGCTGTTAAACCGGTAGTTTGATCTCGTGTGAGGGGAAAAAAAAGGAGTTTTTTTGGAAATGTGGTTTCAGTACCGCTACAGACCGGTGTGGAACTCTCTTTTGAGTGTCACTTCATTTGATAACCATCTGTCAATGTAAATACCGAACAT